>NC_138548.1:247245297-248445297 GCF_964273705.1 Natrix helvetica
GGATAGAATCAAGATCACGTGAAGTGTTAATACCACTTTATAATGCCTTGGTAAGGCCACACTTGGAATATAGCATTCAGTTTTGGTCGCCACGATGTAGAAAAGATGTGGAGACTCTGGAGAGAGTGCAGAGAAGAGCAACAAATATGATTAGGGGATGGAAGCTAAAACATATGAAGAACGGTTGCAGGAACTGGGTATGTCTAGTTTAATGAAAAGAAGGACTAGGGGAGACATGATAGCAGTGTTCCAATATCTCAGGGGTTGCCACAAAGGATAGAGAGTCAAACTATTCTCCAAGGCACCTGAGGGTAGAAGCAATGGGTGGAAACTAATCAAGGAGAGAAGCAACTTAGAACTGAGGAGAAATTTCCTGACAGTTAGAACAATTAATCAGTGGAACAGCTTGCCTCCAGAAGTTGTAAATGCCCCAACACTGGAAGTCTTTAAGAAGATGTTGGATCTCAAAAGAAAACATAAATGCGATAGCTCCCAGAAACTTTAGAACAATCAAACTAATTAGCAAAGCAAAAGCATTAGAACAGAATCCAGTTGTTGGGGTTTATTTAACGATGGTATCTTCTTCCCAGGTCTGTTCAAGATGGCTGCTTGAACGGTTTTCTTTTCTTCTTCTTCTTCTGAATTGCTGCAGCTGTAGAATCACTCGACAACCCTAATTCCTGCCAGCCCTTTGTGTAAATGGGGATTAAAATGGCAATGCCTGCTAAGTAAAAATAAACTTGAGCAGTTGGATTCTTCTAACTTTACAGTGATTGTAAAGATTCTTCCAGTGTCACCAACGTGATCAAGATGCACAGAGAAAAAAACTTTTGCTGGTAAAATGTGAGAGAGAAAATTAGGAAAGAAAAAGAACAGATGGGCAGGGGGAGACTATGCTCTAGGACAGCCTTCCAGCTCTTTCTATTTTCAACCCCATCATTTACAAGGACCATAGCTTCCTGCAAGGGATTGAGGCAGGCAACTGCTTCTTTGTTTCTGCCCTACAGAATATTATTTTTGGTAATTATGACTAACAGCTACCCGAAAGACACTTTAGCTTCACCAAGCTGTCCAGGTTTTCCAATTTAAAAAGCCACGTAGGCCAATAGTTGTCAAACTCTCTGCAGTATTTTCTTTGTTATTTCAAGGGAGAATGTTCCAGAGATAGAGGGTTAGCAACACATAGAGGTAAATGAGGGGCCAGCCAGATCAAATAGCAATAGAAATAGCACTTATACAGGGGTGGGATTGAAAAATGTTAGCAACCGGTTCTCTCCCTGGTTGCTGGGTGGGCGTGGCCATGGTGGGTGTGGCCTACTCGGTCACCTGCACCAGGGCATGGGGAGCTTTTCCCCCTCCCCAGGCTCTGGAGGCTTTTCTCGAGCCTCCTGGAGGACAAAAACAGTCTCCCCTGTTGACCCTCCGGTGGCTCGAAACGGGCCCATTTCCAGACTTCCAGGACACCCGTTTTTCACCCTCCCAGAGCTTCTGTGCAGGCCTTGCACTTATGTGGCATGATGAATGGGCCGCGTGGAGACTCCTGGGAGGGGTGGGGTGGGCGGGGCCAGCCAGTCCTTGCAATTACCAGTTCGGTGAACCAGATGTAAAATTAACATTCGGTTCGCCCGAATGGGTCCGAACTAGCTGAATCTCCCCCCCCCCGCCCACTTATATACTGCTTCACAGTGCTTTTACAACCCTCTCTAAGTGGTTTTGCAGAGTCAGCCTATTGCCCCCAATAATCTGGGTTCTCATTTTACCAACCTCAGAAGGATGGAAGGCTGAGTCAACCTTGAACCAGTGAGGTTCAAATTGCCGAACTGCTGGCAGCCGGCAGTCAGCAGAAGTAGCCTGCAGTACTGCATTCCAACCATTGTGCCACCATGGTGCAGAATAAGAGAAAAATAGAGCTGTGTTTCAATGATGGGGGACAATCAAAGAGGCAGCACTATCTGCTGTTATCTGCCATCAAAGCAAACAATGGAAAACCATGAATATCATATTCTGCCTTTGTACATTCTACTGCTAAATGTAGAGGATGAACAAGGCCATAAGTGCACATCTGAGAATGCAAGATTTTTACTGATATCAGGCTTTCCACATGCCGTCTCTTGGCCTCATTCAACCAAGGAAGCAATTCTTACATTTATAACCAGTAGAATAAGGTGAATAGATAAGAGCATATTTGCATAGTTCATATTTTGGAGACAGGCAATGTCTGGAATGACTTGGCTTGTCGCTCCCTGACCCGGAGCTCACCATACCTGGTGGGGGGGAATGCGACAAGCGAGGCAGCGGCTTGCTGGGATGCAATGTGCGAGGCAATGGCGGGCCCACCTTTGATGACGCCACACGGCCACAGCATTCCCTGCCGAACCTGTGCCGCCCAGTTCAACGGTACCAACGGCCTTCCACAGTGGCCATGCACCACCCGCTGAACCATTCCGGATGGTGAGGCTGCACCGGCCAGCTGATCGGACCCAGTGGCCTCTACAGCAGCCATGCACCATCCACTGGGCCATCCTGGACAGCGAGGAGGACTTTGCCGCCAGCTGGACGTCGGCAGCCGGACATACCGTGAGCTGCCAGACAGACAGGGGATGGGGCCCAAAAACTTTAAAAGGCGCTGGGAGGCGGATGCACTGACTTTATAAGGAACTTGTTTTGTACTTGTCGCATTCTGAGGCTCCAGCCTGTTTGTGGGGATTAAAGCAGAGTTTTGCCGTGCTTGAGTGTGTGTCTTGGCTCCCTTTGTTCCTATCAGGTCTGGCCTAGAACAACTGAGATGGATGCTATGGAATACTCATCTAGACACTCAGATCTCTGAGGCTCCCATAGCTCAGTCTCTGTAGAACTGGCTAAAAAATAAGAATGCCAGTATGGACTAGTGAGGGTAAGCAAGTGTTTTTCCCCAGAAATGTAGCTTTAAAGTTTGGTTTGCATGGACCACCAAAGTAGCCAGGTAGGATAATCCTGATCCTAGCAACTGAATTAAATTGGACGATACATAAGCTGGGAGCATATCAGGATGGGTGATAAAGATCAGGGTAAAACAAGTGCACTAGCCACAGAAAATGCTTTGCATCCCTCCTCTTCATTGTCACTGATAAGGTTTCCTCTAGAAATTTCCCAAGCTGCAAATATTGCGTGACCTGCATTCAAAGGTACTTCTATTCTTTGGACTATAGTTTTCTGTTCTCCTTTGCTCCAATTACCTTGAGGATGGTGGCTGGGATAAAAAGATTGTGTTACATAGAGGGACGGCTTTGCAACTCCTCCTACCCTTCTAAATGGGGTGGGCTCACTGACACATGGAAATACGGGCTGAAAGGGAAACTCTGGTAATTGTGGTTTTCCTTGGGCTAATTAAAATATTTTGCAAATAGGCGTATTAATGCAAAACCATTTCCAAGGAGCTGATTATACAAACATGCATGACAAACTCAACCAATAGGGTCAGCCAAGCAGAGCAGAAAGGAGGAAATCTAAAGGAAATCAGAATAACTTGTTTTTTTAAAGGCTTTTTTCATCTTCCAAAAATGTTCTACAGTCATTCTCTACTAAAGAAGGAACTGGGTAAAAGTGATATGCCTTTTATTCAGCTGAGCCAAGGGACCAGGTGGCAAAACCTAAACAAGTTTTTATTTGGAAAAGACTGGTATTTTTTCCCCTTTCACATAAGCAGCCTGAAGTCTAACCAATCAGGCAGCCAGCACGTAAACCTACACAGGGCTATCTCATCAAAGGAATCTAAACAGAAGAGGAAAGCTTCAATGGATAAATAGCTATTTTTCATATGCCAAAGGCACAATGACATTGTTGGGAAAGAAAGCAGTGGGACTTCTAGAAAGGTTATTTGAGTTACCTGAGTCCCATCGGTATCCAGATGGTTGTGGTGAGATAATATAATCCGACCTTTCCTCTTCTTTTTTTTTTAAAAAAAATATTTTTTTTATTTATTTCCAAAGACTTTGCTTCTTCTAAATATGACCCAAAAATGCAGATATTCAGGCATTCACTTGAAGGCTGTGATGGCAAACACGCGTGCCAGAGGTGTCACACAGAGCCGTCTCTATAGGCACATGTGCCGTTGCCAGCTGCTTTTCAGGTTTCTGGGGCACAGGTGTGCACTGGCCATCTGGCCATTGCAGGTGTTTTCAGGCTGTTTTGGGGGCGTTTTCGGCCTCAAAATGGTCTGTTTTTTGGGCGTTTTCTGGTGCTCTGGCACCCGTGAAGACCAGCTGGCCGGTGCTCATGCAGGGCACATTCCGGTTTGGACACTCAGTGCCAAAAAGGTTTGCCATCACTGCTTGAAGGAGACTTCAGACACTATGAAGAAATGGTTTGGATTGCAGGTAAATTAATGGGCCAAAGATTTTCCACTCTTTCTGTAAGTGACATGTAAAGAAGTGTGCAAACATGTTTGGTTTGTATGACCTCCTTTCACATGATATGGGAGTGAGGATGTTACAGTTCTCTCAACATCACTAACAACAGATTCCAGAAATTCCAGACAATATGGGGAAAAAACCCACCAAGGGATGCTGGATTGTATAATTAGGCAACATCTGGGGGACCACAAATCCCCAACCTCTGTCATCTGCAAGACTATGCCAGTTTGGCATAGTGGCTAGAAAACTAGGAGACTGTAAGTTCTAGACTTTTTTTTACGCATGAAAAGCAAGGCTGTCACTCAGGCTCTGCTCAACAGACTTCACTGGGTCTGGAAGTAGATTGCTCAGCTATCTATCAAACTCCTATCCCCTTACGAGCTTGGAAACTCTGAAAACTTAAAAAAACAATTTAAAAAAATCACAAAACAAAAATGAATTTCACACAATAGACCCTGGATTAAAATAACACTGCCACTGCCTCTCATGTTCTTTTGTTAGCCCAGCTGAAGATAAGGCTAAAGCTTGCAATACTGTACATATTGTGCAGCTTGCAATACTGTACATGAAGCTCTCCAGATGTGTTGGGGCTACAGTGTTCAAAATTTCTATCCACTGTGGCTGTCATGAAAAGCCTGCTCTAACCTCCTGCACTGAAGAAATCCGCACCGAATGCAAAGAACCTCTGTCTGAGTAATTGTCTCTCCAATGAATCTACCTTTCAGGTAGATAACACTACCGTGTTTAGAGACAGTATATCCAGTTCTAGAAAATATCACTTAATGTTCCACCAAAATTTTATTTTAGATTTAGAAAAACCTGTTCTCAGTCATTTGCCTGGAAAATGACTTTTCTTTTCTTTCTTTTCTTCCCCCGCCAAAGAAGCAGCATATATTGATCAAAGCCCTGTATAGAGATCCAGTCTGATGTATTGCTTAAGGCACCAGTATAGGAACAAGGGACTCTTGTTAAGTCCTCGAGGCTACGACGCCATTGACTATCATTGCTGACCCCTGATTGGTTGAGACGCGAGCAGCCAGCTGGCGGGAGAATGCAGCCATTCTATTGGTTCAGCGTCTGACAGCTCTGGTATAAAAAGGGCTGTCAGCTGTCAAATGTTGCTGTTTGCCTGGTCGAGGTTTGCGTTACATTTTGCTGTGTTATACTGTTAATAAAGGTTGTGTTAGCTTCATCCTGCCTTGCCTCAGTTCCTGTCTGCCTCGTTCTCCCTACAGAACACCTCTGAATTCTAATCCTGACTGGGACGCCAAGCCAGCTGGGTAACCTTAGGCCAGTCACTCTCTCTCAATCCTAGGAAACAGGCAATGGCAAGCCACTTCCAAAAACCCTTGTCAAAAAAAAAAAAAAAAACAGCAGGGACTTGTCCAGGCAGTCCCAATAGGGCAGGGGTGTCCAAACTTGGGAACTTTAAGACTTGTGGACTTCAACTCCCAGAATTCCCCAGCTGGCTGGGGAATTCTGGGAGTTGAAGTCCACAAGTCTTAAAGTTCCCAAGTTTGGACACCCCTGCAATAGGGACTCAAAGGTTCTCTCTCTCTCTCTCTCTCTCTCTCTCTCTCTCTCTCTCTCTCTCTCTCTCTCTCTCTCTCTCTCTCTCTCTCTCTCTCTCTCTCTCTCTCTCTCTCTCTCTCTCTCTCACACACACACACACACACACACACACACTTACTTCTAGGCAAGTTTTTGAGATCTTAATCCTCATCTTAATTATAAGGTGGGGAAGAATTACGTCTGGCTTCCCAACCCGTTTCGGCCTAAGGGAAGTCTCTTCTCTTAAAAGTCAGTATCTGTGGGCAACCAGGCTAGCCACAGAGGGGTGGAAAGACATGTGACTGGAAACAACAGGTGAATTTTTTTTTCCTGCTTTATGGTCACAAAAAAATTAGGGTTAAAACATGACAAGAAATTAAGGGGGCTGTCGACTGTTCCCTTAACACACTTACCTATGGTTAGCTAAACCACGGTTATTTGGCTAAAGTAACCCAATTTCACAACACATTGAACCATGAAGTCACACATTGGTAGGGTTTGCACATCGTACTATGCTAAAATATGGCTTGCTAGTTTGTGATTTAGGATATCAAGCAAATACAATAAAATGGGGTAGAAAAACAGAAAACATTTGGCAAATTGGAAAACAGATTTTCGTTGAGTATTTTGTTAAGACATTGCTCTCTCAGCTAATTCCAAGAGCTCCATCTAATGGCAGAAATGTTATTTATTTCTGTATAGTTTTATTTTTTATCCTAGTGTTATAAATAGCTGAGAGCTGGTTCAGTCTAGTGATTAAGTTGCTAGCCTAGAAACCAGTAGGCTGTGAGTTCTAGTGCTGCCTTAGCCATGAAAGCTGGCTAGGTGACTTTGGGTCCTTCACTTTTTCTCAGCCCGCAATGCCAGATTTGAGCAACAACCTGGTCAATCAATTTATGTCACAACTAATGGATCAATAAAATAAGGGGGAACCTACAGTTAACACTATGAAGAAATGCACACACACACACTCACTTTTAGGTAAGTTTGATTTCATCAAATTTTAGCTTAGCTGTGATTTACAATTGTGAAGGGACGTGATATAATAATATTCCATATACATTGAGCATGAGAAACCTAATGAGAAGGAAGGACTCACTGGAGAAGAGCCTAATGCTGGGAAAGATGGAGGGCAAAAGAAGAAGGGGACGGCAGAGAATGAGGTGGCTGGATGGAGTCACCGAAGCAGTAGGTGTGAGCTTAAATGGACTCTAGAGGATGATAGATGACAGGAAGGCTTGGAGGAAAGTTGTTCATGGGTTCGCGATGGGTCGGACACGATTTCGCGACTAACAATGACATACATTGAAAACACCCATATACATAATATCCCATATGCATTGGGAGCTTTTTGGCAGTGGGGGAAAAAGCTGTGTCTGCTATAAATTCTTTCTGTATGACTATTGAAGGCTCTGTACTTTATACAAGCTGGCACCGCTCTCTGCTGCTCCTTTTCCAGGGGACTGTTAAACAAGGTCACTCCTCTGTAGCACAATATGGAGACGGAAGGTTTTTAAATAATCTTTTCAAGGCTTTTGAAGCAATGGGCATTTAGTACATAGAAAGAATTCAGTCACAAAACCCAAGCCTTAACAAAAAACTATCACTCTAACCTGATTGGGGGGGGGGGGGGGTTCTTCCATGTTCTTTATATGATTCCACACCATGCAGAATCCTCAATTGCTACAAGTTCTTCAGATGAACAATGCCTCCCAAAAACGGAGATTCCTTTTAGCTGTGGAGGGCCTCATTGTCTATGAAATCTCCCCCTAGGAACAGAGAATGCAAAAGCTGGTTTCCCCTTGGCAGGACCCCTGCTTCCTCCTTTCTCAGCCATAAGGGCCAGACTCATGAATGATATGAAAGCTTCTTTGGGTCGCTTCTTCCCCACCCCCCATCTGTCTTTTATTGATTCACAACAGATGAGGAACTCAATCAACTCCAAGGATGTTGATGTCATGAACTGCAACAATAGCAAAGCCGTGGAGCGCAGCCCATGGTGAAGAATGCAGCTCTTACCACCACCACCACCCCCAATCCCACCCTGCTCCAGCTATACACAGGGGAGGCAGGGAGGGCAGAGAGAAAAAGGGCTTCTTCCTTTCAAAACTTCTAGGCAAGGAAGCTTTGTTCCCACATTCTTTCTGTCAAAGGATTTGACTGGGATTGGCAGTTTTGCAAGAGAAGATGAAGGGAGGTCTGTTTGCAGCCTTCAGAACTCCACAATTTAATCCCCGCACTGGGTTATATAGGCCTCATTAATGGATTCCTTATCTGCAATTTGGCAGATAAGGGTGTTGAGTCTACTTTTGGAAAGTAGGGAATCAAAGCCCTACTTTGGGAGCAGTTTATAAGTCCCAGGTACCCATTCTGTGAAACGGAAATGTTGTAGTACAATAACAAACCAAAACAAATCTTTCCCAACCTGACAAAGGCTAACATAAAATAAGAATGAACAAGAATGTAGAGTCTACTCCTATATTCAAGAGCACACCACTGAAGATTGCTAATAAGTCTCAACTAATACAATTTGGGGAGTACAATGGAGCCTTACACAAACAGGTCAATAAGTGGAGCATTTTCACTTCCTGTTTCATGAAAGAAGAGAAACTTTCTTTGTATGTCTTTAAATTCTTTCCGCTGAAAACTTTCTTTCCCACTTCTTCACATACCCACCAATTTTTCCTCATTTACGTGCCACAGTGCGATACTATCTTGCACCCTCCCAGTGGTTTACTCTATCCTAAACCCTGCTGTGCTAAGCAGGTTCCCACGGATATATTTTGGAGTGTGGGTTAAATAGCTAGAACATGGGCCTTTCATTGATCACACAGTTTCCTCTGGCTCTGCTATTTAAGAGGTGTGGCACTGTCCTCGAAGACCACAAGGCCAAGCAAGCCTCCCCCTGAGAAGCAATCTCAAGCCTTCAAGTTGCTTAGGTTCTGGTGATTGACCCACAGGCTTCTCTGATGTGGTTGCCTGACCTTTTGGAGGGATGTTATGGGTTTTAGCTGTCCAGCTCTATCTAAATTCTTTCCCTGCCACATTCCCTCTTGATCAGAAAGTAGCCTGCTCTGTGCCAAGGAAAAAGGAAGTGTGTGTGTGTGTGTGTTATAAGGAAGGAGTGAACAGCATCCAACCCCAGAAGAACAGTAGGAATCACACAGTATTTTGGATATTTGTAAATAGAGGATGTCTCGTTTATTGCACTGGCCAGATTAATGAATCAATAAATGGAATAGGTCGACCCCAGCTCTTCGAAGATTGTTGGCTGCAGCTTCCACTCCGACTTGCCTACCTTGGTCCGGCTGAGCCAGTCGGCTCTGATGTTGTCCACCCCTGCTATATGTTCTGCCCTCAGTGAATGCTGTCTAAGATCATAGGCTATCTGAAGTGTTTCTGTGTTTTCTCATAGTTGGACATCCATGGTGGATTCAGGCATGGGGACCGGCCTGTCTGACCCTTTTGCCATGGCTAGAAGGGTGCTATGATTCTATGACTAGGATTAGCTCAGACAATTTCTTGAATGTATTATGAATTCTTTGAGTTCAATTCACTTGTCGGCCACTAGGGTGCGTTGCAAGACTTTGTAGATGCAGGAGCAGTTCACATGTCAGCCACTAGAGTGCATTGCAAAACTTGTAGATGCAGAAGCAGTTCACTGGTCAGCCACTAGAGTGCGTTGCAGGGCTTTGGAGATGCAAGCGCAGTTCACGTGTCAGCCACTAGAGTTTGTTGCCAGACTTTGTAAATGCAGACGCAGTTCATGTGTCAGCCACTAGAGTGCATTGCAAAACTTAGTAGACGTGGATGCAGTTCACTGGTTAGCCACTGGAGTGCGTTGCAGGGCTTTGGAGATGCAGGTGCAGTTCATGAGTTGGCCACTAGGTGTTGCAAGTGTTGGCCTGAAATACTGGATTTCAGTTTGTAGAGGAGCCACTAGTGGGCGCTGCTTGTGCCTATTGTTTGGAGTGATTGGTACTGCACTCTAACCCCTGTGCCACCTCGGCTCTAGTGCCAAGGCTATTCTGCTGGTTAGGTTTGTTAAGCTTACTCTCCAATTTTGGAATTCCTAAGGGTCATTACCCGAACTCGGAACCCGTCTTGGACCTGGCTAGTTTGGTACCTTCTTTAGGGGTTGAACCCTTCCCAAATAATTCATAAACAATAGTAACCAATCCACAAGAACATAACAATCTCTTCAGCTGAACTACAGATGAAACTTGAAAAATTAGAATACCGTGCAAAAGTTCATTTATTTCAATAATGCAACTTAAAAGGTGAAACTAATACATGAGATAAGACTCATTACATGCAAAGCAAGATAGTTGAAGCCGTGATTTGTCATAATTGTGATAATTATGGCATACAGGTCATGAAAACCCCAAATCCACCATCTCAGAAAATTAGAATATTACATGCAATCAATAAAACAAGTACATAGAACAATATTGGACCTCTGAAAAGTATAAGCATGCATGTGTACTCAGTACTTGGTTTGGGCCCCTTTTGCAGCAATTACTGCCTCAATGCAGCGTGGCATGGAAGCTATCAGCCTGTGGCACTGCTGAGGTGTTATGGAAGACCAGGATGCTTCAATAGCGGCCTTCAGCTCTTCTGCATTGTTCGGTCTCATGTCTCTCATCTTTCTCTTGGCAATGCCCCATAGATTCTCTATGGGGTTCAGGTCAGACGAGTTTGCTGGCCAATCAAGCACAGTAATCCCACAGTCATTGAACCAGGTTTTGGTGCTTTGGCAGTGTGGGCAGCTGGAAAATGAAGTCAGCATCCCCATAAAGCTCGTCTGCAGAAGGAAGCATGAAGTACTCCAAAATCTCCTGGTAGATGGCTGCCTTGACCATGGTCTTAATGAAGCACAATGGTCCAAAGTCCTGTTGCTCAGTGGTCCAAAGTCCTCTTTTTGGATGAGAGCAACTTTTGCCAAAAGCACCAAAAATTGGTTCGATGACCATGGGATTACTGTGCTTGATTGGCCTCTCCATTCTTCCTCCATACTCTGGGTCCTTGGTTTCCAAATGAGATGCAAAAGTTGCTCTCATCAGAAAAGAGGACTTTGGGAGCTCAAAATAACCTCATCTTTACACTGTTCTGCCTTGGGTGGTTGCCCCATCCCCATGCCTGCAGTGGTAGAAGGGAGGCTTGAGGAGAATGCCCCAGAGTGAGGGTGACTGCCATCCCTGGATAGAGCCCCAGATGCCTGAGGTATCAATGGGAATCCTCACCTGCTGGGAGGGATCCTCCTCTGTGATCGCATCAAGCTCCAGTCCAGGGGGAGCCTTCTTGCCGATGGCCTTATGGCAGATGCGCCCTAGGGCTTTATGCCTCTGCCTTTCATATTTAGAGGCAGGTTTGGGAGGCTTGGAGCCGGAGCTTGCCTCTTTAGCCACCCTGGAGGAGGTGTGCTTCATTTCGCTCTTTGCCTTGCCCCCCCCCCCCCCCTTGGATGGACCTTCAGAGGTAATCTCTAACCTGATTGGAGGCTCTTCTGCCCTTCCAGTGAGCTTTAGAAGCGAGGACTTGAATCCTGCCTGTGTCCTCCCATATGCAGGAGGCCACCATCTTGGGCCACGTGGGGACTCTCCTCCCCCTTCTTTTCACATGGCGCTGCGTGGCAAATACAACAGCCCTGCCGGTCAGGGCTTTGAAAAAGTGGCTTGTGCTACTAAGAACTACTGCACTCTCTCCTGTGGCTTCCTGGTGTTAACAGCAGCTCCCTGAGAGCCTTGCCACCTCCTCTTCCAGCTGCTTTCCTTTCTCTTCCTTAAAGGGAAAGTTTTTCCTTAAAGGGAAGACCTACTTTAAAGGGAAAGCCTCAGCAGCGATCTGAGCCTCGTTGCCCTGTCTGGGCTTCTCCGGCTAGTCAGGCACTCAGAAAAGGATTGAATAGGGCTTGCATAAATCATGATAGCAAGGTTGCGGGAACACAGGATGAGGTGTCCGAGGTGTCGAAGGGAATCCTCACCTGGAGGGAGGGGTCCCCTTCTGCAGCCCTGCCAGGTGAAGAGAAACCTGGTAATCTTTCCTCAGGTTCCAGGCCAGGGCGGGAGGTCTTCCTGCTGCTGGCCTTGTGGCTGATGCACTCCAAGGCTTGTGTTTCCCTTGTGTGTTGATGATTGCATTTGGGGACAGGCTAGGGAACCACAATTACAATTCCTTGGCTTCTGAACCCTTCTTCCCAGGAACAACCTGACATTTCTTCTTGACAAACTACCATAAAACCAGGCATGGAAGCAACGGCGGTTAAAGCAGCCTCCCTCGATCTGTATCTTTCAAATCTATTGGACCACAATGTCCATAATCCTAACCCAGCATGACAGCTGGACTAAAATTATGGAAAGCAGATTGCACAGGCTAATTTAAAGAAGTAGATCTTAAAACAGTCTCTGCTCCCGTTTCCTTTCTAGGCAATGGATTGTATGCAATTTAGAGAATTATGCAAAAGTCCAGAAGTCCTGTGCATCCAAATATCTAACTAGCTCTATATCGGTTTCTGTTATATTTATACAAACATAAGCTCAAACATGCATGTATGCATATGCATACGGACTTTTAAAATTATATTTTAACAACTGTGAGCCTAAATTTGGGGTTTTTGTTTTTAAAGACGAAAGCTAAAATTCTTGGAGTTATCTCAAAGCCACTAGATTTTGGAATGCAAAGCTAAAGTCTGTCATTTTTCATGTGGCTATCGCCACAGAAATGTTGCTATTGGAAAAATCACTCTTTGCAAATATGAGGGTGGAGATCTGGTTGCTTTGTCTTTATTGTTGAACACCTTACCTGCTCTGCAGAGCAGAGTTTTTTAATTGTCCTCCAAATAATATTCCCCATCTAAATAATTTATTCTACACTTGTCAATAGGAATGCTTCTAATCTCAAAGCCATCGTTCTCAGTAGAGAGTTTTACATTTTCTGATTTCTCACTTGAGAAGCATAAGTCTCAGTTCATCACCTGAAGCAGTGGTGGGTTCCTGCCGGATCGCACCGGATCGCATGCTCCCTTTCGGCGCTAAACACGGAAGTATGGTCTTGCCCCGCCCCTGGCGACGCGACGACGCTTGCCTGCGCTCCACCAGCTTGGCTGGGAACGGAGACGTTTCCTCAGCGGAGCGGAGCGCCTGAAAGGGACGCAGGCTCAGCCTGCCAGGCTGCCACCACTCCACTGAAGACATTGCTGAGCAGAGAAACGTCTCCGTTCCCAGCCAAGCTGGTGGAGCGCAGGCAAGCGTCGTCGCGTCGCCAGGGGCGGGGCAAGACCGTACTTCCGGGTTTAGCGCCGAAAGGGAGCGCGCGATCCGGTGCGATCCGGCAGGAACCCACCACTGACCTGAAGGTACTGAAGGACCCATTCAGCAATAGGTTAAGCTAACTTAAGGACTGCTCAGAGCCAATCCGGATAAGAGACTCTCTCTGTATCCTACATATATCACTTCACGTTCCAAAGGGGAAAGATGGAGTAGAATCAATATGTCATGGGACATAAGATAAGTATATACGGGTGGTTTTCTCTCTCTGCCTAATATTTAGTAATTGTTACTGAAACATTCAAATGAAATAGCCATCTTTTAAGGCCCTATAATTTGATTTTGCAAGTATGTGTACACAACATTTGTCTTACACTGTACATACAAGTTTATGATCTAGCTCACCAGAGATCTAGCTCACAGAACTATTTCTTACTGTATATACAAACCTTGCAAAAAAAAGTGAGTGTTTAAATCATATTTAAACTACTCCCTGACTATCTTCCCATTCTCTGGTTATGTCCCAGACTGTTGAACAAGTCATAGGTCTCGTTCAGACAATATGCTAAGCCAAAGTGATGGGATTCTGGATTACAATTTTATACGACCCTAGCCATTATGATTTGCTAACAATGGTTTGTGCAAATTCAGCCTACTTAAGGTTATACAGCAAACCATGATTAACAAATATTGCCTTTCTGCAATTATTATGAATAACACCCTAGAACAGTGATGGTGAACCTTTTCGGCATCGGAACGTGCATGCCGGAGTGCTGGAAACCCAAAGGCCAGTTGGCCAATGCGCTGGCCAGCTAGTCTTTGGGTTTCTGGCACGCGCATGCATGCTGGCCAGCTGGTCTTTGCGCGCAGCAGAGTGCCAGAATCAGCTGGCGATGGCACACATGCCCACAGAGAGGGCTCTACATGCTACCTCTGGCACGTATACCATAAGTTCACCATCACAGCCCTAGAAGAAAAACCATGGTAGCTAAAGTTTAACCCTCTGTGAGTCTCATGAAGTGAACTGCAGCTCACCAAACTTACACTTTTTAAATAAAAAGGTGTGTTAGTCAGAAAAGATGCTACCAGACTTTCTGATACTACCATTTGACTTTGGGGACACTGCCCCTCTTAGTATTTCTAGGTAACGATATCTGACCCCTGAGCTGCTGCGGGCTAGGTAGTTGGGGGTCTATCTGTTTCCAAAGCACAGCCGAGGATAAGTCCTGTTGGCTTTTAAAAGTATCCAGGAATTACCATTGTGACAGTTGTGGTTGACTATATTTCATTATAATCACACATACACAGTAGTGTATTGTTAAATGTTTAAGAACTGACTCTTCTGGGAGCTTCCAGAAAGGAAAAGATGAATTGAGGATGGCTCTACAAAAAGTGGATCTCACAATTGCATAGACTGGCTCTTTGTAATTCCTCTCCAGATAAGAAGAGGGCTTGAGATTCCCCTTACATGCTCCATACAGAAGCTCCTTGTGAGGAAACCACAAAACAAGGGTCTCCAGCAGGTTTAGAACTCTGGGAGATAAGGCAATTGCCATCTTGCTTAAACCACAGTCAATGGACATTGCTTTCACTTACTTCCTTTTCTAATCACTTTTGGAAATTGCTTTTTGACTGCTTTTCAATTATTAGAAAACTTTTGCTTAACATGTTTTATGACACTCAATGACTTTCCTTCAGTCCTTAGCTAAAATAGTTTTAAGGACTTAATTTTTACCCTGGAATAAACAGCAAAAGAGTACCGTATTTTTCAGAGTATAAGACGCACCGGAGTATAAGACTCAACAAGGTTTTGAAGAGGCAAATTTAAAAAAATGTTTTTGCACTCTGCAAACCTCCCAAAAATGGGAGGCTTATAGAGTGCAAAAACTCTATAGAGGGGGAAATTGAGCAAAAAAAGCCCATTTTTCACTCATTTCCGCCCTCCCCAGGCCCCAGGAGCACTCTGAAAGCCTCCTAAAAGCTATGCACGGCCATTTTGGTGAGGGGGGTGGGGTTTCAGGAGGCAAAAAAATGCTGTATTCAGTGTATAAGACGCACCCAGATTTTCAGCCTCTTTTTTGAGGGAAAAAGATGCGTCTTATACTCCGAAAAATACAGTAATTAACAGATTTTAGAAAGTACAAATGGGCAAAGGTTCTAGATAAATTCAAAATAAGATTTTGGAATTAATTATAAAGAATCTGTTTCATGGGGAAATTCTTTTTTTTTAATTCTTTTTTAAAAAATAAGACTTTAAAAATTGGCCACTAAGTGGAATAAAGTTTGCAATTAAAGGAGAAAAAAATTAAACTTACTAATATAGACTTACTAATATAGAATTTTAACATTGGACATATTGAAGTATATTTTTGAACAATGGGCCCAGAAGTTAATTTAAAGAGTATAGATAAACTGTGTTTAAAAGATGATATAGAAGAGGAACAAATATTACTTGACATGATTGAGACTGATTTGAAAGTGGATATAAAAATGACAGGCTACAATAATGACATGGAAAAAGATGCTACACTGTATATACAAAAGAAATCAGATGGTGTCCAAATAATTAAAAACTAAAAGTGGTATGCAAATAACAAATTTGAAGAATCTTGTGAGAAGGGATAAAGAACAAATGAAAAGAAAGGACATTAAAGACTGAAATTGTTAGAAATAAAAGAACAAATGTAAAGTTGGTTTGTTTGATCAAGATTAGAATAGATATTTTGTTATCTCTGCTAACCCTTAATGGACTTTTGCTGTCATCAAGACTGAAAGGATGAGATTTTATGAACTTGTTTGTAGATAAGAGATGGGACATGGGAAAAAGAAATCTTTAGTTACATTTTAGGAGAAAGTGAGAAGTTACTAAAAGTGTTTATACTGGTGATGAAGATGAAAGTTACTTCTTCATATATTTCTTTTCTTTTTCTTTACTATATTCTAACATTTTCTTTCTTTTCTCTTTTTTCTCTTCACTTTTTATTCTTTTAATTTTTTTAGTTGGTACAGGTAGTCCTCAACTGATAACCAAAATTGAACACAACATTTCTGTTACTGAGACATTTGCTAAGTGAATTTACGGCCTTTCTTGCCACAGTTGTTAAGTGAATCACTGCAGTTGTTAAGTCGTAACACGGTTGTTAAATGAATCTGGCTTCCCCATTGACTTTCCTTGTCGGAAGGTCACAAAAGGAGACCACATGACCCCGGGACACTGCAACCGTCATAAATATGAGTCAGTTGCCAGTGTCTGAATTTTTAATCACGTGACCATGGAGATGTTGCAATGATCGTAAGGGTGAAAAATGATCTTAGCTCCGCTTTTACAGAGCTGATGTAACTTTGAACTGTCATTAAATGAACTGTTGCAAGCTGAGGACTACCTGTATTAGTGTTTATTGTTGTAAATTTTAATATTTAATAACATTGCTATGACACATATGAAAGAATTGGCTCTGTGGGCTCTGTTTTAGTTGCCCTGCTTGTCACCAAAATGCTGATTGGTGTTCTAGGCATCCAGGCTTACCTCTGCTGTCAACCGGATTCATGACGGTCCAGAAAATTCAACAATTGGCTCTCACATGTCGGAGTCCAGTACACCACATGCTTACTGCACGTCTGTGAGCCATTCATTCAATAAAACATAAGTAACACAAAGTCTTCAATCCATAGAGCATTCAGGGCCATAAACATGTATTTCCTGTGTTGTAGTCTCCCGGCAACAAGAATGGAAGAGAGAATCCATTTCCATTTAAATACTGTAATTCTTCATTGAAACTTAACAATAAACATTTAGCTGAATGTGTGATCAACCATTATACTAATAACCAAGGGTGAAATGCTCTGAAGTCTGCTACCAGTTCGCTTTGCTACCGGTTCGCTTCGCAGCGCTGAAAAAGCAGGATTAAGAAGCCTTTTCTGAATCTGCAAAGGTAAGTACAACAGCGAGGAGGGGAAACAGCTGTGCCGCACGATTTAGATTCGCTAGAAAGCAGGATTTCCTGCTTTCTAGCGAATATAAATTGTGCGGTACAGCTGATTGTCGCACAGCTGATCGTTGGAATTACCAGTTCTCCCAAACCGGTGGCATTTTTTTTATTACCTCAAACTGGTAGCATTTTTAAACTACCTCCGAACCAGTAGCATTTCACCCCTGCTAATAATCCCAGTGAGATACTACCTTGATGTGGTTGTAGGGCTTGCATGTTCCAGGGAGGATGAGAGCAATGTCAGAGGCTTAAGCAGGTCTCATCAGAGGATCCAGGTGAAGAGTGTCACTCCCATGAACAATATAATGTGATGTACAATAATATACTGAAACCCGTATCAGGTCAGTTATCGCTTGGATCAACAAGAATCACACTACGTGTTGATGTTCCTGAATATCTCATGACAAATGGGCTACACAGCTCAGGACTGTTGACCAGGGCCAGCAGTTACAGGAGAACTGGAAGAAAAGCAGTTGCCAAGCCATTCAACAACATATTCATTGAGGTGAAATGGAAGCTTGATTAACATTCGGCAAAAGCTACTGGATGATGAAAGCTCCAACAAAAGAGGTAGCACCAGGAAATTATAGGCCAATTAGCTGCTTACCAACAACTTTCAAATTGCTAACTGGTATGGTAGCTCCAACAATATCTACTGAAAACAAGCTCTTTCCACCCGAGCAACAAGAAAGTTGCCGAAATAGCACAAGAACAAAATATTAGCTTCTAACTGACAAGGTACTGCAAGAGAAAGAAGATTGGCTTGAATGCAGCTTGGATTAATTACAAAAAGGCATTTGATTCCCTAGCACCGGGATGGTGAACGTCTGACACGCATGCCACAGGTGGCACGCGGAGCCATTTGTCAGGGCGTGCGAGGCGTTGCCTTGTCAGCGGACCAGCGCGCATGTGCGCATTGGCCAGCTGAGTTCAGCCTTTTTTAAAGCCATTTTTTGCCCTCCCCAGGCTCCAGAGGCTTTATAGGAGCCTGGGGAGGGCGAAAAGAGCCTCCCCCACCCCCCCACCCTGAGCGCAAAAAACCAGCCCTATGGGCAAACCAGAAGTTTGGGAACGGACTTCTGGTTTGCTTGTAGGGTTGGTTTAAGCCCTCAGGAGGCTTCAGGGAAGCCTCCTGAAGGTCCCTGAAGCCTCCGGAGGGCTTAAACTGGCCCTACGAGCAAACTGGAGGTGATCTTCAGGGGGACGGGGGAGTCTGTTTTCGCCTTCCCCAGGCTCCTATAAAGCCCTTGGAGCCTGGGGAGGGCAAAAAAAGCATGCAAAAAATGGGGGGGAGCGCCTCTCATGCACACATGCGCCATGCACACATTACATTATGGGTGCGGCATGCCCGTGCATGACCCCCCCTGTGTTGGCCCCCCTTATGGCATGCGAGCCAAAAATGGTTCGCCATCGCTGCCCTAGCATGTGATTGGATAATAATCAAATGCGTAGAAATAATGGGAGACAGTAGAAATGACAGAAGCTTTGTGCAAAGATCAATGGCACAATGGAAACTACTGGTCAAAAGTGATAGAGTGGGAGGGATTAATATCAAGAAAGGAATCTTTCAAGATGACTCACTATTCACCACTACTGTTTGTCATTGCAATAACACTTGTGAACAATACGGAACAAGTTAGGCCATGGCTACCATTTATCAAAAACATCTGGTAGACTATCCTATCTCCTTTGCATGCGCCATCTAAAGTTGTATGGAATAACAACAACTGAAATAGAATTGCTGTTCAACACTGACCGTATATACAGCCAAGATACAGGTGGTCCTTAATTTATGACCACAATTGAGCCCAACATTTCAGTTGCTAAGCAAGATAGCTGTTAAGTGAGCTTTGCCCTACAGGAAGTCCTCGACCTACAAGCACAATTGGCCCCCAAATTTTTTGTTGCTATGTGAGACATTTTGTTAAGTGAGTTTTTTCCCCATTTTACAACCTTACTTGCCATAGTTGTTAAATGAATCACTGCAGTTGTTAAATTAATAATAAGATAGTTAAGGTAACCTGGTTCCCCCATTGACTTTGCTTGTCAGAAGGTTACAAAAGGTGATCGCATGTCCCTGGGACACTGCAACCGTCGTAAATATGAATCAGCTGCCACATGAATCTGAATTTTGTTCATGTGACCATGGGGATGGTGCAATGGACATAAGAGCGAAAAATGGTCATAAGTCCATTTTTAGTGCCAAGGTAACTTCGAACGGTCACTAAATGCTCGGTTGTAAATTGAGGACTACCTATACTGCAATGGAGTTTAGACTAGATCAGTGATGGTGAACCTTTTCAGCACTGAGTGCCAAACTGGAACGTGCATGCCAGAGTGCCAGAAACCCGAAGACCAGCTGGCCAGTGAGCATGCGTGTACCGGCCAGCTAGTCTTGGAGTTTCTGGCACGTGCATGCGCGCCGGCCAGCTGGTCTTTGTGTGCAGCGGAGCACCGGAAACCCAAAGACCAGCTGGCAATGGCACGGGTGCCCACAGAGAGGGCTCTGCGTGCCACCTCTGCAATGGTGGGTTTCAAAAAATTTTTAGAACCTCTTCTGTAGGTGTGGCCTGCTGGCCATGTGACCGGGTGGGAGTGGCTTGCCAGCCATATGACCGGGTGGGAGTGGCTTGCTGGCCACGTGACCAGGTGGGAGTGGCTTGCTGCCATGTGACCGGGTGGGCGTGGCTAACTTGTAAAAAATGTGGTGAAACTCACTTAACAACGCTCTTGCTTAGCAACCAAAATGTTGGCTCAGAAACTCTGGTATTTGAAGCACGCAAGTCTTAAAGCTGTCAAGTTACCAGACCCTTGCACCCCTAACCCTTTAGAAAAAAAAAACCCAGGGACGTTCAAACTTGACAGCTTTAAGACTTGTGGACTTCAACTCCCAGAATTCCTCCTCTCGCTCTTCATCTTGATGATGCGCGGACGGATGGGGGGAGGGAGCTGGAACCGGTTCTAAACGGCACTGTAGATTTGTGGAACCTCTTCTATAGAAGAGGTTAGAACTGGCAGGAACCCACCAGTGCACCTCTGGCACACGTGCCATAGGTTTGCCATTACAGGACTAGACCATCAACAGAGAAAAAATAGTGAAAGACGCCCTCTGGAAATAAGAATCTGGATGAAGAACACTACAAATACCTGGGCATTCTTCAAGCTGACAACATCAAGCACACTGAAGTCAGAAAGAAGGTTAGTATATCAAGTATACGAAGATCTTAAACTGCAAACACACAGTGCAGAAAATACTATCAAGGCAATTAGAACCTAGGCAATTCTAGTCATTAGATACACACTTGGAATCGAAGGCTGGACTCTAGCAAAATTAAAAACCCTGGCTAGGAGGACCAGAAGAATAATGACAGTGAATCATGTTCTTCATCTACATAGTGATTTTGACTCTACTTACCAAGGAACATAGATGGCGGTGGAATGTTGCAACTATATCAGACAGTTGAGGAAGAAAAAAGGGCATTGGGAAAAATATCTGAAGAACAATGTGGGGGATGCGTTGGAACTAGTACACCATGCAGTCTTACTGAATACTGGAGAAACCGAACTGACTCACAAGAAAGACAAATTAAGAATAGAAAAGAGACATGAAAGACAAAATATTACATGGCCAGTGCATTCAAAAAAATAACTAACAGACAAAACAGGCAACAACAAGATCTGACAATGGCTTAGAGCAGGAAAATTAAAAATAGAGACAGGGAGGCTAATTCTGGATGCATAAGGCCAAATGCATATAAAGCCGGAATTGAGAAGAAGGCAACAGACAGCAAATAGTATCTCTGCAAAGAAGCTGAAGAAACAGTGGATCATTAAATTAGCTGCTGCAATAAGATTGCATGGAATGACTACAAGTAACAGCATGATAAAGTAGCAACAATGGTGCATTGGAAGATCTGCAAAAATATACCATTTGTTTGCAAGCAAGAACTGGCAGGATCACAAAGTAACAGAAAATGAAGACACTAAAGTGTTCTGGGATTTTAGACTTCGAACACACATAACACTTCACACTTGGCAATTGTCAATAAGAAAGACAAAAAAAGATGTTCAAGTACCTGGGGACAGCAGATTAGAAGAGAAAGAAGTGGAGAAAATAACAAAATACAAAAGACCTGCCAACAGAAGTATGATGGCAGTGACAAAAGAAATCAAAAATAGTATCAATAATAATAAACACCTCTGGTATAATCCCAAAACAACTGGAGCACCATTTGAACACCATTAGCATTGATAAAATCACCATAAGTCAATTGCAAAAGGCAGCTTTACTTGGAACAGCTTACATCCTGCGACGATACTATTAATAACATCAAACAGGACGACCAACCATAATACTATAGATTAAAATATAAAAGTAAGAAAAGCCCTTGTGTATATTGTTGTCATTCTTTTGCTTTCTTTCCTCTTTTCTTTTTCTGTTCTGTTTAATTAATAAATCATCCTCCCCCCCAAAAAAGTGTGAAGGGCAAGGTATCTGGTCTTCTGCCCCTCACTTTCCGAGGGGAATTTAAAGCCTCTGTTGCTGTTAGTTGCGAAGTTGTGTCCGACCCATCGTGACCCCATGGACAATGTTCCTCCAGGCCTTCCTGCCCTCTACCTTCTCTGGAGTCCATTTAAGCTCACGCCTACTGCTTCAGTGACTCCATCCAGCCACCTCATTCTCTGTTGTCCCATTCTTCTTTTGCCCTCAATCTTTCCCAGCATCAGGCTCTTCTCCAGTGAGTCCTTCCTTCTCATTAGGTGGCCAGAGTATTTGAGTTTCCTCTTCAGGATCTGGCCTTATAAAGAGCAGTCAGGGTTCATCTCCTCTAGGACTGACCAGTTTAATCGCCTTGCAGTCCAAGGGACTCGCAGGAGTCTTCTCCAGCACCATAGTTCAAAGGCCTCAATTAAAGCCTCTAGCAGGTTCCTAAATGAACTCTTACTTACCTCTTTCCCTCCCATTATTGCACTGTTGCCAAATGTTTTTACTCCACGCCTATGGCACAGGCAAGGCAAAGGGTGGCAGTTGGGGCTGTGTGGGCATGCCTGGCTCAGTGAGTCACACTCCAATCTTGCCAAGCACCCCAGAGCCTAAACTGGCAGGGCCCACACATTTGGGAAGCTGGCCACAGACTGGAGCGCAGAGTGTACCTCTGTGGCCTGGAGAAACAAATATGAGTCCAGCAGGGGGCAAGCTTAGGCCAATGGTGGCTAAAACGTGGAAGCTAAAGAGTTACAAGCCTGCACCCAGAGCAGAAAGATGCAAAGGGAACGTATTTCTCCTCAGACACATTTACAAAAAGCTCTCCACATTCCCATCTTGCTTGCCACACCCCTCCTCAGCCGGTTACTGGCACCAAACAAATTTATCTTTCTTTGAGTACGCCTGGTCTTGCCCTCTTCCCTCTCTCCCCACTTACAAACACTTAGGTTCAGAGGCTTCAGGGGGAAACAAAAACAGGCTCAACCTCCACTTGGGCAAAAGGCTCTCTTTGGAGAAATTCTTGCCCGTGGCTGGTGTGCGAGGTTTGAGGCTTGTAGGATTAGGAAAAGAGCAGTCACATTCCAGTTTCAAAGGCCAGATGTTGCCCCACCGGCGTTAAAAGCCCTTGTCTTTCTTGAAGACAAATTTATCTGGGTGAGTGGTAAATTGAATCTGCCCACACTTGACTCTTAGTAAAGCTGAGGTGGTTTGCTAGAGGAATGTCAGAGCACACTGCCACAGCATAGCCGCGGTGCTAACAATTGTGCCGTGGAAATCTCATTACTGTGGGATTAAGTGAGTTGCAGGTGTGTACATATCCGCACTTAACTTACACTTAGGTGTAAGTGGGTACCCAGAGCATGCACCTGTGTACACTTCAATTAAATCTGAAGCATCAATGTATCTCTAGGTATTTTCAGTAGTGTCCAGTAGCCTCCCTACCCACCTGACATATTTTTAATGTTTCTTTAAAATAAAGCAATTAAGTAATTAAATAGGATGTTGGCATGCTGGAAAGTACAGCATTGGCTTGTAGGCTATGAGATATTTTCTGCAATACTTTTGGGCTACAATGCAGTGGTGGGGTCTGCCACACCTCCGAACTGGTTCCCCGATTGCTGCAGTCACTGCTGCCATCTTGTTTTTGGCTTCTGCGCATGCGCAGAACAAATTTTATTGTATTGCACCTGCACGCACGCTGTGCGCCCATGAGCAAACCGGCAGTAGTGGCTGCCGGAAACCATCCCTGCTAGAATGGTTGAAAGAATCTGGATAATTAATTTATCTTCTGATAAAAAGCCTTCACATGCTCATCAAATTCTTAACACATCTCCAGTCCTCAAGGTTTGCCTATATTTGAACTACATCTGCTCCCAGGAATGATTACAAAATACACTGTGGATGATATGAAAATGTAGCATGTCAAACTGAAAGGAGAGGCTCTTTGATTTTTTTCCTAGCCCTTGTTGCTAACAAGCTCTGGTGGGATTGTAATTCTCAGCCAGAGTAGCTATACGAGGACCATTTCTCCCATTTTCCTGAAATATATCTTATTAAAGTTCTAGACGAGGACTAAAACACTGCAAACTAAAACACTTGTTTTATAATGGAAGGCATAAGCAAGCCATGTGATTACTACTACTGATTTTAAGACATCTCTGCCTTTGAGTCCACACAGTATCTACACCAGCATCACTGGCGGTAAATGTGTCTCCACTAAATAGGAGCATGGGGTATGAGCAATCTGACAACAAAGTCATACTGTTGATGTTCTATGTTGATAGTAAACTACCTGGTCCTTAAGCATCATGCTGAAGATGAGTAATGTTAACATTCCCCAGCTGAGCCTTTAAAATACAGCAAACTGTGATTTCCATTATGGCAGCTTGGTATAAAGGAAGCTGTATCCCCAATACATGGGGGAAGAATAATGTACGAGAACACTTACTGCAAAGCAAGAACTGGGCCAGTATGATATTCCCCAACTTCAGGGTTGGTACACCCAGTCTTATTCCAACAACTTTAACGATATTCACAACGCTCCATAAAAGGATATATAATGCTTTCTGAACTGACTTGACCTACATCAGAACTTGGCATCCCAACTTAGTAAAGGCTGGGAACTTCATCTTAACTTCCAGGCTGCTGCTGAGATGAGAGACTAGATTTGAAATGTTTTGGAACGATCATTGCTTGGGGAAATTTTACAGTGCTGAGTGGGCCTTTCTGCTCTCAGGGGTCTTGACTGGGTTTCCTGTCAATCTCTGAATTTGAGGGTACTTCAGATAAAGATTTTTGACTGTCGCACAGGAATGGGAAAATTCCATCTACTAAAATTTTCCTTCTTACAGTGAATAAGACGTACAGAAATTATGCTGTTCTTTTTTACTATGATTTTATTTATTTATTATTAGCGTTTATATACCGCCCCCTCTCCCGAAAGGGACTCGGAAATGATCACATTTATAGCAAGAGAAAAAGAAAGATCTGACGGGTTTTTTAAATCTTGTAATTTAATTGAGGGTGTTTTAAATTGTCAATTTTAAATTCTATTTTATATATTTGTTACCTCCTCCATGTATATGTGTACGTACGTGTATGTGTTTATTTTTATCTGTATATGTATTGTTCATTTGTATATTTTATGTGCTTTTATTGTACGCCGCCCCGAGTCCTTTAGGAGAGGGTGCGGCTAACAAATAAAAATTTATTATTATTATTACGAAAAATCCTCCTCTGTTGACTTTGTGCCTTCTACATGTTGTTGAAATACAATTTCCAATAGCCCTGAACAGCATCGGTTGTTGTAGTTCATTGGTTGTTGTTAGTGCTAGTTTGAATTCTGTAGAACAGGTTGTCAGGAAATAGTTAACTCAAAAGGTAGCATGAGAAAGTGCACGTGCCTTATTATGACCTTTACCAGTAAAAAGCACTTGGAGTGTACACAGGATCTGGACAAACAGATGGGGTGGGGAGGATCCAAGAAGCCAACAAAACAGGCAGTTGGAATTGTTCGTTTCAGTCTGGCAAACACCTGCAGCTACGTGCCACTCACCCACAGCTAGAGTCCAAAAAGCAAAGAGGATTTTTTTAAAATGATAGTAATATAGTCTTACTACTCCCTAACCTTTTCCAGGAGGAGTTGAACTTTAGTCACTGTAGGGCTGCAAATAATCCACCCATTAATCTGTATTCCTTAGTCAATTCAATAAACATAATGGAAGTTTTGATTGGATTGTTTACTATTGAGGGGGGATTTATAAAGCTACATGTGCATTAAAGCGGATTTATCCTACCTCTTCTCCACATGCCTACACACCCACAAGAAAGATACCTGCCCCTATTTACCCAAAAGCAGCCATTAATTAAGCTGGCTAAAAACATCACTTGTGATGAGAGAATGTAATATTAACTTTAATTACATAATTAGTTGCTTTAAGGCAAAGAAGCATTGTAGAAGATTTCACTACTGCACTAAAAAGTGGCTTCATGTGTGGAAAAAGAATGCTACAAAATGATATGATGGGAAGGGGAATAAGAAGCAAGAGAGCAAAGCAGTTAACAAAGATCTGGTTATAGGAAATATAAAGGAAAACTATGTATGATAGCAGCACAACCTCAAATATTTGGCATTTAAAATATGATGCATTTACTAGGTCAAGCAATTAAGCTGCTCCACATTATTCAAGAGCACTGACTATTTAGGAATAAAATCTCATCCCTGCCCCAATAGCCAAGTTATTTTTTTTTCTCCCTGCAGCAATAACTTTAGATGAGCAAATGAAGCACTCAGAGAGGAGTGGCCTAGATCCCTTGCAAAGTTGCAGGATCCTAAGCAGTCGTATAAATTATGCAGTTATCTGATTAGTAATTAGCACTGATTTAATAACAGATCTATGCTCTGTATTTCTACCAAATACTGGAGTTCTCCGGACTTTTGGGGAGTGCCAATTCCCAGAAATCCTAGTTTTACAAAGGAGAAAAAGAGACTTTTATATTATATTATATAAGTGAGTGTGTTTACACACACACACACACACACACACACACACACACACACACAGAGGATATATATTTACCGGTATAATTTTATTTAGCGGTATATGTATTCCATGCATAATTATATATATTCTGAAATAATATACAGTAAACTAATTTTCATGCTTGTGAATATGCTTTTGTGTATATCCAAAGCAAAAAGGGAGAAAACCAATTATAGCCTATAAAGATTCTGTGGAATCTATAAAAATATTGTGGAACAGGCAGGTGGTGATCAGAGTCAATGCAAAAAATTATCTATGGATCAAAAGGGAAAGCTATAGAGGGAGGGCCACAATATTAGGTGGCTTTGTTTCTGTGTTAATGTTCATAGGGTTTGAGGCAGAGGTGGTATTCAGCCGGTTTGGACCAGTTCACCTGAACAGGTAGTGGAAATCTTGGGTGGGCCAGCCCTCCTGCCGCGGCTCTATGCCATCCTATTTAGGCCCATTTCCAAGTCAAAGCGCATTTGTGAACCGGTAGGGAAAGTAAGTGAATATCAGCCCTGATTTGAGGCCAATCAATCCGAATCACATTTCTAAAAAAGATTAGGGAAAGAAAAGCAGATAGAGATTTGCAGGGTATTCTAAGCTATTCACCCTCCATCAGCCTGTTCTGCAAAATATAAATATGAAAGGTGTGAAGAGCAAAAGAAGAAGGAGGATTAGAATTTTGTAGAAACAATTTAAACCAAAATTACTGTGAAAATACTGTTGGTTTATAGGTAGTCCAGCATCTTAGCTTCCTATAGAACAGTTCCCTCCTCAAAAAGTACCATAAAGCCCAAAGCAGAACAGGAAGGAACATCCAGGTAATTTCAAAAGGTCTCAATACTGAGGAGAGAACAATAGAAGGAAACAAGGACTGGAAAGTCCACTCTGCCAGGAACAGGGAAGGACACTCCCTCCTCCCTCCCCCAAAGTGTGTGATCTATTATCAGGTCTAGCTCCATAGTAGGAAGGGGACAAAGAGGTCAGGATTTGTAATTGACAGACAGGAAGCCATTGGGCAGAAACAGTGTTGAGAAAAATAGCTACAAAGAACATTACTAGGCGGAGACAGTTATGCCATTACTTAGTCTATCATACTGAAAGCTCCTTTTTTTTTGGCTGTACGTGTCTGGAGTTATATCTGCATTTCTTGAACAGAAGTCATAACACATACACTATGATGAAGATCATTTCAACCTTCTCAGTGCATTTCTCCAAGCAATTAAAGCCAAAACAATCTCAATAGACTAGATTGCAAGTGAAGGTTGTTTTTTTGTGTCTCAGGCAAGAATAATTAAAACTAGCACTTAGATAAGTTTAACTTTATGATTCTGATCAAAATAATGATTTTTGAGAGGATTAAATGGCTGATCGAAGACATAAAGGGGTTCGAGAAAGCATTCAAATGAATGCAGATGCTGACTATTTTACAACTCAATACTTTTTTCATCACTCTTTTGTTGATACTATCACAAAGGATGGAAAATAGGCCCATCTGACTGCTCCCAGAGGGATAAGGGATGATTCTAATCCATGGCTGTGAGAACACGCTGAATTCATAAATCTAAAGGGAGCTTAATATTGGGTTGTGGAAAGGTTCCCAGGAGCAGCCAGTGAAAGAAGAGAAAAATACTCCTTTTAAAAACATTTTAGTCATGCTGCAAACAAAAAAGAATCTTAAATAGGCTGAGGGGATTACTTGTGTCAAGTAATATTGAGACCACCCTTAAAACATTGGACTATTATTCAGAATGAACAGGATGTAAAAAAAAATGTTTAGCTATACCAGATATTATCAATTAATATCTAGTAAAGAAACAGAAAATACCCTTCTAATCAGTGGTGAAATTCTTTTTTTTACTACCAGTTCTGTGGGCGTGACTTGGTGGGCGTGGCGGGAGAAGGATACTGCAAAATCTCCATTCCCACCCCACTCTGGGGCCAGCCAGAGGTGGTATTTGCCGGTTCTCCGAACTATTCAAAATTTCCGCTACCAGTTCTCCAGAACCTGTCAGAACCTGCTGAATTTCACACCTGCTTCTAATGCTGCAGTTCAAAGACGTTAACCTCTTATCTTATCCAGATAACCTTAGATTTAGCCGTGTAAGGAAGATAATAAAGAAAATCAGGCTAAGAAATAGAAAAGAACATTGCAAATTAGGATTAGAGTAAAGAGAGATTTCTCCAGTGAGTTTCTTCCAGATGGAGTGTAATGATAGATCCTAGAACAGTCTGGCTGGGTATGATGGAAGTTGAACTTCCAATGCAGTTCAGGAATATCTGCTTCAATTTTCAATTTTGGATATAATATACCAATCGCCTGTGCAAAAAGACGAAGGAACAGTTTTCAGATCCATGAGGATATTAGAAGAGAATTATGGATTCAAAATGTAAAACACTTGTTTTTTTAAAAAAACTTTGCTGAAGCAGCTTTCAGAAAATGAATTAAATTCAGGTTTAATTGTATTTAGAGAGATACAATGAAATCAAAGAGACCAAAATAAGATTAATTTAAGCCTCACTGATTTCATTAAATTTGTTATTATTATAGTTCCGTCTCTCCGCTCATTTGCTCACCCATAACTATTACTGCATTCAATTCATACAACTGCAGATTTGACCATTCTACATCCTCCAACATAATAAGCTGTAAATGTTGGCTCTCTTGTTCATATATTGAAAAAGGTACACTTTTCACTGTTGCGAAGGGGAAATAATTAAAAACTAAAAAGAAGGTAGGGTGTAAGAAGACAATTCTATTTAAAATCCATACGCACTCACACACACGGTATCTGTTTCTTATTTGGTTACTTTAGAGTTGTGATGTCATAAATATCAAGAGTAGCATTTTTACTAGAGTAAGACAGCTGACAGTAACTGTTATTTATGTTCAGGAGAAAAATAAACAAGCCAGAAAATTGTTTAATTTGTTACTTTTATTGCACTTTTATTTCTAGGGAGGTGGATTTAGGAAGGTTGAAGCCAAAAGATTTGGGTTAGCCTTAGGTTCTAAACTCCTTGACTTGCTTGCAGGGATATTGTCTTTGCTATTCTGACTGGGATAGTAACATCTCTTTGAATGGCCTAATAGGTACCAAAAACATTGCTCACGGCGTTTAGTGCAGTTATGACTAGTACAGGATTAGAGGGGAAGTACTTCCCCAACATCTTACTATTATAGTATAAGTACAACACCCACAAAAGGGACGTGGTGGCTCAGTGGTTAAGACGCTGAGCTTGTCAATCAGAAAGGTTGGCAGTTCGGCGGTTCGAATCCCTAGTGCCGCATAACGGAGTGAGCTCCTGTTACTTGTTCCAGCTTCTGCCAACCTAGCAGTTCGAAAGCATGTTAAAAAGCCAGTAGAAAAATAGGAACCACCTTTGGTGGGAAGGTAACTGCATTCCGTGCACCTTTGGCGTTAGTCATGCTGGCCAATATGATGATGGAGACATCTTTGGACAGCACTGGCTCTTCGGCTTTGAAACAGAGATGAGCACCGCCACCTAGAGTCGGGAACAACTAGCACATATGTGTGAGGGGAACTTTTACCTTTACCTTACAGCACCCACTTGATCTTGATTAATCTTGGAAATCAAAGTAGGGTTGGACTTTGTTACTACTTGGATAGAAGCCATGGAGAAATATGAGACTAGACTGGTACTTGGATAAAATAATCCCCAAAGAAGGCTATGGCACATTTGTACGCTGACCACTGAAGTTTCCAGGAATCAAGTTTGCCTCAAAAGAGATTTTCAACTTCTGCTTTTTTTTAATGTGATCTCTCTAGATGTCTGAATGTAAACAGCTGCTTATCATCACTGAATAAATAGTGCTTGGTGGAAAAAGGTGGTTTGGCAAAGTCCAAAGTCAACCATTCCAATTCATTTATTGCTAGCAGGATGCGGCTGAAAACAAGGGTTGATTCAATCTTTCCTGACTTTTACATTTCAACAGATATTATAATCTTGTAAGTAGTCTCCCATGCCTAAGGAAAGATTCCTGGGCCTTTAGGTAGTTCGCTTCGTAAGCAGAGGAAGTCTGCTTTTCTCTTGGAATCCAACATTTTACCCGTTTCTCACTCCATTACGGAAACAGCTGGGGAAATCATTGGGTGAGGAGGGGGAATCAAGCCATTCCTTCCGAAATATGAAATGGTCTTTTTTTTTTCCAGCTGGCAAGGAAACCTGTTACCGGCCTATGAAGTCACTCTTTCTTCTGGGATCCAGCTACTCCTCTTTTCAGGATGCGATAGCTTAGCAGTCCTTCATTTATACAAGGAAAAGGTGGAGCCTTTTCTATTTCCTTCATCCTTCCGAAAGGGCAGAACAATTCCAGGAGGAACTGAAATGCATGTGATATGACAGGGGATCTGGTTCGGTTGACAAACGTTATCCCAATGCTGGCAAGAGTGGCTCCTTTTCCTTTAGAGATTTCACAGGACCTCTATTCTGACAAAACCTGCTTTAACATAGCTATTCCAAGTAAAATTTAGCAAAACTGTGAAGTTGAAATCCCTAAAAGTTATTGGGTTTCCGGGTCCTGGATTCTCATTGTCACGGGCCCCAACTTTTGTGAATGTAGTTAACTACTCCTGTGGACTGCACAAGAAAAAGTTGGAAGGAAATCACTGTAGCCAGGTATGCAATTAAAAGTGTGTCTGATACAGTTGGCCTTACACAATTAAAAGATGACTTCAGACAATCATATACAGTTTCACCTTCCATTAAAAGAGAAGCATCCAAAACACTCCAGGACATCTTTATGAGTGCCAGATGTCGATGCAGATAGAGCCTGCAGATGAATTTGCAATTGCAGCCACATGTTCTTCCAATCACTCAGTACTAGAGTGGCTTCCAAATGCCGTTTAGCCAAATCGCTTAATTGAGCAGAAACTAATATTCAGTACCAAGCATTGGAGAGAACTAAGTATGTGATGCTTCAGGAGTTACACCAGCACCTGCTGGAACTGCCTTGAGACAGCTGTGGCTGGAGCATGGAGGAATTGCTGCAGCCAAATGAATAGATGTAGAAGGTGGCGATGGCTCCTCCCACCCATTTCCATGACTCCTGAAAAGAATAAGGCTCTCAACGGTTACAACAGGAATGGCCCAGGGGTGAAATGCTACCAGTTTGGATTGGTTCGCCCGAACTGGTAGTAAAAATGCTACCGGTTCAGGCGAACTGGTATTTCTGACAATCAGCTGTGATGCGTGATTTATATTAGCTAGAAAAAAGGATTTCCTGCTTTCTAGCTAATCTAAATCGCGTGGCACAGCGGATTCCCCCTCCCATTGTTCTACTTACCTTTGCAGGTGCACTCAGTAGCAGCCCTCCCCCCCCAATCTGGATATCATCATGTCCATTTTTTATGCTCTGTGTATGCACGGAGATGGTACATACGCTCACATTTGCGAACTGATAGCGAAGGTAAGTAAATTTCACCCCAGGAATGGCCCTTTGTAGCTGCTGTAATTGTGTCAGTGCTGAGGTAGTCCAAGTCCAGAAGAAAGACTGGAACACTTTTTTTTATTGAGAAAGCAACAGAATCTTGAAAGCTTGACCACCTGTGCCTATTACACAGAACTAAAGAATGTTAAGAATGTTTCTAAAAAGTAAGTAAGCTTATTTTCTTTGCAATATTCTCTTCTTTCCCTGGGCTTAAATCATTCCTATGGCAAGGTCATATCTATGATTCTCTACAAATTGCCTCCTCTGTGATTAAGCTAATAAATACGTCATTACATTGAATGTGAACTGATCTTTCATCAAATGCCTGAAGTTCATAGGTGTCACACATATGGTTAAACGTGAAGATTGGGTAAAGTGCGCCATTGGCGCCACACCAACCCAAATTTTTATGCAGTATCAGAGATCTCTGAAGGAAGATGAAAAGGTGTAGAAAGTGAGGAGGAGGATCCTAATAGAGATATGCAAGAACCCTTCCGTAGGCAAAAGGGGCTGAGGCATTTTTAAGTCTGAAACAATGAGATAACATTTGGAGAAGCCTCCCTAATTCACTGAACTGCAAGGATACAAGAATTGCAAGATTCTTTTATGGTAACCAATCACAGTAAGAGTAGTTTTATCTTTCTATGGAGTTAATTTCCTGGTTTGGTCTACCAAGTGGGGCAGACAGGAGGTAACACGAAGACCCAAAATGAAGCTTGGAACTATACTTTACCTTCTTTCATGTTCCTGATACAAATGATAAGAGCGAACAATTTATGCTTAATTAATTGTAGCATTGGAATTGGTCCTTAATTTGAGAGCTAAATCCTCAAGAGATTTTGAGAACTAAATCCCTGTGGAGATTTGCCAAGCAGAATCATGACACGTGTGTTGAAGGTGACCTGTCACAATATTTTGGGTGACATAACAGTGTTCACCAAAACCCAACAACACTTCTTGAAAGCAGCTGATTAATCTCCCACACAAACCTAGAGCCTCATTAGGATACACTGGTTCCGTTTGGAAGGGATGCTATCCCAGGCTCAGGGGGGTGATCGGGCCCTTTTCCACTCCTAACCGAGTGGGTCTATAATTGCCTTGATACTTGCCTGCAGGTGTCTTCTTTCTCAGCTGGTGTAAATTTTATTAACTTGTCCTGATCCTGGTCAGATTCTTGGATCGGTGGTGTCCTCCGGATGCCCAAGAGAGGTTGTCGGCCCCCCTTCCAGTGAAAGATCTCCATGGCACCTGAAGACGGGCGAGACGGCCTCGATGGGGCACCGGTCGGTCCGTTCCATCCTCAGCAAAATTCTTGCATGAGTTTCAGAGGCTGTGAGAGAATGGGGTGTGCTCTTATGCAGCCTCCAAAGCCCTCTGGAAGTCATGCCTGAGAGCTGTGCTCTTGCATGACCTCTGAAAATCATGAAAGAAGGGGGTGTGCTTTTACATGGTTTTGGGAAGCTGTAGAAGAGGCAGTTTTGGGTAGACTACACATATTCGAATGGAGAAAACAAATCTATTAAATGTCTGAAAAATAGATGCAACTCTGCAGATGAACAGATTTCTTACAACTTTATTCTATCTAATTTTGCAAGGGAGGGTAGCCATTATTGTTGCAATAGCTTTGTCAGTGTTCAATTAGGGGCGATAATATGTGATTTCGTCTTTTGTTTTTTAATTCACATTTTTACCGTTTTTGCCTCATTTTGCCTATTTTTTTCTTTTGTGTTTTAATCTTCTGAATAAAATAAAAATTTGTGGAAAAATGCCTGTCTAATTTACATTTTAACATTTGTTTTGTCTTACACCTGAGTTTTCTTCCTTTTCTTTTGCTATAAATTTTCAATAAAAAGTCTGTCTGTGTGTTTGTGTGTGTCTCAAAGCAGCTTTCTGTGCTAAATGAGATTTCAGCGCAGCAGACTCGTATTGGCAACTTTGCGTTTGGATACTACCTAAATTCTTTAAATCAACCTGTCTTTCTGCATGCATTTTTATCTGACACTCAAATGTTAGCAAGGTTTTATGAATTTGGCATCTGTATACCCATTCTTCAATGCTCAATGACACTGAGATGTCACTGGCAGGTAAGAGGACTTTCAGGAATTCATGATAAAAGTACATTAAGGTGTTAAAGGAACTGCTTGGTAAAGAGGGAAAAGCATTTTTGTTAAAAGTGCATTACAGTACAAATAGTGAAAATGGTGGAAGCATTAAATCCAGTACAGTATTATAGTAAAAGTAATTTCAGCCATATTATATGGCAAATATATTTGCAGGTAAAGAGACATGTGATGTTTGCAGAGACATGCATCTTATAAACATGAACTAGGGGTGGGGCAAGAGAGATGAAAGTCTTCCCAGTTGGCATCAAAGAGCACTTAAGATGTTGTGTATGCACATACTTTGAAACTCCTGGTACAGTTTTGTAATTGGTTTAAGTCTATCGTTGTTTAGGTTAACTTTTAATGGAGAATAAGTTAAATTTTATATAAAGTTAGACAATGTAGAACAAAGTAATGAATTATACGTATGCATGCTATGGGATACTCTAAATAATTTAATTTACTAATTTCCATTTGATCATAATTCCAATTCCACAAAATGTGTTTGTAGAATGCATACAGAAAATAAGAAAGCAATTTGTGAAGTATGTTGTGTGTGATGTGTCATATAAATGTATTCAAGAGTTTATACAGAAACCATTATTTGGGTTGAGTTTACATAATACGTTAAGTGATTGAATAATTGCTTATGATTAATAACATTAATATGATTAATTGTATTAATCATAGTTTGATGATACAGCAATACTATTAACCTTGATTTACAAATCATAATAGTTGGATTCACAAGATCTGGTCAATCATAATTACATTATGGGTTAGTGCAATATGTGACCCCAATCACTTAATGGTTTTTCAGTGATTTTGGTTACAAGGAATTATAGCTAATTTTCTTCCTCTGTAGCGCTTGAGAGAGAAAGCAGTGATTCTACTGATATTTACATTTTTATATATTCTGCCAAAGTAACTCTTCTAACCTTATTTATATTTTTTCCTTAGCTTTTGTTGTTTTTAACTAGTTTTGGGCTATGTTTCTTTCTTAAAAATATTTGAAAGTTATTTTTAGGTTTCTTTTTGAATAATACAGTTTTTATATAATAACAACCACAACAACAATATAGTTTTATTATTGAGAGTGCGGTGATTAAAGCAGCAGCAGGTTAAAAAACCAGGAAACCATGAGTTCCAATCCTGCCTTAGCTAGCGGGGTGAGTTTGGGTCAGCCACTAATTCTTGGCTTTGTGAAGCAGGCCAGGGCAAACTACTTCTGAAATCTTGCCAGGAAAACTGGTGGGACTACTTCAGGCTGCTGCCAGGAGTCAACGCTGACTCAAAGGCATACACATACAAAGTTACATTAGTATATTGCTATTTAGTTTATTGTATAATTTCACATTTAAAAAAAAAAAGAAATGTGAAAAGAAATGTCTTTGAAGTTTAGAACAATAATTGTAATGGTACATTCCAGGGAGCACTCTGCCTGCAGATTTTGCAAAATGGGAGGGTCATTTTTCTTGAAAAATTATGATGCATTAAAACAATGCACTTTATCATGTAAAGATATTGTTCAGGTTGGTGCTTTTCAGCAGTGGTGGGTTCCTACCGATTCACACCGGTTCGAGGGAACCGGTATTGGTTTGGCGGCCTGCCTGCCACGCCCTCGAACTGGTTCTCTGGCGCCACCATCTTGTTTTCTGCTTCTGCCCATGCGCAGAACAATTTTTATTGGACTGCGCATCTCCGCACAGTGCACGCATGGGGCACACACACGAGCGAAACAGCAGTAGTGCCTGCCGGAACCCACCCCTGCTGTTCAGGTACCTTAAACAGACCTTAATGTAAAACAAATGTTTGTGGTTTTTAAATGCTGTTGTTGTTGAATGTAGATCTGTATCAACCTTCTACCATTTCACTGCATAATTCAAAATGCTCTAAATCAATCAGGCAAATTAAAAAACATGTTAGAACTGGTCAAACAATTCTCTTTCTATATGCTACCTACCTTTCTGCTTAATTTGATATCAGCCTAATAAAGGGAGGAACAAAGTTGCAGTATATCCACGTGACAAAAAAAATTACCTTAGTCCTACAATAGAGCAATCGACCATGTGTTCTTTGAATTCACTACATGCCCCAAAGGAATTTCAGATCCTGCTTCTTTTTGTTTGCTTTTAGAAAATACAAACGGTATAATCTGCAATGCGTGGAGTGCATGGATTATGAGAAAAACAGGTGTGAGACTGTTTCGTTCATTACTTCAGGGACCCCCCCCAAAAAACCCCAATAATGCAAGAGGAGTCCAGTCCTTAAATCTATCTGTGAGCATGAAGATTCTACCATTTAGATTACATCTGTTGAAAGAGGGTGGGAGGGAAATGAAGTGGAAGAGAGATGAAACAGCTTATCCAGGATTGCCCAAAGGGTCACTTTGGGTCAGAGTTTGTATTCTTAACTATTCTGCCTTCCTTTTCTCATGCTGGGAATGTCTGAAAATCAGGAGCAAAATCTCTCCCTATCCATAGTTGGGAATAAAGGTATTGTTTGGGATTGTGAAGGCAACTTCAGACTCACCGATCCTTTCCAGCAGTTTTACTTGTGGCTGGAATTGTCAAATGGTTGAATGTTTTAAAATGCGACAGAGATGCCTGTCCTGAACTTTGACCTGACCAAAGTTTATTCTCCAAACAAATTCCTCTATTCATCAGGAAATAGCGGAAAGCTTGGCTAATATTTCCCTCCACTCACTGTAACTGCCAAGGAGATTTCTCCAAGAAAGAGTTGTTGCTATCAAAGTGTTATGCAAAACAAGGTCTGTTTATATTAGCTTAGTTGTAACAATAGTTTTCGCAGTGATCTATGACTGTACGTCAGTATCAGTAATATTATATCCCCTTGCTTCCCCCTATCCTCTAGAAATACTTTGGAGGATACTTGATTGGAAATTCCCTCCAAAATTTCCAGCTAGCATAGCCAACAGCTGCAAATTTTCACTCTTGAAGTTCTAACCTCCACACAAAATAGGCTTAGCCTGATATTCTTCAACCACAAGATTCCAGCCATTTTATAGTATTCATCCTTGCAAAGATCTGTTGGTACTTGCAGATATTGTTATGCTCTTTTTTTTTTATGAGCTGGCTTTTATATATGAGCAGGGCTTTTCAAACAAAACTTCCTCTTCCTTATTTTCCATGCAATCATTGAGCAGCAGAAATATTTCTTAAACACCTGGGTATTTCTAGTCTCAATTCTTCCATTTTGGACAAATTAGAAGGAGAGATCCTACTACTGACAAGAATTTTAATATTCAACACTTCTTTTGTGGCAAACTAAGCCTTCTGACTGAAAGGCTGAACAGCTCTGATAGACATCATCTTCATCAGATCAGGAATCATTAATTGTATTCCTAAGAGCCATAAGGCATGATTGTCTCCATGCATTCAAGCACTGCTGATGAAGCCAATGATAGATATATGGTTCAAAGCCAGATATGAATGTCTCTAATTACCTAGGGAGTACTTTATTTTGTGGAACAGATCCATTCTAATTGGGCTTCCAGTGTTCATCTGGGACAATGATAGAATAAAAGAGGGAACGAAATAATGGATGCAGGAAGTACAATGTCCCTGGACCATGTCTCAAGAGTAGACTATATGAAAGGGGTATGCTTCAGGTCCTATCTGGAGGAAAGGATTCGAAGAATGATACTTTTTCATCGGAAACTACATACTTTAAAAAAATCTATTTTCATTAAACTACCAGATGGAAGTAATTTAAGACTCAATCATTTATATACACAGAATTGCATTTCAATTTGATCTAATTTCAAGAAGATGAAAAAACTTTTTTGAAACAGATTTCCACAAGGATAAATGTAAAAATGGCAGAAACCAAGTTACTAAAGGTCAGGACTACTTAATATGATTGAAAGTGTGCAAAATACTTCTAAATAACTTGGATATTTTACATGCTCACTAGGGAGGCATAGGTAGTATCAATATATGGGAGTGTTTTTTTAACAGTTTTGGCTGTTGAAATTTTATTGAGTGACCCCAGGAAAAGACACAGGTACTTTAAAGTATTGCAGATACATATTACATATCTCCATCTATTCTGAAATACCTTATTAGAATCAAAGTTGAAATACTTAACATCCCTACAAGGTACATCTAGGCTTAATTACTGTTACCTGGAGATGCCCTTGAAGATGGTCCAGATGCTCCAGTAAGTTATTGGAATAGAATAGAGTATCTTGCACACTTTCAATCATATTAAGTGGCCCCACATCTCTGAAATATCCTCCTAGCGAAATCTAGATGTCTTTTCTTTGATTTGGTTCTAAGAGAACTTTATGGGAAACATTCTTCTCTACATTTTATTAATGTTAATCTATTATTATATAGAAAGTTTCATCCATAGCTGTCATTTATGGGCCAGCTTTTTAATATTTTAACAATTTTAATGAAGAACATTCATTTTTATAAGCGGATTATTTCTGTTATGTTTTTAAAATATGCGACTGCCTATTTTTGAGGACTGAATTAGAATTACTTTCCTGTCTAGAAAATTCTAAACTCTGTGGGAGCCAGCTCTTATGTTTTGAAGAATAACAGGAAGATTTAATGTCAAACAGTCTGAGGTCCTCATCTAGGAATAGGTAACAATAGGATTAAAAGTCCCATATTTGTTTCAAAAATCCTCCTAATGCACTGTGAGTATGCGGGGGAGGAAAAGCAAGAATGGGCAAGTAAGAAAGAATTTTTTTCCTCCCCCGCCCCCATCAAAACAGGTGAAACAGTCTCAAGCCTTCTCTACTGGATCATCCTTCCAGGGCATGTCAAAAGGGAAACATAAAAGCATGGGCACATTTCCTTGTATCTTCCCCCCAGAGATGGTAAAGAAGCACTAAGAGGCAACTGCTGTGTTTCCTGCCCTTTCCTTTATTACTTTGCTTTTTGTTGTTGCTACTGTCTCCGTCAGGCCTTTACAGAGCAAGATCACGAGGTGTATATATTCCCCCTCCCCAGATAATCAGACATCCTATTCTTACTGTATCGCTAGCTTGTTCTCTTTAACTTGTGTCCTTTAATAGGAATCTGAGCCTTTCTGTTTCTATCTCTAGCTCAGTGGTTCTCAACCTTCCCAATGCTGCGACCCTTTAATACAGTTGCTCATGTTGTGGTGACCCCCAACCATAACATTGGTGTCTCGGTTCCTAAGACCATCGAAAATATGTGTTTTCCGATGGTCTTAGGCGACCCCTGTGAAAGGCTCGTTTGACCCCCCAAAGGGGTCCTGACCCACAGGTTGAGAACCACTGCTCTAGCTCTTATGCAATGGACCTAGGACTTCATGTTATTCTGAGCAGCATCTGTTCTCCTGCCACATCTATAACTATGCCATGAAGAGGGATGGCTCTTTCCTTATTCCTCCTACAACACCTGCTCTCCTGGAGGTAGGATTTATGAGTTTCACTCTTGGTTCAGAATCCCTGCTCCATCTGCCTCATCTGTTTGTACAAAGCGTGATAGACCCCTGACAGATGCGGTCAGATGCAAAGGGGGAACAATGGGCCGGAGACATGGTGACAAAATAACACATGGTTAAATACAGCAATTACGGTTAAAGCTTTGGTGGCAAAAGTGAAAAAGACTACGATCCTCACCCCCTTCCTCTAAATTTTTGTAAAACTTCTAAATTCTAAAACTTGTAGCTGATAAGCAGTCTTCTTCTTCTTGTGCCATATCCGTCATCGAATGTTGATGATCATGTTGGCAATCCTATTTTTATCAACAGCTGCACGAAAAAGTGCTGCTGAGTTTTGTCCCAACCAGTCTCTTAGATTTTGAAGCCATGAGGTTCTTCTTCTGCCTGGACCTCGTTTGCCTTCAATCTTTCCCTGGAGGATTAAGTGAAGTATGGTGTATTTTTCCAGGTGTCGCATCACATGTCCAAAATATTCTAACTTTTGCTTTTTAATGGTTTTGATGATTTTCCTTGGCTTTCCCAGGTGGTTTATCACCTCCTCATTTCTGATTTTGTCAAACTAGCTTATACGTTATAACCCAGTTTGTAAATCCACATACTGATAAGCAGAATCGTGCTAAATTATCAGGATGTCTTAGAGAGATACTACCTTCTTAATTTGGTTATTGTTGGTTACCTCGAGTGCATTCCAAGGCAAAAAGATACTAACTGAATTTTTAAACAACAGCAACAATAATAATAAGTAATAGTCAACAGTCCTTTCTGTTTTGTTCTTCAATTTCTTTTCCTTCTGCTCAGATTCTTTTCTTGGAGATGGGATGGCTGGCTAGCGATCTGGTAGAGAAAGGATTCACCTGATCTATTATCATCTCATCTCATCTCTTTCCAATGTGTAAGGCGTATGTGCCTGAAGGGTACTCATCTTACATTTTACAGTATGGATTTAGGCTGAAATTCCTTTCCTTTGTTCCTTTTGTGTTGCTTGTAATGACTGGTCCCCATAAATCTCTTCAAAAGAGGCCCTCTGTCAGCAGCACAGGCACCAGGAATACCCTCGAGGTAGCTGGAATCCCTTGATTTTTTTTTGATGGCAGTGAGTTGACTGAGGGGCTCCTGGTTGGCTCCTGATCATACAAATGGGGCTGGTCTGTTGGGCAGGCAGATTTAGACACACAAAGTGGCCATTTGGCAGAATCATCTCACATTTCCACATCTACAGGCAACTCAGATGGATGGTGGGTACCCAACAGTAATAATGACAATAAGAACAGTTTTGACCGTCAAAAGCACAGATTTGCTATCTTCCCTCCTTTGTTTGTTTTTTCCGGAGGACTTGTTGAGCTCACTAACCAAAGGCAAACTTTGCCAAGGGAACCTGATCTGTTTGCAGTTGGTTGGTGAAATGCCAGCGACATGCTATGAGAAGGGTCACCATATACCTGTCTAGAAGAAGTTCATCAATGGGACATTCTGAATGGGATACACCCAATGGATTTTGCCAAGGCTGACATAACTCAATGGGATGAGGAAAAAGAGCAGCACAGCTGTTTCTACTTACATTCTAATAACTGCACAGTTTATACTGAGGAAAAGAGAAGAAATGGCTAATGAGGGACCAAAGGTTGGTTTAAATAAATTCAACACAGTCAAGGTTCATTTTTAGCAAAATCATGTAGCAGAATTCCTTCCTGGCCTGTAGTACTTCATGCTGTATATTTCTGAATGCTCTTGCCTCATAAAACAAAAAAAGACAGAAACCATTCCTGAATGTAGAGTTGTACATCAGATACTTGCAAGGAGAGATTTAGTCTCCTTGATGTGCTAGTTTATATTTTTAAACCATCTTTCTTTATTTTTCCTCTTTATTGATACAAGATTGTACTGTATGGCTCACAATCTAATATCTGTCCAGGACACTTACAGTATTCTGCATATAGAGCTTGCAGATACTGTATATGTGAATATAATGCATTTCATGTTAAAACTGAAAGGGTGCTTTAGAGCAGGCATGGATGCAGACATGAAACCTGCCACTTCCTCCTAAAAAAAATGGAGCCTTTTCCCAGCCTCAAATGAAAGCTGTGCAATCCCACAAAAATACGTGTTTGAGTTAAGAAGACACTGACAGGATACAAAAAAAAACCCTTCCAAGTGGGCAAAGACATTCTTGCTCAGGCTCAGGTCTCCAGAGCCGATGTGAAGAAGACATAAACAGAACCTTAAGAACACAACAAGGAGCCAGGAAGTATTGCTAAATATATTCCAGGAAACAGATGCTACAAGACACAGAATCTGAGGTTATTAAAAAACAACAACGGAGCATTAGATTAGAGAACTGGCAGCCAAATGTAAGGAAACAGTGCACACCTTTTCAAGGGCTGAACAAGAACTTGAAGTAGCTTGAGCTCACATGTGGGTATCAATCACTGTAGAACGTCCCATAGCATTACAATCAGGGGTTCTTCAGATGAACAACCTCTGTGCAAGCTGAAAATGATGGGAATTGTAGTCTAGCACATCTGAAAGGCATTCGGGATGGCTCACGTCTTCCAAGAACATTCTGTGCATATTCATAAGCAAGTATTTTGAAGACTGATGGTGGTTCACAGTTTGAAAAGCATATATTTCTCATCCATCTATACTTTCTGTAATAGGATATCTGATTTGGGGATAATTAACTGATCTAGATGATTCAATTGGTCCAGATAAATCTTGTTTTAATATTATACAAACCAGCTGGGAATTTGTAGTTTTCAAGAGGGCTTACTTGGATAAGATTGTTCTATCAGTTTCTCAACATTCCTTCTAGCAATCATTGTATTAGGCTGGTTTTGTAGCTGATTACCAATCTCCAATTCTGACCTGGTTGCCTATAAAACTCAAAACCACCTAGTCTTGTCTTAGAAAAAGCTTATGATTGTTTCCAAAAAGTACACCACTCTTGTTATTGCTAAGTATTATTAGCACTAACAATAATAATCTTATTTTTAAAAAATATATATTTAGTCTTAAAACAATGGCATATTGTGAAAAAAGGTTATTTAACTTTCTCCCAGTCTCAAAGTAAATGGCTCTATGTCATCTGGTACATTGCATGATGTCCTCATTAAGAAGGGAGTTTGAAATCTGCAGGGACTCCATGGAAGACCTTTTCCATATACCCTTGGAAAAAAGACAATTCTGAATTGAAGGCCTCCCATGCAAGGTGATCAGTGAGAAAAAGAAAATTGTCTAGATTTCTTCATCCAAATCTGAGATACCCCTCCCAGCTCTACATTTTTGCATTTTTAATTTGTTTTTTTTAAAATAATAATTATGATGGATTTGTTTCCCCCCCTCAGCTGACCATCACCCTCAATAATGCAGTAATGATTGGAACAGTTAATAAACATAACACTGAAATGAAATCCTATGGGGGGGGTGGGTAGCAATTCTTTTCAGTATTCACAGATCCATTTTTTAATAGATAGATTTTGAAAAAGACCTCAACCCATATGTGAGATATAACATAGGATGGTATTACGGGGCTTTGTAATATGGATGAGTTCCATGTTTGTAATGATCAGATTAAAAACATCTGAAAAAAAGCATCCTCAGTGTATTGACCTTCACATCAGACATTGTGATAAATCTGAGCTCTTTGAGATTTTGCCCCATATTCTGGAACTTGCTTACAGCATAAGCTTATAGACATGAGACAATTACATAAGCAGCTTTATTACAGCTGTGACAGAAATGATACATGCCCCCAAACAGCTACCTAATGCAGAACAGAGAAATCAAGGCATACACTTTCTCTCTTTGTCTGCCCAAGAGTTTAAATTATAGACTATTTCTTCCTGCTTTTTGAAATCAGAGGAAATGTGGACATTCTCTTCCTACCCTTGAGACTGAAAGATACCTGCTCATTGTTTATGTAACGGTGCTGTCTAGCCTGAGAACTACAGGTTTCCTCCTCACCAGCTTTAATCTTTACAATGAATACAACACAAATTATGTTAAGAAAAAATCTCAGGTAAACCAATCACGTTCATAGGATAGCCAATTTTAGGCAAACATGACATACACACTGACTTGAACTGCATGTTATCTGCTGTTCAGACTATCGTATTTTTCTAAATGTGGTACCAATCGATGAGAAAGCGAGACCACAAGCGGAATATGTACCCATTTCTTTCTTTTGTTTCATGGTATGAAAATGCTAGTGTAAAAGATTAAACTTCCAAGCAGCAGATCTTTCAAAAGCAGTTATTTCTACACAAATTATATATGGATTCATATACAATGTAGAGATTTCACTACTTTATATTGTTGTAGATTGCAATTCTTCAACTAGATTAGAGGCTAAAGTTGATAGAAGGTAAGTTTAGCCACAGAAATCAAAGGATGCCATAACTATTTTAGTATATTCTTATATTTTTGGCTAAAGAAAAGAAAACGTAAAACTCAGGAATGAAATATGTATGATTCTAGGACGATTTTGCCAATATTTCACAGCTATTCCATCTTTTCCTTCTCAATGGATTTTCTGTAGTACAAAAAGAATGAACAAATGGTTGGAACAATTAATTAAGCATTATCCTCTGAATGACTTGTAAAAACCCACAAATGAATCAGATTGCACAGTAAAAGCATCCTACAGATTCTATAACATTATAAAAAGCATCCAGTTTGCTGCACCTTGTCTAAGAAGAAAGCATCTCTTTCTTCTAGTTAGCTGGCCAGTAAGCATTGTTCCATTTAAATAGCCAACAACAAGGTAGACACTGAGTTTATGCAAATCCTACATTGGTAATAATTAGCTAAAGTGTTCTGGAACTCTAACCTCTGTCTAGACTGATGATGCTTCGTCTTTCATAAGCAGTACAAATTTAGCTGATGGTATCTAATGAAGTTTACTGATGGACAATGTTTCCATCAGTATTTGGAAACATTTTTGTTCGTATTTTTGTTATATTATTTGATGATGTTTGCATGATTTTTTCCAACCACACAATAATTTGTTGTTTGAATGTCATACAGTATGTTATTTTGAATATTGGATGAGTCAAGAGGCAAACTAAGTGGATATATACCCTGCATGGGTGTAGAGATGTAGGAGTTGAATTGAGGTAGTGGCAGTAGTTCAAATGAAACCATCCACCACTTGATGAAGCAGAACATGATATGACCAATGCGGTATAAGAAATGAGCCAAAGTGATGCACCACTACCTTTGTTTTTCTACGATTTAAGAAACTTTTAAGGTGGTATCAGCCAACATCTTTATTAAGTACTATTAAAATTCTTTTCTCTGTGGGCTAGTTCCAACAATACTTATCCCCTCCTACATTCCCAAGACTCGGAGTATTTGCAGATTTTATGACTTCAACAACAAGGAAGTTTTTTTTTCTTTAGCCCATCCACCTCCTCCCCTTTACCTGACACTGAGACCAGTCTTCTAGCATCGTGCATTCCATTCCTGATTTTTACATTTTCTTTTCTAGCACCTTGCAGTTAGGACTGCGGCTCCTAAAATTCCCAGCCAAGAATCTAAGTATGATCTAGGCCCGTGATGGCGAACCTATGGCACGCGTGCCACAAGTGGCACGCGGAGCCATTTGTCAGGGCACGCGAGGCGCTGCCCTGTCAGCTGGCCAGCGCGCGTGCGCGCGCTGGCCAGCTGAGTTCACCTTTTTAAAAGCTATTTTTCGCCTTCCCCAGGCTCCAGAGGCTTTATAGGAGCCTGGGGAGGGCGAAAAGAGCCTCCCCCGCCCCCCGGAGGCTTTAGGGAATGTCCCGAGGCTTCCCTGAAGCCTTCGGAACACTTAAAACCAACCTCCGAGCAACCCGGAAGTGACTTCCGGGTTGCTCGGATGGTCGTTTTAAGCGCTCTGAAGGCTTCAGGGAAGCCTCGGGACGGTCCCTGAACAGGCACGAGACGTGCGTTTCCATCGCCCGGGCCCGGATCGCCTCCACTGCGCGGCGCCTCAGGCTCGGCGTCCTTGCGCCCGGCCTTCACATCGCTGCCGCCGCCGCCACCACCGCTAGGACGCCGCCCTCGCCTCCTCCTCCTCTAGCCGCGCCATCGCAAGGATTAAGGCGAAAGGGGGCGGGGGCGGGGAAAGTGAAGGGGGCTTTGTTGTCCTCCTTCTCCTCCTCCTTTCCCCCACCGGCTCGAACGCGGCGCCGGGGCCCGGCAGGCAGCGAACGAGTCGGAGCCTGCCGACTGGAGGAAGAGGGTGAGAGGCGGGTCCTGTGAACGGGGGCAGCAGCGGCGACAATAGTCGTAACTTGCCGGCTGGCCGCCCCGGCTGGGAGACAAAAGAGGGGAAAGGCGGCAGGCAGCTGAGTTGCGACTATTGTCGCCGCTGCTGCCGCCGTTCACAGGACCCCCCTCTCACCCTCTTCCTCCAGTCGGCAGGCTCCAACTCGTTCGCTGCCTGCCGGGCCCCGGCGCCGCGTTCGAGCGTTCCGTGAAGCCTCCGGGGGGGCGGGGGAGGCTCTTTTCGCCCTCCCCAGGCTCCTATAAAGCCTCTGGAGCCTGGGGAAGGCGAAAAAATCATGCAAAGCCCCCTTCGCTTTCCCCGCCCCCGCCCCCTTTTGCCTTAATCCTTGCGATGGCGCGGCTAGAGGAGGAGGAGGAGGAGGCGAGGGCGGCGCAGCTGAAGCCTGACGGACTTCCCTTCGGCCGACCCCGTCCTAGCGGCGGTGGTGGCGGTGGCGGCAGCGATGTGAAGGCCGGGCGCAAGGACGCCGAGCCTGTGGCGCCGCGCGGTGGAGGCGATCCGGGCCCGGGCGATGGAGACGCACGTCTCGTGCCTGTTCAGGGACCGTCCCGAGGCTTCCCTGAAGCCTTCAGCGCGCTTAAAACGACCATCCGAGCAACCCGGAAGTCCGGGTTGCTCGGAGGTTGGTTTTAAGTGTTCGAAGGCTTCAGGGAAGCCTCCGGACGTTCCCTGAAGCCTCCGGGGGTGGCGGGGAGGTTTTAAGTGTTCCGAAGGCTTCAGGGAAGCCTCCGGACGTTCCCTGAAACCTCCGGGGGTGGCGGGGAGGTTTTAAGTGTTCCGAAGGCTTCAGGGAAGCCTCCGGACGTTCCCTGAAACCTCCGGGGGTGGCGGGGAGGTTTTAGGTGTTCCGAAGGCTTCAGGGAAGCCTCCGGACGTTCCCTGAAACCTCCGGGGGTGGCGGGGAGGTTTTAGGTGTTCCGAAGGCTTCAGGGAAGCCTCCGGACGTTCCCTGAAACCTCCGGGGGTGGCGGGGAGGTTTTAAGTGTTCCGAAGGCTTCAGGGAAGCCTCCGGACGTTCCCTGAAACCTCCGGGGGTGGCGGGGAGGTTTTAAGTGTTCCGAAGGCTTCAGGGAAGCCTCCGGACGTTCCCTGAAACCTCCGGGGGTGGCCGGGAGGTTTTAAGTGTTCCGAAGGCTTCAGGGAAGCCTCCGGACGTTCCCTGAAACCTCCGGGGGTGGCCGGGAGGTTTTAAGTGTTCCGAAGGCTTCAGGGAAGCCTCCGGACGTTCCCTGAAACCTCCGGGGGTGGCCGGGAGGTTTTAAGTGTTCCGAAGGCTTCAGGGAAGCCTCCGGACGTTCCCTGAAACCTCCGGGGGTGGCCGGGAGGTTTTAAGTGTTCCGAAGGCTTCAGGGAAGCCTCCGGACGTTCCCTGAAACCTCCGGGGGTGGCCGGGAGGTTTTAAGTGTTCCGAAGGCTTCAGGGAAGCCTCCGGACGTTCCCTGAAACCTCCGGGGGTGGCCGGGAGGTTTTAAGTGTTCCGAAGGCTTCAGGGAAGCCTCCGGACGTTCCCTGAAACCTCCGGGGGTGGCCGGGAGGTTTTAAGTGTTCCGAAGGCTTCAGGGAAGCCTCCGGACGTTCCCTGAAGCCTCCGGGGGTGGCCAGGAGGTTTTAAGTGTTCTGAAGGCTTCAGAGAAGCCTCCGGACGTTCCCTGAAGCCTCCGGGGGGGGCGGGGGAGGCTCTTTTCGCCCTCCCCAGGCTCCTATAAAGCATCTGGAGCCTGGGGAAGGCGAAAAAATCATGCAAAAATGGGCGCGTTGTGCGCGCATGCGCACTGGGGGCGCATTGCATTATGGGTGCGGCACGCCCGCACACGCCCCCCCCGCGCTCCCCCCACTTGTGGCACGCGAGCCAAAAAAGGTTCGCCATCGCTGATCTAGGCTGATGGAAAGTTCAGACTGGCTAACAATTGTATGAACGCTTTGCTGTAAATAATAGTGATGGTTCAGAGATCTCAGATTTTGGATAGGAAGTGTACTTCAAGTGCTAGATTAAAGTAATAATTCATGTGCCAGGAAATAATTGCATTTTCCCCATAAATTACACTCTACTTATTATTTACTTTGTGATAAGTTTCAATTATTTAGCCTTGTAATGGCATGTTCCTTGTTTTACCACTGTGCCACTTCTGAATGTCTTCAGAATATCTGTATAATTTTAATTTCCTACATTTATCTCAATATTAGAGTTGCACGAACCAAGGCACATATTGTGTATTTCAAATCAGTTTTATCTTACATTCCTCCAGTTAGATCAGTTAAACGGTTTATTATTTAAAAACAATGAAACCTTTTCTGTTATGCCCTTATCAATTATATATCTAGAAAGGCCCATGTTTATTTTAATTTTTACAAGTAGAATTGTACATCCATAATGCATTTGACAGTTGATACAGTACAGGAAGTTACCGTATATGGTTCGTTCTGGATGTTTTTTAAAGATTTTATATAAATCTTTGATATGATATAAATAAAATTAACATGGATATTTAGATTGACAAGATCATTGACAATAAACCTGACAATAGTGTGTTTGTGCAGTTCCAATTGTGAATCAGTTTGAGCATCTTTGTCTTTTACTACTCGTAGAATTAGCTTCACTCTTGGTAACACACACATTACATTTAAACAGAAATGGCACCTGCTCCATAAATATAATTATTGTCTAATGATGACAGAAGTGTCTCTTCTGTAGAAACCCATTACCAAATATTTTCTGCTTCCTATCTGCTCCCTATATTGTACAAGGCATGCACACAAGATACATACCATTTCCAACAGGAATGCAGCTTTATTATTTTTGTTGCATTATTTATTTCTTTATTTACGTATTTATTCCGCCCCCACCCCCTAAGGAGCCCAGAGTAGTGAAGCTGCCCTATGTTTCTTCTTACTTCAAAGATTAAGGGAGAAGAGGGAGAGAAAGAATTAACTGAATATTTTTTACTTCAAAAGCAATAAATGTCTAGTATCTACAACAGTGAAGAAATAAATAAAATAAAATATTCACAACTATTCATCCAGAAAATCAACATGGAAGAATGAACTGCAAAGATGTCAATTTGCAAATGGCTCCTGTTCTGTTTCTGAACTTCTTGTTCGACCACTAGATTTCTGGGGCCATTCGCAAGAACAGATCAATTTCATCCCACCCTTCTTTTTTGAATGGAAGAAGGCATAAATTGATGGGCTGTCTCACTCTCCTTTAGCATGACCTCTGGACAAAGTACTTGTAGAACAATGCTTATCCTTCCACTGTCCTTACAATTGGCCATCTGCCCAGTCAATCTACCACCCAGACTCCTCTATCTCTATGAGTATAGAGCTTCTGCATTCAGTTTGCACCAATTTTCTCTAGCTTCGAGCTCTCCAGATGTGTTGGGCAACTGGTGCTTGCTGGCACTGATGGGAATTGCAACCTGCACAGCTGGAGGTGCCAGATTGGGTTAGTTTGGCTTTACAGGCATTGGCTAAAGTTACACATTTGGTTCTGGGGAGTGGCGGGGGGGGGGGGAAGGAAAGTGAATATCTAATAACGAGGGGAGGAAGGTGAATATCTAATAATAATTAGATTTTTGACATGCATATTTAGATGTTCCCTTTCCTTTACCAGTTGCACAAAAATGGAATTTTCTTCTCTTATTGCAAGTTCAACATTTCATCAGCTAAACTGTTTTTGTCATTGCCTTAAAGGGGTTTGCTGTCATCCACTCTGTTGACTAATGAAATGCCTTCTTTCAGCTGTTCTCCAAATGGGCTTTTCAGAATTATAATTCATTGGTCTTTCTGAAACATTCACCCATGGCATATTTGGTTCCAAAGAGGGATCATTTTTTTTCACGAGCCTCATAAAAAATTATGTAAGTATCCAGCTTAAAGGGCACTTCACCTTCAGATGGAATGAATGTTAAAATATTGAATCTGATGAATGCTAAGCCAGTGTGTTTATGCATATACTTTTTTCCATTGTATATGAAAGAGCAATACACTCGAAAACCTCTCCAAAATCTCAATGATTTTGTTATTACAACATACTAAAACAATCTGTTGGTAAGGTTGGAGGAACAGAAACAATTGTCACTGAAGAGACATTAGCTCTGGCTAGTGATTCACTTAGGTACAGGGTAATCTTGGCTTTACAGGAGAAAATGTAGCCCCAACAACTCATACAGGCTCCTTTTCCTGTACACCGCTTGGAGAGTCCAAGCAATGGGTTAATTCAGTCTGCTTGCCCTTAGGACTGAGGAACTATTTTTCCTTAAGCCACACCTCCTCCTGGTGTGCTCAATCCCCCAGAATTCTTCCTCAGTCAGCCCGTTTGGACGTAATTAGTTAGAGCTCTGAGCTAAATTAATCCTTTTTTTGGCTTGGACTCTCTATTTGCGTTTAAATTCTATTTCCTAATATTCCCCAACCTTGTGAGACGTTTCTCTCTTCAATTCTGCGACTTTCTCCAGTAGAAATTGCATTTGAAGGCCAGGAGGTAAGCTGGAAGGTGGTGGGGGGTGCCCCTCAGCCGATCCTCATGGGACGGCTTCGGAGGCCTGCCGCTTGTCGTTTAAAACGGCGCGGCTGCAGCGGCGAGGTCCCTAAGTTCCCAGGCCCCCCGTTTGTTGTTTTAGACGAAGTATTTTTCGTTCCCGGCCTGCTAGAAGACCTCGACCGCAGGGAGGAGTGGGCGATCGTCGCCATTCGAGGCGCGTTCGCTCCTCGCTCTCCCTTAGCCCCACGCTGTTGCGGCGGCCATTTTAGGCACGAAAATAGCGCGCCCAGCCATGGCCGCCATTTTGCATCAGCCTCGTTATCAGGAGGCCGCTGGAGGTGGCAGGGCCTAGCAAGGGTTTCTCGGGCTAGGATCGCCACCTTCGTTTTTTTGTCTATTTTTGCGAGCGGCGCTGGTTCCTGTGCCATTCCAACGGTCATCATACCGGCTCAGGGAGGAGGCCTTAAGTAAGCGCAGGCCAAAGCTTTTTGATAGTCATTCTCCTCCCTGCTTCTCCTGCAGAGCCTTGCACCTCGGTGCAGGCTCCAATCCTACCCCTGGGCCTCCGACTGGTATTAAGCATGGGATGATTTCTTACGTATTGATTCAATTACTGTGCATATGGCAATTTTAACGAATCTTTTCGTTTTGTTTCCCATTGCAGCAACCAGTCTATCTCTATCCTTCTGCCTTATCATAGCCTTGCTCCATCTTGTGTGGTCATTGACTATGGATCTGCCCAGTCCCCCCGATTCCCAAGATACTAGGCCGAGCCTCTCGCAGGCCCCTAGCAAGGGTTCCTCCTCATCGGGGAGTGGGGGTGCGGGCAAGAGTGGTGGGGGTAGCTCTGGGAAACAGCGTTCCAGGACCCCCTCTGTGGCTGAGGCCAAGGATGCTGAAAGGCGCCAGCGGGCCCTTGACAAGCAATTTGAGAAGGCCAGACGCCAGGCAGACAGGGAGCAGTCCCTCTCAGGAATCCCTCCCTCCCGGGAAGAGCTCCAGATGGTCCTCGCCGAGGAGGTGGAGTCCCAGGACCTATCCCCAAATAGGTCATTTGCAGAGCCGGCTTCCCCGGCGCCCTCTTGGGCCTGTGAGCAGGCCCCTCCCCCTGGGGATGCTAGCATAGACGATATGCAGGGTGAGGCTTCACCCCCCCTAGAGGAGGGTTTGGATCCTGATTCTGACTCTGAGGAGTTATCGCCCCGCATGCAGGAACTAATGGCCCGTGCCATTGCCAAGGGCATCACGGAGGCCATGAAATTTAAGAGTCCCACTGCAGTGGCCCCTAAGGGCCCCAAACCCGATCAGGCAGCTCCCCCTCCAAGCAAGCGTGCTCGCCATCCTTCCCTGGAATCCTCGGTGGTCAGCGAGGCCTCTGCCATTGAGGACCCTGACCCGGAGGTGCTAGGTCTCTCGGACGACGAGGACCTCCCCCCTGAAGCGCCCGCCTTTGCGGGTCTGTTCAAGCCCAGCCTTTTCAAATCTGTCCTTCACAAGGTCAAGGCTGCCACCAGGGTGGGGATCAAGCCCCAACCGACCGCGCCGGCGGCGGATGCCACTCCGGCTAATCCCAATGCGGTCATGTTTGATGTCCCAGCGCCCCAGCAAGAGCTGGTTCTGGTCCCGGGGCTGTTTCTTGACCTAATCCAGCGCCAGTGGGCTCAGCCAGCCACGCAGTCCTCTCCCAGTGGGGTAGATAGGAAGCTTTATACTATGGAGCCAGTGCTGGAGGACCTTCTGGCCCTGCCCACTGTCGACCCGCCCATCGCTGCGCTCACCTCCAACTCCTCCCTACCGGCCGACCTCCTGGAAGGCCTTAAGGCGGAGGACAAGAAGGCGGAAAAGGCGTGCCACAAAACCCACCTGGCGGCTGCCTGGGCCATCAGGGCCTCTTCATCCGCCTCCTTTTTTAATAGGGCTTCTGTGATCTGGCTGCGCGAGCTCCTAACCAAGCTCCCGGCGGGAGACGTCCGTCTCCACCAGGACGTGTCAAAAATAATCGCGGCCTCCCAGTATGCCGCTGATGCATCCCTTAATGCCACAAAATTTGCCTCCAGGGCGCTCGGCTCTAATATAACTTCTCGTCGGCTGATCTGGCTCCGACATTGGCAAGCGGACCAGAAAAACAAGTGGAAACTGGCTTCCGCCCCCTTTAAGGGGTCCAAATTATTTGGCGAGTCCCTGGATCCTCTCCTCATCGAGTCCAAGGACAAGAGGAAGATCCTACCTTCTCTAAACAAAAAGCAGGAACGTAAGGCCGCTCCCTATTCTAGGAGGCAGTCCTTTCGTGCCTCCGAGCCTTCTACCTCTGCCTCTTCCTTTTCTCCCTCCAATAGGTCCTTCGGCCAGCAGGGAGACAGATCCCAGGACAGGGCGCCCTTTCGGGACAGAGGCAGGCAGCAGTTCGGCTTCCGCAAGTATAACCGCGGTGGGGCCTCCAACAGGCCGTTCCGTAAGTCAAAGTGACTGCCCGGGCTTGGTGCCCATCGGGGGTCGCCTCCAGCTGTTTGCCTCCCATTGGGCCCAGAACACCGAGGATGCTTGGGTTCTGCAGACAGTCAGGGAAGGCCTCTCTCTGGAGTTCCTGTCCCTCCCCCCCCGGACCTTCATCCGGTGCCCTGTCCCATCCTGCCCCCAAAAGAGGGAGCGTATGGACCAGGAGGTCAGTCATCTCCTAGACATCAGGGCAGTGGAACCAGTTCCCCAGGGCGAAGAGGGGAGGGGGTTTTACTCCATCCTCTTCCTGGTGCCAAAGAACTCGGGGGGGTGGAGAGCCATCTTGGACCTCAAAAACCTCAACAGGCACATCGCCTACCGGAGGTTCAAGATGCAGTCCTTGCAGACTATTCTGGCGGGGATCCGACAGGGGGATCTACTCACATCTATAGATCTCAAAGAGGCATACCTCCACATCCCCATCCGCCCTCAGCACAGGAAGTTCCTGCGCTTCTATTACGCGGGTCGCCACTTCCAGTACAAAGCTCTTCCATTCGGCCTCTCGTCCGCTCCTCGGACGTTTACCAAAGTGCTGGCGGTAGTGGCGGCCCAGCTAAGACGCAGGCCCATAAGGCTCCAGTGCTACCTGGACGACATACTTATCCAGTCGTCGTCCAGGCAGCAGGCCCTACGGGATCTCCAAACCACTATGAGATCCCTCAGAAATCACGGCTTCACTCTAAACATAGAGAAGAGCCATCTCACTCCAACGAACAGACTTGTACACCTGGGGGCGGTGATAGATACCAACTTGTGCAGGGTTTTCCTCTCCCAAGACAGGTTGGCCGGTCTAAGGTCCATGACCCACAAGGTGTTGAGCTTGAGGCAGGCTCCAGTGGTCCTTCTGTCGCAGCTGCTGGGAAAAATGATCTCCTGCATTTCCATCGTGCCGTGGGCCCGCCTGCATTCCAGGGCTCTTCAGTGGCTGCTGCTGCCGCACCAGAGGGCATCCAGGAGCAACTCTACCAGGCCGATTCGAGTTACGCCAGACGTAAAGAGGTCTCTCCGCTGGTGGGTGTCTCCGGCCATCCTCAAGGGCCACCTATTCAAGGAGCCCGAGAGGTTAATCATCACCACAGACGCCAGCCTCTCCGGCTGGGGAGCCCACATGGGGTCCCTGGTTGTTCAGGGCAAGTGGTCCCAAGTGGAAACCAGCTACAGCATCAACCTGCTGGAACTGAGAGCTGTTCGCCTGGCCCTGCGCCATTTCAGCCGGTCCATCCATCGTCAACATGTGCTTCTGATGACGGACAATGTGGCCACCAAGGCCCACATCAACCGCCAGGGCGGCACCAGATCCAGAGCACTGATGAGAGAGGCGGAGTCCCTGGGCCGCTGGGCGGAGCGCCATCTGGAATCCCTTCGCTCCGACCATATCTCCGGTGTGGACAACACACAGGCAGACTGGCTGAGCAGGACGACCATAGATCCTGCGGAGTGGAAACTGGACCCTCGCCTGTTCCACCAGATGTCCGACAGATTCGGGACTCCGGCTGTAGACCTGTTTGCGTCCAGGGACAACAAGCAGCTCGACCGCTTCTACTCCCGGTTCTTCACCCCGGGGGCGGAGGGGACAGACGCACTGCGTTGCACGTGGCCCCGCGAGCTACTGTATGCCTTCCCTCCCCTGCCTCTCCTTCCTCAATTCATTTCCAAAGTCATCGCAGAGGGAGCAGAGGTCCTTCTCGTGGCCCCACATTGGCCCCGCAGGTCGTGGTTCGCCGACCTTGTCCACCTGTCGGTGTCTCCTCCGTGGCGCATTCCTCCGGACCAGATCTCCCTCAGCCAGGGGGCCGTGATTCATCCAGAGCCCCAGTGGCTCCAGTTGGCCGTCTGGCACTTGAGGGGGACCAACTAAAAGGCCAAGGCCTGTCGGAGGAGGTAGTGAACACCATTCAGGCGGCGAGACGCCCTTCAACCACCAGGATTTATGATGCGTCCTGGGCCGCCTTCGCCAAGTGGTGTGAGGAGCTGCTCATCGAGCCGACGACTGCGCCTGTTTCCAGAGTGCTTGACTTCCTTCAAGCGGGACTCAACAAGGGCCTGGCCCCGAACACTCTTCGACGCCAAGTGGCGGCTTTGTCTACTGTCTGGTCAGGCGACCACCTTTTGCCTCTCAGCAAAATCCCGAAGGTGCGTCTTTTTCTCAAGGGCGCCTCTAACCTTCGCCCTCCCACCGTTCATCACTACCCTACTTGGCAGCTGTCCGTGGTCCTGCGGGCCCTCTCTGGCCCTCCATTCGAGCCTCTACGCACTACTTCTCTTCGATTCCTGATGCTGAAGACGGCCTTCTTGATTGCCATCACGTCAGCTCGCCGGATTTCGGAGCTGGCGGCTCTTTCTGTTCGCCAGGATCTGTGCGTCATCCACCCTGACAGGGTCATTTTGAGGCTGGACCCGACCTTTACCCCCAAAGTAAACTCATGGTTCCATAGAGCGCAAGACATTGTGTTGCCAAATTTTTGTCCTCATCCGTCGCATCCCAGAGAGCGATCCTGGCACAATCTTGATGTCAGGAGGGCCCTGAAGGTCTACATCGCTCGTACTGCGGAATTCAGGAAGTCAGAGGCTCTTTTCCTCTCCTTCCAGCCCGGTTCCCTAGGGAAGAAGGTCACTTCCTCCACAATTGGCAGGTGGCTTCGTGCTTGCATTGCGACTGCCTATGAAAGTCAATCCAAGGCCGTTCCGCGCGGCATCACTGCACACTCCACACGAAGTGCTGCTACCTCAGCGGCCTGGGCCACCCAGGCCTCGATCCTGGACATCTGCAGGGCCTCTACGTGGTCCTCTCCTTCTCCATTTGTGCGACACTATAAATTGGACGTTTTCGCCTCGGCTGAGGCGTCCTTCGGCAGGCGTGTGCTCCAGGCGGTTGTGTCAGAGACCGAATCCCGGGAGCCTTCTTCTGCCCGCCCAGATGGGCAATAACTTTGGTATGTCCCATTGCTTGGACTCTCCAAGCGGTGTACAGGAAAATGACCATTGGCTTACCTGAAGGGTCCTTTTCTGTACACCGCGGGAGAGTCCAACCCACCCTGGCTCTCAAGGCCGGGATTCGGGTTCCATCGTGTCAACAGTACATCATCTTGGACGCTTCGCTCCGTCCGCACGAACTGACTCCTTCTAAGAATTCTGGGGGATTGAGCACACCAGGAGGAGGTGTGGCTTAAGGAAAAATAGTTCCTCAGTCCTAAGGGCAAGCAGACTGAATTAACCCATTGCTTGGACTCTCCCGCGGTGTACAGAAAAGGACCCTTCAGGTAAGCCAATGGTCATTCTGGGGGAAAAAAAAACATGTCTTCCTATTTATTCACAAGTGATGAGAACCTCTGGACTGGTTTCTTCAAAAGCCAATCTACAACCTGCTCTGCTGCTTTTCTGTATAGTTTCTGTTAGAATGCCAGAGCAAAGTTCTGTGCAAGTGCAGAAGGAAGACCAAGAGTCGGAATGAAGACCAAGGGTCCATCAGGATGGCAATTTTGAAATGGGAATGGACGGGCTTGCCCGGATGATTATGCAGCATCCGTCTCAGGGCCTGACTTATGTCTCCTCTATATCCTTTCCACCAGAAACCAAATGGGCTATCCAGTCAATCAGCCGAAAAATGAGGCATGTCCACCTTGTCTAGTTCTACTCTAGCTTTTGCCTTAATGTTCTGGCCAGGCATGTCTCAGTTATATTACATGTGGACCTCACTGGAATTTGAGGCCAATTTCACTTTGCTACTATGCCTTTGGGTACATAACAAAGGCAGCTCCTTTTGAATTTTATGGTGTTATTTTTCTAGCTAACTGCCAAGCTCAGAAACAATTACTTCTGTAAAGGAGTAAACAAACAATAACAATAACAAAAGGGCAGCTATGCAAAATCCCCAAAGCTGCCCACCATCAGAACCAGTGGAGTTGGAGCCATCAGCTTTAGTCCTCACTCAACAACAGCAGCTAACTCAGAACCAACAGGGCGTCTTAACTATGACTCTATTTATTTATCTTGGTGTTGTAGTAGAAGGACAAGACTGATCCTTCTCCACTGAGAAATACATGATAATACATTGTAATGCAAAGACATAAAAAACCTGAATTTTAGGAAGACAAAGACATGTATAGCAGGTTCATACATCACATTCTTTTTACATATTCTGAGGCCATCCATGGTGGCCTATAAAAGGGGAGGGGGAAAGGTAGGGATATCTCATGACAAATGATGCCAGTATGCAGCTCTTTCCTTATCTGTGGCTGCTGGTGCACGCGCATGTAACACCCCTGGCTCAACCAGTGAGTTGCACAGGCACTTGCCTGCCTTTTAAGGTCTTGATTAGGATGATATCATCTGCACTATTGCCAGAGGATCAAACTGTTAAACTAGAGCAGTGGCTAAGAGGCATTTCCTTATAAACCACTGGAAGGTTTACTAATACAGGGGGAGTGTAAGCACCACCCCAGCCCAAGAGTCTGCCTCCAAGCTAAAATCTGAATTCAATTTTTTTTTGGGGGGGGAGTGGGGGATTTGTGGAAATCTTTTGGGAAAAGTGTGTTTTTGAGGTTTGATGGCTAATAACACCACTATTTTGGGGAGTAGTACCATAAAAGTATATATGAATGGAAAGATAATGTAATCAATAATATAATGTAGTGCAACAAAGTTTGTTCAATTATCTGTATTCTATGAAAAGTTATAGCCAAATATAGCCAGCAATAAAACCCAGTTAATAGAAGCAATCGTTCAATCTTGGTTTCACATTATAACAGCTGCAGAACTAAAAGACTTGGTTCACTGCATGGGAAGACATTGTAAAGCCGTAATTCATGCTAAAGGTTACTCAACTGAGTATTAACTGACATGGTGATAATTTTTGTATATCTAGTTTTTTCTATGGTGATAATTTTTGTATATCTCATTTTTTTCCTTTTTTAACTTTTCCTCTTTATAATTGCTATTCTAATAGCAAATCCTTCATAAAAGTTATTGCATTTCATTCTTGATTAAATTATCTTTCCATTGATATATAATTTTATGGTACTACTCCCCCTCCCCCCCAAAAAGTGGTGTTATTAGCCATCAAACCTCAAAGATACTGTACACTTTTCCCAAAAGGTTTCCACAATTTTGGCCACTGCTGTATGTTATTGTTGGGAGTGGGGGGAAGTATTTCCCACTCCCTATCTCCTTTCTCAGGTTTGGAAGTGAAAGTAGGCTGTAGGAAAATTGTTGCACTTTCATACTTCTGAAGCACCATGTACTACTACCAGCCCGCTCTGGGCCTGGTCCCCTGCCAAGCCATGCTGTGCATCTTTCAAAACACAAGCACTGCAAGAATATGAACATATAAAGTAACTTGGCAGATTCAGTTCCTTTCCCTCCATGTCATCCAGATGTGATCTGTTTGCTGATGGGGGAAATGGCTGAACCTAATCACACTCAAAAGGGTGTGTGCAATGTTCACCATGAAAAGATTAGCCCTCTTTGATAGACCATTAATGGATGAAGTTTTAACTTGATGGTGGGGTGGAGGAGATTTATATCCCAAGTGTAAATAGAAGGGTTCATAGCTACCCTGTGAATGTAGACACAACTCAAATTCTGCAGACTATTTTCATAAAAGCAGGTCTTAACAAAGTCAACTATTCCCGATGTATATGGTCCATTTCTTAACTCCTTTCAAGGGCAATATTCTTGGCTCTTTTCTACTGTTTAAGAGATACTTATAGCTAGAAAAATGAACTTTCTGCATGTACTCTCTCCTTCCAACTCTAAGTTCAAGGCTGCCAATTAAAGCCCCTTGCAACATATCTCAGGGGGGAGAGAGTGTTCTGCCACCCTTAACAACACAGGAAAAAAAAAAAGCAAGGTCCTTATTGTTGGCCTCATCCAGTGGTGGACACATGTGGTCATTACAGAATGGTAGCAGGCAAGCTTTAGACACTCCGTAGTGGTGCCTCAGCCCTGATTTATTATCTCTTGATCTCTTTTCTTTCTTGGAAATGTGATTAGAATACAGACAGTTCCCTTCTTACAAACAGGTTACATTCCAAAAGGCTGTTTGCTAAGTCCATTTTGCTCATAGGTCCAACCAAGTATAAAAGACATGCAGAGTACAGTTCCTACCTTATTTAAATAGCATTTAGGATTAAGTCTAGACATACTGTAATTCACAGTTACTACACAAAGGAAGAACACCTCAAACTAAATACCATGAGATTAGTGAAAAGACAGGACGAGGTAGCATCCAAAATGGAGCATACTCGGTCTCATAATTTGTAGCGGCGCTGCCAAGTGTACATATGCAGTGTGCCATAAACTAACCATTCCCCACCTTTTCCTACCTACCGTGACTTTCTAAGTTGGAGTTGTGGACAGTTTTCTTTTCCATACTGGCAATCATAAGTACATAAGTAGAGGACTCTGTACTGAAAGCTCCATGCTAAGAGGGATATGGAGTGGTTCAACACTTAGTTACCAGGAAGAGATACAAGTGGTATATAAGTCAAAGCTGACATTACTGTTATACTATTACCCAATTTCAGCAGGATAATTTGCCATCGCTCTTTACTGTATTTATTTTTCATTTATTATTGTGTTGCTTCAGTGCCCTACTCAGATAATTGCTCCTTGCCACTCTTTCTAGCCCCTTCCCTAGCTCCCAAATTATGCTGTCTTCTTATGCCTTATGTTTATAGGCAACAACTGAAAATAATCCTATCAAAACAAAGACTTTCCAAATTAAGTGAAAAATCCAGATTCCCCAAAAATAAATCCTCATACAGTCAAGAGTAAAAAAATGACCTCAGAAGAATCAAAGTACACGAATTAAGCTTCCCTAATGATCTTCATATATCAGTGCTGGTTGGTTGTATGATGAATGACTGAGAAGATTTACCCTTTTTCTACAGTTATTAAAATCTATTGCACAATACAGAATACGAATCTTGAAACATGGTATATTGAACAACAGGCCACTGAAAACATCAGGTAGAATAATTTAATTTCAGTTGCTTCCTTGCATTGGAAAGGCTACAAAACATATAAATCCCTTCTATATTAGTACCAAAAGAAATGGAGCAGAAATTGCGACAGCAAAAGTCTTTCTTGCCACATATTTAATGAGATATTTGAGAATTCTGGAATGTAAAACAATACATGTTACCAACTGTATCTCCTGACCCCTTTCTACAGTACATAGCAATCTAAAAAGACCCACAAAGTAAGCTTTCTTTACAATTGGAGAACACTGCTTTGATCTTTCTGGATTCAGATTCTGATTGTCAATGAACATAAAAGGATTTGTGTAAGTATTGAAATAAGAAAACCTGTAACAGGAGACTATACAATACATCCAGCAGACCTCTGAGGCTTGCAATTGTTATCAGAATCCAAAATCAAATCCAGAAAAATTAAGTTTAGATATTGAACATGTCTTTTGGACACATGTAAAGACCTACCGGTAATTCTCTTGAGAAGTCTATAACACTGGGAAAAATAGAAGGAAACAGAAGAAAAGTCCATCCAGCCACAAGATGGTCAGACTTAACTATAGCAGTGGTGAATGCACCATCTGAAAGGCCAAACTGGGGACAAATCATGGGGAAAATCTTCATGGGGAAAATCTGTCAATGGTTTGCTGAGAATCAACATTGAGTTAATGGCACATAATCAATCAATTCAGCAGGAATAGCCCTTAGGTGGTAGTTCAAAGAAATGCTATATACTTTTCAGTATATAAGTAGTTAAGATGATTCAGATGTCCACCTGAAAACGTAATAGATCAATGCAATACACTACTATTTTACAACTAATTGGATATATCAGGAAACAATACAATAACTGCAGCCCCAAATTCTAATTTCTTTGAAAATTATCTCCTGTTTTGTACTTTCTGCTTTAGTTCTCTGTTAGCTAATAAAGAATATCTCTAAGATATTCTAAATGCATATCTAACTACATAAAGTATTGGTATGTCAATCCATACTGGCAAACATTGGTTCTCATGAAAAATATTCCAGTGATCAGGGTTCAGCTGTAGCTCTCTACTCAGCATACAGTGTGTGGCAAGCTCAGGTTTGCCTTTGGGAATGTATGAAATAGATTTAAAGTGGCTTATGAATTTGGTCTGCTTAAACTAGTCAAGCTTAAACAAATGTGAAGGTAGCACCACTTGTTCAAAAGAAAGAGAGAATAATGAATGTGTCTATAGTCTGAACTCTGAGTTAGCATAAGGCTCATTTTCAATTATGTCCTCTTACTGTTTCTAGTCTGGAAATTCATATAGTCAGCATACAACCATTTAAAATAGTGCAGTCTACTATGTGTTTGATTCACTATCCTGGCAGAACATTCAGATGTCACTTTTGTCTTTGAACTTCAACATTCCACCATCAGTCACAGTAGAAAAATAGAATAAGTAGCAATAATAAGAACAAATGATATATTGACTTCATTAACAATTTCAGCTGAGCACTTGCAGAGACCAAGAAATAGGACATGCTCTGTTACAGAAGAACTCCTAGGTGGTTGCCCGCCAGGCTTTTTAAATATAATCTAGCTACTTCTTTCTTGCCAGTTGAAGAACTAAAAGTACTAAATGTGTCAGAATCTTTTCAGATATACAAGACTAGGCACCAGTGACTATCCAACTGTTGGCTAAGCAAGCACCTCAACTTTCACCAGCATTTTCAGAGGTGAACCATCTCAACAATGAAGTTGCAAAATTAACACAATTTCCAGACAGCATCACTGTGGCTCTCAAAATGAGGAGAAATTCCCAGTCTTTCCACAAATGTCTGAGCAAACACTTGACCGTGTCTTCTGTAAGAGTTATAGGATGATGGGATTTTGCTAGCAGCGGTGATGGGAAGGAGAGAAAAACAGGTCAAGTGTGGTAACATTCTCAGAGAAGAAATGAAAACTGTAATGTGTTTTAGAAAGACCCCAGTTCTTATGAGGCTGCGGAACCAGGCTCTCCTTTTCCTTTGCAGAGCGACTCCTAGACATTGTCCTTTTCAAGGGATAATAGCCACCAACCCCCTTCCCGCCCCCAGGAATGTCAGGCTGAGCTTGGATTTTCCCCTTTCTCCTTTGGGGCTACAGTGCCCGCCCCAACCCAGCCAACTGGCTCTTTGTTAACAAGCGCTCCAGCCGAGAAAGTGATTGATCATCAGGGAGAAAGGCCAATGCTTTGACGGGTCGTTTAACAATTTCAATTAAACCGCTCAGCATTCAAACGCAAAACAAGAAGAAATGTTTGAAAGGGGGGGGAGGGGGGAGGAGACTTTTCCAGAGCTATTGTGGGCAAAGCTCCTATGGCAACTTAGCAGGGTCAAAAAGGCCTTCCTTAGAAAAGGTACAAGGTTTGTAAAATGTATTATTTATTTGTTTGTTTGTTTATTCATTCATTTATTTATTCAATTTATGTGACGCCCATCTTGTCCAGAGATGACTGTTTTCCCTTTCTAGTTGAGCTGGGGTAGCGCATTGCTCTTCTGCTCCATGCACAGCTAGACATCACTTTTGCTCCTCTTCAATAAAACGTTGCCTACGTTTTCAGCCCCATAATCAGTAATAGGCATTGTGACCCATTTGTAGACCTATATCTTTCAAGCCATGCACTGCTTAAGAATATGCCCGCTGAATATTCAACTACGTGTCCTCAAATTCCTGTAGCTGGGATTGGCACTTGATTCTTGATTATGTGCAGTGACTTTTTTTAGATACATGAGATCCCTGAGGGCTGATCAGAAAGACACAATTCTGAATCCACTGAGACAGGGGAAGGGCCCTGGCAAGGATTTTTTTTTTTTTTTAAAGGTCAGCATCTCATCCTAGAAAGAGGCTGCTGCTGGCTGCCTCTATGGCCAACTACATTCACAAGGGAACCCGGCTCATTTGAGGTGCCTAGACTGGATATATTGATAGGTGAGAAAGGCCCTTCATCACTGGAGCAATTGCTCAGCCAGGTCAGCCCTGAATGGGAGCCTGAGAAGGTGATGCTCAAAGTAAAAGCAAAGGGAGTGGCAGATCCCTGTCAACCAGAAAGGAGATACAGGAAGTCCCCTTAGAATTGAGATGAGTAGGGTAGCCTCATTCGAGCTGAGGAGGAGTTGGTCCTAAGGAGAGCAGAGAAATATGGGAGTAACTATTCCACGTGAATCAAGGGGGGGGGGGAATCTTCTCCCCCTGCCCTTCTTTTCCCCTCTTCTTTCCAAGGCCAAAAGGCTGAGCTGCCAACCAAGTAGTCCAGGGGTGTCCAAACTTGGGAACTTTAAGACTTGTGGACTTCAACTCCCAGAATTCCCCAGCCGGCTGGCTAGGGAATTCTGGGAGTTGAAGTCCACAAGTCTTAAAGTTCCCAAGTTTGGACACCCCTGAAGTAGGCTTACCAAGGAAAGTCTTTCCTTCCACAGGACAATTTCCTGAGATGCTTGGGTGGCCATTACAATCCTCCCACCTCCAAAACCTTGCTGTAAATTTGTGAAATTTGCACCCATGGCATCAATTGAGAATATTCAAGCTCCCTACCAAGTTAGTTCTTTAAAAATGAGATTTCATTGTATATATCAGGGGGCAGCCATTTGCAACTCAAAAGGCCCTTGGCCTAGTTTCCTATATCCTCAGCCTAATTTGAAGAGTCCTTTGCAAACAAACAATTTAGCTCCTAAAACAGGTTTGCTCTTTCTCAATACCCAAAGTGTGGAAAAAAAAGATGCCTCGGAGAAAGAAAACGCAGGCCACGTTCAAGTTTGATTGTGATCCTTCTCATCACTAGCAAGTATTGCAGCTCCCACCATATTAATCTTACGGGAATGCAGTCCTTAGCAGAAAAAAAAGGCTGCCTAACCTAGCTATCAGCAATTAGATATGGGGGATTGAAGTATAATCCAAATTTATTAGCGTCTATCCCAGGAGAGATGAAGTGTCCCAATATGTAGGACATGCGTCAGCAAGCTTTTCCTTTGAAGGCACTGATTTTTCTGCTTTAATTCTTTCTATGTAGAGCTAGTATTTTTCCCTATACACATTATTCTTTTCCTCCAGAAGAACTGATATAGCTCCCAGGATCCACTTTCACTCAGCGATTCATTAAATGTTTGGTATCCACACAGTAAACATTAACAACTTTGCTGGTTGGGAATCCTAGGCGTTTTAGTTCCCATACTAGGTAAGGATGGCATTTGTGACGCTGCAAGGTACGTACATAGAGTCCTCAATTTAAAATTGTTTGCTTAGTGACTGTTTAAAATTACGACAGCACTGAACAAACGGACTTATAACGATTACCCGAAATTCCATCTACTGTGTTCATGTGAACAATATTGGGTCCAATCACCCTTACAACCACACAGGAGCTGAAGCAACCACTGCCTATCTTCCTCTGCTTCATGGCTCACTGAATCCTGACAGGCCTTGGGCCTGCTTCCCACCCTGCTGGGTCCAAAACCCTCCTCCCTGTCCTGTCACAGTTCAGTCATTTACCTTTTCTGTATGCAGGCCCCATTTTGGGAAGGCGACCCCAATGAATTGTGACCCAAAACGGGGCCTGCTTCTGGGATGCACCATGCAGCCTCCATATTATACAGAGAGACTGAGGGGCAGATCAGAGATGATGTTCGGGAAGGAGAGCCAGCCAATCTGCCCCTCGCCTCGGCCTGCCTACAGAGTACAGAGGCTGAGTACCACCATCCTGGAACCAGGTGCCATTTTGGAGTGACCACAATTTATTGTGGCTGCTCCCAAAATGGCATTCAATTCCAGGATGGTGCCTGATGGTCCCTGCGTAGGAAGGCTGTGTGGCAATGCAGCTAGTTCCCAAAGAAGACCTAAAGAAATGGACCGAGCCATGGTGGTAGTGGGACTCAATGGATTGGAAAACTGACCTAAGGCCTGCAGGGACCCAGCAGGATAGAAAAAGCAAGCTTAAGATCTGCAGGGGTCCAGTAGGGCGGAAGGCAGAGCACAGGATGCCTCAGGAGGTGGGAGAGACCCAAGTCAAGCCATGTATGTATTGGGAAAGTGCTACTAGGGTGGACCTATGCTAAGCCTCCCAGGGCCTCCCCCCATACCTCAGGCATCCCATGTTCTGCTTAATTATCATAATTGGGATTGTTAAGCAGGATGATCATATAAATGCCTTACTTAATGGCCATCATGACTTGCAATCTGGGCAAGAGTCTTTCTTATGATTTTCTACTTGCAGCTCATAATGGGCAAGTTCCCTTATGGTTATATGCCAAGGAGTATCTGTACTGGGGTAAATCCATCACTCACACTTTATTTGCATCCATCCTCAGGCAAGCAGGTGTCAGAGATGTTTCCTGAAGGTTGCCATTCTGGGCAGATCATTTTAAAATCTTATGCAAATCCCTTAAATCTGAGGCAGATTTTCTATTCCTAAAGCCTGGAGCTTGGGAACCTGCTGATACCCCTTTCCCAATATTTTAAGTATGTTTTAACACGAAAGCTTTATTTCTTCTTAATCTTCTTTCCATCTGAAGTTTCCCAATATTGAACAGATGGCCAAAACATACACTCCCAAGTAATTTATTCTGATTAACAAAGTTAAAATTAGTTTTCTTTTCACATATTTGCATATTTCATATATGTCCCCCAAATTAAATGATGCCGTTATTATTCAAAATGAACCACAAATCCCACCACCCACACCTTCCCTGTCTATCAAATCCATATTGGGAAGATATTTAACAACAAAACCATGAGCTCTTTGCTATTATTCATGAAAGAAAAACTGGAAGTCTCTAATAAAGATAAATGTAAATGCATATACACCAATTCAAGAGGAAGAAAACAAACAAAAAAATACACGTTGCATATGTAAGAGCATAGTTCAAATACAAACATAATATATTCTATAACAGTGAGGAAGAATGTGGTCACATCACTTCAATGCTTGTTAACCCTTCTATTCAGTTATTATGTGATGATGGGCAGCTTAAGAGCCTTTCTTATGGTTCTCTACTTTTAAATCAGGCAAGGGGTGGACAATTTTTCCAACAGGGGAAACTTCCAGAGAAGATAGGCCTCAAAGTTTGCCTACTTAGGTAGAACTTATATCTTGCTGGAAGATATAAGTTCTACCTAAGTGCTAGGAAGAAATATTTTATAAATTAAGACTCATCTGAGAGTCATATCTTACTATTGGTCTCTATACACTCCATAACCATAGCCAGTCTGCCAAAAGCCACAAAACTGTAAATAATTTACTACTAAGCCAAGTGAAAGCAAAGTATCATATTAGGATGTAAGGAGATACTCACTACTTTTAGACACCTTGATCTTTGCTACCAATTTCTGCACACCAGGTACATCCTCATTTTTCACAGCCTGGATCAGTTCCTGTTCTCGCCCCATGATGAACAAGGGCACTGCTCCCAATTTATGAAGCCATCCAGATGCTCTGTGTGTGAGATAACTATTCAAGAGAAAGTCCCAAAAAATGGTGGGAGCAAAAAGCCCAAGAAACAAAAATATTTTCAGAACTCTCACAGCACATTAAAAAAAAAGTCTAGTAATGATGATAAATACTATTGGGCATTAGATAATTTGGTGTTTGATGACTCAATTGTGGGAAGAAATTGGGAAGGAAAAATGAAAAATGAATAGGTCAAAGCAACAGAAACAGTTATATTTGGCTGTTCTTGCTAAATAAGTGCATTCTCTCCAAATCTCCAGTGCTTCCTAGGCAGGTAGAGGTTCATTTTGAGTGGTAGGAATCTTCTGTTTCCCCAAATCAGTAGATGTAGAGCCTCTGCAGCCAATGTCTGAGTTGTTTCTCAGGTACCTATGGAAATAAAAGGCAGAATGAGTTTTTGAAAAGGCTTCCGAACCACTGGAATAAAAGTAGTTCTCGACTTATAACCACAATTAGGACCAAAACTTCCATTGCTAAGTAAGTTGGTTAAGTGAGTTGCACCCAATTTTATGATCTTTTTTTGTTATGGTTGTTAAGAGAACGATTGCTGTTAGGTGAATCGTGAAGTCATTAAGAGAATTCAGCTTCCTCGTTGATTTTGCTTATCAGAAGTTGGGTCGGAAGATTGCAAAATGGTGGTCACATGACCCCAGAAAACTGCAATTGTCTTAAATACACTCCAAACGGCTGTATTTTGGTCATGTGACCTCAGGGCTGCTGTGACTATCACATGTGAAGATTGGTCATATGTCACTTTTTCCAGTGCTGCTGTAACTTTGAACAGTCGCTAAAGAAATGAGTGCAGGTCAAGGACTACATGTATTGTGGTAATATAAATCCTGGATTGCAGGCAATTTGCTTTTTTCAGTTCAAGTACAATTTGAACTAGATAGACTATCTATACTAGATAGACTATATGCTCCATGAAATAAATGTTTCATTAGGTACACAACAGATGAAGGGGAGGGCATGCAAGGAATAAGTAGCAGCTGGGCTGAGAAACCTGATTTCCCAACTACTATAACTCTCCCTTAATCTTTATGTGCTTTTCAAACTAAAGTAGTTTACCAGAACTACTTCATGGGTATTTCCTTTTAATGTCTTGAGATCTAAAGGCTTTCGTTGTTAACATAAGCCAAAATCAAGGGTCTCGAAATTCTACAGAAATTATCTGTAATATTATTAAGTGTGTCATTAATCATATAATTGCAACCATATGCATTGTTAGATCATAGGTAAACAGATTTCATGGCCTACGGGACCTTTTAAAACAAAACAAAGCAAATATCCACCAATTGGACTCACGTACTCGTACAATGGTTCAATAGTGAGAGGTCTGCTCAGAAATTTAAAAAGTTGAATTTCCAAATTTAAAACAAAGGGACAAATAAAATTGTCCACATAGTTAAGATGAGAGAAATGAGAGAAAACAAAGCCAAACAATCAGAATCATTTTAACTTATTTGCAAACAGAAGACAAAATGTCGTTCCTATTGCTGTTTTACAGTATCAGTAACTGGATATAGTACTGAACAACATATTACTGTATCTGCCTCTCACAATGTTATTTGTGTCTGTGCAAGTTTTAATTTAAAAAAAAAAACAAGCAAAACACTCTGAATTGGGCTTAAATTCGCTTCTGAACAAAGCCAGGCTTTACTAAAGGATGCTGTAAACTTTACAGTGTAAAGAGATTGTGAGCAACATCTGTAATATGCGAACAAGAGAATTGAAATGGCCTTAGCACGTTGTCCTCATGCTTGTTTATTGAATATTTAGTCCTATTTCTCACTCGTGCCCAATGTCTTACTACGATCACAAACTTTGTGATATAGGAAATCTGGGGGGGGGGGGGAGAAGGTCTCGTTGGGCCTGACATAAAAAGCTGTGAATTAAACATTAAAGACCAGAAGAGGCTTTCCCAATATGGATCTTACTAGTTTAAACTAGTAATTCTATACAGTATGACCTCCTCCCCATATAGCCAATAGAAGTGATGTTTAGAATTGTTGTTCCCCAACCTTTCTGCCTTTGCGGACCAGTCGGGGGGGGGAGGCGGGGAGGAAGAGGAATGGGTCCACACAAGTGGTGGGCATGTGCGCACAGCTCCATTCACATGAGCAGTCTGCCCCGACACAAATGGAGTGCGTATGTATACGATGACCCAGTGCTTGTGCAAGTGAGGATGTGCATGTGCCTGCCATTTCCATCACCCAGTTCCGACTCAAGGCCTGATAGTGGACTAAGGCCCGAGGTTTGATACCCTAATTTAAAACATCAGAAAAAATCCTAACTTTGAGAAAGCTACCCTAGAAAATGTGAAACTTAAGACACCGCAAATAATATTTAGCCAATAGCTATTGTAACAAAAATAAAGGGGTGCCAGGTAAGTTTTAGGTATATTTTTAGGTCTTTTAGATAGTGAATTTGAGTGACTTCTCTTACAGCAGATGGTTTACCCCTTCCCCCCTTACATAAACACTTCATTCCTTAAAATAAAAAAGGCTTTAACTGAGTTTTGAACTTTGCTTGGTGATATTCATATAAAGATAAAAGCAATGTAGATGTCATCATACAAATAAAATAGAAAGCAGTTAACTGTATTTATCCAGGGTAGTTAGAGAATTACCATTAGAGTTGTCTTAATCCGTTTATGTCCTTCTTCTTGTAATCAGAACAAGGTTCTTATGAGGAATTGATCACCTTTGTCACTTAATTTCCTAAACCAGGAAAGGTCTCACCAATCCATTTCTACCCTGTCCTCTGTAAGTAAGGTGACCAACTTTTTTACAATGAAAAGGAGGACAAAACACGTTCTATTGTCCAAAATGCTAAGGTGACCAACTTTTTTGCAATGAAAAGGAGGACAAATAAATTGGAAAAAATATATCGTAAATAAAAGAAATATTTTATTCATTGCAACAATAATACACTAAAATATGATATATGCATAATAAAAACATTTGCAACATTTTATATTGTAATTATGCTTACATGCCTGTTAATTATTATTTAAATGAGTACTTTTCCATTGAATTAATATTTTTTGTCATAAAAATATCGTTTCTTATACCGCACTATACCGAGTCTTGACGAATTGTCATGTCAATTACAAATACGTCACATAACGCGCAACAGATTAGTCTTCAAATATCGAAAAGTGTTGAAACCTCTCGAATGAGGAGACGGAGGCGAATAAAATACAACTGTTGTTTATTGAATAAACTGACAGGAACAACACAACGAGTCGTCTGACAGCTATTTATACCAGGAGCTGTCAGACGACGAACCAATAGGGATAAAGTATTTCTCCCGCCGGCTGGCTGGTGCGCCTGGGCCAATCAGAGGATCCCTATTCTCGACTGCCCTCTGCTGGCCAGGCTCACCGGTACACAACACCCCTTTCCCCTGGATTGCGCAGGCGTAATCGTCTAAGTACGACGGACGCCTGCGCACGCGCTGAGAGCGTCTCAAAGAAGATGGCGCCTCGCCCAGGGAAGGTGGAGTGTCGGCTCCGCTCTTGTGGCGAACAGGCCTGGCAGCGTCCTGGATGGGTCTTCCTCCCGGCAATGCACCGACGGCCAATGGTAAGTGAGCCAGCGCACCGGGGGGGGCTGTTGCGAGGTCGGAGCTAGTGGCGTTTGGACGGTCGAGCCGGCAGGCGGCGTCGTTAGGGCCTGGTTGCTTTTCTGCAGGTGTGTTGTGTTCAGGTCCCTCTGGTCGCCGACGCAACTGGCTTATATGCCGCCGCCAATGTCTGCCATCATCGAGGAGGACCCTGTAAGAACAGGGCCCCGTGATGTCAGTCACTTTGCCAGGTAGCCACTTCGGCTCGCCGGTGTAGTTGCGAGCGAATACCCCCTCACCCACCAGAAAAGACCTGGGAGGGGAAGGAAGGACAGGAAAAGAAGGGTGGTAGAGAGGGTGGAATCGGTCGAGCAGGGAACGAATACGGCGACCCAGCAATAGTTCCGCTGGGCTTTTGCCCGTAGCGGGGCAAGGGGTGGAGTGCTGGGAACGGAGGTAGGTGGAGATGCGGAGTGGCCAGGGAAGGGTGGCCATACGGGCCAGGGCTTCCTTAGCGGAGCGAACCGCTCGTTCGGCCAGGCCGTTGCCCGCAGGGTGGTAGGGGGCAATCGGGGCATGTCGGATGCCCAAGGAGGCAAGGTAGGACTGGAATTCGGTGGAGGAAAATTGGGGACCGTTATCGGAAACGATAACGTCCGGAAGACCATGGGTGTTAAATAGGGAGTCAAGGATGCGGATAGTGGCCGAAGAGGTTGAGCTGGGCATAGGAAACAGCTCAACCCACTTCGACCAGGCATCCACCAGAAGGAAGAATAGGCGGCCCTCAATGGGCCCCATGAAGTCGACGTGGAGTCGGCTCCATGGGCCCATGGGGAGTTCCCACTCCCTAGGCGGGGAAGAAGGCGGCGCGGAGCGCACCTGCTGGCAAGGGGTGCAGCGTTGGACGTAGGCAGCGATGTCCGCATCCATGGACGGCCACCAGACATAGCCGCGGCCGAGGCTTTTCATCCTGACTATGCCAGGGTGGCCGTCATGGAGGCGAGACAGGACAGCTGGCCGCAGGGAAGAGGGGACAACCACGCGGTTTCCCCACAGGAGGCAATCCTGCATGATGGAAAGCTCCAGGCGGCGGCGGAAAAAAGGGGAGAGTTGGGGATCATTGGAGACTGCAGACCAGCCCCGGGAGACAGCGGTCATTGCACGGTGCAGGATGGGGTCAGTTCGGGAGGCCTGCGCGATGTCCAAAACGGACATCGGTAGGGAGAGGTCAGCCAGGAGGTTAATAGAATGGACAGGGGCTGGATCAGTGACAGGAAGAGGCAGAGGGCAGCGGCTCAACGCGTCAGCGTGAGCAATGTGGCCGCCAGGCCGGTAGGACAATGTGTAGGAGTAGGACGATAGGAATTCTGCCCAACGGGACATGCGGGGGGATAGAATGGGGGGTGTGGGACGGTCCCCTGCAATAATGCCCAGTAGGGGCTTGTGATCGGTGATCAGGGAGAAGGGGCGGCCATATAAGTAATAATGAAAACGTTTTACTCCCGCAACGGCAGCAAGAGCCTCCTTATCCAGCTGGCTGTAATTTCGCTCAGTTCTGGATAAGGTGCGGGAGTAGAAAGCTATGGGCGCTTCAGAGCCATCAGGGTACGAATGGCTAAGAACAGCCCCGACCCCAAAGGGGGAAGCGTCACAGGCCAGGGTTAGAGGTAAACGCTCGTCATACTGGGCGAGGACTGGTGGGGCAGTGAGTGAGCGCTTGACAGCCGCGAGCGCATGCGCTTCGCGGCTGGACCAGACCCATGGGGTGGAAGAGTCTAGTAAACGGTGAAGGGGTTCGGCCAGGGAAGCTTTGTGGGGAATAAAGGAGGAATAGAAATTAAGGAGGCCAAGGAAGGCTTGGAGCTCCACTTTGTTGGAAGGAGTGGGGGCGGAGAGAATGGCTTCGACCTTTGATGGGTCAGGGTGGATGCCGTTGGCATCGATGAGGAAGCCGAGGAAGGTGACAGAGGGAACGCCGAGCTGGCATTTTGAAGGTTTGAGGTGCAAGCCGGCGGAACGGAATTTTTGTAGGACCAGACGTAGGGTTTTGATGAGTTCTGATTGGTTGGGGGCGGCAATCAGAACATCATCAAAATAGGGGGTGACCCCGGGAATGCCATGGAGCAACCGCTCCATGAGTCCCTGGAAAATGCCGGGGGCCACGCTCACGCCAAACTGAAGGCGGCGACATTTGAAAGCGCCGCGGTGTGTGACGATTGTTTGCGCAAGCGCGGTCGACTCGTCGACAGGCAGTTGCTGGTACGCCTGCGCGAGGTCCAGCTTTGCGAATATGCGACCCTGGCCCAGAGTGTGCAGGACGTGCTGCACCACCGGCACAGGGTAGGGGTGTGATTGGAGGGCTTTGTTAAGTGTTGATTTGAAGTCCGCGCAGATCCTAATAGATCCGTCGGACTTCAAAGGCACGACTATGGGAGTCTCCCAGGGGGAGAAATCAACGGGTTCTAAAATGCCCTGGCCGATTAGTTTGTCCAGTTCGGCGTCGACTTTTGCTTTTAAAGCAAAGGGAAGTCGGCGGGCCTTCAAGCGGATTGGAGGAACTGACGGGTCGAGGTTGAGGGAGATAGGAGAGCCGGTATAGCAGCCTAAAGAGGGGGAGAAAACATCGGAGAAGTCGGAAAGGAGGGAGGAGATAGAGGGCGGGGTAACAGGAGGGAGGGGTGAAAGTGAGTTAACCCCAGCAATAGAAAGGCCGAGGGCCTTAAACCAGTCCAGTCCTAGAAGGGAAGCGAGGGGGTTTTTTACAATTAGCAAGGGAAGCTTTGCCTTGCGAGAACCCAAAGAGATGTTAAAGGGTCGGCAGCCCAATAGGTCTATGACATTTCCCTGATAGTCGCGTAAGCGGCAATCAGGGGGTTTTAGATGGTGAAGTTTAACCCAAGGCAGTAAGGAGTTAAGGGTGGCCCATGACATAACGGATCGGGCCGACCCTGTGTCCACTTCCATAGGGCAGGGCACCCCCTCAATGGAGATTAGGAGGTGCAGCTTACCTCGGCCCTCCAAAGTTGAGGAGGCCGAGTCTACAAGCCATTCAGGGTAGGCTTCAGCTGGGTCCCCCACGGAGAGGGAGTGCTGACGGCGGGAAGACGTAGAAGGTGGCTGACGGGCTGGAGGAGGTTGCGGCAGAGGGCTGCGGCGGTTCTGTTGGCCGGAACGGCAAACTGCAGCGAGGTGGCCTTTCCTGCCGCATTGGTGGCACAGGGCTTGCCGGAACCTGCACTGGGAGCGTTGGTGGCGGCCGCCACAACTGAGGCACTGCCGTCCATCCCGGGTGGAGAGGGTTTGAAGGCGATCGGCAGTTTGGTCTACCTCAGCATGAAAGGTAGAAGCGGTAGATGGAGCGTAGGCAGAAGAAGGTGCCGCGTAGGGAGATGGCGGCAAGTAAGCGGCATGCGGGTGCTGACTGAGGTGGCTGAAATCCGGTGTGGATTGATCAGCCATTTCATAAGCCCTGGCATCATCTACCGCAATCTTTAGAGTTAACTCAGGGCGAGCTAGGATGCGGCGATGGAGTTTTATGTCTCGTAGCCCATAGATAAATTGTTCGAGCAACGCGTCTTCCAAGTCACTAAATTCACAGAGACTTGCCTCAGCGCGGAGAGCGGCCACGTACTGGGCAATGGTTTGGCCCTCCTTTTGAATGCACCGGCGGAAATATTGCCGCCGGGCAAAACGAGACGGGGCGGGCTCGTAGTGTTGCTTGAGGCGAGCCAGGAGTTCGTCCCAGGGCAGCGAATTGGCAGGATCGGGAGCAGCGAGAGCCCTTGCAGTGGCGAACATCTCCCTCCCGCAGTAGTTCAGGAAGATTCCGCGCTTTCGTTCCTGGGTGAGGCTGACGAGATCGTGCGCTACGAGGAAGCAGTCGAACCTCTCGAGGAACGCTTCCCAAGCCTCAGCCTCTGGCCGGAACGGCGAAAAGGCAGCATTTGAAGCCATTTGCGGCACTGTATAGGGTTCCACGTCGCCCGTCCTCGTCGCCAGTGTTGAAACCTCTCGAATGAGGAGACGGAGGCGAATAAAATACAACTGTTGTTTATTGAATAAACTGACAGGAACAACACAACGAGTCGTCTGACAGCTATTTATACCAGGAGCTGTCAGACGACGAACCAATAGGGATAAAGTATTTCTCCCGCCGGCTGGCTGGTGCGCCTGGGCCAATCAGAGGATCCCTATTCTCGACTGCCCTCTGCTGGCCAGGCTCACCGGTACACAACAAAAAGGAGGACATGTAGGAGGACACTTTTCGAGGGAGGACAGAACTTACAAAAGAAGGACTGTCCTCCCTAAAGGAGGACGGTTGGTCACCTTACTGTAAGGATTATGGATCTGATCTCTGAAATATTGAACAAACACTACTGAATTAATCTGCCTTTAACTCTCCAGTGTGCATTTGTTTGAATCTCCTGCCTAACAATACAATGCAATGAGACAACGTGCAGATCTGTACATTGGTGAAACAAAACAACCACTTCACAAATGCATGGCAGAACATAGGAGAGCAAACCCATCATGACAAGATTCAGCAGTCCATCTGCATTTGAAAGACAGAGGTCAATCTTTCGAAGACAGCAAAGTCCACATTTGGGTACAGAGACCACTGGTTTGAAAGAGGGTAAAAGAGGCCATCTGTGTTAACATGGAGCAGCCCTCTCTCAATAGAAGGGGAGAGATAGGACACTACCTATTTCCTATCTACAACACAGTCCTTTCAGCAGTTCCAAGAAGATTCCACCCCCATTTGCACTCTGATACAGGTAACCCTGATGGCACAGATAAACCCTCAAGTGGCCTCAAGAGCTCTCAGGGAGAGTTCTAAAGACCAGATGACTGCAAAGCTATACAATCCTTTCAACCACGCACCCCCAATCCTGTCGGAACTAATCCTTCCATCACTCCACCATCCTGCCAGAACTGATGAAGCTTCTTGGATGAGAAGCGAAAACTTTTCTTCTTCTTCCTCAAGGGAAAAAGACAGTCCAGTTGCCTTTTGGAAAAGTACCTTTGAGACATGATAAACGACCAGCGACTCTTTTTTTTTAACTATCTTCTCTTGTGTTTAGGGTGGGGGTAGATTCCTGTCCCATTATTAATGTGTGTATATTGATCAGATGATATAATTTGTCTAAACCATAACCTAGAACAGCGATGGCGAACCTTTTTTGGCTCACGTGCCATAAGTGGGGGGAGCACAGGGAGAAAGTGTGCGGGCGTGCCGCACCCATAATGCAATGTGCGACCCTTCCCAGTGCGCATGCGCGCACTACAGGTGCGTCCGCCCATTTTTTGCATGTTTTTTTCGCCCACCCCAAGCTCCAGAGGCTTTATAGGAGCCTGGGGAGGGCGAAAACAGCCTCCCCCGCCCCCCTGGAAACCCTCTGGAGGCTTCAGGGACCTTCAGGATGCTTCCCTGAAGCCTCCGGAGCAGTCAAAACAACCCTCCAAGCAAACTGGAAGTACGTTCCCGAACTTCCAGTTTGCCCGTAGGGCCGGCTTTTTGCGCTCCAGAGGCTTCAGGGAAGCTCATGAAGCCTCCGGAGGGCCTCCGGTGGGGGCGGTGGAGGCTCTTTTCGCCCTCCCCAGGCTCCTATAAAGGCTCTGGAGCCTGGGAGGGCAAAAAATGGCTTTTAAAAAGGGTGAACTCAGTTGGCCAGTGCCCTGACAAATGGCTCCGCGTGCCATCTGTGGCACGTGTGCCATAGGTTCGCCATCACTGACCTAGAAGGATTGTGTAACTGTGCAGCAAAAAGAGGCACATGTGTTATTGAAACAAAAATCAAAACCCAGATCTGTACATTTGCCAATCTTTCATTTCTCTGGTTTTGAACTGTAACTCGCACTGTCCTACCCACAAAGGCAATTGCTGTGCTGGCTGGGGATGATGAGCCTGGTTGACCATTGATGGAGGATCCTAACTTGCGAAAGGCTGTCATTGTTTATAGCTATGGCTCTTTTCAAACAAGACGATTTCAGAAGGACAACCAGCAGCCATTCCTCATTTCTTGACCTCATGCCATCTTCTCCAAGGTTACTCAAAGGCTTATCCTATGTGGCATAAATAAAAAGTATTTTAGTTCAGCTTGACCTATTCAGATAGGAGCATGGGGAGGAAGTATTGCAGGGCCAAATGTATGTTTACATTGAAAAGAAAGTCTGCCAGCACATTTAAAAAAAGCTGCAGCACCCTTTCCTCTGATAATAGACATAATAAGGTCATAATAACTAAGAGTTTGTTGGGCATGAGTTGAAGTAGAAGTGAGGGTAAGGTATGGACTCTCTTACTCAGACATTACTACCCCAACCGCATTCTTCTTGTTGTGCATATGTAGCTTATACTTTCAAATAAGATATCCAGACACAGTGTTAATATTCTGTTTATAAATTTATAAAATGCAGGGATTGCTTGCTGCGGTACACCAAACACATATAGCAACGGGGAATTACACAACAGATTGACAATCCAGTCTGTCCTTTCAGTATCCCAACTGGGACCTTTTTCTAGGCAAGACCCTTTTTTTAAACTACCAAAACATAGCTGAGAAATCATTGTTTTTCTCTTCCAGGCAGAAGAAAACAGAAGCTCCCTTAATCCACAGGCAAGCTCTCACAAAGAATCCACTCAAAGCATCCCCAGTGGCCATGGTTTCTTCAGATCGTGTAAGATGACTATGAAAATATGCTTACTGCTTGGCACAGTTGTCACCAATAATAAATCTCCTCCTTTTTCTGTCTCAAAGGGAGTCGGGTGTTAAGGGCTTGTGGCACATAAATCGACAAATAATAATAGGAATAATTAGGAAAGCTCTGAAGCAAACAGTTTTTAGGTCGGAGGAGTTGAATATTCAACATACCAGCCATTGAATATTCCAAAATCAAGCAATGGTCTGGACTAAAGATAGTAAGGTGGGGGGACTTTTTGAGCAGACTGCTGGACTTGTGCCAGGGGCTTGCTCTGCTTATGTCCTTATGTTCAAAATGGATAACATATAGGAGAGATATAAAGTCTGCTCATGCTTTTCACTACCCTCTTCCACCCGCCTCTTTACAAGGGAAAGTAACTTTAGGAGACTATATATAACTGGAGTGAAGAACCTTTGGGAGAAACTATTATTTAGCTTTCAGGAAGTATTAAGTCACCAAATGATAAGATACAATAAATAAAAACCAACTTATAAACAAATGCCTGGAACCTAAATGGAACCTCTGTGTTCAGAGAAATCTCTCTCTAAATAACGGACACCAAGAGGAAACTATGCAGGGTGGGGGAAGGGATGCTGAATCCCTAGAAGTATCTGACTAGCTCATGTAGAAACAGTAAAGGTATAGGCTTCTTTGAATCAACTAAATTCCTGGTGAACACATGTGGTTTTCATGGCAACAGTATGTAAATGTTTGCCATTGCTTTCTTCCTCAGGTTCCCCCCTCTCCCCACTTCTCAGCTTTGTCAAGAATCTTGGGTCTCCCACCCAGGAACGAACTTGGTTTCCCACAACACACACACACACTCAAATTCACACACACACAGAGCGGGAGGGAGGGAAAGAAGGTGGGAGGGGGGAGAGAGAGAGCGCTTTCTAAACTCAGCAAAGTTGGCTAAGTGCTGCCCTTTGCTGTGTCCAAATGTTGCACTAAGTAGAGTTTGCATTTGGTCCCAGGGTACTTAACTGATGCTCAGTTAACATAATTTGGATCTAGACAATGCAGATGTTAGGCAGGGACAGATGTTTGCATATAAAACTTTTTAACTCACTTGCTATTAATAAAACAACATATCACATAGGGCCACAGCTCGAGCACTTTGTACTCTAGCTTCTCTCCATCATCTAATAAACGTGATAGAAATATATAGGACTTAAAGCTCATTCCTACAGCAGAAATCTTAATGTAACAGATCTATCTCATTAATTCTGAAGGGGAATGTCTATATCAATTACACTGGGGTTTCAAATATTATGTGTGTGCATCCGCATATTGTCCCCGGGTTAAGAACGTCCGACTTAAGGACAATCCCTAGTTACGGATGGGCTGCCTATTACTAAAAATGGCAGACAGTGTTCTCTTTCCTTGAGCCGACAAAGCGCTGAAGCTGCGCAATGCTTTCAGGAACTGCTGAAGCCGCACATTTTTAATATACAGCCTGCTCTCAGCGGTTTCCTGGAAGCATCGCATGGAGAATGCTGTCCGCCATTTTTAATAATAGGCACAAATATAAATTTGGATTACAGAGAGAGTTAGGAATGGGACTCATCCTTAACCCGGGGATTGTATGTATATGTATGCAGTATGTACAGACAGAGCCGGTGTTATGTAGTGTTTGGTTCAGGTGCTAGATTAGGAAGGGGCAGCCTTGAGCCTAGGCCTCCCTGAAGCACAAAAGCTTCTGGGTGACCTTGAACCAGTTGTTCCCTCTCAGTCCTAATCAGTGTCAGGCTCTGCTGGCTGATAAACAAAACCTCTTGTCGCTTCATGCATTGTAGCTTTTCTATAAGAAACTAAGCAAGCACACTGCAAAATCAAGCAGACCGTGCAAGACAAATACAAGAAAAGCAACAACATATAAAAACACACCCATATCTACATCTATATAACTAGGATGCGATCATTCCTTAGACTGACACAGGCAAAAAGAGTTTCCAAGAACTACCAGCAACAAGATGCTCAGAAAATGAAAATCCCACAAGATTTGTCAAATTAATCCCTTACTGTGAAGCACAGTTTGGCCTATAAAAAGTTAAGCAAGGAAAAGCTGACCCCTGTTTGTAAATTTCACCACCGTCTTTTGTTTTCAAGAACTTAAGGAATGTACTGTAGTACCTGGGAGAGTAAAGAAAGCAATCTGCAATATTTAAAAATACTCACTGCACAATTCTTATTGTTACCTCCTATGGTTGAACACTCACACTGAAAACAGGTCCTATAAATAATTTTCTGTTCACCTGTCCCAAGATAAGATCTTAGGTATTACTTGCCAGGCACCTTTGATATAGAATGAATAGTCCTCATAATAATTTAGTGTATGTGTTTCAACTTTGAACAGGACAAAGTCTCCAACGGACTTTTTAAAACTTCCCTCAGCTTATCCCTTCCCCTACTCATTATTTGAGTCAGCCGAAGTTGTTGAGAACTTGCAGCATGCAAGTTGTTGTTGTTGTTCTCCAGTTTGCTAACTCATTAGGTTGGTTCAGAAAACATGCCAACTCTGAAGCCAGTTTAATAAAACATAATTACTGTTTTCTCCGAGTAGGCTTATACTCAAGCAAATAAAAGTGAGTAATGGCATAAAGTGAATGGCATGGTTCACTCAAGAGACTAATAGCTTTATGCCCACAATATGCTTGAGGGCTAGCTGATTGCAAACACGTAGGTCCTTTGTCTCAAACGAGGTGGTTTGTACTGCATATACACCTATGTTCATGCTCATGGGTCAAAAGGAAATCAGCTGGCTTTGAAGAAAGGCAGGCTGGCTGGACATAACAGTGGTGGGCAGGGAGAGGACTACTTCTTGAGTAGTAGGTGCTGCAAAAGCACTGAAAGGGTCAAAGAACTCAAGCTGTGTAGGGAGATCCGGAACTAGGAAAAATGGTAAAGCCCCAGAAGAAAGGAAGCCGATGACATAGAGCAGACAAAATTCCAATGATGAAAAGAATTTGGCTGATAGATTGGCCAACGCAGGAATATTTGGGAGGAAAATCAGTAGACCTAGTAAATTCAGCTGGCAGATCAGTCAATGGAAGTTGGGAACGGGCTAGGAGACTTTACTAGCAGACTGGCCAGTACAAAAATGGCTGCTGATGAGAACTTTCCATTGGGAGTACCTTTTAGCAGACTGGTGAGATCCAGGTTTTCAGGGTGAGAAAACACCTAGAAGAGCATTGGGGAGTTTGGCCAGCAGGATCAACAGTGGGAGCATATGTTACCGTGTTTCCCCAAAAATAAGACAGGGTCTTATTTTCTTTTCATCCCCGAAATAAGCACTTGGTCTTATTTTCGGGGCGGTCTTATTATTTTTTAGGTGCAGGAGGCGGCGAGCGTGGTCACCTTATGGCTGCTGTTGTGTTGCAATATTTTTGGGGACGGCTTATATCCGGGGAGATCTTATATTTAGAGAGGCGGTGAAGAGCTAAAGCCTGATCCAGGTGAATGGGCCCCGCTCCACCTTCACCAAAAAGAGAAACGGAGGAAGATCTCAGCTGGGTGGCCCTTTCACTGCAATTAGGGCAGCCAATTTTCTGCAGGCCTAGTCAGAGAGAGAAAGAAGTTGGTTGGGATACCACTGGATCTACCGAGATAGTTTCAACTCCAATGCAATCTAAACTTAGCCAGGACAACAGGAGAAATTCCTAGTTGGGGACAACAAAGAAGATCACACAGGGGGGTACTTTAAGCCCTACCACAGGTAACAGTAGAAGACCAGCCCAGACTACCACCAGTGGCAAACCAATCTGCCCCATCAGCTAGGCAGCTCAAAGCCAGGTTGTGTACTAAGAAGCCCAGCAGCAATAAAGGATCCCATCTAGAGCAGAGCCAACCCACCTGCCTTGCCAATGACCACAAAGTTTGAGCAGAAAATAGAAGTCACTCCAGCAATAGAATGAAGCCAGAACCAGCCTATAGAGCAGGGGTGTCAAACTCAATTTATTGAGGCCCGCATCAGGGCTGTGGTTGATCTTGGAGGCCTGGATGAGCATGGCCAACTGAGTGGGCATGGCCAGCTGGATGCCACTCCCCAAACTGCTGGCATGTTTCTCTTCGCATTGAGTAGAGCAGGCCAAAACCGCGCTGGCCCAATCTTTCCTCTTCGCATTGGGTGGACCAGGACAGCCCTGTGGGCCGGATCTGACCACATTGAGGGCCGGATCCGGCCAGTTGGCCTTACGTTTGACACCCCAGCTATAGAGTGATGGCTGAGGATTGGGAGGTGGGAACAATGAAGATGAAAATATCATAGTCAAAGCACAGCCTAGTGGTCACAGATACCACCTACAAGGAAGGAAGGCTGGCTGATAAGGACTACAAAGAAGGGTAAAAAAAAACCATCCTTGTTATAGGTTTAAAGTGGCAGGTTGATCTAGTCCAGCAGCAATTGCTCAGTGAAGCCACCTAAAAGAGGAAGCATAGGAACATAGAGAAGTGAGAAAATCTACTTTCCCACACTCAATTGTTTTGGAAATAACCAAGGTCAAACCCAGCTGGCTACAGATTAGCAGTGGTTGGTCTGAGAATTGAACAAGAGGTAAGAACTCTTAATAATCTCAGGAAAGGTAAATCTGAAGGAAACTGACAAATAAGAATGTGAAAGGGAGACAACCCTTTGCAGACAGTTTTGCTTAAATAATAGGCACCCCTTGGGTACTTAAAGGGGGGAAAAGCTTTACTGTATATGTGACTGTTGCAATAGAAAGAAACCCAGGAGTTGGTCTGTGCGTGCGCCATCCCCCCAAACCTGTCATACTCCCTGCCTCCCGTTTGGTCTAGTGCAGGGATGTCCAAACTTGGGAACTTTAAGACTTGTGGACTTCAACTCCCAGAATTCCCCAGCCAGCAGAGTTGAAGTCCACAAGTCTTAAAGTTCCCAAGTTTGGACACCCCTGGTCTAGTGTATTGTGCAAATTCAGTCACTGAAAAAATCCAAAAATGTGAAGAAAAAACACGGATGCCCAATAATTGGCAGATTGGGAGGTCAGCCCTTTGGAATGACCTCCCCCTTGACATCAGGATCACTTCCGATCTCCGCTCCTTCCGTGTAAAGCTCAAGACCCACCTTTTTCAATTATCTGGCCTGGCTCAACCGTAGTTTCATCCTATTCCTCCTGACAGTCCTTTTTAAATTTGTAATTTTTTAATTTGGGGTATTTTAATTGTTAATTGTTAATTTTCTTACTATTCCTCCTCCGTGTATGTGTATGCGTGTATGTGTATGTTTATATGTATATATGTATGTGCTCTTGTTGTACGCCGCCCCGAGTCCCCTGTGGAGAGGGAGCGGCTAACAAATTAAATTATTATTATTATTATTATTATTATTATGTGAGCCACTGCTTGTTCACTCATGAGCTCCAGTCCACTGGCCTTGCTGCTTTTCATCCCAGAGGGGGGGGGGGGGGGCACTGGATGGCTGCAGCTAGAAGATGAGCCTTTTCACCAACAGATTCAGAACTTCAAAAACTTTATTCTACCGTCGCCCTTTCTTTTAATTCCCTCAAAGCTTCAAAAGTTCCCTGCATAGTAAAGCATCATTAAGGACTTTAAGATATTCTGAGGATGCTCAATCCAATTGTAGGTTTACTGTGAATTTTACTCATGTATGTTTTCAGGGGAACATTTTTTTTCCACATGGGAACATGGTAGTGTTTTAAGAAATAAAAAGCCAGATTCTCATCACTTTCAGAGTTTAGCTTTTCTCTCAGCTTCTTTGGAATAAACATTGGAAGCAAGGACATGGTAGTCCTCTTGAAATCCATTTCCCACCCAAAAGCATTAACAGGGTGGGAAGAGAATATTGAAGCATAAGGAAGCACAGAAGCTGATTTCTAGGAGAAAACGTAACAGCTATTGTAGGCATACAGGAACCTGCAATAATTCAACAAGACAAATCTTTTCTGGTATTAGAAGATTAACATGCTCCTCTTTCCATATATATTCTTTTTACAAAAATCGGGCCCATTTTCACAAAAAACAGGGCAGTTTTGGGAGGCCTGCAGAGTGCAAAACCTTTTTTAAAAAATTTGCCTCTTTAAAATCTTGGTGCGTCTTATACTCTGGTGCATCTTATACTTCAAAAAATATGGTATACCTTCTTGCTTTTGTTTTTCCCTTTTTACTTCTCTTTTTTTTAAATGAAAGAATATAACAGTTGGCTAGTACAGATTTAAAACATCAGGTACTGCTAGAGAAATATGAGCAGGCACACAACGAAGCTGAAATATCACAGAACTAGTACTGTATACTCAGATACATCTTTAGAAGCTTATACTATAAAATATATTGTATCTGTTTGCTAGTCAAAACCTAAGTTTTATGCTTAACAAAATGCTTGGGTTAACATTATTTACATTCTGCTTATGTGCTGCTTAGACATTGGCTATCTTGCTGCCAGCTGCAAGATTCATTTAGAAACTTTTCAAAACAGATGCAGATAAAATTTAGCCAATGCATTAATAGTCAAGAATGTTTTAGAGGTTCCTGTATGCCTACAATTACCTCACTCTTCCTCCAAAGTTCTAATAAACTGATGAGTTCTTTACAATCTTTCTTCTGAATTTGGTTTCTTTATAAGAGAGATAAATCAAAAACATTGCCTCATCTGCCAATACCGAAGTGATAAAACAGCATCTTTACCATTCGCCCTAAGTGATTCTTCACATCTGAAACCAAAAAAAGAAAACCCCACAGACCCTTGCATCAGCATAGGGGTGTCCAGAGGAGAATTCCCATAATCCACAACTGTCAAGGTCATTGGAATCTAAAAGTAGCAAGTCGGGGAAAGAAGAACAGAGTTTATTGACAAGGCATTTGATCTTTCAGATGCAACAGGATAATCTGAATGTTCCAGTGGGAACATTCTTCTTGCCTATCGGGGATCAGGGCTCCCCTACACCAAGGTTTATAATGTCATCATTGCAAAGATATTGAATTTTGTGGGGATCCAGAAGACATCCTTTCGTAACATCCTTGTGTTGGCCCACCACTGCTTCATCTTTTTTTTTTACGCCTGCACCCATCCATTAAGAGGTTTAGATGGATTACCCACAGAGTATATTTTGCATTGAAGCACCCTTGATTCAGAAAAGGAAAGGGAAGAGAACTGAAGAACAGAGGAACAATTTATACAAACGTGTGAATGAGTATAGTTTTAAAATTTGGAACCAGTTGCTTGGTTTGAGGATTACTGCTTGAACAAACCTTCACTTGTCCCACAATTGAAATGTAGAATATTTAAGATGACAGAGGAGTTCCTTGAACCCCTGGGAGCAAAATCATCTTGAGTCATAATGCAATGCAGCAAATTGCCCAGCAGTCCACCCCAACCATCATAAGGCACATTCCCAAATTAATGTGGAGACCTTCCTGTGTGTACAGTTAGTTAAGAGAGAAAGGTTCATTGAGCTACAAAAATGATGTGAGGAACAGAAAAAAAAAATTACAACTGAATTTTGAAGATGTTACAACAAACTTTCCCTACCACAAAAACTCTACACACAATGGGGTGAACATGTGTTATCTTTACTGTTGGAAATCAGGCTAACAATGTACAGATTAGAACATTTCTGCCTGGAGTTAACTAGGCTATTTATAAAAATCCACTTCGGGTTTAATTGATTTCGAGAGATAGAGCAAGCCCCCTTTCGTGTGAGGAAAAATATGACCATATCTCATAAGAATGTGTTGCTGGCTTACACATTGGATATTTTAGTGTTCCTTCTTGAAATCTTAAACACTCCAAAGACCACATGCATCATTTACTGACCCTGAAGACAAAATCACCCGATGCTTTAGTATATGAGCTAGGTTCTTTATCTGGTGTTAGTATTGCCCATCTCCACAGCAACCACTCGGCTATGATCAAGATGACAAATGAATTGCTCGTCCAGGTGAAACAAGATCTGGTTCTCTATTGGAAGCTACTTTATCATCCACACTGCTATCTTTCCAAACAAGTACAGGTTCCCTGAAAATCTCACATGAACTAAATTCACATAAAGTGAGACATGAAAGCAATGGAAAAAAGGGGGCTGGAGAACATGATGTCAATTTTTGTAACCCAAATACTTTGACCTGTGCCCATATATTTTTAGAGCCTAGTACATTATTGAAACATGTTTTCTTCCTTGTCTCGTATTCTATGTACAGCGAGAACTGGATTTCTAACAGGCATGATCACCATAGCAGAGGACTTCAGAGGATTATGAATTTTGTTAGCATTCTACATTTTATTTCATACAATGGATTCATCCAGGTTAAAAGCTCCTCTTGGGCCTGAGGATTCTTTACGTACTATGGCATGACATAGTAAGTCCAGCTTTGCTTCTAAGGTTAAAAGTAAAGGTAAAAGTTCCCCTTGCACATGTTCTAGTCAATTTCTGACTCTTGAGGGGTGGTGCTCATCTCCGTTTCAAAGCTGAAGAGCTAGCACTGTCCGAAGACGTCTCTGTGATCATGTGGCCAGCATGACTAAACGTTGTTACCTTCCCACCAAAGGTGGTTCCTATTTTTCTACTTGCATTTTTACATGCTTTCAAACTGCCAGGTTGGCAGAAGCTGAGACAAGCAACAGGAGCTCACTCCGTTATGCGGTGCTAGGGATTCGTACTTCCAAACTTTCTGATTGACAAGCTCAGTGTCTTAGCCACTGGGCCACTGCGTCCCTTACGCTTCTAAGGTTAGAGAGGTCCTTTTCATTTTTGGTAAATGGGTTGGACAAGATATTGAGGTACATAATAACAGCAGTGGCTGTTGTAGGTATGGAAGTAAGAGGGAGACAGGATACATAACTAGAACTATACAATCTATTTAATGGTTTTGTACGTCAATATTATTGATCTAATTTTGTAGATCAATAATATCAATCTATAAATCTAGTGAATAAATAAATAAAACACAATGGTGAAGAGGAAAAAGAAAGCAAATACTTGGAGAAAAACAATCAATTGCATACAGTAATTATTCGAGGGAAAGCCTGTACAATGGTCTATGAATGAAGGAGGAGGCTTAAAATGGATAAATTATAAAAGATCCAGGATCAGGGCCAAAATTCTCAGAAACTGGAACTTGGGAGATCTAACTCACAGAGCTCTCTGAAGCTATAATGGACTTGCATAGACCCAAAGGGCTTTGTGGGCAAAGTGACTAAGTTCAATCACTACTAACTCCAACTGAAAATAACGGATAACAGATCATGTGCCAGAAATTCTGCAAAGTTTCTACCCGGAATGAAATGAAAGTTCCTATGATTGCCAGAACTATAAACCCTTCATATCAGTATTAACAAGTAACCAGCAAGTGGTCTATGGGCTGGGTGTAAATGTAAGCAGGATCAAGATGACCTTGAAAACTATAAAACCTTAGAGAATTTCCATAGAGTATAAAATTTAGGTAAGCTGTGGACAAGGTGACTGGGCTGACCTAGCTTGAAGCATCATTAATGGAGAGTCTTCGAACTGGTTGGCTTGACAAAATGTTGTTTGGGAACAGCTAGCTACTGGCTGTAAAGGAGTCATATTTATATTTATCTCCTACAGCAGCTGTGACTGCAGACCATTAATACTAAGTGGATTAGGCCTTTCAGAATCTTATTTAAAAATACAATATCAACATACACACTTTGGATTCAGACTGGGGTTACCTTGTTGCATACAGATAGACAAATATTGTACAGTACAACATAGCATCTTATTCATTCAGCTGAAAAAAAATCAACTTAGAACATGTAAAAACCATAATATACATGAAATATTACAGCTCTGTTCAAAGAATGTGTCTAGAATGACTCTGTTGGGCATAATAGATCACTCTTGTTCTTTCATTATTGAAACACAATTATTATGGTTTAGTAATCTGGGCATCTAGCAATAATTTGTGGTTGGTACCCTGCTTGTTAAAAAAAAACTATATTTTGAGTTTTGTTTCTTTCCCTTCTCCAACCTATTTTAATTACCATAATTCGATCTATGAGGAAGCTCAGATATTTTGGGATGTCCTGTGAACGGAAGGGGGATCGGAGAACATTGTCATGCTTGGCAAGGTTGAAGGAAGTAAAGGCAGAGGAAGATAATGGATAAGGTGGATTTACAGGAACAATGTGATTACAAGGATGTCCTTGGACAAACTACAATGTATAACTAATGACAGTTCAAGATGGCAAGCGTTTGCCTACACAATCCCGAGATTGAAAGTCTGCCTTATGGAGCCCATCTCAGCAGAACTACACGATGTGATCTGAAAAAGTTATCCCCTGAGAGAACTTTTTTTTCTCCAGAAACTATGAACAGGATCATATTTACTCAAGTTCTACAACCATAAGCCGTAGCTGCACTTCAAATAAAGCATTTAGGTTATATTCATTATAAGTAATACATAAACTGGACTCCAAAAAGCTGATTGTGCACCTTCTTAGAATAAAGTAATTAAAGTTACTGCTCAAAAACCAGAATTGGCTTTGGTAATCAGTCCTCCTATAAGTAACATAAGAGCAAGAAGCTCCAGAATATGCATGAAGAGAATACATTCCTCTGCTAAGCAAGTCAGACAAGCTTATTCTATCCATTTCCAGGCTCATAGGCTCAACTGATGAGCTCTGGCACATTTCATTCTAGAAATCAAGCAAGAGTTGTTAATAGACCCCCAAAGGGATTTTCATTGTCAGTGCTTTTTTTTGGCTGAGCACTTTCTGCTCAACCGATTATTCAATTTTCTGTAGGTTTTAGATCTGAAATAATCTCTGTACTCCTTGTTCTCATCCCTGGCCTCTTACAATCAAAGTACAGTAAAATAATTGTTTTTGTTGTAGTTTTTGCATGAAAGATACTATTCAATCTGAGATCTCCTGCATTAAAGCAATCTTATGAACTTTGCTGTTGTACATAAATATCAACAAATGAACAAGAACGGTGCTCCTTTACAAGTCAGTGTTCTCACCAGGAGAAAGTGAGTTAAACTTGGCATGCCGTTTTGCACCTTTTTCAGGCTACTTTTTCAGTAGTACTTTTCCAAAACACCCATCTTGCTTAAGAAATCGAATACACTACTTCAGGACTCTACCAGCTGAACTCAAGTATCGGAAATTTCCCTTTCTCAAGCATAGTGTAAAAAGTTGGTTGGGTGGTGGTGAGGGACCAGCATTCAATTAAGTGAGCGGTAGACTAAAGATGCTAAACAACAATTATTAAAAAATACAATCCCTGGAGGGGGAAGACAAGGGGCAAACATTCCCTCCACTGGAAAACAAAGCCTAGAGCAAAGGTTACCTGGTAGGACTTGGGGAACTTTTTGTATTACAACAGTGGTGTCATTTTTCAGGCACCCTACAATGTCAGAGTTCAAAGAAAAAGAGGTGAGGCTTTGGATATATACTGTAGTTCTTTTTTTCTTAAAAAAAAAAAACAATTTCACCAAGCTAAAGATCCTCCAGGGGCATTGCAGGGCAACCCTGACTAATCCCAGACCAACATGATCAATAATAGGTTGGGGATAATGAGAGTGGTAGTTCAGCGCACCTAGATGGGTCAAAGGAGGCTGCCCCCCCCCCCCAAAAAAAAGCGGATGGGGTTATCCGGGAAGAGGAGATGCAGCAGAACAGGAGAGAATCAAACCCGAGAATTATTCGAGATAAAAAGCTTTATAAACCAGCGCACATTATACAGAGCATCAGAGCGAGGTATTATCTAGCCTGCCAAATATAATCATTTGAAAAGTTCGCTTGAAAACATCCAAGCCAGCAGCCATCAGTCCAAGCGCCTTGAACACCCAGGATCGAAGGACGAAGCCCGGTCTTGGGGGAAAAAAAGCAAAATCGGAGAGTTTTTAAACCCAGAGTCGGCTGCACAGAAGTGCCCAAATAAGGCGAATAAAGGGGCGCCGAGGGCGGGAATGGGAAGAGAAACAAATCTTGGTCGCCAACTTGGAGCCGATTTCTCCCTTTCTTTCCCCCTCCACAACTCCAGCCTTTTGGCTTTCCTTTCCCACAACTCACCGCATCAAGGGGGCTCGACGCGTTCCCAGGCGCGCTCACACGCACAAAGTTGCGAACGATCCTGTCACCGGCTGGTGGCTTTTTCCTCCCCCCCTCCTCCGGGTTGCCTCCTCCGGGCGAGGAGAAAGGGCTGTCCCTCGCCTTCCACGACACCCGGCGACCAGGGCTTCCTTCTCTCCCTCGCTCGATCGCTCTCGTCCCAGACCTGCCGAGCGCCGAAGACTAGTTATACCCGGGAGCGAGAGCTGAAGGCGGGCGGGCAGGAAGGAAGGAAGAGATGAGAAGAGAAGCGAGAGGGTTTGGAAGTCCGCGGGCAAAAGTCTACAGAACCCGAGAACTTAAGCGGAGGAAAGGCTGGCGCAGCGCCTCCCGCGCCCCCTGCGCCCGCTTTCTCATTCTCCGGCTTCCTCAGGGTAGTGTCGCCCACCCCGCGGAAGGGGACTCCGTCCGGTCAGCTTGCGAAGCGCCTGGGAACTCTGCCCGAGAGTTCGCCTCCGCCTCTGCCGCCTTTTTCTTTTCTTTTTCTTTCTCCCCTCCCTCCCCTTGTTTCCCCCTCCGACTCCCTCCCTCCCTCGCCTGGGATCGCTCAGCAGGAAATCCCTCCCAGCCTCCCGTTCTCCCCTCCTGATTGGAAAAGCGAAAGCGAGGACGGTCGGGCGAGCTGGGCAGGGCTTTGCGGAGATCCCGCTGCCTCTTGCACCGGGGTGGAGGGGGGGGGGAAGTAAAGGGATTCAGGGGTGAAGCGCAGAGGAGGAGGAGGGGTGGGTGGGCGGTCGGGGGCGTGTCGTGTCACCAGAGAACCTTGGCCCGGTGCGAAACTTGTGCGCACAGGTAAGGGAGGCTGTGTGTCTGGAGCGGGGAAGCCGAGCCGCCGCTCCTCCTCTTCTTCCAAGAGAGACACCCCCCTTCCCCCCAGGGCTCAGGAAAGTCTCAAGTGGCTCTTTTGTGAGATAGGCTTCGCCAAAGAAGCGGCCGATCTGTTTCCAAAGTGTGTCTTTAATTTTAAAAAAAGTCTTCCAGGCACGCGTGGAAGCTAGAAATGTTTGTCCTCTTTGGTCCTTAAAACCCTTAACACCCCCCTCCCTCCCTATTTTGTTTTTGTTTATCTTATGATTCTTGATGAGTGTATTCTATTTTTTTAAAATTTATGTACACTTGAGAGCATAGGCGCCAAAGACAAATTCCTTGTGTGTCCAATCACACTTGGCCAATAAAGAATTCTATTCTATTCTGTTCTACTCTATTCTATTTTCTACTCTATTATTCTATTCTATGTTATGCTATGCTGTTCTATTCATATTGGGTTTAAACTTCTGTGTGGTGCTGCTTGCTTATTTTCACATTTGTACTCTTCTTTGTGCTAGAAAAATGAAGAATCTGCAGGATTGGTGGGGTTTTTTTTTGGTCTTCTCTTTTTCCTCTGGGCACTTGTATCTCCAGTTCTTAAGCATCGTGGACTTTGTACAGGTGTTCAGATGTTTTGGGACATGCTGCTTTTGTTGGCAGTGGAGATTCACTCTCCACCATATTTCTAGCTAAGCATCACGAAGTATCTGCCTCCCGTTTCATTGTGATTGATGCCAGTGCCTTCTGGTTTTGTTTGCATAACATCTTTTCCCCGGTGATTAATTGAACAATAATTTACTCCACTCATTCATTTGATTCATACAACACACTACACACCATGCATACTAGTTTGTGATTGGTTGGTTCGGATCCTATTGTCTATATATTTCAGTTTGGGTGAAGGTGGTATGGGAAAGACAACCTTAATCAATTATCTTTCCACCTACTCTGCTTCCCGTCTCTTTTTCAACAGTTGTTCTCGCAGAGAAATTTACAGGTCTACATTTAGATCTTAGTTTTTCAGTGCCTGCAAGGCAAATCTGATACAAGCAACAGGATGAGGTGGGAGAGTAGTTATTACAGTCTTAGTGAACATACCATATGCAGATAGACTTCCTTTGGTTATGCAGCATATGAAACATCTTTATTAAAAGGCAGGTTTTTACTGTACATAGAAAGTTATTTTATACTTTTTCAGCACCTCCTTTACATTGTATAAATCTATAGCATTGTATTTACATTTTTAGTTTTTAAATTAAATTAAAATTGGAATTTCTATCATTCTGGAATTCTTTTCAGAAGATGAGCATGATGATCTAAAACGGGGGTGTCAAACCCACGGCATCACGGCATCATCACGTGACATATTGTGACTTTTCCCCCCCTTAGCTAAACTGGGTGGGGCAGAGCCAGCACATGACACATCCGGCCCGCAGTCCGCGAGTTTGACACCCCTGATGTAAAATAAACACATAAAATCTCTTAAGTGGTTGTCTAATCAGTAATTTTAAAGAAGAAAAACTCTTGTCATCTTAAGGAAAATCCTATTTCTGATCTTATCCTGCATGCTTATAGAGTCAGCTTTAAGTGTTAACTTTATATCCTATATTTTTTCCAGCACTTTGGGGCAATTTACATGGGAATCTTAGTTGATGTTACTCACGTAACAATCATCTTATAAAATAGATTGGTCTGATATAGAACTACTGCCCCAAACTCACCCAATTTTTCCATAGCTGTAGGTGGACAGGTCTAGGTCTTCCCAGCCCTACACCCACTTAATCACTATTGCAAAGTTTGTCTATAGATGGATATGTTAAGGATCTATTTTGGCCCAAGCAAAATCATGACCTATCATCTAGGCTAGATATTCAATCGTGTTATACTAACTTGGAAAGGAAAAAGGTAATTAAAGAAATGTCTATTGATGACTTTAAACGTCATCGTTCCAAATATCTGTCAGTGTTCCAAATATCATCCACAATTAAATCAGAGTCCAAGGCAGAACTTTCCTCAAACTTCCAATTTATTAAGAGAGACATGTTGGCACATCTGTGGGAAACCTGAATCTGAAAGCTTCCTGGGTTTTCCACCCAGTTGAAAGTTCATGATCTTGCCCCCACATGCACAAGTCCATCACATGGTCCAATCTTCTACTGCCACATTGGCAGTTCCACCCATCCAGTTCCGGTCAGGCTCAGAGGTAAAAGGATTTTTATTTTATTTTAAGAACAACACATTCTACTCCTTACTATTCCCCCTCCCAATTCCCTACTAATGAAACAGACTAGTAGAAAAGAATATTAGCGTGGCAAGCCAAAGATCCTAAAAGGAACTGGCTGCAGGCCTGACAGGAGCATCTCTGCTCTCTTCAGAAAGGCGCTTAGGATGTGGCATTTCCAACATTTTCTGGATAAAAGTTACAAGCCAGGTTTTGCCAATCCTTGTTATCACAATTAGAAGTCATTCCAGTCAGATGCTACAATGAAGTAAATTAATATTCTGATACATGACAGGTGGCATTCAGAATCCCCCAGTCACTTGGTTAAGCTGGATGGCTATTGAAATTGAATGAGTGAATGAATGAATGAGTAAATGAATTAATGAATGAATAAATAAAATCAGACTAGCACAAATATGAGAGATTTTACTGCCCTCTGCAAATTGAAAGTGCTAAATCTTTAAAAGTTCTATATTAAAAGCCAGGGTCTTTTTTTGGGGGGGGGAAGCCTCCTCACAACTTGAAAACCCCAACAAATATAATTTTAAGGGGAAGGATATTGCAAATCCCCATTCCCTCCTGATCAGCTGGGACTTGGGAGGCAGCGAATAGAAGGGGGTGGGGCCAGTCAGAGGTGGTATTTACCGGTTCTCCGAACTACTCAAAATTTCTGCTACCGGTTCTCCAAAACTGGTCAGAACCTGCTGAATGCCACCTCTGATATGGACAGGACACTTATTTCTGGGTTTAGTTCCCAGATGTCTTGTAATCCAACTGAACTCTCTAAAGGCTTTTGGGATGGGCTGTCCTTTCTTCTTCAAATATGAGATATAGTTATTCATGCAACTTTAACTGGATGGTGATCCTGCTACCATAATGTGGTAATCAGAGATGTCCCACCCACAGAATATTTTCCTGAACAGAACAAAATACCAAATTGAGCATGTAACAGTGGTGGATTCCTACTGGTTTGGCCGAACCAGTAGTAGTTTAGCGGCCTGGGTCGCTGGAACCGGCAACAAGCCAGGCCTGCCACACCCCTGAACCGGCTCTCCCGGCAGCACCATAGGCGGCGCCATCTTGTTTTTTGTTTCTGCGCATGCGCAGAGCAATTTTAAGCATGTGCATGCACGAAGTGCCCACGAGCAAACCGGCAGTAGCGACTGCCAGAACCCACCACTGGCTTGTAACCTGGGACCAATAGGTCTACAATTGTCATGGCCGCTACCATGAACTCCTGAGTTACTCCCATAAAATAGCCTGTGAGAGTTCCAGGGTAGAAGATGTCCAGAGAATGTGTATATACCAGTTTTCATTAATTTGTGGATGAGAACTGGCTTTTCATAAATATTCATAAGGCTAGATATTCTGTTTCTGGAACATTTTGAAAATCCCCTGCTCATTACCAAACCATTAGCAAGCATCCTTGTTTTCTCAAAGAGATCCAATATCAGCAAGTTACATCAAAGATGAGAAACCCACAGCTATTAGCAACCCCAGCCAAACAGTAATTAGCTGTGCTGGGATAACAGAAGGTCCTTAGTTGTGGCCCATTGGTTTATTTCCTTGAAGTTTATTCTTTTCTTTTCCCAAGCAGCAACAGTGGCACTGTGGATGTTCTCTACTTAGTAGGGAGCATGCTGGGTTGGCTTAATTTTATGATATGTTGTTGTTCAGGGAAGTCTAGGATTATGATCTTCAGACTATGGGGAGGGGGGGTCAGATGTGGCCCTAGTTTATGCAGATATCAAAATGGATGCGAGAATTAAAATATAAAGAAGATGGCAATTATACCCATCTATAAAATAGTCTTATGTGGTTCTCAAGAATATCTAAGTTGTGCAGACTAAAACGCTCTATCATAGGAAAATACAGATTTAGCAAACAGAAGTCATAACTGTTGCAAGTAGGGGTTGTACCAGTGTACATTATAATAAAACTAGCAATCAGGGTGGTTTTCCTCGCTTACCTCTCACTGTGGCACAAACATATCTGTTGTGTCCGGGCAGATGACGTCAGGGAGTTCCCTCCGTCTGCCGGCATCTGCGCTAGCAACAGCCAGGTCGCGTCTGATTGGCTAAGACGCGACCTGGCTGAGAGCGGGGAAACTCTGGCTTGGGGATTGGCTGGTTCATCTGACAGCTTCGTATAAATAGCTGTCAGATGAACCCTGCATTGATTCTCTCCTGGATTTAACTGTGAACTGTCCTGTTAATAAAAGTTGGTTAATTCTCCTCACGGCTCGGCTCGCCTTTCGTTCGCATCTAACACTGGCGACGAAGGTGGGATACAGCCACTAACCCACCGAAAGCCACCGAGCGTGTCTTCTTGTCACCATCGCACCGGTGACCTGCTTCCTGGCCGGCTTTTCTCCGTTCCTGAAGGAATCATGTCGGCAATGCCAACCTTTGTGCCTTTTGGCTGCGACGGCGAGACGTGGGAAGCGTTCATGGAGCGCTTCGAATGTTACCTCATAGCCAACGGTCGTCGCGACGCTCCAGACGACGAGAAGTGCAGTTTCTTCTTGAGCTGTTGCGGCACTCCAATGTTTAGTGCCGCTCGCTCAATAGCCGCCCCACAGCCCGTTCATTCTCTGGACTGGGCGACACTAACCGAACGCCTGCAGCGCCACTACGCCCCCACTCCGTCCTGGGTGGCGAGGCACTACGCTTTCCGGCGCTGTGTTCAGAAGCCGGAGGAGTCGGTGAGCCAATTCCTCCAGTCGCTTCGCACCGCGGCGATGAGGTGCGAGTTTGCCGACCTAGATCGCAATCTGACGGAACAGTTCGTCAGCGGCGTAAAAGACCTGCGCCTCCGCCGGCGGCTCTTGTCACAGGCGGACATCACGCTGACTGGGGCCATCGAGCAAGCAAGGGCGGCTGAACTCTCCGACGAGTCAATGGCGGAGATGTTCAATCTGCCGCCCCCGCCAGGCCGCACTTGCTTGGTAGACGAACTAGTTCCCTTGCCAAGCGACTATCCGGAGGAGGGAGCGGTGGCGCGCATTGGCCAGTCCGCCAGAAGACGCGCTCCTCAGCGAGCCCGGGAAGCTGTGCCCGCTTGCCTTGGCTGTGGAGGCAACCACGACCGCTCGGGGTGCCCCTTTAAAAACGCTGTTTGCCGCCGCTGCCTGAAGAAGGGACATTTGGCTCAGGTCTGCCGAGCGCAGTTCCCCTTGCCTCAGAGAGCAGAGGACGTCCCGACCACAGCCGCCGTTAAACAGCGACCTGGAGGCCGTGCTGGACGACAGCAGCAGCAGCAGCAGCAGCAGCCTTCGCGCGGAGGCTGCTACGCCGTGGACGCGGACTTCAACGCCAACCCCGCAGAGTTGGCCTTCCACACGGGTGCAGGTGCGGAGCGCATCAAGGCGTCGCTCCTCATTGAGGGCTCCCCCTGCACCATGGAGGTGGACTCGGGGTCGTCCCGATCCCTTTTGTCGTGGACAGAGTTCTCCCGCCTCTGTCCAGGCGTCGCAAAGACCCAGCTGGCCCCTCCAGACGCAACCCTACGGGACTACCAGGGGACTCTAATTCCTACCCTGGGTTGTCACCTGGTGCGGGTGGAATATGGGGACTATTCGGGATGCCTTCCTCTACTGGTAGTGGAAAAGCCTTTGCCGGCCCTACTGGGCCTTGACTGGTTCCCGGCACTGGGCCTATCAGTGCACGGGATTAGACAAGTAGTGGCCACGCCTCCCGACGTGGCCGACGTCCTTGCCAGATTTTCTGATGTGTTTGATGGGCAGCTGGGGGCGTATAAGGGCACGCCCATCTCCTTGAACCTAGACCCCCAGGTTGCCCCCATTAGGCTGAAGGCCCGTAGGGTGCCTTTCGCTTTAAGGGCAAAGGTTGATGCGGAGCTGGACAAGCTTGTCGCGCAGGGAGTCTTGGAGCCGGTGGATTACTCCAAGTGGGAGACCCCTTTGGTCATCCCAGTTAAGGCGGATGGGTCCATTCGCCTCTGCGCCGACTTTAAATCCACCATCAACCTTGCCCTCCAAGCGAACCCCTATCCAGTTCCGGTGGTGCAGCACTTGCTCCACTCTTTGGGGCAGGGCTGCATCTTTGCGAAGCTGGATATGGCGCAGGCCTACCAGCAGCTCCCGGTGGATGACGAGGCGGCGGCTGCGCAGACCATCGTCACCCACCGTGGAGCTTTCCGTTGCCGCCGTTTGCAATTCGGCGTTTCCGTAGCCCCGGGGATCTTCCAGAGCCTCATGGAGCGGCTGCTCCATGGGCTCCCTGGCGTGGTTCCGTACTTCGATGACGTCCTGATCGCCGCTAGCAGCCGATCGGGCCTCATCGAAGTACTGGTGAAGGTCCTCGAGCGTTTCAGGGGCTCGGGTTTAAAGTTAAAGCGCAGCAAATGCTCATTTGCTGTGCCTCGGGTTGACTTCCTGGGATTCACAATTGACGCCCAGGGAATTCACCCCACTCCTTCAAAAGTAGCAGCCATTAGGAACGCCCCCACGCCTGCCTCCAAGACGGAGCTGCAGGCGTTCCTTGGCTTGCTCAATTTCTACGCGCCATTTCTGCCGCATAAGGCGTCACTAGCCGAGCCGCTGCATCGGTTGCTCGACCGATCGGCCGCCTGGCGCTGGGGCAGCCGCGAAGCGCATGCGTTCGCGGCTGTCAAAGACTTGCTGACGTCAGAGGCAGTCCTCGTTCAGTATTCGGACAAGCTGCCTTTGACTCTTGCTTGTGACGCCTCCCCCGTGGGTTTGGGGGCGGTCCTGAGCCATGTGCTGCCCAATGGCTCGGAGGCCCCCATAGCCTTTTATTCCCGGACACTGACTTCTGCGGAACGCAATTACAGCCAGATCGACAAGGAGGCTCTGGCTGCAGTGTCAGGGATTAAAAGGTTCCACGACTACCTCTATGGTCGGCACTTTACTTTGTTTACCGACCATAAGCCACTCCTTGGGCTTTTGGCTGGTAACAAGCCGACCCCTCCCATACTGTCACCGCGCATGACCAGGTGGACAGAGTTCCTAGCTGCATACAGCTATACTCTGCTCTACCGGCCGGGCAAGCATTTAGGGCACGCTGATGCCCTTAGCCGCTGCCCCTTGCCCGTTGCTGACCCCCCGACAGTGCCTTGCCTGTCGGTTTTGGCCATAGCAGATTTGGCTCTGCCACTCTCTTCCGGAGAGGTGGCTTCAAAGTCTAGGGCTGACCCTGACCTCTCTCAGGTCATCCTTTGGGTCCAAAGGGGCTGGCCTGAGGGTCCGGTGCCAGAGCACCTTCGTCCCTTCAGGGCCAGGCAGTTGGAGCTGTCACTGCACAGTGGGTGCCTCCTGTGGGGTGACAGGGTGGTCATTCCACCCAGCCTGCGCCATCAGGTGCTATCTCGCCTTCATGAGGGCCACCCGGGCATAGTGCGCATGAAATGCCTGGCGCGCAGCTATGTCTGGTGGCCTCGCATTGATGACGAGATAGCCGCCTGGGTGGCCGGCTGCTCCTCCTGCCAACATTCCCGACCGGCGCCACCGGCTGCCTGTCCTAGGGAATGGGAATTGCCTCGTGGTCCTTGGTCCCGTCTTCACGTGGATTTCGCGGGCCCCTTCAGAGGCCAGGTCTTCATGGTGGTGGTGGATGCATATTCGCGCTGGGTGGAGCTCATTCTCATGAGGTCCACCACAGCCGAGGCCACGATCAGAGAATTGACTAGGCTTTTCGCCACCCATGGCGTGCCGGACGTCGTTGTCTCTGATAACGGGCCTCAATTTGCATCCACCGCGTTCCAGCTGTTCCTGGCCTCTCAGGGCATCCGCCATGCCCCAGTCGCCCCATACCATCCGGCTAGCAATGGCCGGGCGGAAAGGGCGGTCCGCTCGGCCAAGGAGGCGTTGGGCAGGATGGATGGGGCTGACTGGCCTTCAAGGGTGGCTGCTTACCTCTTGGTACAGCATGCCACTCCTTGCCCCCTGACCGGGAAGTCTCCAGCTGAGCTGCTGATGGGCCGGCGCCTACGGACCACCTTGGATAGGTTGCACCCACTCTATTCAAGTGAACAGCCTGGCAACCTGGGGGCCCCCTTCCCGCGTGTTCGTCCTGGGCGATACTGTTTGGGCTCAGGCGTTCTCAGGGGCGGTTAGGTGGGTGCCTGCCACCATCACCGCCATAACCGGCCCCTGTTCTTACAGGGTCCAGCTACATGATGGGACCGAATGGCGGCGGCACCTGGATCAACTGAGGCGCCGCCTGCCCAACACCAGCGACAACACCCCTGCAAGGTCGACCATCAACGTCGCTGCGCCTGAGCCCTCCAACGTTCTGTTCCCTGGTGCCCTTCCACCAGAAAACGTCCGCCCGATTCAGCTGCCCAGAGTTTTTCCGTCCTCGGACGCCGCCTGCCGGCCGTCCATTGTTGAGGGGGTGTCGCCCGTTTGGCGTCCCCCTCCGGGGTTCCAAATGGCCTTCCCCGAGTCAGGCCAGGCCTACCAACAAGTGCCCAGCTCAAGCCCGCCTTCGGCCGCGCCCCCTCGGCCCTGCCTACCTGGGCCTGGTTTTCCTCCGTCAGGGGTGGGCCTCCAAGATGGCGCCCGGAGCTCCACTCCCTTGCGGGAGGAGCTTCCACGGACACCACCTTCCTCTCCGACGCCTCCTGCCGAACTGAGGCGTTCTGGGCGGGTCCGGCGCCGCCCAGAATATTTACGTGACTACGTTTGTGCGTCGCTTGCACATGCGCAGTCACTGGGGGGGAAGGAGTGTTGTGTCCGGGCAGATGACGTCAGGGAGTTCCCTCCGTCTGCCGGCATCTGCGCTAGCAACAGCCAGGTCGCGTCTGATTGGCTAAGACGCGACCTGGCTGAGAGCGGGGAAACTCTGGCTTGGGGATTGGCTGGTTCATCTGACAGCTTCGTATAAATAGCTGTCAGATGAACCCTGCATTGATTCTCTCCTGGATTTAACTGTGAACTGTCCTGTTAATAAAAGTTGGTTAATTCTCCTCACGGCTCGGCTCGCCTTTCGTTCGCATCTAACAATATCCTGGCAACTATTCTTTTTCTGCAGTGTCCTCATGATATGGCATTATCTGGTTCTCCAACCCATGTGTGAAGCAAGCCATCCTTACTGTACTGATACTGATACTGAAATAATGTTTTCTTCCTTATCCCAAGACAACTTTGCTGTAGAGACAATCTGCTCTGCTTCATGGACCAATTGGTTGGTAGCGCAGTCAAATTGGATTATTCTCTTCTTGCAAATATTTTGGGTAACACAGTCAGAACACAGGTCCGTGATGACAAACCTATGGCATGCATGCCACAGGTGGCACGTGGAACCATATTTGCTGGCACGCCAGTCATCAGCTCCAGTGCATATGCAATACGCCAGCCAGCTGATTTTTGGCCTTCCGGAGGGTTGGGGGAGGCCATTTTCACCCTCCCAAGGCTTCAGGAATGCCTCCGGAGGCTGGGGAGGGTGAAAAACAGGCCCAACGAGCCAATGGGAAGTGTCCCGAACATCCGGTTGGCTCGTTGTGCCTGATTTTCACCTTCCCCTGCCTCTGGAAGTTTTTCTGAAGCCTGGGGAGAGTGTGATAGTGCACATGCGCACAATTTTGGCACGCCATAAGAAAAAGGTTTGCCATTACTGCTATAGGTTCTCCAGTATGGCAACAGCAAAGGGCCCTTGGGGGTGGGATCACCCTATACCTACTGTCCAGTTTAATCTGGTATTGGTATGTTCCCCAGCTTCTCCAGTCCCTGTGAATTTCTGGTATAGCATTAAACTCATCCCCAGAAGGAATCCAGTTTAATCTGGTATCCCTGCTCTCTCTTTTTTAAAAAAATATAAAACACACAAAATCAGAGTGAGGGTTTGTTGTTGTTGTTGATGATGATGATCTAGCCATCTGTCAAAACTTGCTTTCGTCTCCAGCCCTCATTCCATATTTAAAAGAGTGATTGGTGAATGCATTTCAACCTGCTGGTAACATGGACGAGAGTGAAATAAAGCTAGGAAAATGCATCAGTTACTGTCTTTCACATGCTCTGCATACAACATTAATAAGCATCATTTCCAACATTGTGCCTGTGCCATGGGAGGGATAACTCACGATAACAGCTAATTTTATGTCAATATCATTTGCAGCTAGCTCAAAAATTGGAAGATAACATTGGCTTGGCCATAAGGAAGAGTCCAGTGTGTTACGGAAGTATCGAACCACAAGATAAGTAAAAAAATAAGATGCATAGCAGTAATCCACCCTTCCTGTTAGTGAAGAGTGTTAGATGTTAAAATTATATCCTGCTTTTATTTATTAACAACATTTAGAGGTGGTGGTGAAATGTTTTGACAGCTGCCAGATCATCCAAGAATATCTGTAATTGCAAAACAACAGCATCTGGATAGCTCAGTAGCCTCTTTTTGCTATATAGCCAGCAATGATTAATTACCATTTATTTAATTCCACTGTGGAAACTGTATCATGTGAAGGGCGAATAGTGATCCCAACAAGATTTAGATCACTGAATCTGGCCTATATTGCAAGGGCATTGTAAAAAAACCCAACTATTTTCACTTTACATATGTTTGCCCTCCTGTGCATTTCAGGGTGGGGATGTATTAGAAGCTGCTGCTTTGCTTTCCAATATATCAGTTTAGCATTATTTTAAATCAGATTCTTGTTTTTAATGATAATCTGATACATTGCAAAGGATACTGAGGCATCTTGATCCTATAGGACTCGTGCTTGGAATCAGTGACGTGCAGTCAGGTGAGGCAGGTGAGGCACAGCCTCACCACTCTCATCATGAAAAAAAAAAGTAAAAGGAAAAAGCTGAGCTAGTTGCTGCCTCACCGTGGATGACTCTGCTTAACCTCACTGGTGCTCTCCCTCCCCAAGTGTAGTGATTTCCTCCCCAGGCCCCCATTCATTTCTCTCTCTCACACACACAGCTGGATAAAACTATATAAAAATCTAGCTCAGCTTCACTGATTACAAGTTTGAAAAGGCAACGTAGCTCCACCTGCAATCAACTCTGCTTAACCTCACTGGTGCTCTCCCTCCCCAAGTGTAGTGACTTCCTCCCCAGGCCCCCATTCATTTCTCTCTCTCACACACACAGCTGGATAAAACTATATAAAAATATATCCCAGCTTCACTGATTACAAGTTTGAAAAGGCAACGTGGCTCCACCTGCAATCAAACTACACTTGGGGAGGGAGAGCACAAGCGAGCACTGAGGAGACCACAGGAGGAGGCAGGAAGCCAGGCAAAGAGCCATGCTGTAGTACACACACTTCCCCCCAGCCTCTTTCTTTTGGAAGGCTCAGCTCGGCTCCCCTCCGGCTTCTCTGCCTCTCCTCTCACCCCAGCCTGCCAGCAGGAGGTGGTGGGTGGGCTTTATTGTGTTTATTTATTTATTTATTTATATATATATTTATTTATTTATTTATTATTTATTTATATATTTATTATTTCCCACCCAGACAGCAGGCTGCATTTGCAATGGTGGAGGTGCTTGGGAAAGGCAGCAGGGGAATGGGGGGGGGGATGGCAGAGGAGCTGCTTTCAAGCCACTGGAAAAGATATCCAATCCAACTTTTGTGTGTGGGGGGGTTTGTTTGAGAGTGAGTGAGAGAGGGAAGGGGTAGGAGAGATAGTCCAATCCAACTTGTGTGTGTGTGTGTGTGTGTGTGTGTGTGTGTTTGAGAGAGGGGGAGGAAGGGAGAGAGGGAGGAAGGAGGGTAAGGAGAAGAAAAAGAAAAAGAAAGAAGGAGCAAAGGACAAAAACAAATGCTGTCGCTTTAAATTGGAACTGAGCATGCCTGGCTGTGGAATTCTGGGAGTTGAAGTCCACAAGTCTAAAAATATTTGAAACCCAGCACTGTGTCAGTGCCTCACCAGTCATAAACCTCACCGCACGTCACTGCTTGGAATCCCCTGTCTAATAGGGGGCAGCCATCACAATCAAGTTTATCTGAAGTAACCTCTCTTTTAAGGTTATTTGTGTTGTGTGAATTCAGGCAGCGGGGTTCAGTTGTATAATATAGTTAACCATGGCTTACCTCTTTTGAACTGATTTTATATGTTGTTTAGAACACAACTTTGTTGTAACAATACATTGTAAACTCAAGGATGAAAATGAACAATGTAATAAATGTATAGATTGCTATGTTGCATTGCACTCCTATACTATACATCTGTATCAAGACCCATTGAATTCAGTGGGTCTTGCTCCTAGGGCTGTGTTTGAGGAATTTATTAGGACCTGTTGAATACATATCCAGCACAAGCCTCTTCCAGTCATGTATAGATAAATATTTTTGCTTCACTTGATTGTTTGTTCACATAACAGGGATACTTGGCAAGGGCTTTGCAGCCAAGATATAGAAACATTGAGGGTGAAGGGAGAACTTGCCAGATGTTCTCTGCCCTTCTGGAGTATACAGGATAATGAAAGGAACCTTCCCTTGTCAACTGGGTAGAGTCAGGCACAAATAACCAGGAAAATTCATTGAATTGAAAGCATAGCAGAGTTTATTATCGCTACCTACACACAAGAATCTAATCAACTAATGGTGAGAGCTAACTTGGTGCTAGATAAAGGTCAATAGAATTCACGAGGGCTGGATTTGGATCTTTTGTGGCAACGCCATGACTCCAAGCTAATGACACGTTTAACCCCACCTTCCAGTTCAGCCTGCTCTTCTCCCTCAGGTAGCTTTATAATACTAAACCAGCCTTCCCCAACCTATTCCTCAATGCCTGGGGCTGTTGGTTTTATGTTATGAGCTGCTCTTAAGAAGTTAATCAAATGATCATATTGGATTCTATGGAGTTCTATCTTGAGAAATGCCCACCATACTTAAAATGAGAGTGGGAGGCACGCAGCTGCTGGGCTTAATTGAACAAACATAAATAAAAAAATCATGGATTGGGAAGGAGTGAACTCCTTCTTCCTAAAATGTACCTCCCTTGTGCTCAATAAAGTGATAATTATGTGTGTTTGGATATAAATGTCAGCATTTTATGGCTTTTATTTGGAAGAACTTATGTCTATAAAAAGATATGCTTGGAAACATTGCAAGTTAAAGGTCTTGTAATTCATTATCTGACTTTGCCACAGCACTTGTCAAGTGCACTGACATTTATAATGATCTTCTGAATTTATGTGGGCACCCATTATCATTTAAAAAAATCTTAATTAAGCTTAGCAACTTCCCCAAAGAGATATTTTCAAGTGGTGCAGAAACACCGTAGACCCAAATCAAGGCCAACCAAGTGTTAAAATCAGGACAATGTACAGGAGGCACCTTGATTCCTGGCCCTATTTGTAAAAAAAAGTTGGTTCACATATTCCCAGTGACCGCTTTGTAGGATGAGATCAGAGGTGGTGTTCAGCCGGTTCGGACCAGCAATCTGTTGGCCCCGCCCACCCACCCGCCCCCATCCTATCCTGACCTTTATTTCCTGCTTTCTAGCTCGTCTCAATTGCACAGCACAATTGATTTCCCTCCCCCTTCGCTGTTCTACTTGCTGAAGGTAAGCAGCTGAGCTTCTAAATGCTCCGTTTTCAGCACTGCGCTTTAGACGCATGCGTGCGTGCAAAGTCTGCGCTCACTGAACTGATTGTTAAACCGGCAGCATCCCAACCACTGGATGAGATGGCACAGTAACATCATGCTTTTGCTCTTTTTAAGCCCAGAGGTGCTCAACTTTGGCAACTTTAAGACTTCTGGACTTCAATTCAACTTCAACTACTGGAATTGTGGACTTCAGCTTTCAGAATTTGGGGAGTTAAAATCTTAAAATTGCCAAGATTGGGCATCTCTGGTTTAACAAGAAAGACCAAAAGTATCATTCAGCAAAGGTGAGAATGTCTGAACCAGCAAATCCAGGTGGTAATATTGAAGTTGTTGATTCCCCCCCCCCCTTTCCTCTTGTGATAATTTGTAAAGCTCTTTCCTAAGGCTCCTCCTTTCACTGTGTTCTAGAGATGGGAAATAAGATGGACGAGCCCTTTGAAACAGTACTAATGAAAAAGCCACTCAGTTCCTTATCTTTGCAATCGGGGCATCGGTGACCTCAGTGTGGCAAGAAGAAAGATAGCTTCGTGAAGAAAATGTACCATGAGGTTCTGGCCACCCTATTTCTCAAGACTTCCATTGCTGGCTGTTGCTGCTCTGCAGCTACTCTCAATACTATTGGATCAATGTCTTAAATTTATATTTACCAACAAAGAAATAAAGGGAGACTAGCATAGATGCATTTCAAGCTATTTAGCTCTCATCAGCTAGCCATACACTTCTGGGATTCAAGCAACTTACATATTACGTATGTCAGGCCTGCAGAGGTTCCTTTAAGAATCTTTGGCCTGCCACACTTTCTTATAATTTCCTATGTGTTTCATTAGTGTAGTAGTTGGGAGGGAGGATAGAAAGGAGTAGGATTGTGGAATGTATTGTTTTGATTCTTCCTAGAAGCTCAAGGTCATCTTTTGTCTCCGCACCTCAACACCTGGCAGAGGGGTATAGATGCCAGCGTAGAAGATGATGATTGGAACATGAATTATGGGGTGTGGGGATAGATATGAATTTTCAACTGGGTAAACCCACAGGATGTACATTAGAGTTGAAATTTCATAGCATAATGCCAACATGCCTGTATTATTAAATTGGAACTTTAAGGATGATTCTGTTCTGGACTCTGATTTACTTTTGCATGGTATTTGGAACGCTGACAACGTAGATGTATTAACCTCTAAGCCACAGGCTCTCCTCTTTTTGTGAGCTATACCAGGGGAGAGATTAGTGTTTTTTATCAGGGCAATCTGGTCTACCCAAATATGGGACAGAGCGTAATGCTTCCACTTTCACCTTTCAGGGGTTGCCCCAATAAAAAACACTTATTGGATCAATGGATGTTCCTCACCTTTCAAAGTGAGGCTAGTTTATGTAATGTAGTGTAGTGTAGTGTAAATAGGATGGAATAGTTTGGATCCTCTTGAGGAAAATAATGCTTTTGGAAGGTTTGGTATATTATAATGTATGCTAGTATATCTACAATGCTTTTCTTTTTCAGAAAGGGGGCATAGCGAGTGCAGAGAAGCAGTCCATGAGGTGGAAAAATACAATATTGTTTACAAATGTTGATTATGTATGGACAGTAACAATGAAATATTGTATGGTCATCCTTTACTGAAGCTGTTATTTATAATTCTATATTTGTATCTACTTGGGAGAAAAGTCTTCATATATAATTGTATTGTGGATGTTTTGTTCTCTCTCTGTCTCTTTAAACTTTTTCATTTCCTCCATTTTATGTTTTCTTTTTCTCTCCTGTTTAAATAAACAACTCAGTGACTAACTAAATAAATAAATAAACAAACAAACTCTCCTTCCACTAATCTTCATGAATCATTGTTGCCATCTAGTGGTGAATGCCAACCTTATAATTGAACTAAAGCATATCAATAAAAGTTCACGCACTGTTAAGCCATGGTTTATTTAACTATGGTTTACAAACCTTTTGCAAGCCACAGAGTTTTCGTTTGTTGCTCAGTACAATGTGTGAAATACAGATTTGGATGCTTCTTAATTCAGGTAAGCCTTTTCCAAGAATAATATTAACTGCTTTATCAATGTGAGGCATTCTCAAATCCATAATTCATTAGAATACCAAAATGAAGTGATTGCATTAAGAATGATGTAACGCTCTTCTCTGGAATGTCCCTAAATAAATAAATGAAAGCCAAGGGGTTTCTTTTGGTGCGTGTCTGTGTAGGGGGGCGGGGCGGGGGACATGACACACAATATTCCCCTGTGCAGGATTGGGCTGCTACAGGTTTGCCCGAGTTCGGGACCTCTGTGGCACGGGACCTAGTTACCTGCGGGATCGCATCTCACCTCATACATCCCTGCGACCAATCCGCTCTCACAGGGAGGGACTCCTCCAGGTGCCGTCCACTAAGCAGTGTCAACGGGCGGTGCCCAGGAGTAGAGCCTTCTCTGTGATGGACCCAACCCTCTGGAATGACCTCCCCCCTGATATTAGAACTACCACCGACCTCCGCTCCTTCCGACAGAAGCTTAAGACCCACCTGTTCCAATTAGCTGGCTTAACTGATTTATAGTCCCATTTTAACCTCCTGGCAAACATCTTATTGGGTAGTTTTTAAGGGTATTTTAATGTTTATTTGTATTTTAATTTAAATATTGTACAGTCCACATCCTACCTCCTCCGTTTACCTATTTGTATATTTAAGTATACCCATATTTTGTATTTATACTGTTTTAATATGACTGTACACCGCCCCGAGTCCTGTTTAGGAAAGGGTGCGGTTTATAAATTAAAGTTTATTTATTTATTTATTATTATAACACTATGGCTGGTTTGGAAAACCTCCAAATCCCACTCCTGGCTGGCCCCACCCACCCTGCCCCACCCCTCCCACACAGCATCTCCCAGGAGTCTCCATGTGGCCCATTTTGGATGTGAGGTAAGTGCAGGACCTGCACGGAGGCTTGGGGGGGGGGAGGGAAAAACGGGCCTCCTGGAAGTTCCGGAAGGCTGGAAATTGGCCCATTTCCAGCCTCCGGAGTCTGAGGGAGGCAGTTTTCACCCTCCCAGAGGCTTGAGGAAAGCCTCTGGAGCCTGGGGAAGGCGAAAGCCCCCTTTCTGCGGTGGTGCAGGAGACTGACCACCCAGCAACCGGGCAGAGAACCCATTGCTGAAATTTTTGAAGCCCACCCCTGCCCCTGTGATAGGACAAGGGAGCCAAAGTTCTGACATGGTTCCTCAAAATTCCATCATTGTTCTAGCACAGACACAACATGTCCTCCCTGATTCTTCCAGCTGTAATTCTGAATGCAAGGACCTGGGAATTCATGGAGTGCCTCTTAGAAAAGGTGGAAGAAGTATTTTTCCACTGCCATAAAAACTGCTTCTGGGTAACCAAAAAGCACCACTCAGCATTTTGACAGATTAAGGATGCAGGCTAAAAATGATGCTCTTTCCTGTCTCCTGAAAACTGCCGATTAAGATAACACAGCACCAGAGGGCTGCTTGTGTCATAGAAATGAATGAAAGCATTCCAATACGAAGCAAAACTTTAAAGGGAGGGGGTAGATGCCAACCATTTATCTTTAAAACACACACAGATTGTTATATGCGCAGAGACAATATTTTCTTCTTGAGAATGAACAAGCAACATCTCCCCTGGTTTTTGTTCCAATATCATCACTTCTAAATGTTCTGCTAGTTTGAACAAATTGGCATCATGTCGGTGCCCATTTGATCTCAGTGGATTAAAAACATTGCCAAATGTAGTGCATGAAAAGCCAAAATGCTCATTTGGTCAAACTCCCACACTTGGATGGAAAGATGCAGAGATGACACATGAATCATGACTCTACCAGTGTCTGAGAGACGGATGGATCATGATGTTGCTGTTCTATTTCCAAAGAAGGATCGTATTTTCCAAAGTATAAGACGCACCAAGATTTTGAAGAGGCAAATTTTTAAAAAACATTTTTGCACTCTACAGACCTCCCAAAATGGCCCGTTTTTCGTGAAAACGGGACTATTTTTTGTCAAAAAAAAAGAGTATGCATAGCATTTAGGAGGCTTATAGACTGCTCCTGGGGGCTGGAAAGGCAAAAACGAGCCCATTTCTTGCTCATTTTTGCCCTCCCCAGCCCCTAGCAGCACTCTGGAAGCCACCTAAAGGCTATGCATGGCCATTTTTGCAAAGGAGGCGGGGTTTTGAAAGGCCAAAAATGTTGTATTTAGTGTATAAGACACACCCAGATTTTCACCCTCTTTTTTGAGGGAAAAAGGTGCGTCTTATACTCCGAAAAATACGGTACCACTGAAGTCCCTCTGAATATTTTCAAAGCCGGGAAGAATACAAAAAGTTAACTTCTACAGAACATTTTTTCTTTCCTTTTTAAAAAAAACTTCCCCTTCTGCATTTCCTTACTGTGAATTTTTTTTTTTTGCCCCAAATGCAAAGAATTTACAAGTTCTTGTAATAAAAGTTGAGCACGGTGAAAAAAAAAAGGTGGGGGGACTTTCTGCTCTGTTCTTGACTGCTGATAGTTAACAAAAGATAGAAGTTCTTTCAGTTAAGTTGGTTGTTGTGCCTGTTTTCATAATTTAATCAAGAAATAAAATTTCTTGACTTTTCAATCACCCCATGATTGATGCAAAGCTGCTGTTTTCTGACCACAGCCATTTTAAGCCTTTCGGAAAGGATGGTTTCCAGCAATTTGTTCCATTCTAGGAGTAGTGCAGGGGCGGGCTTCAAAAATTTTAGCAAGGAGTTCTCTGCCCGGTTGCTGGGTGGGCATGTCCATGGTGGGTGTGGCCTAGTTGGGCTCCTGCAACACATTGGGGGGGGGGCATTTTTGCCCTCCCTGGGCTCCAGAGGCTTTCCTTAAGCCTCTGGGAGGGCAAAAAAACCCCTCCCCAGGCTCTAGAGGACTTCTGGAGGCCAGAAATGGCCCCGTTTCCAGCCTTCCTGAACTTCCAGTTGGCCTGTTTTTTGCTCTCCCTGACCCTCTGCACGCGCTCTGCACTTAGCTGCATCCAAAACGGGCCATGTGGGGACTCCTGGGAGGGATGGGGCAGGGTGGGTGGGGCCAGCTGGGAGTGGGATTTGGAGGTTCTCCGAACTGCACAGAAGCTTAGTTAGAGGTTCTCCAAAACCCCTGTGAACCCCCTGAGTAGTTGCAGTTTCAACTAGCTGTGGTATCTAATACATCCCCTCTCCACAGTTGCCGGTTGCTGCCTTGGGCATCCATTTAATCCAGGCCTGATGGTAGCTTTGTTCTTCACGTGTTTTCATAATCTTCCAGATGATACAACAATGGTCCATTAGGTCGATGAATAATCCTCATATCTACAATCTCATGTTCCATTCAAACCTTCTATCTCCCTTTTGTTTCTGCCTAAGCTGGATGAAATGGGGACATAGGCTGGCTTTCTTACCTTCTGCCCACGGTAGTAACAAAATCTATGTTTCTCTTTCCTCAAACAGAAGCATAAGCTATTATATGGGAACATTAGTATTGTGTTTCTATCAAGCTGAATTCTCCATTCATGCTGGATACAAGATTTCTGTGGACGTATAGTAGAACATAGGACTGAAGAAACAGTCTGTTCCCCGTTGCTTTGATTATTGTAACGTCAGAGCAATGATGGTACCATACTGGAGAAAAGAAGAAAAGAAAAGACTTTGCAGATGTGTCAAAGGAGGTAATGTGAGAAGGGGATGGTATGAGAACAGCCGTGTGTGGGGAACAATGGGAAATCAAAGGGAAGGTACAGGGACTGTTGAGAAGGGGACAGTAATTAAATGGAGAAGGCAGACTGGTCCACATGGCTTGTCTTCCCTGCATGGAAGGGAGAGGCAGGAAACAAGAGAATGACTACTCCAAGTCTTGCAGTGGACGTAAAACAGACCTATTGCCAAATCACTGTAAACCAAGCAAAATAGGTTAAAAGAAAAAGAGCAGACCAGCTAATACAGGTGGTCCTTGACTTACAACAGTTAAGTTACATGGCACTGAAAAAAGTGACGGATGACCATTTTTCACACTTACGACCATTGTGGGATCCCCATGGTCACTTGATCAAAATTCAGATGCTTGGCAACTGACTCGTATTTACAACAGTTGTTGTTGTTCCGGGGTCATGTGGTCACCTTTTGCCACCTTCAAAGTCATTGGGGAAGCCAGATTCACTTAACAAACATGTTACTGCCTTAACAGCTGCAGTGATTCACTTAACGCCTGTGACAAGAAAGGTCATGAAATGGGGCAAAACTCACTTAACAACTGTCTCACTTAAAAACAGAAATGTTGGGCTCAATAGTGGTCATAGGTTGAGGACTACCTGTAAATAAATAGCCACTTGGCAATGTTAGAAGTAAAAAGGATCTCTCGTGTATATCTTTGCTTTTTCCAATAACTTGAGGAAGGTAAATATGTTCTATGAAGATGCACAGCAATATGGAATGTTAAAAGCCCAACATATTTGTTTTTGGTCTTTCAGTCAGACAAGCCTCTGTACCAGAGGTGGGTTCCAGATCCCGTTGCAACCGGTATGGTGCAACAGGGCCCGGCGTCCACCACATGAATGCGTGCAGCATGCACGCACACATGCTCAGCGTGCGCATGCGTCCTTATCTCCTGTGACGCTCCGCAACGCCTCTGCGACACTCCAGCTGCTCGGCGGAGCGTCGCACAGGCGCCGAACGCTCTGTGTGCGGAAGCGCCGAAGAACTCAAATACCGGTAAGGAGCGCAGGCAGGCGAGTGGGCCCTCCGGAGCACTGTACAGTAACGGTATCCAGTGCTCCCAGCAGGCACCGATACACCCATACCAGGGTGTACTGGTTGTAACCCACCACTGCTCTGTACTCTTCATGACTAGGTGTATTTCATTTCAGTGAGATTATCTGCCACTAAGAGCTTCTTTGAGTGACACATGTGATATCAATGTTATTTAGCCTCTTCTTTTGTCATCATATTACATGGCCCAAATATTTAAGTTCCAGCTCCCTCAGTTGTGTTTATAGTCATCAGTTTAGTTTTACTTCATCCGATATGGAATGATTTGCCTTTCTCAAGCACCATAGTTTTAAAGGCACCAATTCCTATTTATTCAGATTTTATGTCAATTCAAATTTCACAGCCATATGTCACAACTAGGAAAACCAAAGACTTGACAATATGTAGCTTTGTTGCCAGTGTGGCATCTTTGCACTTTAATATTTTGTCTAGACCTATCATAGCTTTCCTCCTAAGTAGTAGGTATCCATTTATTTCATGGCTATATCCTCACTCTAGTCTATTTGGAGTCTTGGAAGATAAAATCTGTTACTGTTTTGAATTTATCTCTGCTTATCTGCCGTGGGTTGGCAGTGCCTAATCCCTGTGAGGATATTGTTTTATTTTTAATATTGAGCAGGTCAACTTCTGTGCTATGTTATTCTTCCTTCATCAAAACATTCCTTAAACATTTCTCACTTCCAGCCATCAAATTGTGTCATCAGCATATCTGAGATTGTTGATGCTTCTTTTCACCAATTTTAATTCAGTTTGCTCTTTCTCTTAATACGTATATATTCTGTAGATCAGGGGTGGCCTGCTATGGTTTCGCCTGAGTTTGGGAGAATCTGTAGCTAACGTTATGGCTGGTTTGGAGAACCTCCCAATCCCACCCTTGGCTGGCCCCTCCCACCCCACCCCACCCTTCCCCTCCCACCCCATCCCGCCCCTCCCAGGAGTCTCCACCCGGCCCATTTTGGATGCGAGGTAAGTATAGGGCCTATGTGGAGGCTTAGGGAGGGGGTAAAATGGGCCTCCTGGAAGTTCCGGAAGGTCGGAGACAGGCCCGGAGGAGTCCATTTTTGCCCTCCCAGAGGCTCAAGGAAAGCCTCCGGAGCCTGGAGAAGGCAAAAACGCTCCCCCCCCCCCCCGGCCATGGTGCAGGAGGCTGACTAGGCCACACCCACTCAACAACCGGGCAGAGAAACCGTTGCTGAAATTTTTGCTATAGATGGGTTACTTACCCAATTTTGAAGTGCTTAGTTGCTTCACATTCTCTTCTCATTGTTGCTTTCTGGTCACAGAATATGCAGGTGAGGTGGTTTGGCACACTTATGCCTTTTAAAGCCATCCACATTTTGTTGTGGTCTTCCCATAAAAGCCTTTGAATGATTACTAAAGCAAAGCTAGACATCTTTTGGAACACCAGTGCCTTTTCCATTATTGGCCAGATGTTAGCAATGTAACCTTGAATGCCTTGCTTCGTCTAAATTAAACATTTTCTTATAATCCTTACAAGAGCCTAAACAGCACCATTACTTTGTTCGTATGATACAACTGGCCAGCTGAGACAGACAAAAAAGTCCCACTGTGGTCAGGGGATTTATTTCTAAGTCTACATACAGTAGAGCTGTAAATGTATCATTTCTACTTTTCTGGGTAACATTAACAAGGAAGACAAATCAGCATACAAATTTATTTTCCATGACGTTTTTTGCCTAGTTTGTACAAGATGCTAAGCCCTAAAATAGCCTATTTAAGTTATGATTTGGCATTACATTGTACAAGTATAGTCAACATGTTTTATTGAATAACTTATGATTTAGCATGCTACCTAAAACCAGCTATTAAAATGACCACAACTGGTGTTTTGTACAAAGACATTCCACTGATTTGCTATAAATCAGATTCATAAGTTTGCAAGAACCCCTTACAGGCTAAAAAGAACTGTTTCTGAAGAGCATGTCCTGTGGCCAGTTTCTGTTTGACCCTTGCCTCATGTTTATTAGGTTGAAATGTACAGGACTTCAGAGCTGCAAAAATCTAGATAACTACTATATAGTGGCCATCTAGTGGTCATCCTGATTTTATACTGGTCACATCTGGTAACTCTAAAATGGAGATCAATGCAGAAACGGTGACCTTCCAAACCTAAATAAAGATGCTTGGTTTGGATGCCCCCGAATGAAATTTCTTCCAGTCCTTTTTTATCTGAGTAGTCCTTAGTGCTTGCTGCGCTTGTTTGCTTTCTTGCTGACGTTTCATTAGGCAAACTAGATTACATCCTCAGCAGGGGTGGGTTCCTGCCAGTTCTAACCTCTTCTATAGAAGAGGTTCCACAAATCTACAGAGCCGTTTAGAACCAATTCCAGCTCCCTCCCCCTGCCAGTCCGCACATCATCAAGATGAAGAGCGAGAGGAAGAATTCTGGGAGTTGAAGTCCACAAGTCTTAAAGCTGTCAAGTTTGAACATCGCTGGGGTTTTTTTTTCTAAAGGGTTAGGGGTGCAAGGGTCTTGTAACTTGACAGCTTTAAGACTTGCGCGCTTCAAATGCCAGAGTTTGTGAGCCAACATTTTGGTTGCTAAGCAAGAGCGTTGTTAAGTGTTTCACCACATTTAACAAGTTGGCCACTCCCACCCAGTCACATGGCCAGCAAGCCACTCCCACCCGGTCACATGGCCAGCAAGCCACTCCCACCCGGTCACATGGCCAGCAAGCCACTCCCACAAAGCAGGCCACACCTACAGAAGAAGTTCTAAAAAAATTTGAAACCCACCACTGATCCTCAGTGTTAGTTAGCACTGATGATGTTACCTAGTTTGGATAATGAAACGTCTGCAAGAAAACCACCAAGCTCAGAGAACATCAAGGACCCTTCATTTCAGCCCTGAGCTACAAATGTTCTCCTTTATTGGTACTTTTCTATCAGTCTGTGCCAGTGGTGAGATTCAAAATTTTTTACTACCAGTTCTGTCGGCGTGGCGTGGCTTGGTGGGCATGGCAGGGAAAGGATCCTGCAAAATCCCCATTCTCGGGAGGCAGATAATAGCTGAGGGCGGGGCCAGTCAGGCTACTCAAAATTTCTGCTACCGGTTCGCCAGAACTGGTCAGAACTGGCTGAATACCACCTCTGGTCTGTACCTGCACTGCCTCTAGATTCTTCTACTACCATCCCTCTCTCCTTCTTAATTCATATTACAGGCTCCCATATAGCTTCAGAAAACCCATCCATCTAGGTTGCTGCACACCATTTCTTCATGCTTGTTTTTCCAGTACAGATAAAGTTACCAACAGAGTAAGGAGGGAATCCTGCTGAATGAGTAAGAACCAGACGGCTCTGAAGGCATGCATGCTGTGAACCAGATGTCTCTAATTTTCAGAGAAGGCTCTCAAGTCACTGCTGCTTCAAGTAAGGGATTAGATTCCCCCCCCCTTTTTTGGGGGGGATAACTTCAAAGACACAGTACTAAAGATGCTCTGATTTTTCAAAGTGTTTCATTTTGTAAAATTTGCTTTGACTACCTTCGGAGTGTCATCACCAAGACTCTAGCAGTTACAGATTACTTTCTCCACTCAACTAATGCTAAATCATATGATGGGATTGATGAGTGCTGGCAGAAACCTCCTGGTGTCAAGAGATATTTTAAACATTTGCTTGCTTTTTCAGAAAACTTTGAGACTTTCTAGAGAGGTATTGGCTTTCTTTTCTCTTGATCTGCCAGTCAGCACTTCTTTTGCCACTAATAGAAGGAGAACCCCAACACATCTAAATGGCACCAAGTAAAAGTAACATGCAGTATAAACAGATGATATTTTTTTCATTAGCATCCCACCTATAATGCATTTTGGCATCAAACCTAGTAGATCGGACTCAATCCTAGTGTACATTAGACCCAAACTTATTTTGGGGTCAAAAGAAAATAAGACCCTGTCTTATTTTGGGGGAAACACGGTAGTAACAGATTTGAGAACCCCACCCCAAAGACCCAACTGGCCAATGGCTTCTGAGGTCATAAGATGATGTGGGTTTTCCTTCAAAAAGGTAATTTCTGAACAGCCTGTAGCACTTCGCAGGGTCTGTTCTAAATTGATAATTGCCACAGTTGATCTTGCTTTTCCTTCTCATCCTGCAGGGAACAATGCCATCCACTCAGAACCTGGGGTGGGGGGTGGGTTGATGCCTGGGGCTTCATTTAATAGGGGTAATACCAAACAGAAAGAAGTTGACCTAATCATGTTTTGAAATAGCCAGCCTAGCATACATAGCCATCCGCAGGAAGTTAGCACCCATCCTTCTCCTAGAAAAATGAAATATTTTAGGAAATATTAAAAGGGCAGAATATGTCCCCTAAAAGGGAGGCAGAAACTCAGCTCCCCCACCTTTGTCAATGGACCATTAAGGCCTGGGCCAGTCTATTCTACATAACAAAGATCTACCTCCTTCAGGCAGAGCCATAATAGGAATCCCAAAGCCCTTTCATTGCATCATTGCCCAGCGACAGCTCAACCAAGCTTGGGACTCAGGACAGTCTATAGAGTTGTCCCTGCATGGCCCCATGGGAGTCTGGCAACCAATCAGAATACAAGCTCAAATTCAAAAGCCCAGAGAGGGAATAAAACCGAAGCACTCTCAGCATCCCTTCCCTTTTTTCCTTCACCCAGGATCTCAAACCATGTGGTCCTGTCTACCATTAAAACCATCTTTCCAAGCAGCCACTATATTTCCAGTTTCTTTTTCCCCACTTGGAACTGAACCCAGATGGACATTTCTTCCAACACATCTATCCTCATGAAGTCACAAACCCAAAGTTTAAATAACACTGATGAACCCCCACAGAGGCAACCCAGATTTTAAAAGGGATACAGTTTAAGTGAAGAGGCCATTACTCTTAAAATAAGGTAGGCGACGCCTGAGTTCCCACCTATCCAGCCTTGGGCCCAATTGATCAGTAGTAGCAGCAGCCATAAAAGCCATACTAGCAATGTCAGCTCTTAGTTCCAACAAACTGGCTGGGGTGATGGGATTTGTGCACTAACATGTCTAGAGATGCCCAGGCTGGAGAAGATTATTGTGGAGAAAAATGCTTCTTTTCTGTTTCTTCCAAGATTGTAAAACTACAGGTCAGGAGAGTGAGAAGCAGAGAAATCTTTTTTAGACTAAAGACATTCCTATTTTCCCCAAACCACTAAGTAGCAGAATTGCGTCCTTCCAACCTTCACACTCTTTGCCAAGCTTGCTAGCAAAGAAGCCATCATACGTTTAGAATTACCATAGTTAATGGAGATCCTACTTGTATAACCATATCTCTAAAAACTTGAACCCCCATCTGGCAAATAATAACTTGGCCTCGTTAAGGTAAAAGTAGGGTTGTGATGGCTCAGTGGCTAAGACGCTGAGCTTGTCGATCAGAAAGGTTGGCAGTTCGGCGGTTCAAATCCCTAGTGCCGCGTAATGGAGTGAGCTCCCATTACTTGTCCCAGCTTCTGCCAACCTAGCAGAAGCTAGGAAAGCATGTAAAAATGCATGTAGAAAATATAGGGACCACCTTGGTGGGAAGGTAACAGCATTCCGTGCGCCTTCGGCATTTAGTCATGCCAGCCACATGACTGATCCTGCTTGTATAGCCCTATCTCTAAAAACGTGACCCCCAATCTGGCAAATAATAATCTGGCCCCGTTACGACCATTTATTTTTATAGCAAGTTACATTTTAAGAAACACGCTGATCATTGCAAAAAATGTACCCGCAGACAGATATGCTCAGAATCAACACATTCTGCTCCTTGGTGTGAAGTAGCACCTGCTCACTTCTCCCCCCCCCCCACCTCCACATCAATTTTCTGCCACTCTCTTATGCAAGTCAAGGAAATTCTTTTCTGTGTGTGTGTGTGTGTGTGTGTGTGTGTGTGTGTGTGTGTGTGTGTTTTACTCCAGAGCTTTCTTGCCCTCTCGGCCTCTTTTGCACATTCCTTCAAAGTCCAAAAGACCCCCTCCACACTTTTAAGCAGAGTGTCAGATTCCCTGTTTAACATTCTCTGCAGGCTGTCAGGCGGGCTCAAAACAGGACTGTTGTTTCTGTTGCTTTGATGTCTGTTGGGTTTTGCACTCCTGGCAAGGAAGGCAGCGGCATGTGTGTGTGTGTGTTAAAGAGAGAAATGCCTCTTCCGACAAGTCTTGAAGGCCCCCTGCATCATCTACCAATAGAAGCAAACAAGTGGTAGGGGGGAAGTGCTTATCAGCATGAATATCAGAATCCCAGAGCTGGGCTGTTTTCTGGAATTTGGAGGTAGGTGGGAGGGGGAGATAGAGACGGAAGACCTGCAGCCTGACTTCTTAATGTGGACCTTGCTTTCCAGAATGCTCGTTCTTCTGCACAGTTGTTGATAGTCCTCAGTCATCTCCCTCTCTTTCTCCCCCACCAAGCACTTTGAAAGTCCACTGGTTACCTCCTGCTAGACTAAAAAAGAGCAATTAATCATACTATGGCTGGTGAGGAGGAAGTGCATGGAGGAAAGATGCCTCATTCAGCTGTCTCTAAAATCATTTTAACAACTGAGCCGCCCCACAGTGGGAGGAGGGCCACCCTCTCAGTCTGAGGTTCAATAGGCAGACCAGGGTGCTTTAGGATCCCAATCGAAAACAGAGGCTGAGAACACAGGGGATTTCCCCCTTTTGGATGCACAGGGAATCAGGGCGAAAAGAAAACTCCCCTTAGGAGTGTTGGAAAAAATTTCCCTGGTTTGTTCCCAGCTGGGATACACCACAGATGCTGAGAAGAAATGGATGCAGAAGCCAGCTGCCAGAAAGTGGAATTCTTTTAATGTAGGAAGGCAAGAAGCAAAAGGTGACACAGCTCTGGTTTGCAAGCAGCTTGGAAGTGTGAATCTGAGCCTTTTATGCTTAATTCCCCTTTGAAGCTCCTGCAATTTGATGGGTTTATTTGTATGCCTCTAGTTAAAGTGATTGCCCTAGATCAGGGATGGCGAACCTTTTTTGGCTCGCCTGACAAAAGTGGGGGGAGCGCAGGGGGGGGTGTTATTGCGTGGGCGTGCCACACCAATAATGCTATTTACACGACCCCAGCATGCATACACATGTGACCAGCACTCCCCCCCATTTTTGGCACGCTTTTTTTCGCCCTCCCAGGCTACAGAGGCTTTCTAATACCCTGGGGAGGGTGAAAACAGCCTCCCCCCCCTGAAGGCCCTTCGGAAGCTCCAGGAGCTTCCCTGAAGCCTGCCGAGTGTGAAAAACCGGCCCTATGGGCAAACTGGAAGTTCGGGATCGGATTTCTGGTTTGCTCCTAGGGCCGGTTTTCGCCCTCCGGAGCATTTAGGGACCTTCAGAAGGCTTCCTAAAGGCTCTGGAGGGCAAAAAATGGCCTCAAAAGAAGGCCGAAGTCAGCTGACCAGCACGCACAGGCGCGCTAGAGCTGACAGAGCAACGCCTCGCATGCCCTAACAAATGGCTCCGCATGCCACCTGTGGCACGCATGCCATAGGTTCGCCATCACGACCCTAGATCCTGTGTTCCTGCCTTAATGGGGTAATCCTGTCCCAGGACCTTTGTCTTTTTTAACTTGTCAGGGGGCAGGAAAAAGGGATTTTGGTTTGTTGGAGAGTTTATTTTTAGCCTGATTCCTTAGGTATACGTAGATCCTTCTGCTTTGTTATTTCTAGTAATAGCTTTTGGCAATCTGCCCAGACTTTCAATCACCTTCTGAGCACTTGCCTCTGGTATTTTATACTCTATTAAGGGAAGTTGTTTTTATTTCCTGCACTGTTTCAATGGTTCCTGGCACTGTCTTCTTTGGGGTGCACTTTCCACAGGAGGTTACGTTTTGTGCTCTTTCACTCCAATCTGCAGGTCAACCCACAATCACATTCCTAAAGACTGGGAGATTTTGGATTCTACTGCACAGACATAACCAAGCAGAGAAAGCTTGGGCAATATTTTGAGGAGTTCTTTCCCCCCCCAATAACTTCCTCCCTAAATACATATACTGTATGCCACATACTTATGGGAGTCATTCAGTGGTGGGCTTGGCGGCCTATGTCGCTGGAACTGGCATGTCACACACCGGTTCTCTGGGCGGCGCCATAGGTGCTGCCAACTTGTTTTTCACTTCTGCACATGCGCAGAACAATTGTTATTGTAGTGTGCATGCACGGGCAGTGCACATCAGCGCGTGTGCACATGCAAAGTGCCTACGTGCAAAGTGCCCACAAGCGAACTGGCTGTAGTGCCTGCCGGAGCCCATCCTCAGAGTTATTCCACAACTTCCGAAATTTTTACTATTTCCTGAAACTTTTTCCTCCCTGAAAGATGCTCCCATTTTTTTCTATCACCCAAAGGATCAACTGCAAACTTTTTTTTGTTGAGCGGAATTAAAACTCACCCAGAACAATTTTCTCACCCAAACTCTGAAGTTCAGAATCAGCAACAACTCTCTGAGAAACTCTGCCTGCCACAGAGAAGTTTTGATAATGCAGAATTATTGGCAGGATGGAGTGACGTGAACAGATGTCAATATGGTTTTCATCTCTCACTATTCTGTCAGCCAGCATGATGACTGTTGAGAATTCTAGATGCTGAAGCATGCAGACCCGAAAAGCAATGAGGTTGCGGCAATTTCTCATGGGTTGATATATTGGGCTTACAAGGAAGTGGGAACCAGGCCACTACCTTTCCTTCTAAGGTACTTCACAGGGCTGTTTGGCTGATGAAGTAACATTGATCCCACAGGAAGTACAGAGAACTGGCATAAGTATTGGCAACCTCGCAAGTAGATTACGACAGTACATGCTTCTCAGGGCACTCTAAAAATTCCAGTTGGCTCAGGAGGAAGCAGTGCAGATGGCAACTAGCACTGTAGGAGATGTCATACCACATCTGTGTTGAAAGAGCCACATTAGTTGCCAGTTGCTTTGTAAATCCCATTCAAGCTGCTCACTTTGATGTCTAAGGCCTTGCATAGCTTAGGCTCAAAATAACTTCATGATCACCTCCTCTTGTAAGGTTCCATATTTTGATGTCTTTTAGTGGAACTCAAAGATGCTTTCTTCAAGAGGCAACTGGACTTTTGGGTTTTTCTTTGAAGCTGTTTTGCTTCTCATACAGGAAGCTTCTTGGATGAGAAGTGAAATGTCTTCAAAGTAAAATCAAGAAAGTCCCGTTGCCTCTTGAAAAATCACCTTTGGGACAACCATGACCTGGATGACTGAGAATCTTCGTAGACATTTAATGGAAACCTTTTGCAAGTTTTGCCATGAATCATTTTCTTCTTCTTCTTCTTCTTCTTCTTCTTCTTCTTCTTCTTCTTCTTCTTCTTCTTCTTCTTCTTCTTCTTCTTCTTCTTCTTCTTCCTCTTCCTCTTCCTCTTCCTCTTCTTCTCCTCCCCCCCTCCTCCCTCCTCCCTCCTCCCTCCTCCTTCTGTTATAGCCACCCACTCCACTAGATTCTGGAAAGCATACACAATTCAGAAACAATACTTCTATTCTCTCTCAATAAAACATCAATATTAACATTAACATTAACATTAACACAACATTAATATTAACATTAACATTAACACAACATTAATATTAATATTAATATTAACATTAACACAATATTAATATTAACATTAACACAACATTAATATTAATATTAATATTAATATTAATATTAATATTAACATTAACATTAACATTAACACAACATTAATCTTAATCTTAATCTTAATCTTAATCTTAATATTAATGTTAATGTTAATGTTAATGTTAATGTTAATGTTAATGTTAATGTTAATGTTAACGTTAACGTTAACGTTAACGTTAATGTTAATGTTAATGTTAACGTTAACATTGTTAATGTTAATGTTAACGTTAACATTGTTAATGTTAATGTTATGTTAATGTTAATGTTAATGTTAATGTTAATGTTAATGTTAATGTTAATGTTAATAATAATAATAATAATAATAATAATAATAATAATAATAATAATAATAATATCAGTCTGAGCCAGAAAAACGTGGATTTCAAAAACGAATGTATCAGATTTAGAAGGTGAACCACACGGACTGTGATATCAGTGAACAAAGGCTAATGGACCAACGACGTGTAATTCTGACCCACAAATTTTTCACTACAGCAGAATTAACAGGAATCGAAGAGAAAGCAACTAATGGTCTGAGTATACCAACAAAGAAGAGTAACATCAAGAATGATTTGCAGATTCAAAAGCAAACTGAGGAAGAAAGGGAGGAAGAGACTGCTGAAATGGATGAAGATAAAGAACAAGGAAGCACTGAAGAGCAAGCACCAACAGATAGTTCTCAATTAGCTGAGAAAATAAAGCATCAAATGGAAGATGCTGAAAGAACACGTTTGCCAAAGCTGAACCAAGTGAACGGGAAAGAATTGAGAAATGTACTTAAAAAGGTCAATGAGGCTGTGCAAACCATTCAAACACTACATTAGCTGAAACAAACCAGCTGATGTATGCAGCAGCCTTCATAACCACCAAAGAATTGGGTTTGAAAATACAAAGGAACCAAAGAGGCAAGAAGGGGAAGCCTAAGTGGAAAATTCAGTTGGAATTGAAGATCAAAAAATTTCGTGGAGACTTGAGCAACTTGAAGAACCTAAGGCAAGGTCAGCTAAAGATCAAGCAGGTCAAAAGCAGCCTGGAAGCAAGATACGATTTGGAGAATAAGGAGATTGTGGTAGTAATTGAAGAGCTGAAGCAGAGGGTTGTTGCCATTGCTGAAAAGATTAAACGGTATGAAAATCAAGTAACTCAGTTCAAGGAAAACTCACAGTTCAGAGCAAATCAGCACCAGTTTTATAAGAGCTTAGAAAGTGGAGATGGAGTAACAACAAATGAAAAGCCTGATTAAGAGAAAGCTCTGAAATTCTGGAAGAATTTGTGGGAAAACAACAAGAAGCACAACAAAAATGAAAAATGGATCAAGCAGTTTGAGGATTCTATTAAAGTGCATAAAATGGAAGGTGTGAAAATAACAAAAGAAATGGTGCAAAGGCAATCAAGAAAAGTGAAGAATTGGAGTGCACCTGGACCAAATGAGCTACATGGTTTCTGGCTAAAGGCACTTACAAGTATGCACGAAAGATTGGCAGCCCAAATGAACCAGATTAAAAACACATGAAAATAATCCTAACAAATTCAAAGAAAAGACGAACCAAACTGTTCATGGCTTGGATAGACTATAAGAAAGCGTTTGATTCAGTTCCCCACAGCTGGATCAAGAAATGCCTGAAAATCTTTGGCATCAGCAGCAACATACAAAAATTCATGGAAACTTCAATGAACCTCTGGAAAACGAAGCTTATGGCTAATGGAGAAGAATTGGGTGAAGCTGAAATTAAACGAGGCATTTTCTAGGGTGATTCCCTTTCACCCCTACTTTTTATGCTCTCAATGCTACCACTGACAACCATTTTGAAGAAGGTGAACTGTGGATACGAACTTGCAAAGAAAGGACTGAAAATTTCACACTTGATATACATGGATGATTTGAAGCTGTTTGGTAAAACAAAAGCTGAACGGAATTTATTAGATGAAAGCACAAAAGAATTTAGCCAAGACATTGGTATGCAGTTTGGAATTGACAAATATGCAACAATGGCAACCAAGGCAGGCAAGGTCCTAGAAGATGATGGAATACAACTTGAGAATGAAGAAATGATAAAGGCAGTAAAACCAGAAGAAGGCTACAAGTACTTGGGGATTTTAGAGGCCTCTGACTTAATGCATAATAAAGTCAAGGAATTAACCTCAGCCAAGTGCATTCGACGAATTCGCAAGATATTAAAGTCCAAACTGAGTGGAGGAAACATCATAAAAGCCATAAATACCTGGGCTCTACCTATAATTTGATACTCTGCAGGAATAATTGCCTGGACCCAGATGGAGTTGGACAATTTGGACAGAAAAACAAGGAAGATTATGACAATGAATCATGCTTTGCACCCTAAAAGTGATGTTGACCAATTGTATTTACCAAGAGCAGAGGGTGGTCGTGGACTCCTACAAGTAAAGCAGACTGTGGAATAAGAAAGACACAGCTTGAATGATTACATCCAGAAAAGTGAAGAACCAATGATTAAGGAAGTAAATAAAGGAAGCCTTTTGAAGACAACTAAGTTAAAAGCTGAATATAAGAAAGAAGTAATTGAGAAGCGAGCTGAAAATTGGAAAAGCAAAGCTATGCATGGCCAATACTTGAAAAGTATTGAAAGCAAAGCTGACCAAAAACTAACTTGGAACTGGTTAAGATCAGGAGTACTGAAAAAAGAAACAGAAGGCTTTATTTTGGCAGCTCAAGAACAAGCCTTAGCCACAAACTGCATGAAGGCAAAATTTCAACATTACCCCCAACAGCAAATGTCGCCTCTGTAATGAGAAAGATGAGACAGTCGACCACTTGATCAGCGGGTGTAGCAAAATTTCACAATCTGACTACCTACAATGCCATAACTGCGTTGCTAAGATTATTCACTGGAAATTGTGCCAAAAGTTTGGATTTGAGTACAGCAAAAACCACTGGGACCATCAGGTTGAGAAGGTTTTAGAGAATGAGAAAGGCAAGATCTTGTGGGACTTCAGAATCCAGACTGACAGGCACCTGGCCTACAACACACCTGACATAACAATAATTGAAAAGAAAAAAGTATGGTTCATTGACATTGCAATACCTGGTGATGCACGAATTGAAGATAAACAGCAGGAAAAAATCACAAAATACCGGGACTTGCAAATTGAAGTTGAGCGACTGTGGAAAAAGAAATCGAGTGTTGTCCCAGTTGTAATTGGAGCCCTTGGAGCAAGACCTAAAGGGCTACCTTGCTATTTGAAAATTCTAAATTTACCTGGCTTGAACATTCTGACTCTACAAAAAACCACCCTACTTGGAACAACTTAAATCCTCTGACATTACCTTAATAGTTCCTAGGTCCTTGGTTAGGACTCGAGCTGTTGAGCTACCAACCAGCCCCAAAGGCTGTGAATCTCACCAAAGATTAACCACATAATAATAATAATAATAATAATAATAATAATAATAATAATAATAATAATAATAATAATAATAATAATAATAATAATAATAATAATAATAATAAATGCTATGGTTCAGTGTCTACAGAAGCACTCAACTTCAATTTTGGCCTCTCAAGGTAGAACTGAGAAAGGCTCTGGTCCAATTTGAAAATTCCGGAGAACTGTTTCTCATCCATATAAATCACACTATGTTACATAGACTTGTAATTTAATTTCAGACGAAGCATCTTTGTACTTTCATTAATGAGGAGTTCATTAATGATTCTGACAGCCGGCTGGAATACTTGCATATTTGATTAAGTCTTGAAATAAGATCCATCCATCATCTCAGAGAAAAGCAGATTATTTCATAGATCTCAAACATACAAGAGCTCCCTTTTCAGGGACTTTTAATTAATCGAGCACTCTCCTTTATTGACCACGCAAGAGTCTGAATTATGGATTGCTGCTAATTAAGCAAAGTTTGCTTACTTTTCTTGGTTCCTTTTTGCTTTGAGTAAAATAGAGCTTTGTCATGGGCAGGAAGAGATTATCTCCAAGTGCAAGAAACAAACCACTGCCAGATATACCTGTTTTGGATATCCTGATTCCATGTCATGTTTATGGTTTTTCTCATGTTCATTTGCCACCTGCTTTGCCTGCCCTCCATCTTCCTAGTGCCTTGCCTTGCCTTCTCTCAGCCACTACTGCTGCTACTCCTGTCCCATTGATCCCCATCCAATTGTTCCCCATCCGATTGTTCCCCATCTTCCCAGTGCTTTTCCTTCTATCACTCCCTACCTCCACATAGCTGCCACTCCACTATTGATGTCTATGGAGATTCTCAGTCATCCAAGTCATGGTTGTCTCAAAGTGCTTTTTCAAAAGGCAACTGGACTTTGTTTTTTCCTTGAGGAAGAAGATGTTTCACTTCTGATGGAACTTCTTGGATGAGAAGCGAAATGTCTTCTTCCTCAGGGAAAAACATCGTTCCAGTTGCCTTTTGAAAAACCACCTTTGAGACACCACTGCTGATCTACTGGCCTATAGGACTGTTCCTCACTTCAGGGGCCTCAGCAGTAATGAAAAGACACAACCTAACCTATCTGCCAGCCCACATCCAACCCTCCCTTACCTCCCTTCCCAACCAACACAGCCTTGACTTTCCCCCCATCCCCCATCTTTTGTCTGCTGCAAATATCTAGATCTCAAAATCCAGAGGTTACAAGGTTTGTTTCCTGTATGGACCACTCAAAACCACCTGTTTCTTCCATGGAATGGTTCCTGCAAAGCATATTTTGCATATCGCTAGTCTAGTTATCATATGAATTCCTTCAGGTTGCCATGTTGATTCTTGACCTATCAACCACAATTGGAAGTTATTTTATGGTTTTCCAGGTGACCCATTCTTCCTCTACTCCAATAGGAGCTTCTATTTTATTTTATGTACTAGCTGGATACCCATGCTCCCCAACGAAACTATGTGATCGGGCTTTATAAATTGACACTTACAGCTTGAAAATTAATGAGTAGTTATGATCGGCCTCTTCTCTCCCGTTCTCTCCCTCAGGCTTGCCCCCCAAAAGCCTCTCCTCCCCATTCTCTCTCTCAGGATGGCCCCATTGAACCTCTCCTATCCCCTTCTCTCCCTCAGGCTTGTCACACAGAGCCCTCTGCTATCTTACCCTGTTCTCTCTATCTCAGTCTAGCTCCTTAGCATCAAAGCATTTTTCAGGTGGGGAGGGGGAGTAGAATGTCTAAACTCCCAGCCCACAGGCCAGATGAGTCACGCTCTGGCACACCCATGCCCAAGTGGCAGTTGGAACAGAGTTCTTTTCAGGTGGGGAGGTGAAGTAGAATGTCTAACTCCTTAGCATCAGAGTGTGTTAATAATAATAATAATAATAATAATAATAATAATAATAATAATAATAATAATAATAATAATAATAATAATAATAATAATAATAATATAAGAAATACTAATGATCTGATGGTCATTTTGAAAAATCGTTTCTCAGCGAGTACCTAGAAGCCAAGAGAAATATATGTGCCAAATTTCAGGTTTGTAGGCTTTACAGTTCTGAAGATTTTGTGATGGTGCATGAGTGGTATTGCACTTTTGTATATATACTTATATTTCACCTTACTATTTTTATAAGTAATTCTAGGTAAAAACACACTGAATACTTCCTCCTCCTCCTCCTCTTATATTCCCCACCACAACAAACCTGTGAGGTGAGTTGGACTGAGAGAGAGCGATGACCTAAGGTCACCCAGCCAACTTTCATGCCTAAGGTGGGACTAGAATTCAATAGTCTCCAGGTTTCTATCCTGGAGCCTTAACCACTGGCAAATTTGATTTTAATACCCATACCATCTTCTGCCAAGTTTCCAGGAAACATCTGCCAATGCTTCTTTCTAGCAAAAACTGTTCTGGCATTTCGTTTTCATTGCTACAAGAAGCTTTTTGTCATGATCACAAACAGGTCTGCTCTGCGATGCTACCAAATTGAGGGCTCCTAATAATCTTCTCTAATTGTTGCTTCCTTATTGCATTTGGCTTCAATTTTCCAGACGTTTGGAGGAACTATTCTAAGAAGAAAGTAGAATTTATTTGTTTTAGTGGGATTTAAAGAATTTGAGATAATTCAGTCCATGGTCTTCAATACCAAGGTAGTTTTTCTCATGTGAATGGAATTTCCACATTGGACATCAATATTTAGCAGAACAAGAGAGGGACTTCTCCGGGTGCCGTCCACTAAGCAGTGCCAGAGGGCGGCGCCCAGGAGTAGGGCCTTCTCTGTGATGGGCCCAGCCCTCTGGAATGACCTCCCCCCGGATATTAGGATTACCACCGACCTCCGCTCCTTCCGTTCAAAACTCAAGAACCACCTTTTTCAACTAGCAGGCCTGGCTCAACCATAGCTCCATTTTATTCCTCCTGGCAATTTTTAAACTTGTAATTTCCATTGGGGTTTTAATTTAACTTATTTTAATATTTCTGTTATTATAATATTGCATTGTGTTTTATACCTCCTCCATACAATGTGTAATTTTATAATATGTGTTTTTATTTATTGTACGCCGCCCCGAGTCCCTTTGTGGAGAGGGAGCGGCTAACAAATTTAATAAAATAAATAAATAAAGTAAGGGTGGCTCAGTGGCTAAGACGCTGAGCTTGTCGATCAGAAAAGTTGGCAGTTCGAATCCCTAGCACCTTGTAATGGAGTGAGCTCCTGTTACTTGTCCCACCTTCTGCCAACCTAACAGTTCAAAAGCAGGTAAAAGTGCACTTAGAAAAATAGGAACCACTTTTGGTGGGAAGGTAACAGTGTTCCATGCGCCTTCGGTGTTTAGTTATGCCAGCCATATGACCATGGAGACATCTTTGGACAGCACTGGCTCTTCAGCTTTGAAATGGAGATGAACGCCACCCCCTAGAGTCAGGAACGACTGTGCGAGGGGAATCTTTACCTTTACTATTTAGCAGAACAACGCAGACTTGAGATAAATCTTGTGATAGTTTCTGGGTGAATCTTTCCCATAGGAATTTGCAAACTGTTGGACTCTTGTGTTCCAGGAGGTGATCATATTTCTCAATTTCTGCATGTGTAATTAAGAGAGGAAAATACACGTGTTTGCTAATTCTGTCTAGTTGACATCACTTACCTCCAGGTGGCACTGTAGTTGTAAAGAAATAACATTTTCTAGCATTTACCTGCGCCCTTCCAGACAACCAGCCTTTCTGTCACCCAAGACTTCTGATTGCACAATTAGCAACAGATATTTTGGACTCAATTGTGGTCATAAATCACTACTACCTGTACTACTCTGCTCTTCATTAAAGCCAAACAACTTTTTCTAGCTTCCATATAATCCTGAAAAACACATGCCATTGTTTTAAAGAATTACATTAACCTTAATATGTGTAGGATCCTGTACTATAATTTGTTGATACAAGTGTCAGTTATACATCTTGTTGAATTTTGATAGGAGAAATGCAGATTATTAATGGGTAAGATTGCCTACACAGGACAATTTATTATTAGTTGATTATAAATAGGAATTTGTAAAGCTGTAAAATCAGAAAACCAAGGATTGTTGTAAAAAATTAGCTCAACTGTCAACTGTGTTGGTAGCAATTAAAATGATCTGTACGTGGTCTTAGAAAAGTGATTATGCAGGATTAAAAAATCTACTTACTCAAAATCTAATCTATTCAAAAATTGATTAGCCACTGAGCTAGAAAAACTGACATGTTCATCAGGAAAAGTAATGAAGGACGTGATATTATGAAAAACCAGTAAAAGTAACTGTACAGTACATTAAAAAAGAATGTGAGCTTAATCCATAACACACTTTTAATGTTTTAAAACTGATACTCTTTTCTTTTGTTGTCACCTCTTTATAATGCTAATCAACTTTTCAAAGGTAGCTTTAATATCCATAGAATATTCATATGTGCCATGTATAAATTATAGAGATTTGGCTTAAAGTTATTATTATAAGAAAAAGAAACCATGAAGGTAATTGAATCTAAGCACCCATCTCTCCATGTCCTTGTAGTTAAGAGAGAAACCTTCTCTCTACTTCATTGTTTCGAGTCTGGAATACAAAATATGTGGGAGGCAATTCTCTTGGTTTAGCTCTAATGAACTGTAGAGTAAGAAGGAAAAGAAGACTCAAATGATCAACTTGAGACAAATTAGCAGAGAGATGCGAAGTCAGCTTCCATCCTTCTCATTTCTAAACTTACACGAGTGGGATGATGGCTGTCAAGAGAGAGGGGAAAGGTAATTATCTGGGTCCAGTTTGAATGGACCATTAAAGTTAATTAACCAGGCATTAGGTTCTGATAATGAGAAGCTTGAAGGGATTAATTTCCTAGGTTGCTTCAGAAGATACTAAAGGGATGCCTTTGCATGGTCAACATCTTGCTCAGGAGTTGAGAAAAGCAAAGCTAATGGATCCTTGGGAGCTCATTAAGAAGCCTGCAACAAGCGAAGACAAAAACAAGTGTGTCATAAGGCAATGCTTCAACATAGATAGATATGTGGAAGTGAGCTTGTAAAGCTGCAGTACTCAAACTTTATGGGTTTGCATAGCTAAGTACACTGTTGTGTTGAATTGCTCTCCATCTTTCCTTGAGTCAGCAGAAAACTATAACAACATGATATTTGCTTCCTCCGTGGCAAATATCCCTTCTCTGTTCCCAAGGATTACAGTAATCTAATCTTCCTTCAACGTAACGGACAGCAAAGTTTGACAGATTTTATGTCCCTTGAGGCTGTCCCTAGATGATATTGAAATGGGGAGAAAACACTACTTTAACACCAATACAGAGAGTTTCAAGCTGGCATGCTTATGGGAATGCAGCATTAAAAAGAGCTGCTTTATTCCTCCAAGATACACACAAACCAGGTTGAAATTGATGTGGCCTGGACTAACCTTTAGTGACTCAAGAATAGCAGTTGTTACAAACACTGATTCACTGATTTGAATCCCTTAGATTAAAAAAAAAACAGGCATCCTCACAGTTCCTCCACATAACAGTCAGCTGACCTTTCATTTCCCACAGTAGCTTGTAAATGCTCTTTGTGGGTTTACATTCTCTGCATTCTTTCCTGGGACTCTCTATCTAAATAAGGAAACCATGGCATACTATCCTGTTGGAAGAAATATCCTCCTGGTTCAGTTCCAAGCCAGGAGAAAGATATTGGAAACATGGAGGCTGATTGGAAAGATGGTTTAATGATTAAGCAGAACTCCATGGATTTGAGGTCCTGGGTAGCTGACTATATGGAGTTGAGAGTGAGGGGTATTTATAACTTCTCTTGGGCTTTGTACTTGAGCTTCCTGTTCCTATGCAAGAACATGTATTCTATTGGCTGTTGTAGGGGTCTGTAGGTTGTCTGAGTTCCCAGGTTTGGTTGAAGTTTGGAAGGTGTGGTGCAATTGAGATGATGCAATGAAGGAGCTTGTGTCCTGAATGCGTGTTGGGCAATTGCTATTATGGCCTTTATTCCTTCTCCACCACAGAGAACCACATCAACAGTTTAATCTAAAAGAAACCTATGAATGTATTTTTGTTTACATATATAGAATTGCAATGAGCAAGCTCATGCAATTTAGGTTTGTAGCGCTCCCCAAACTGATACCTTTCAGACATTACGAGTTGCTGGAAATTCTAGCAACTGTAAAATCAACACATCTGGTGGTCACAAGGTTGGGAAAGACTAACAGTAGGGTGGTACAGATCTTTTCTTGCACCAGCCAAGTGGAACAATATGTCAAAATAGAACAAGATGGCCATTGCATAATCCAACCAGCTAATGCTAGGGGAGCCACGGTTGTAAAACAGAATTCTCCAAACTTGGCAACTCTAAGAATTGTGGACTTCAATTCCCAGAATTCCCCAGCCAGCATGGGGAATTTGTGAAATTGAAGTCTACAAGTTTTAAAGTTGCCAGTCTTTTGGAGGGCCCTGTTCTGAAGCATTGCAGGAAGGGTAAGTCTACACCTCTGCAATCAAGAATTTGATTCTTGGAGCAGATACCTAGAATAATTTTAGACAAGAGTTTGGATATATTCAGCAAGCCTTTCTGAGAAGATATTTTAGCAGAGAAATTTAAATAAATTGGTGTTAATAATGAAACCGCCCTGAACTATCAACTGTATTTAGCATGATATATGACCCAAGCACCAAGTTCAATGTGAATTATACCTGGATAAACGGATAGAGGTCTGCAGAATGAATGTTTTAAGAGTCATTCATTTTCGGAGAATTAACAGAGAAGATTGAAATAAAAAAAGGAGTCAGACAGGGATGCCCCCTCTCTCCTTTGCTGTTTATATTAACTTTGGAAATTTTATTAAATGAAATTCGGAAGGACCAGGGAATAAAAGGTTTAAGACTCAAAAATGAAGAATATAAGGCCCAAGCCTATGCCGATGATTTAGTATTTGTTCTAGAGGACCCAGTAGAATCCAGCCTGAAATTAATTAAAAAATTAGAAGAATATGGCAAAGTGGCAGGACTAAAGATCAATAAAGACAAAACATATATGATAATCAAGAACATGACAAAAAAGCAAGAGGAACTGGAAGTAACAACCAGAATGCAAATAACTAAGAAAGTAAAATACTTGGGGATCTGGGTGTCGGCAAAATGTTCCACAATTAAAGACGATAATTATAATAAATTAGTGATACAAATAAAGAAAGATTTAGAAAATTGGAAAAATATTCAACTATCACTCATGGGACGTATAGCGACAATTAAAATGAATATTTTACCAAGAATCTTATTCCTGTTGCAAGCCGCACCTATTAATCCGGGTAAAAAATTCTTTCAAGAATTAAACAAAATAACCACTAGGTTTATTTGGCAGGGACAAAAAGCGAGGATTAAACTAAAGTCAATGCAAGACAGCAAGGAGAGGGGAGGTTTAGCATTACCAAATTGGGATCTATATGCATCAGCAGTAACAATAACATGGGTGAAGGACTGGATAGAGCTAAAGAATAAAAGAATTTTGACCTTGGAAGGCCATGATTTGCAAGCAGGCTGGCATACATTCCTATGGGATGATAAAAATAAAGCACACAAATACTTTCAAAATAATTTAATTAGAAGAGCGATATTGCAAAAATGGCTCAAAATAAAAAAAAATCCACTATGTGAAAATTCCGAATTGGCTATCATCTACAGAAAGGACAACCCATCCAAATTTTATAGATTTGAACAAAATGCTAAGATATAGAGACTTAATTGATAGACAGGGAAATTTAAAAACAATTGAAGAATTGGCAGAACAGAACATGAAAGTTGACTGCTAACTTACCTTCAAATCAAAGCTAAATACAATAAAGATACCAAATTATATGACATTGAAACAGAACCACACGAATTGGATAAAATTATTCAAAGCTCAGATAGAAAGATGATAGGGAGAATATATAAATTTCTCCTGAAATATAAAATGGAAGAGGAAATTGTGAAAGAACAAATGATAAAATGGGCACAGAACTTTGGCTATAATATTGAATTAGACAAATGGGAAAAACTTTGGGGAACAAACTTAAAAATGACATTATCAGTTGCATACAAGGAAAACCAGTACAAAATGTTTTATAGATGGTACCTGGCACCAACAAGATTAGCTAAAATCTCAACAAATACCTCCCCAAAATGTTGGAAATGCAAATTGATACATGAAACATATTACCATTTATGGTGGACCTGTGAGGAGGCTAAATTTTTTTGGAAAAAGATCAAAAATTGGCTGGAGGCAATAACGGGGGTTAAAATAGAATGGAAACCTGAAATTTTTTTATTAGAAATAATGTCTGCGAAATACAAAAAAGAAATCCAGTATTTAATACTACATATAATTACGGTGGCAAGAATTGATTTTGCCCAGAAATGGAAAAACAAACTAACTCCAAGCGAAGATGAAATAATAAGAAAGGTTATGGATTGTGCTGAAATGGACAAATTAACTAAAGAAATTCAGGGAAAAGAAGAATCAGAATTCTATCAGATATGGGATAAATGGTATAGGTGGATGGAGGAAAGAAACAAGAATCAATGAAGGAATATAACAAAACTCAAAAATAATAGTTATGAGTAAAATAAGAGAGTTAAGAATGGTGAAATCCAAATGAAATACAATAAAAAGGGAAATCATATAAGATGAGCGGTATCAATTGATAATTGCTATTAGAACAGGAAGCTCCTGTTTGTATTGAATTGTGTAAATGTGTTGTACGTCTAAGTTTTGTGTGTGTGTATTTTACATGTTTGTTAATAAAATTGAAAAATTGAAAAAAAAAGTCATTCATTCTCAGTCTCTCCCCAGGGAATTGTGCAAATTATAATTATATGAGGGAACTTGGAATATTTAATTGAAAAAGCTAGATTCTTATACCATGTTACAACAAGGCTCAAGATTCTTTGGGGAAAGTTCTGGTAATTAACTGGTGTGAAAATAACATTGTTTGTGGTGTTTGCTGATAAACTCTCAGAGTTTTGATTAATTTGCTGCCTTTGGCAGACAACATTGAAGTTGGCTGCCTTTGGCAGCCGACACTGAACTTTATTGAAGCTGTAAAATTTCGGTGGATTATCAAACATGAATTCCAGGCTAAGAATATGGACTGCTACCAGTGATATCCTTAAAAAAAAGGCTGGGCCTCTTTGCACTTAATCTTTTTCAAAGCAGCTGGTTTTGCAGGGGCAGAATTTTTTAATTTACATCATCTTGCACTTGCCAAAATCTTTTTTACCTTCCTTATCTGGCATCCTTTGAACTCAACATTCTTTATCATACTTCATTAGACTGTTGGGATGAGACCACTCTGGTGGACTATTAATTTTAACGTATTTTCATTTGATGCAAGTTTTCAAGGTGCTTATTATCTCAAGCATTTTTGCAATTAGGCAATGCGGTTCCCTCTCACATTCTAGGTTTTGTTACAAGCACATCCCAAGAGGGGTTTTCATTGCTGAGTTTTTGCTTTCAGAAGACTGGCAAAATCAAAACTCATTGGCAAAGAGGCAAACTGCAAGACATCAGCTCCCTCATCACAGCAGGAAAACAGCTGCCACATCACAACTACTCTGTTTGGGCACATTGGCTGCCACTGAATTCAGCTCAGTGGTTGATCTGAGCAGCAGTGCTATAGGTAACCCTTATTAAAAAGACTAGGCAGTGTCATTTCAGTTGGGACATAAGCTGCTTGCATGCTGATAAGTGCAAAGTTTGCATGATGGACTTGGCTTCTAACATAGTTGAGGAATTTCTGAGTGTATACAGAATTTCTTTTCTTGACTCAGCTTTTACCTTATTTTACCTAGGACACGGGCTATCTGAAAACATGATTTTTCGGTGTTAGATTGGTCTTTCTTTCCTTTTGCTTTCTAAAACTTACTCAACTTTGCCAAAACCTATTTTTGTATGGGGACCTGTTCCCCCCCACCCTTTTTTTTTTTGCCACGCAACAGCAAAGTGTTATGCAAGTTGCTCCAGTATTCAGTTGGTGTCAGGGCAGCCTCCATCAGTAACCAAGAAAGAAACCTCTCAACTCCATATTTCAGAATTAAGAGTACTTTTACTGGTTATGAGTAGATAGCAGCTAGGCAAAGCAAGATCTGAGGCAAAAGCGCGCATAATCATAGATATCAATATGTGACCCAACTCCCTCCCCCTGGCAACCCCATCCCCCAGTCCAATCCGCACACCCCACAGGTGTCAGGTGGGTTGCATCTTCAAAAAACATCATCAGGTTGGTATGCCGGACAGTTGGCCTTGGGCGGCAATTCCACTATCTGCAGCATGCGCAGTAGATGGTGAGAAAAACACTCCCTTCTTCATTCACTCCTGTGCTGAAAACTTCCCCTCCCAAATACCATGTCATCCCCCCTCCCCGTTTCAATGGCAGCCGAAAGCAAGCAGCAAAGCAGAGGCTGACAGTTGGATTGCTTTCCACGACTTACTTAGTTTGTTACTACTTTGAGCAGATATAGTGGCGTTCAGGTTATTTGTATTCTTCTCTCCCCACCTACAGTAATATCCTTTTTATGTTGCTTGGTTTTTTAAAAACTGTCTCCATCTTTTATTTGTCGGGTACTCCCAGCAAGACCTAATATCCCATGTTAATAGTATCCCTTTTCCAAATGTTGATGTTCTCCAAAAGTATATGACATCCATAATTCTAAGACTGAGTACAGGTAGTCCTCAAATGATATCACAATTAAGCCCCAGAATTCTGTTGCCAAGCAAATACCCCAGTCAAGAAACTGCCAAAGAGCCATCAGTAAATAGCCCAACCAAAGAATCTCTAAGGCCGCCCCCAGTCACACAGACAGGCAAGCCACCAGAATATAAATGGACAGCAAACAGCACTCCTTACTAGCACTGATGATGTTACCTAGTTAGAGTAATGAAACATCTGCAAGAAAACAAGCAAGCTCAGACAGCACCAAGGACTCCTAAGCAAGACAGTTGTTAAATGAGTTTTGCCCCATTTTACAACTTTTCTTTTCTTGCCACAGTTGCTAAGTGAATCTCTGCGGTTGTTAAATTAGTAACACGATTGTTAAGTGAATCTGTCTTCCCCATTGTTTTTGCTTGTCAGAAGCTCACAAAAGGAGATTGCATGACCCTAGGACATTGCAACCACCTGTTGCCAAGTGTCTGAATTTTGATCATGTGACTATGGGGATGTTGCAAGTGTGAAAAATGGACATACCGTAAGTTACTTTTTTCAGGGCATTGTAACTTTGAATGGTCACTAAACAAACTGTTGCAAGTCGAGGATGATCTGTATTCTGGTTGGACCTTCTGGGAATTGCAGATCCAACCTATCTGGAAGGGGCCAAATTAGAAAAACACACTTGCAAACCGTAAAGGACCAATCTTGAAGTCCAATTAGACATAGCCCGGAGTCCGTCTCCTTATTTAAAGCAATGCCTCTGCTATGAAAGAGCTTACTGTGGCTGAGTTTTCTATTTTGTTCCTTCTTGAGTTCTGAACCTGAAGACTGATTAAATTTGCATATCTTATGTCTAGCTGAGGATTCCTTTCCTCGCTGGCGATTCAAAATGCTGTTCACCCCTCTTGGTGTCAACACAAAACAAAACAAAACCCCTACAATTAGCCGTCTGGACTGCCAATCCCTATCTTGATTTGGTTGCTTCCCTTGTGAGTCCCTGCCAAACCATGTTGTCTAGATGTGTAAGGATGACAGTTGTTATACTGTACTAATTGGCTTTCTTCACTGGTTTTGCTACTTTCCCCTTGGCCATGTAAGCAGGAAAACATTCAGAAATTGGGGCACTGCTTCACAAGTGGTGTGAGTTTGAGATCACTGCCATTTTCTACAAGATTGGGGGGGGGGTGTCTGTCTTAGCTTCTCTAAGTTCGTTTGTCTGTTGTTTCTCCTCCTTTCTCCTCCATTTTGGCATCTCACAAATCAAGAATAATGTGAAAAGAAGAAGCTTATAGGGAAGGGGCTTCCAAACATAAATATGTACCTACAAGGACATTGAAGATAACTGAGCAGCACCAAAGGATTGTAATGTAAACTAATATAATTATGCAGGATGATGTTCGTCCATCATGTTCAAAGAGGACCTTGACATCTAACAGGTTGTGGGCTGTCCATGATGTGTCCGCAGATGGCTGGTAAGGCCTATACGGGCATGAAATGTTCTGCCACATGTCGGGCAGACATGTGTGGACACCTGTTGTGGCCCAGCAGTGGCCGGCTGAGCTGTTGGTGGACTCTGACAGCTCAGACCATTATGGGATTGCTCCGGAGGAGAGGAAGACTCTGGTGGGTGTTTGGAGTCAGAGCAGGAACTAGAGAGCCCTGTTGGCCACCAGGTGGCCTCTGAGTCAGGGAGCAGTGAGGAGGAACAGAGGGAGGTTGTCCCTGATGTGCGTATGCAAAGAATTGATAGGAGAAAGGAACAGCTGTGGAGAAGACATCATAGAAGGAAGTAAGGATAGCTGGCTAAGGGTGTGGCCCCTCCCAAAGAGTTTATAGGTGGAGCGACTGGAGGGGAATCTTTGCAGGAAACAACAGTCCATTACACGAGCCGTTGAGAAAGCATTCTGTAAATTTAATCTTGGGTTCTTGAAGATAACTTTCTAGGCTCCTAGCCAAGGGGTGGCTTTATCTATGTAATTAGTCATGGCAGACAGCCAAGCCTGTGTCTGCATATTCTTTGGAAACACCGGACAGAACACACCGTTGTTGCAGCATTTGCAGCTCTGGCTTTGCGGAGTGCTCGCTTCTCTTGTGCCATGGTTGTCCTTCTGTCCTCAGATGTCTGGCAGCCTTGGTGGATCAGTGTGCACCATGTCGATCGGTCTTGTGCCAGGGTTTCCCAGGAGGTGGTGTCAATTTCCAGGGACTTGAAGGAGACTTTCAACGTGTCTTTGTATCGCTTCCTATGTCCCCTGTGTGATCACTTTCCTTGAGGCAGCACGCCATAGAGGAGCTCTTTGGGAATGTGATGGTCTGGCATCCTTGCAACATGGCCTGCCCAGCGTGTCTGGGTTTTCATCAGCCGGGTGTGAACTGAAGTCAGGCCTGCTCTGGAGAGGACTTCTGTGTCTGCCACCTTGTCCTGCCACCGGATCCTCAGAATTCTACGGAGGCAGGTCTTGTGGAAGTGGTTGAATTGCCTAGCGTGCCTCCTGTATTCAGTCCAAGACTCACTGGCAACCATGAGGATAGTTAGCACTACTGCTCGGTAGACTTTGATGACACTGAAGATAACTGAGCAGCACCAAAGGGTTGTAACTTAAACGAATACAATTATGCATATGGAGAGCAAGAGATACAAGACAGCCAAAGCCCCTGGGGGAAAGAGACAAAGTTTGTCCTGATGACGTGTCTAAACTGTTAACTGATGCTGATTAATCAATGGACAACATGGGCTGACAAACGAGATGGATATTGACCTACTCTGGAAAAACGGCAAATAATCACAAAATCTATTGAGGAATTTAGCTCTGGCCTCGAGAAGAAGGTGAGAAAGGAAAAACAATTACAGGTAATCCTCAACTTACAACAGTTCATTTAGTGACTGTTCAAAGTTAAAACGGCCCTGAAAAAAGTAACATGACTGTTTTTCATGCTTACGACCTTTGTAGCATCCCCATGTGATCAAAATTCAGATGCTTGGCAACTGGTTCATACTTATGATCATTGCTGTGTCCCAGGATCATATGATCATCTTTTGCTACCTTTTGACAAGCAAAATCAATGGGAAAGCCAGCTTCACTTAACAACAGGGTTACTAACCTCAGTAATTCACTTCACAACTGTGGCAAGAAAGGTCGTAAAGTGGGACAAAACTCAACAAATGTCTCACTTATCAAAAAGAGTAGGGAAAGTAGAAAGCATGAGAAAGAAACTTGGAAGAGCCTCACCTTGACACTGTTGTCCTTAAAAAGCAGCATTCTATTAATATATCGCATATAAAGAACATGGTACATAAATAAGCATTTCTGGAATTCACATAGTGTCTCTTTCTTGATCAGGCCTACCTTGAAGTGCAGAGAAAATCTCTCCTTGTTTTCAGATGCTGCATTGAGAAAAAGTGTGACTGCTGTGTCAACATTTTGATGTTGCCCCAGTAGAGAATTATGAAATAGTGAGGGAAGGGATGTAACAGGTGTGAAAGAATTTTAGGAGAAAGAGCCGAGGGAGAGAAAGTTGCAGGAAAAGAATGGGCAGAAGTGGAGATTCAGACATTTAGCCACACCCGTATTAGGTCGCCTGACCTGGCCTCACTTCTATGATTATGGATAGAAACATTCTATGGAAGTGGTTCCCAACCTTTTTTTGGCCATGCCCACCTAAGCTTGTTTAAAATCCTGATTCCTCCCCCCCCCCTCAGACATATAATTCTTACTTTACTCAAAAAGTGAACTCTGCTCACGCGGAGGAAGCCTAAAAGGCCATTCACTTGGTTTAAACAAGGTTCAAATTGCCCCCATCAAAATCAAATTGCCCCCCTGTGGGGTGTGGGCCTCACGTTGGAAACCACTGGTCTATGGTTTTACATGTCTTGAAGCTGTGCCAGGATGCTGACAGATTAAAACTTGTCAGTGCATAAAACAGCGGTGTAATGGTCTTTACATTATAGCTTGGGGAGCAGATGAGATCAATATCATGCAATCAAAGAGGAACATTGGGCATGGTGGAGCTACTTAACTGCAAGTGGGGAAGAAGTACCAGAAAGTTTAAGCCAGTGGTGGGATTCATCCAGTTTGCACCATTTCGGGAGAACCAGTTGTTAACTTTCTGAGCAGTTTGGTGAACTGGCTGTTGGAAGAAATCATTAGGGCAGAGAACCGGTTGTTAAATTATTTGAATCCCACCACTGGTTTAAGCCCAAGCAGTAGCAGAGAGGAACTGTTAATCTGCACTGTGTCAGGCAGCATCACAAACGTATACACCAGAATCTAGTCAGCTAAGGTTCAAATCTGAATAAGTGCCATATAAGGGTCAATGGAATTCATTGTGGGAGAGGGGGGAGGACTGGACTTGGATCGCTTTTGGCAACATAAGGATTCTAAGCTCATGATAGGTTTAACTCCACCCACCCGCCATCTCTGCCTACACACTGAACCTGACCTAGTTGACTTAGATTGGGAGCTTTCTTTATTTGGAAGGGGTATTTTGGAAGGGGGGGGGGAGTAGGCATATCTTGTATTTGGTTCCTAGTTGTGTATTCTCCTTGAAAACTCAGTCCTTGCATGACTCTGATGATGCTATCTCCTTGCCTTTGTTACTGATAAACATTATGAGTCATTCTGAAGTGGGCTTATATTTTGCCGGCATTATTGTGCTTTAGATATCGGCAATTTGAATTGCTCACTATTTTTTCTAGCCAGAAAATCCAGACCCCAGGAACCTAGGAAAGAGGATAAGCTAAGATCAGAGCAGTATATAAAGATAGAATCTTCCTTGCTTTGTAGGTATGTTAGGATTGCAACTCACCTTTTGCGTTGTGATTCTTTCCAGGCAGCAAATATGAGTTACCATTGCAGACAACTATGTCCATGTTTTGAAGGGTAGATTCTATAACCTGTTTTATTTAACCCATTATCTCTTGTTTTATTTTTGGGCTATGGCGTTTTTTTGCAAGATTGAAGAACATTATCCAGAAATATAAATAGTAAATAAAGGCATAAGTTTTGACTTATGGGTGTGCTCAACTTTCATTATTTTTTCCTCCATTGCTGAGAAAAGTTGCTGCTATAACATATTTTCCAGGTTACAGGGTGTAAAAAATAGCAGCTGAGTCAGGACTGTTGACATATTTATAAATCATATATCTTTGTTGAAGAATTAGTATTTATTTTGATTACTTCTTACTTTACTTTACTTTATTTCAAACTTTTATACCGCCCCCTCTCCCAAAAGGGACTCGGGGCGGTGTACAGTCAAATTAAAACACATAAATACAGAGGAATAAATACAAACATAGTTAAATACTAAATACTTAAAAGAGGAGGCTGTAAAAAACTGTACCTAAAGTAAAGCAATTAAAACAATGTTTAAAAATAACCCCTAAAAATACCCAATTAAAAATATCTGCCAGGAGGTAAGATAAGACTATAAATGGGCCAAGCCGGCTAAACGGAACAGGTGAGTCTTCAGTTTTTGTCGGAAGGAGCGGAAGTCGGTGGTGGTCCTGATATCGGGGGGGGGGGAGGTCATTCCAGAGGGTTGGGCCCATCACAGAGAAGGCTCTACTCCTAGGCGCCGCCCGTTGGCACTGCTTAGTGGACGGCACCAGGAGGAGTCCCTCCCTGTGAGAGCGAATTGGTCGCAGGGAAGTATGTGGTAGGATGCGATCCCGCAAGGATTCTGGATGAGCGCTGTACAATATAATAATATTGTAGATTATTCTGAGATTATTATTATTATTTTACTTGGTTTGGCGTTATTCTATTGACTTTTTGGCAATCTATTAATGGCTTTAACATAACTTTGGAGTCTGAATTATGGACTACAGCATGGCTCTCCAACCTTGGGAACTTTAAGCCTGGGGGACTTCAACTCCCAGAATTCCCTAGCCAGCTGGCTGGGGAATTGTGGGAGTTGAAGTCCGCCAGGCTTAAAGTTCCCAAGGTTGGAGAGTCCTGGACTAGAGCAGTAAAAGAACATGTCATTTTTAACACATGTTCTTCCCAATCTGAGATTGTTTGCTTTGCCCTTAAAGGAAATTGTGGGTCTCAGCTCCTGGTGGGAAGGGTTTGCTATGAACAAATTTGCTCACACTTGATATTGCTCAGTCTAAATAAGTCAAGCAGAGCAGGAGGTTGATATGATGCTGATCCAGCTGTGTGTTGGCAAATCAAGTCGTGCTCCTAAAGATGGATCATTGTCAGAACTCATACAGCTAAGGCCAGTTATAAGATGTATTGGTCCTGAATCAAAAGCAGTAGTGACATTTCTCAACAAAGGCAGGTGAATTTGGCTGTGAGTGGGCCTTCTGCCACACAGGAAGGTGGAATATTGCTTCTGCCAAGGTGGCAAGAATGTGGATGTGTACAGCTGACTTTGGGGAAGGTATGAAAGAGCCATTAAGGGAGATGTGGAGGAAGATGTGGAGGAAGACATTTCCCCCTATAAATAAATACTAGCTGACAATCTGGTGTTGCCTGGGTATTTATTTATAGGGGGAAATGTCTGGACCAAACATAATTTCTAATGTTCGATTTTCCTCTTTATCAGAGGGAGCCCCCTTGTGGAGTACTGTGAAGATGTTATCCCATGGCAACTCCACTGTACTGTACAGAAGAAGCCATTTAAAGCCACAACATTTTTTTTCTTAGCAGAACACACACCCCAAGGGGTGTTAGGGGTGTCTTACCCTCAGAGTATGTTTCCAGAGAGTAACTCGTCTGTGTACCAAATTTGGTTGAAATTGCACTACCTGTTCGGCCGAACCAGTCTGAACCAGTAGGAACCCACCCTACACACAGCCATATGTGTGTGTGTGTGTGTGTGTGTGTGTGTGTGTGTATGATAAAAGGAAACAATTCCTTCAATCTTTCATGGTTCTTCATTACCATGAAGAATATTTCTGGAATCGCTGCCATTCCAGTTTCTTGATCTGACCTAGCTTGAAGGTGTGTCATTTTTTTAAAACCAATTTTTATTAATTTTATTAATTAATTTTATTAATTACAATTTTAATTGCTACCCATGATAGCAATACTCTAAACTATTCATCAAAATGAGCTATATGCTGAAAGACAAACAAAAAATTAGATCAAAGAAATAGGGAGAAGAAAAAATAAAAAGAAATAAAAGAATGAAGGGAAAAAAGCCGAAACAACACAATCCTACAATGCAATAAGGCTTCTCTGTTTATGGAGGAAATAATAATAATAATAATAATAATAATAATAATAATAATAATAATAAATTTGAATTTATTAGCCGCTCCCTTTCCAGACAGGACTCGGGGCGGCGTACAATAAAACATATAAAACATAAAACATATGTACAAACACATAAACATACACATATACAAAGACATACATGCACGGAGGAGGTAACAAATTACATCACATTTAGACAGTTAAAAATCACCATTAAAATACCCCATTAGTAATAACACAATTTAAAAATTAAAAAAATTTGAATGGACTGTCAGGAGGAATAAGAAAAAATTTACAGTTGAGCCAGGCCAGATAATTGAAAGAGGAGGTTGAAAAAGCAGAACCTAAAAAAAAATCATCTTTATACAACTGCTTAAGAGTTAATTTTTGATTCCCAATTAAAACCCACCCAAATTTTGCCTTTCAAAAACACAAGGTCAAGAGTTGACAAATGTTTTTTTTTTAAACAAAATTTTATTAGTTTTAAAAAAAATAATCAAGGAAAGGGGTAATGGGTAAAATTACAAATTTTGACAGTTACATTATGCAGGAAATGGCCCTCCCCCCATTCTCATAACTTTCATTTATTAATACATTAGATTGTTGCTACTTAGTAGTATTTTGTCAGCATAAACTTTTATCTTCAAACAATTTCAATCATTTTATATCAAACAGATTTTCTAGTTCATTTTTGTGATCTGAGTTTTCTCAATGTTGCCTCTTCTCCCACTTCCAGCAGAGCTCCGGCACCTCCCGTGTCCTGTATGTCCCGTATAGTATCATCAGTTTTATCTAGGAGGACTTTCTTTTTTTCCATGAAGGCCTCAGCCTCCATAGTTGTGTTGATTCTAACTCTTGTGTCCTCCCAGAATATTAGCATATCTTCTGGCATAAGCCATCTAAACCACACCCCTTTCTGGTATAATTTATTCGCTAGAAGCGAATAGTTTTTTCTTTTATCTCTAATTTTCTTTGGGATTTGTTTCAGAATGGCTATTTCTCTATCCTTGTATTTTAGTGCTTGCCCCCTTTGTGCACTCAGAATCTCATCTGTTGTGGTCTTTCTGAGAAATTTAATGTGTACCTCCCTTGGAACATTGTGTGTTCTGGCATATGCTGAATTTACTCTATAGACCAGGTCCATGTCCCACCCCATCTGTTGTCTGTCTTTTTTAATATATTCAGCCAATAAATTTGTCATAATATCCCTCAGATCTTCATCATCAGCCTCAATTACATTTTGAAATCTAAGAAAAAAAGACATCCTTTCAAATTCCACTTTTATCTGGTGGTTCTCAAGTTCTTGGTTTCCTTTCTGCACCCCCTTCACCTCCCTCCTCATCTCAGCCGTCCCCTCCTCCAAAAGCTCCAGTCTCCGTGAATTTTGGATCGCCCGGTCTTGGTTCTCTCTGAGCTGCTCATTCATTTCTTTCAATTGATTTTTTAAGTCCTCCTGCCCCTTTAAGAGTTGTTGAAACATCTGTTGAAAGTCCACCTCAGGGGGCTTAGGCTGAAACAAAGAAGTTAGTGTCTGTTGTCCGCTGGGGCTAGACATTGAAGATGCTGGGGTGGAGCCAGCAAAACCCGGTTTCCCCGGTGGTGGTCTTTTAGGTGGCATTGTAGTAAGCAAAGCTCAGAGATGACAATGTCAATACAGAGAGGAAACAATTGGGAAGGTGGATAGCCAAGAGAGATCTGTCAGGGAGTCCAGACAGATAAAGACCTTTTCTCAATTCTAGTTCCAGGCAATAAAGCAATAAAATCCTTTGTTCCAAGTCCAGGGTAAAATGTAACAAGAGATTTCTCTGAGTGTCACGGAGACAAAGACAAATGCCAGCAGTTTCTGTGAGTGGAGTCAAATTTCAAAGTACATGAAGACGACGGAAGTGTGCCATCTTGCCCTGCCAGCTCCGGGATCAGAGAGCAACAAACCAAGAGTTTTCAAAGTTTTCAGAGGAAACAGATCATCACCTCATTTTCACAATTACAGTAAAAGAAAATCTGTGTTTGCTATGAGCGTGATTTCATTCCAGGCTCCCCCCTCCTCCTCTGGGGGCAGAGAGCAGAACAGTTTAAAGCCGCTTGTCCGAGGGGGGGGGGAATCCCCCTCCCTCCAGTCACACTTCCCAGGAACAGGTTGAACAAGTTTTTTCAAAAGGCTGACAGTCTTTTTATTTTCCTTCACTCATGAAAGGGAATGGGGGGAATCTCCATCTCACCGCATTGCAACTGCGTCCTTCAAATCTTCAGTTTGTCCAGCTGCCTCAACGCGAAGACGCCGCAGCACCTCCCATTTTGCCTCCCGATGCCTAGGGCGATGCGGGGAGCCCCCCCCGGCCGCCGCCGACACAGGGGGTTCCTTGCTACACTGCCCCCTCAGCAGGAGCCCCTCCAAGGCATCCTGTGCCCCCCCGATCAAAGGGGAGCCCACCAGGAGTGCGCGGAGCGAGCAAAGCTTGCCCGTCGCGTACCGCAGCTGGAACCGGAAGTCCAAGAGTTGATAAATGTTTAGTCAGCTTCTAGAATTGGTTGATTAATATCTAACCAGTGGACTTGACCAAACTAATAGCATCTTCTCATCAGTGGTGGGATTCAAATTTTTTGTCTACCAGTTCTGTGGGTGTGGTGTGGCTTAGTGAGCATGGCTTAGTGGGCGTGGCTTGGTGGGCGTGGCAGGGGAAGGATACTGCAAAATCCCCATTCCCTCCCCACCCCACTAACCTGCTTTCCAGCTCTGTTCTCCTGTGCAGAGCAATGGGAGAAGACCCAGCCGATCAGCTGGGATGTCAATCAGCTGGGACTTGGGAGGCAGGGAATCGATGGGGGCAGAATCAGTCAGAGGTGATATTTGCCAGTTCTCCTCAAAATTTCCGTTACTGGTTCATTAAGGAATCCAGTAGAAGTTAAAAAAAAAAACATTTTTGTTTGACTAGGTCAAAATGGAGGAGGACAATTTTAAAAAAGGAATTTTTTAAGATGACTTCATTTCTAACTGATTTAAGTGCAGGGGATGAGCAGTTCAAAGCTGCAGGGCAAAACCACCCTAAGACAGCAAAACCTCTGTTTGGGAACCACACTCATGATGTTACATAGGTGGGCAATAATGCCTATGGAAATTCTCAATCATCCAAGTCATGATTGTCCCAAAGTTAGTTTTTTTTTCCAAAAGGCAACTGGAGTTTCTTCAATTTTTTTTCTTTGAAAATGTTTTGTTTCTCACCCAAGGAGCTTCTTCTATTCTGAAGAATTAGATGTTTTCTGAAGAACTAAAGAAGCTTTGTGGCTGAGAAGTGGAACATTTTCAAAAGAAAAAAAACAAAACCAAGAATCTCCAGTTGCCTTTTGAAAAATGCTCCTTTTGGATAGTTGGGCAATGAAACATCTACAATCAACCAAGTTCAGAGAGGATCCAATCTTCCATAGTTCATCCCTAAGTTACAGATATTCTCTTCTATGCACTACTACTTTTGGTACATTGGAACATATGTATTGTTCTTAAGCATTTATAATTAGAATTGTTATTTAGGAAGAAGGCTGAAATATACTCTATCTCACTGAATTAAGAGGCACTATCCTACTTCACGAGGGCAAAAGTCTAGTTCAGGGGTGTCAAACTCAAGGCCCATGGGCTGAATCTGGTCCACAGGCTGCTTAGATTTGGCCCGCAGATCCCTGGTACCTCTGCCAGGGAAAACAGAGCTCGGGAGAGCTGTGCGCAGTCCTCCTGAGCTCCGTTTTCACTGGCAGAGGATTGCAGGAAGCCATTGCAGCTGAAAACGGAATCCAGGAGCCTGTTTTCGCTAGCGGAGTGCTCAGGCCACCACAGGTTCCCCCGACACGAGTGATGTTGAGCTGGCCAAGTCCACCCTGGGCGCACCCACCCTGGCCCCCCGAGGTCAATGAAATCGAGTTTGATACCCCTGGCCTCGTTGATGATTTGATCATCTCACCCTAGTGCATAAATAACTCAGATTGGAACATTTTCTTTCAGATGTGACTCAATGGCTATAAACAATGTTTATGCCTGTGTAATATGGAAATGATAGGAAGGAGAGAGCAAATCAAAACTGAAACAAGAGTTTCAGAACACCCAAAAGAGTAATGTGCTCATTGGTCTTGTGTTTGTGTCTGACATTAAAGACGCATGTATGCATGTTGAAAACAAGGATGATTTCTATATTGATATATAAGCCAGTCAACCAATGCAAGCAAATTTTAGTTAACTAGAGTCAATAAGCTCACAGCCCAGGGGCCACTTTGCAAAGCACTGCAAATGGGGTTATTTTTTCTTACAATGAATTAGGTAACCTAAGTTACAATTAACCCCAATATAATTATACAAGATGTGCAAAAGTACTCAGTTGCTACCAGTTCTTCTGCAATCCAGAAGTTCCTGAAAAATCAAAGTGTGACTCCTACACTTTCCTCCCACCCCCCACCCCCCCACCTCCGCCCCACCTTTGCACCCTCGTGGCAACTCAGGAAGCTCATGACTTGATTTTGTTTTAGAGCTGCAGGAGACGTCAACAAGCGTCAAGAAGAAGCATTGTGCTGCCGACAACCCCGCCAGCCTGGGGCTGAGGACTGCCTGTGAGTGTGAGTCAGACAGAGGGCTGAAAGAATATGTGCAGGGAAAAACGGTCTGTGAATGGTTCGCCACGAATCAACTGCCTGCTGCTCCCCTGACATTGCAGAAGTGATCTTTGCAAGCTGATGAGTTCATTTTGTGACTTGAAATGGGCCGGTGTGTACAAGAAGGAGAAAGGTTTCTGTTGCAATCCAGACACATTTGATTCATCCTCCTCCTCCCACCACTGTAAACCGTGACAAAATAATTCAGTGTAATGTAAGGTGATATTATCAGGGACGCGGTGGCTCAGTGGCTAAGATGCTGAGCTTGTCAATCAGAAAGGTCGGCAGTTCGGCAGTTCGAATCCCTAACGCTGCATAACGGAGTGAGCTCCCGTTCCTTTCCCAGCTTCTGCCAATCTAGCAATTAGAAAGCATGTAAAAATGCAGGTAGAAAAATAGAAACCACCTTTGGTGGGAAGGTAACAGCACTCCATGCACCTTCAGCATTTAGTCATGCCGGCGACATGACCACAGAGTCATCTTCGGACGGTGCTGGCTCTTCGGCTTTGAAACAGAGATGAGCATTCCCACCCCCTAGAGTTGGGAATGACTAGCACATATGTGTGAGGGGAACCTTTTCCTTTACTTTTAAGGTGATATTATAAAGATTGTGACCCTCTCTTGCAGGAGCTGCTTATGTTTGTGGGGTTTTTTTCCAAGAAAACTTAACAGTATCATGTCTGAAGTAATGAAGTTAACTAATAAAATATTTTGCAAAAAGAGATAAACCTTGAAGAATCATTTATTCAGGGAATAATAATAACGTATTTATTTGAATAATTTATATGGCTACCCACCTCACAGCGGTGACTCTGGATGATGTACATGGATTAAAGCCTAATAATGAAAAGAAACATAATATAAATGGAAAACCTGCTGTGATTTTCCATATATGAGCCACTGGTTTGAGAGAATCTAGCATACTGTAGCAATAGAAAAAGAGACATTTCTCACAAATTGACATATAAAGATTCTCCTTTCAGATATTTTTTACTATATTTACAACTAAAGATCTGTGAATACAGAGTCCGGCAACTTGATGAACTAAATTTTGGGGAAATTGCTTTTGTGATGCTGGATTTGCTGTGATACATCTCTTGATAATTGGGATTGGTTTCCATAAGAAGTGCAATATTGTTTTTATATGGGAACTCTGCTAGATCTGGAGTGTACTACTACATATCTATATAACATGCTACATATTACAAAACTGAATGCAAGAGCATGTCAACTGACACCTTAAAAACCATGATATATGTGTCTCTGTGTGTGTCTGTGAACGTATGCACACACACACACACACACACACACACACACACACAGATGGTGCTTTACAGGACAGGAGGGAACTGGTCTCTGAGCCAAAGAATTTATAATATTTTTGATATTACACACGCAAAGAAGACAATAGAGGGAGGAAAATAAAATTGTACTTGGAAGAAACAGACTGGATTGGATTATATATTCTGGTTAAATTAACTGTTTTGAGTGATTAGCTGGTGATCTCTAAACCTTCTGGAGACTTGCAATCTTCTCATGAGAAGCAACTGTCTTGCAATCTTCTCATGAGAAGCAACTGTCTGGAACATTTGTGGGTGTTCTTAAGTCCTCTCCTCGTTTGGAAAAGAATTACAAAGAGGCAGTCTACTCACCAGCTCTTTATTCTGCTGCAGTTGTCAGTTCCACTGAAAACTGAAATCTTCAGTTCATCATTTCTTACCAGGGAGTCCCGAGAAAAAAAAAAGGAAAATAAGATTCGACTTGAACATTTGGAGCTTGAGATGCTAGTTACACATTCAAGGGGAAGCATGAAAGAGCCTCTTGAAGATTAGAAGTTGGAGGGCTGAAAAATTCTGGAGCAGAAGGAAACATATGTATCTTATCAGAATATCAATAATTTTAAATTTACCAGATGTGAAGGTCCAGAAGTAGTTAGGTGCCCTTCTGATTGAAAGTGATTTGCACTACTGTCCAACATGTCTGGGGAGGGGGCAATCAGATTTATGGATAATGCAATCAACAGCATATTGCAGGAAGATACATTGAAAATGAAGGAAATTGTTGATTAAATTGGAGAGTTATAGACTATGCTGTATTTTCTTAATTCGGGGAGAATATGGAGCCCTGTTGTAAAACCCTAATATCCTACAGCCCCAATCAGCATGACTAATGAAGTTGATGGATGGCGAAATCCAAGAATGTCTTGTTCTCTCTTGGCCAAAAGAAATGGTCATTCTAGCAGTAGAAAACTAAGTTGGTGCGCAACCAAAATCCACGATATTTTTCTATGATTAATCTATGCAACTACGGAAAACGTTTCAGGTATGTCAACAGAATATTGAGAAATTCATTCCAAGATCAAATTCAGAGATGCAGAATTTGGAAGAAAGGAACACAAATAGATCTCCAGAAAGTGGCCAGGGATGAAAGTTGCAGTGAACAGAATTGGCATAAGCATAGCTGGTCTGAGAAGGAGCCACTATACTAATGCTGCTTGCTGCAATTTTTCTTTCTTCTTTTTAAAAGATTATTAAAATATTTTTAATACCTCAGACGAAGGTTAGGCAGGCAAAGAGGCAACAATCATAATTATTTTACTGTTTTAGAGTTAAAACAAAGCAAAACTATCAGCATCAAAGCAATAAGAATGGATGGGTTTTTTTTACTCACATTTGTGATGGCTTCATTTAAGCCACCACTGAGAGAGTGAAATCATTCAGTCCAAAATCTGAGTTTATTTTGCCGCTTCCAAATCTATGGCAGAGAATGAGGTGAGCCAAACATCATTTTTCAGAAGTTCTTTCTATTTTATAAGCAACAACCCTATAGTGTTTTGTAAAGTAGGCCAGTATTTTCAACTTATGCAGAAAGGGAGCTGTGGCTGAGTAAGAAGATTGAATCTTCTAAGGATTTCAGGACTGAAAAAATGATTTCATTCAAAATATCATCTTTCTTTCTTTTTTTTTAGGTAGGATAGTACATTACCACTTCTCATGTGTCAAACCATCTCCCTCTTATTCTTTCTTACTCTTCCTTGCTTTGCTGACCTCTTAGTAGAAAAGCTTCAGGAGGTCTGTAACTTCTGGAGAGAAATGTCTATTCAAACCTAGCTTCTACCATAGAAGATGCTGCTTAACTTCCATCACTGCTTCCCGACTCTTGTCACTGAATTGCTCCTTGGTTAATTAGGAACACCCCTCTTTTACAGCAATACACAAATTCATTCTGCCCTATTGCTATTCAGGACACGCTGCCCAAGACCACTCCCCACACATCTGCCCTCCTCCTTCTTTTTCCCAAGCCCCTATGATGTGTCAAGTGGTGTCAGCTGTTCTTTGATGTCAGCCTTTGTCACACAGAGGCAGAATTTTTGACTGCATCTTAGAAGAGCTTAAGGATCAGGGGCGAACGGTGCTGTCCCCCCTTCTTTCCTGCTGGATGCAGCCTGTCAATCTTCCACTTCTGCGCAGAGAGCTAAACCCACCCATAGCGTTATTGCCTGCTGCCACGCTTTATCACAGCCGTCTCCCAAATTTGATTTACGCAGTCTTCAGCCAGATCAGCAGATGGGAAGACCCTTTTGGGCATGTGAGGTGTGACTATGAACATTTAAAGAAGTGACACGAATGTCTGTGGGCTCAGAAGGCGTTATTCCATTTCCCCTTTGACAAGCATCAGCTGGAACTTCTGTTAAGTTCCTCCACTTAGTAATCCTTGTTCTTGCACTGAGCTTCTCTTGTCTTTGCTTGATCACACCTATAGGAGAACAATGCTAGCAGTCAAGCGGAGCACTGTAGCCTAAAAAAAGGTAGGCTGATTTTGGACTCCTCTGTTTGCCGTCTATCACCCCTATCATCTGACTGGAAGATACAGCAGGCAAAGAAATGGCTGTAGAGAACGCTACCAGAGTCGCTTTCCTAAGGAATTCCTCCAGCTTCCCTGCCAGGAATGAATCAAGTAAGTTGGGGATGGAGGGGTTTGCATGGTAAATGAAGCAGATAACTTTTTGGAGATGCAAACACAGGATTAGCTCCTGGAAGATATTGCATTCCCAGTCCTGCTCTCAGCCTTCAACACTTCAGGGAGATTTAGCAAATACCAAAACTGATGATTTTACAATTACTGCTCTAATTTGGCATTTCATTGCAATCCTTGCCCTTTTAACAAATGGAAACAGTTCAGTTCCAAAATAATGGAAAGAAAGAACAATATTTTTTTAACTTGTAGAGGCTGACTTTTAGGAATAGATATTGGGTGCCCTAGCCATCTTGTATCTAATATCTTATCTTCCCCCCCCCCCGCCCCTCCAGCAATGCAACAGGTTGGGTAAAGGGATTCATTTCAGCACCAACATCCATGGACAGCACCCTCGGATTGCTGCTTGATGTTTTCTGCAGGAAGGCGCCCTATTTGCTTTACAAAAAGCTAAAAGGATGGAAATTGATGGGGAGGGGGGAGGGGGAGAAAAGCTTGTTTTAAGAGCTGGCAAAGCAATTTCTGAACATTTTAGCAATTGTTTTCAGTCTTCTTTTTATTTGAAGCATTCAATCTGATTGCCAGCTTGCTTTTTATATAAATTTAACAGTTCAAGAATAATTTAGAAATAAGTCCTAAGAATTTCAAAGGACTTACTTCCAGATGTATTTGCAAAAGAATAATAGCCTATGTGCTGTATATTGTTGTTTTAAGAAGAAGGCAATGCTTTGGAAGTAAATGGAAATAAATTATTTGAACTATGTAATAAAGACCATTAATGATTCAGAAAGTAATTTCCTAGCATTTTCTGATCCATAGGTAAACAAATAACAGCAAAGCATACACCCCCCCCCCAAATATTTTCATGTAGTAGAAGAGGTAATATTAAAAGCTAAGTTTAAATGTGTGGTTATACTATAAAATGATGACACATGTCATAACTGAATGCATAAAACACTAGTTACACTTTACCAGGAAGTCAAACTGTCATCCTAGATGTGGTTTTCAGAAAGCAACCTAAACCAACAGATGTACATTTGAGTAGAATTTTTCTATGACGAGCTGTAAGTCCTATTTTTATATTTAGGATCCCGAAATGCATGAAATAACAAGCTTTTAAGAAGGATGAAATAAGATTTAATTAAAACTATGGAGCCCAGACGCTCACATTTAAATAAAGAAGGGGTACCATGGATATAACATGCACTTTAAAATGAGTGGGGGGAGACAACTCACAGTCAATTTAGAGATGCATACTCTTTTGGGAAGCTCCTGGAACACATCACTGAATTTTTGACGAAGTTGGTATTTTTGGTATTATTATTTTTTTGGTATTGTTGGAAGCAAGATTAAAGTAAAAGTGTTCAACCTCTAGTAGTTTTTAAATACCTATTTTAGTTAGATTTTTTAAATGGGAAAAAAATGAAATAAAAGGAGCTGAGCATCCCAGCTCTTTCCCAGTTAGACTCAGGCACTGTTTTCACCTCCCTGAAGCTGTCATCCACACCTCCCATTAAAAAGTGCCCTCTAATCCACAAAAGGGATAATATAACCCTGCAGTCTTGATCCAACAAATTTAGATCTAAATTGATCCCAATTTAGATTCTTATTCACCCATGAAATGTTTGGATTGATTATTTACCTCTGGTTCATTTTCTGGATTGGTCACCTCATTTAGTAGTTTGATCACTACCTCTAGATTGATCATTACCTCTAATTAATCACTAATTACTTGTATCAGGTAATTATTGTAAGTGAATGGGGAAGAACCACCTACATGCTCCACTTTTGGGTGAGAGTAACATGACAAAAGAGACATCTGGCTCTTGAATTATAGCTAATGATAGACCTTTTGAGTAGTCATTAAGCCAACTCATCAGAATGTGAACCTCACGGCACAAAATAGGAACTCCCTTCTGAGGAAGATGGCCAGGTATAAATCCATACATATCCACCTTCATAAAGTAATAACTCTAAAACAAAAGGCACAGCATATTTTTTGCTCATTTGTTTGTTTTAGAAGATGCCATAGCAGTTATTATTATGAGATGAAAGGGCAAACATTTTTTTTAAAGTCACTTGCTACTTTATTAGTATTAAAATACTTTTTTTTTCCAAAAAAAAGGGGGGGGGGAAACCTAGGTGATGTGTTGAGGACATATTTTTTATCAATTGGTTTTCTCTGAGCATTTTAACTGCTAATCAGTTAAAGGATATAGCCCTAACAATTTAAGAAAACATTGACAGAAAAGAAGAGAGAAGAGAGAAAAGATTGAGAGAAGAAAAGATTGAAAAGTGAGAGAAGAGCTTAAATGAGACAATTACCTTAGTTCCATATTACTTCTTCTCCCAGAATCCATATGACAGATTATCTATTATTCCTCTTCTCATAGAAATGTTACTTATGGCACTTTCCAATCAGCCAAACTGCAGCTCTTAACAATACTTCCAACCAGAAAAGTGGATCCTTCTATTCTACTGGAATATTATAGGCTAAACTATCTAACAGTCTACTGACACTAAAGAGCTCTAACAATTGTTGATCTGTTATGACTATCTCAAGGGAAATAAATGGCTTTATTTCTCAAGCATGGTGCTCAGCTTCTAAAAAGCCCCATTAAATGGCAGACCACACAAAACACACACATTAGTTGCTTTCACCCATGATGTTTTAAGCATACCCTTTAAACATTGTAAGTAATGTGTGATTTGTGCCATGGATTTTTTTTTTTCATATTTGCTTGGACAAACTTTGGGGGACTGGCGACTATACTGAATATTTTTGGAGAGAGTAAGGACTGGCTGTAAACAGGAACATGCAATGATAGTGAGTGAAGCCAGTGTCAGTCCTGGAAGCCATCTTGGGCATTGGATGTTCAGCCCTACTACATTTAGTCTGTGAGAAACTGGGAGGGGCGGGTTGTATGGAGCTGGGGAGATATATATAGTCATAATAACATTCCTTTCTCAGAGAGTCAAGGACATCTTGCCCTGCACCTGGAGTGGTATGACTTGGAGGCATCTCCAGTTGGGATGGTGCTTTAATTGGGCCATGTGATGGACATGTGGGTGCTGGCCTGGGTAGGTGCTTGGACTTTCATTTGGGTGGGGAACACCTGGAAGCTTTCAGATTTGGGTTTTCCCAGATGTACCAATATGACATCTCTAATAAAATGGAACTTTGAGGAACTTCAAGCCTTGGAGTCTTCTTTTATTGGGGGTGTTATTTAGAACCCTGACAGTCAGAGATGGACTGTTCTGATGGGATGCATTTGGGAACAACATCATTTATTGGCTTTCTATGTTTTCTCTCTTAAGATGGCAGCAACTATACCACTGATATTTGGAAATGGTAGCAAAGAAGTGCTTCAAGAGCTGAATAAAAGGAGGGGGAATTGATCATATCTTGCCACGGGGCCTAAAATCACCCATCCCTACCAGGATATGCTGTATATGAAGTGAAGTCTGATTGGGCAGGTTCTGAGGATGAAGAAGCAATGTAATAATTGTGTGCCTAATAGAGTAGAGTAGAGTAGAGTAGAGTAGAGTAGAGTAGAGTAGAGTAGAGAAGAGAAGAGAAGAGAAGAGAAGAGAGAGTATAGTAGAGAATGGACTTGACTCAACTTGACTTGACTCAAATAAAATAGAATAGAATCTTCCAGTGTTGGAGCATTACAATTTCTGGAGACAAGTTGTTCCACTAATTAAGTAATTGTTCTAATTGTCATAAAAATTCTCCTTAGTTCTAGGTTGCTTCTCTCCTTGATCAGTTTCCACCCATTGCTTCTTGTCTTGCCCTCAGGTACTTTGGAGAATAGTTTGACTCCCTCTTCTTTGTGGCAACCCCTGAGATATCGGAACACTGCTATCGTGTCTCCCTTAGTCTTTCTTTTCATTAAACTAGACAAACCCAATTCCAGCACATACCTTAAGACTTTGATGTCACAGTAATCTTGCCTTGAGCCAGTCCTCACCTGACATGACCAAGTTAGTTTTATTGATTCAAGATGCTTGTCACTTAAACGCTTTTCACTTTCACAATTATGGACTTTGGTGAATTTCAGTCTACTTCATCATCCTATTCTCACAAGCTTAATAAGCAGAGACAAGAACTGACAGGAAAGCATGGCAGTAAATCCAATTTAGTTTTCTGTTAAAATGCTAACAATTTAGCAGCTTCTCCTCCTCCTCCAGAAAAGGACTAGAACAGAAGTATCTGGAGGGAGAGACGGAGAGAATTTTCATCTTGCTACTTAAAATATTTTTTTCCCCATGACGTGTATTTCATTTTTATTTTATTTCATAAATAAATTGTTTGGAGTTCAGCTATATGCATCTACTAAACCTCAGTGGTAAAAAAAACAGGCATCAGGACAAACAGTTACGTCTACATACTTTGCTCTAAGATATAATACTACCATATGTCTACCTATGAACGGTATTGGCGTGAAAAAATAATTTTTCTTCTTTGCTAGAATCAAGCCGGCCACTTTTTGATTGCCTTCCTTTTGTTAAAAACTGATATCTTGCCAATCTATGCAAGCGCTGGAGCTCAGTGTTCTGTTTGCACTCCAGATGGCACTATGGAAGGCAAAGTTGGCCTGTGATAATTCTTGACTTTCATTGTTGTATGAGAGCCACAGATGCACATATCAGAGGCACCCTGTCTTTTCTATTAAGCTACATTGGATGAACTCTTTTAGTGGACTCATGTGCATTCCAGGTCTGCTTGGCTCATAAAATTAAGCACATGAAAGATTTCTGAGCATAGAAATGAGCTCCCAGTCTCATTAAGACTGGATTCCAGATGCCTCAGAATCCAAAGACCCTGTGCCTTCAGAAGAGGAACTGGCAGATATCTTTCACTGCTAATGGAACAGAAAAATTATTTCCTTATTGAAATTCTGCCTGTCATACAGTTGTTCAAGTCACAGGAAACTTCCTTGGAAAAAGGAAAGGAAACCAAAGAACACTAATTATATTCATTTTTGATTGAGTGTAGCCTTGTTTTTTGGGGGGGACACTTTCCAATGGCTCAGAGTGCATCTTTGGACAGAAAAACACTAAGAGTTGTGAAGATGTTCAACTAGCTTAAAATTCTAGATATGGATGACTACAGTTAAGGAGTGACTGTCCATTACTGCTGAACATCAATTTCTGTCTTCTGTTTAATTTTAATTTAAATAGATTTGTCCTCTGCCGTTCTCTTTCCATATATTAGGACAGCTATTTCAATCTTTGAATGGAGCTAGATTGGACCTTCTATAGTGTGGGGAAAGGCATGTAGAAATATGGGACCGAGTTAATATGGCCTTTAAAATTGTGAACGACAGAAAGTCACTGAGTCAAGAATTCTTAATAAGTGTCGTAATGAAACTTTAACCTAAGAAATTGGGATTTCTGCTCCATAGGATTTTTATCCAGTCCTGTACCCTTTCCTATGGTACCGGTTGCATGTCTTTCTCCATGTAACAATAAAAGCACAGGAGATAAAAATGGCAGGAAATGGATTTCAGACTAAAGGTTAGAGCTAAACAACTGTTATAAGAAAATGTCTGTATTTTGTCATCCTTACATTTGCACTTGATTTTATCGAAGTCACAGAGTTGTGTTTCTGAAGTTGATGATGGCTCCAATGGATAAAATCACTTTGGTGTTCATAGGAGAGGAGAGAAATGCCCCCAAAATGTATGGTAGTAGAGTAGAAAAAGAAGTAAATAAATTTCCTCCACCCCCCATCTACATGGGTACATGGGCAACAACAACACTGTTAGGAATCCTGTTCTTCTTTCGACACCTTCCTGCTTTCAGGAATGCTGTATATATTCATAGACAAAATAATAATGTCACCTGATTTCTTTTTCCACTTAAGTGTAATCTGTGAATTTTCTATTGCAGTTCACAGAACAGGGGAAAACATGCTTAAAGTAGCTTGAATGCAATCATATAGACTTCATTATTAATTTGTTTATTTATTAAATTTAGACACCACCCATCTCAGTGTCTAAGTGACTCTGGATGGTTTACAGATATACTGGATAGGTACCATAGGAAAGGGTACAGGACAGTTTCTTTTCAATTTTACATGGTGTTATAGAGAGTTAAAAAGGGACTTGTTGGCTCAGTGGCGAAGATGCTGAGCTTATGGGTCAGAAAGGTCAGCAGTTTGGCGATTCGAATCCCTAGCACCACATAACGGAGTGAGCTCCAGTTACTTGTCCCAGCTTCTGCCAACTTAGTAGTTCAAAAGCACGTAAAAATGCAAGTAGAAAAATAGGAACCACTTTTGGTGGGAAGGTAATAGCATTCCATGTGCCTTCAGCATTTAGTCATGTTGGCCACATGACCACGGAGACGTCTTCGGACAGTGCTGGTGTCAGGGTTCCAAATAGCACCCAAAAGTAAATCAGAATCCAAGGCAAAGTATTGCTCAAAGTTCTAATTTATTAAGAGAGCCATATTGGCACATCTGGGAAAACCCAAACCTGAAGGCTTCCCGGTTTTCCCACCCGGTTGAAAGTTCAAGATCTTGCCCCCACACCCACAAGTCCATTACATGGTCCAATCTTCCATTGCCATGCTGGCAACTTCCACCCATCCAGTTCTGGTCAGGTGCAGAGGTGCAGAGACGAAGGATGACCTTGGCTTTCTAGAAAGAATTTTGTTATGGCTACATATCATCTAACTCCCTACAATCCCCCCTCCCTTTTTCCCACAATAGAAAATGCATAGTAGAATAATAGAAAGTGTGGCAGGATCCACAAGAGAATATAGCTGCAGGCCTGACAGCTGGCTCTTTGAAACGGAGATGAGCACTGCCCCCTAGAGTCGGAAATGACTAGCACATATGTGCGAGGGGAACCTTTACCTATAGAGAGTTAATCAGAGTTCTCCAGTGACCCTAGGGGCATTTCTTTTGAATTAATAACTAGCTGGGGGAAAAAATTATTCTAGTTCAGACACCACTGAAATGCTGTCAATTCAGTCCACAGTAGTAATTTATCTTTCTACAAATTAGCTATGCTGAGACATCTGTTTTTGTAAAATCGACCAGGGAAGAATGTTCTAACAGAAAAATAGATTGTTCTGTTAGATTTGGATGAATGACGTGTTGTATCATCACTGCATCCAGATTGCTTGAAGCATCTATTTTTTTTAAAAAAAATCACCCTCTGTCATCCATTAAGTAAACTCCTCTGATCTAGTTCTTAAAATTAATGATTAAAGCATGAGCTTTTTACATTCGTATTTGGCACGAGGAAGACAGATTTCCCAGTGTTTCCTCTTAGCAAACAGGTTTTTATGGTTTTAATAATTCGGAAGAGGAGAAATTCATTAGGCAATGATACCTTTCCATCTCAGGAGCATAGGAAGCTGCTTACACTTGCTGTGTTCATTTGGCACATTGAAAGGGAAACTAAGCACATTTTAGCTTGGTATGCACTTTGCAAATCAACCTTATTTGGTTTAGGGTCCAGTTATTATTTAGCATATGATGAGAACATCACAGAAGAGAAGTAAACATATACACACAATCCACATAATTATATATAGAAAGCTTCTATCGGGGTACAGCATGGTCTCATAACTGGATGCCCAATTCAGTTACCCAAACAATTCAGTTATCCACCTCTGGTGCTGCTTCGTGCAGTTCTTCTAAGGAACCAGAGAATGCATGCCATGGGCAATCTTGCACAACATATTTAATAGTTTGCATCAGTGGCAGGATTTCCGCCAGTTCGGTCCGGTTCAGGCAAACCAGTTATTAAATTGCTGGCTATCCCCGCCCCTTCCTGCCCATCCCTTCCAGAAGTCCCCACATGCCCTGTTTTGGCTCCCAGGTAAGTGCAGGGAGGCCTACTGGGCCCACAACAGGGCACGTGTGTGTGGCGTGGGCCCCCTGCTTCCCATTTTTTCTCCCAGGAAGCTGCAGGGAGGCCAAGTGCTGCCTGTTACACGCCCTAGCCACACTCACCATGGCCACGCCCACCCATGCAGTCATTAGGGCAGAGAACTGGTTGTTAAATTATTTGAATCCCACCACTGGTTTGCATATCAGCACCATCATTGAAACAAGTTGAATCTTTCCATCCTCATTGGTACAGAGCAGAGGCATTTCTTGCAGTATCAGACCTAATTCTGTTTAATTTCATCCAGAATGAGGCAGGTTGAAGCCAGGTGGTGTCAACAGTCCAGTTGGCGAATCTAGAAAAAGAAACTCCTAGGACAGCGATGACAAACTATTTTTGGCTCGCGTGCCATAAGTGGGGAGAGCGAAGGCGGGTCATGCGCAGGCATGCCACAACCATAATGCAATGTGTGACCCTACCCAGTGCGTATGCACACATGACAGGCACTCCCCCCATGCTTTTTTGCATGCTTTTTTCGCCCTCCCCAGGCTCCAGAGGCTTTATAGGTGCCTGGGGAGGGTGAAACCCCCCCCCCCGCCCTCCTGGAGCCCTCTGGAGCCTTCAGGGACCTTCAAGAGGCTTCCTAGAGGCTTCAGAGGATTAAAAACTACCCTACATGCTCGTAGGGCCATTTTTAGTCCTCCAGAGCCTTCAGGAACCTTCTGGAGGCTTCCCTGAAGGCTCCGGAGGACTAAAAATGAACTAATGACTAAAAAACTTTCGGTTTGCTCATAGGGTCATTTTTAGTCCTCCAGAGCCTTCAGGGAAGCTTCCGGAAGGTCCCTGAAGTCTCCGAAGGGCTTAAACCGGCCCTAAGAAGCAAACAAACTTCTGGTTTGCCCATAGGACCTTTTTTTCCGCTCCAGAGGCTTCAAGGAAGCTCCTGAAGCCTCTGGAGGGCCTCCTGGGGAGCCGGGGGAGGCTGTTTTTGCCCTCCCTAGCTCCTATAAAGCCTCTGAAGCCTGGGGAGGGCGTTGTTTTGTCCTCCGGAACCTTCAGGGAAGCCTCCTGAAGGTCCCTGAAGGCTCTGGAGGACTAAAAACAGCCCTACAAGCAAAGCGGAAGTCACTTCCGGTTTGCTCGGAGGGCCGTTTTTTGTCCTCCGGAGCCTTTAGGGAAGCCTCCTGAGGGCTGCTGAATGCTCTGGAGGGCTAAAATCGGCCCTACAAGCAACCCGGAAGTGACTTCCGGATTGCTCGTAGGGTCGTTTTTTGCCCTCCAGAGGCTTCAGGGAAGTTCCTGAAGCCTTCGGAGGGCCTCCGAGGGGGGGCGGGGAGGCTGTTTTCGCCCTCCCCAGGCTCCTATAAAGCCTCTGGAGCCTGGGTAGGGCAAAAAAGGCATGCACAAAATGGGGTGTCATGCCTGTCATGCGCGCATGTGTGCTGGGGGGGTGTCGCACATTGCATTATGGGTGTGGCACACCTGCACACGACCCCCCTGTGCCCCCCCCCGCATATGGCAAGCGAGCCAAAAAAGGTTCGCCATCGCTGACCTAGTCCATGTATATTTTGTCATTAAGCTCCTGCAGACACCGGGAGCCTGACATCGCCTGCTTTCTGTGAACCATTTGAACATTACAAAAGAGAACTCTATATTCAAAATGTTACTCAAGATGGGCATATTTTAGGTTCATGAAAATGAATGATCTGGACAAGAAAGTTCTTGGCAGGGAAATCACTTTGATCCTGTGCAGCCTTTGAGATTAGATGCTCTGACATCTGCTGCTTTCAAATATTTCTGTACATTCCCCACTTCCCCCAGCTGATTAGAATTTGATTGAGCCCGTGTTCAAGCGGTGTCAGACAAGTGACTAGCATGCTTGGTGGTAGCCCTCACCTTGTGTGACAACTTAGCTCCAAATTAGTACCAGGGAAAGTTACCTGTGGAACATCTTGGCTCCTATTAGTACAGGGGACTTCCAACCTCCTTGCTTTTATGAAGCATATTATATGGGTACCAGAGGTTGGTTGCTCCCGGTTTGGCCTGGATTGAGCAAACCAGTAGTGGTGGCAGCAGGAGGCTGCACCCACTCACCCGGACGCTTCTGCGCATGCACAGAAGCATTGCATGCACAGAAGCATTGCATGCACAGAAGCATTGCATGCACAGAAGCATTGCATGCACAGAAGCATTGCATGCACAGAAGCATTGCATGCACAAGCACGAGCAAAACAGTAACTCTGGGATTTGCAACCCACCTCTCATGGGTACTATATGTATTTTTTCTTGGGTAGCCCTCATAATTAGTTGAATGTAATTTTGAATTGTTCTTCTAATTCTATTGTGAATGATTGTTTGAACTTCCTTTTCTTATTCCCTCTTTTTCTTATTCTCTCTCTCCCTTTTCCTCCCCCTCTCTGTTTCTTTGATCAGGGTTGGAAAGGACGGCTCCTTACACCAATGTGATCATGCCTAGCTTGTTTGGCATCATTTGTTTTCTTGGCATAGTTGGGAATCTTATTGTGATCTACACCATCATCAAAAAGAAGAAACTTCGGTGCAAGCAGACGGTGCCGGATATCTTCATTTTCAACCTCTCCATTGTAGACTTGCTATTCCTGCTGGGCATGCCCTTTCTCATCCACCAACTCCTTGGCAACGGTTCCTGGTATTTCGGAGCTCCATTGTGCACTATCATCACCGCCCTGGACACCCACAGCCAGATTACGAGCACCAACATCCTGACAGTCATGACCTTAGATCGTTACCTGGCCACGGTCTATCCTCTGAGGTCCACTTATGTCCGAACTCCATGTGTGGCAACCTTGGTTATCAGCCTGGTGTGGCTCCTCTCGTTTTTGACCATCATCCCTGTGTGGATGTATGCAGGATTGATGCCTTTGGATGATGGGACTGTCCGGTGTGCTCTTTTGCTTCCCAACCCCGAGACTGATGTCTACTGGTTCACCATCTACCAGTTCATGCTAGCTTTTGCAATTCCACTGATCATCATATGCGTGGTGTACTTCAAAATCCTCCAGCATATGGCTACCATGGTTGTGCCCTTACCACAGAGACGCCTTCAGGCTCGTACCAAGAAGGTGACTCGGATGGCTGTTGCCATCTGCTCGGCCTTCTTCATTTGCTGGGCACCCTTCTATATCCTTCAGCTGGCCCACTTGGGAATAGGCACCCCTTCTGTCGCCTTCTTCTATGCCTACAACTTTGCCATCAGCTTAGGCTACGCCAACAGCTGCCTCAATCCTTTCCTCTACATTGCCCTAAGTGAGACTTTCAAGCGCCAGTTTATGGTAGCAATCCATCCCGCCAAAGAACACTTCAGGGTAAACAACCACAACCACAGCACGACGGAAGCCAGTGTATGCCTGAAGCTTGCCCCAGAATCCACTCAACAGATTCGGTTTTTGGAGGAGTTTTCCCCACCTTCCTTGCCCGTGACAGTTGCCTCTCACTAGTGCTCTTTCCTAAGAGATTCGCAGTTCCGCTATTTGAAGCCCAAGTTATATGTTTTCCTTCACAGTCATCCAACACACGATGAATGTGTGGCTTCCTTAGAGCAACTGCTAGGCACAAGTCAATGAGGTGTTAATGGGAGTCTGCAATGTGCAAATGCTAATAGGCCATTTATTCTGATACATAAAGGGAAGAGATGAAATAATTGCTGGGAGGATTGGAGGCAAGTATCCACTTGAAAACTATTGAAGAGTCATAATGTAGAAATCATCCCATCAATAACATATAAATGAGTAACCAAACACCCCTCCCTTCTTCCATATCTATCAACGTATTTTATAAGGCACCTGATTCCAGACAGCTATGGATGGCAAACAACAATAAAACATCGTTTAAAAACAATCAATTAAGAAAAGCACAATTGCTGTCATACACACCTCTTCCCAGAGGACAGGCAGAGTGTCCATCATCTCGTGGCACATTAGACTCAATAGGACGCTCCTCTCATTTGCCTGGGAACAAGCTTCATTAAACAGTTTCATGGACCTTTTTTTAGTTCCTGGTTTCTCATTGAGTGAAATAATGTCTGCCTCATGCCAAATTGCCATTGCAAAAAAAAAAAAAGTATAAAATCAAATCCATTGTAGGCTTAACTAATCACACATGACGTAAACAAAGTGAGGATCTGGGAACATTTCATTACAAGTAGTTCTCACTTAACAATTGGTTGTTTAATGACCATCCAAAATACAATGAATTTTTAAAAAATTACTACCTACACACACACACACACACACACACACACACACACACGAGATTGCATTTGGGGCACTTGGCAACTTCTTTGTATTTACAGCTGGTTGCAGTTTCCCAGGGATTTTGCAATTGTTTTTGCAGTTTTCCAGGAGAAAACAGCAAAAGGCACCCATTTGATATGCTGCATTTACCTACTGACCACCGGATTCTCTTAAAGAGCGCAAGATTTATTTAATGACTGCTGCCTTGCTTTATGACCATAACAATGGTTGTAAAGATGAGTCAGGTCACATGGTGACACATGTAATGACCACAATGAATTACAACCAAATTTCCAAAGTTAATTGCAATGGTAGGTTCCTACTGGTTCGGACGGGTTCAGCTGAAATGGTAGTGGTTTGGCGGCCTGAGCCGCTGGGATCGGCAGCGACCCAGACCTGCCACGCCCCCAAACCGGTTCCCCGGGTGGCACCAATGGCGGCGCCATCTTGTTCTTCAGTTCTGCACATGCGCAGAACAATTTTAATTGCACTGCACAAGCGGCGCATGCGCACAAAGCATTCACACGAGCTAACCAGCAGTAGTGCCTGCTGGAACCCACCCCTGGTCAATTGTGGTGGTAAGTCAAGGACTACCAGTCTTTATCCCCCTGCAAAAAAGCAAAACAACAACAAAAACCCAAGAAATTTAGAGCTTCATGGATGGAGCCAATAGCTCTAATGTGTTTAATGGAAGAAGATGCATTAGATTAATGCATGAACAAAGCTAGAATGAGAATCCCATAACTGACTCCAGAAATGGTCCAATTCAGCTCAAGTATTATCCATTGGTGCCTCCAGTTAAGAACTTCCTTAAGTGTCTTTCAAATGGATAAATGATGTCTGGAGAGTGAAAGCACTTCTTTCTTAGCAACACTGCCCAGTTCTAACAGGCAACAATACCTCCCTACATTGTTGCCTATGATTTAGTCTTGAACCATGATAACACAGAGAAATCCTGCAACTTGCGGATATTCTTCGGCAGTAAGGAACGGCCTTGAAAGAAGGAGGAAGTGTAGATGCCAAGATAAGTGGGGCTTAAGGCCATTAAAAAAAACTAATTTGAGAAAACATCTCAGACAGGCCCAGTCTTAGATCACACGATGATAAAATGAGCTGGGGAGAAGCACATTCAGACTTGTAAGATTCTGTATGACAGCTGTTACAATAAAAGTCCTGCCTTTGATGACATTGGATTCTTAGGCTGGTCTACCCTGTAGGCCAGGGATGTCAAACTGGTGGTCCGCGGGCCGGATGCATCACGTACAGGCCACACCCACCCCAGCTCCGCAAATGGGAAATCCGTCGTGAAACATCACGTGACGGCAGCGTGACGCCATAAATTTGACACCCGTGCTGTAGTCTTCACACTAAGACACAGGGTAGCATTTTCAACGTAGAACTCTTGCTGCCTTCATGGCTGTATAGAAGAGGGAGGACTTCATTCAATGCCACTTATTACATGCCAGAGTGTTGCCAGGAGTTTAAAAATTGCACCTGCTGAACTGTCCCTATTTATATAGCCATTATAGGAAGAAAGTTAGATTCTTCCCCCCCTCCTTCTCCATTACCACAGCAGGATGTTAATACTTTGAAGAGGTCTCACTGAGCAATGGAGGAGGCGTGGGCAGCCTAAGGCTATTCATTATGGTTTTCTGATGGGAAGGATAATAAAACGCAGGGAAAACTTTCTTTTTAAGAGAGATTACATGACTTCATTAAGTTAAACTGAAGTCAATGGAAGACTTTCCTCCCTTTTTTTTTTTTAAAAAAAAGACATCTTCTTCCCAAAAAAGGTTTTGCTGGAGGGAGGAAGTGATCATGATGCTTGCTTTTAATTAAAGTGACAGATATGAAGGTTTCTACAGTGCTGAATAAGCTATGTGATGTGCTCATTCCAGCAAATGAGTAAGCCTCTTAAAAGTGATATGACAGCAAGTCTGACTTAAATTTGGCAGAAGGTAATGGCCATTCTGATTTTTGCAGCTAAGATTGGGGAGCCCAGCTTGGGTGCCTTGTTTAGAGAGTTCTCTTCAGGGGTTGGCTGCTACGAGTTCGCCCAGGTTTGGGAGGACCCATAGCTAACGTTATGGTCAGTTTGGAGAACTTCCAAATCTCACTCGTGGCTGGCCCTACCAGCCCCTCTTCTCTCCTCCCACCCCTCCCAGGATTCTCCATGCGGCCTGTTTTGGATGTGAGGTAAGTGCAGGGCCCACACGGAGGCTTAGGGTGGGGGGGAAGCAGGCCTCCCAGTAGGCCTCCAGAGCCCGGGGGAGACAGTTTTCACCCTCCCAGAGGCTCGAGGAAAGTCTCCGGAGCCTGGGGAAGGAGAAAATGCCCCCCTCCAGCCGTGGTACAGGAGGCCGACTAGGCCATACCCACGAAGGCCACGCCCACCCAGCAACTGGCAGAGAACCTGTTCCTGACATTTTTGAAGACCGCTCCTGGCTCTTTTCTGCTGTGACTGACTGGCACCATGGTCAATCTTGTCCTGTGGTTCAAATCTAATGATACCGCTGGAGAATTACCCTCTTCTCTGCGCCAGGTTTCTGATAAATTTGTGCAGAAACACGCTGTCCCAGAAGAGAGAGTTGAATTGCTTTCTCCAGAATGTACCGGGCATGATTTCAAATCTGAGACTGGTTAGCAACAACAGATGCTGCAAACTCAGATAGAAAATTGGTGCGCTGCTGTGTAAATGTGTTATATTTTATGTTGGTAACAAAATGAAAATGGGAATGTAACTGAGGTGATGTTATATTTTGAATCTGCTAAGAATAAAGGTAGCTAGCTGCTTTTTTTAAAAAAAAAATCCAAATTCCTTTTTTGGAAGCGGGGGGCGCCGGGGGATACTCAAACACTTTTACTGAAATTATATTCTCTATCTCTCTACCTACGTTTTGAAATTTCATAAATTTACTAGGAGTTAACAGACTCAACAACAACAAAAAAGCATTCTCTAACCTCCCTAACTGGTTTATATCCTCCATATGCAGTGGGGAATGGTTTGTTTTGACACAACTTTTCATATGTTGAGATAATGAAGTATTGTTGTGACTCATTTACTTACGGTACTTGATTTATACAGTATGTCTGGGCAACTAGTAGCATTTTAAGTCATAATACAAATAACACAACTATAACACAGTGCATATAATTATAGCTAAGGTAAAAATCAATTAAAGGTAAAGGTTCCCCTCGCACATATGTGCTAGTCATTCCCGACTCTAGGGGGCGGTGCTCATCTCTCTTTCAAAGCTGAAGAGCCAGTGGTGTCTGAAGACGTCTCCATAATCATATGGCTGGCATGACTAAATGCCGAAGGCGCATGGAACGCTATTACCTTCCCACTAAAGGTGGTTCCTATTTTATCTACTTGCATTTATATATGCTTTCGAACTGCTAGGTTGGCAGAAGCTGGGACAAGTAACAGGAGCTCACTCCATTACATGGAACGAACTGCCAAACTGCCAACCTTTCTGATCGACAAGCTCAGCAACTTAGCCACTGAGCCATTGTGTCCCTTTTTAAAAAAAATCAATGATAGCGCCATAAATACAGCTACTTCATAGACTTGGGATCCCATGTCTTCAGTTTTTCTGAAAATCTGGCAGAGTCAGGGGCAATTTACCCATGTAAATGGACTATTACATGATAGATTAAATTTTACATATGGCTCAGCTGGAGATCAGATTGCCACAGCTATGGTTTGGACTGGAACCATTGTTGGACTAGAAGACCTCTAAGGTTCTTTCCAACTATTTTATTCTGTTATTTGGAGCAATCTTCCCTTTTCCATATAGAAAAGATAAAACTTAAATCTGCACATTCCCAAATTCTATATCCATAACATAACATAGTGTTCCCACATATGACATGGAAAGAATAGTGTTGTCAACAGGGCTACTATTACTGTCATAAAAAATAAAAGAGCTCTCATACTGTGTTTCCCCGAAAATAAGACAGGGTCTTATTTTCTTTTGACCCCTGAAATAAGCGCTTGGCCTTATTTCCAGGGAGGTCTTATTATTTTTGAGATGCAGGAGGCAGTGAGCGTAGTCACCTCATGGCTGCTGTTGTGTTGCAATATTTTCAGGGAGGGCTTATTTTCATGGGAGAGATTGTTTTAGAGCATGCGCTCAAAAGCCCAATTGGGCTTATTATCCGGGGAGATCTTATTTTCGGGGAAACAAGGTATACTCTTTTTTAAATTATGAAATGTAGATGATCCCAGGTAAAAGTTGGGACTGATCATTTGTGGTGAAGTTTTACGGTAATGTTTTCCAAGAAGCTTGGGAATTACATGCTTAAAATCAAACTCTAAGCTATGAGCTGACCAGAAAGTGCTCTGCAACACAGGTATTCTATCCAGAACCTTATGCAATTGTTCTACAATGTTGCTGTAAGGAAAAGTCAGGGTCTACCATAACGGAAGGTCAATTAGTGACATGAAAAAAGATCACCAAGTTATGAACCAGCTGAATTGGATTAAAGGCCAATGTAATTCACCACTTTTGTCACAAAATGGTTACTTGGAAGCATGAGGAACCCCAAACACGGACAGGAAGACAATATTGGCTAGCAGTTAAAGTTTGATTGCCTGAGATTCAGAAAAAGATATTTAGCCCTTCAAATCAGTAACTACCGGTAGCCTGGTCTTCCATGAGTTTAGACCTATCCAAGTTGGTAGTGGTCATCACAGATCAGCCAATTTTAAAATCCAACTACAGGTAGTCCTCGACTTATGACCATAATTGACCCCGGAATTTATGTTGCTAGGTGAGAAATTTGTTAAATGAGTTTTGTCCCATTTTAGGATTTTTCTTGCCACAGTTGTTAAGTGAGTTGCTGCGGTTGTTAAACTAGTAACATGGTTCTTTAGTGAATCTGGCGTCCCCATTGATATTCCTTGTCAGAAGGTCACAAAAAGGGGTCACATGACTCAGGGACACTGCAACCGTCATAACTGTGAGTCAGTTGTCAATAATTCAAATGTAAACCACGTGATCATTGGCTTGCTGCAACGGTCGTAAGTGAAAACAATCATAAATCCTTTTTTCCCCCAGTGTTGTAACTTTGAACAGTCACTAAATTTTATCCGTTTTGATTGTACGCCGCCCCGAGTCCTTTGGGAGAGGGTTGCGGCTAATCAAATAAAATTATTATTATTATTATTATTATTATTATTATTATTATTATTATTATTACTAAATGCACTGTTGTAAGTCGAGGACTACCCTTATATTAAGAAGTGCTTTCTTTTGATCAGGCTTGAATCTTGCCAACATTCATTTACAATGAATCACTCCACGTTTTAACACTGAGACCAAACCAGAGGTGGAGAACAGCTGGTTCTCTCTGGCTCAGGCGAACCGGTAGTAGCGGATGGAGAAAGCTCCACCCAGATGGTGCACATGTGCATGTGTGCGCACACTCACATTTGCGAAGCAGTAGGGAAGGCAAGTGAATCCTACCTCTGGATCAACCCGCCCCTCCCCCCTCCATATTTTCCATGTCCTGCATCTATTCCTTTCATGTATCCCCTTAAGGATCAGAATGGAAGCACTTCAGCTCCCTAAATGCTTGCCTTCCCATTTTCATCTTTATTTTGCTATTTTTGATCCCAGATTATTCCTCTGAAATCTGGTCATCTTGTTAAGAAATGTCAGCATTCAGATCCTGCAGTACTTTGAAGTTTTAAATGGGGATCCGGAGACCATATGGGTCTACTGAGTCCCAGATGGCCAAGCCCTGGTTTAGCACAAGATGCGAATCCAATTAAAGAACAATGCCATCCTTTTAAGAAAAAGTGCAGCCTCCGCACACTCAAGTTACATTTCAGTCTTTCACAGGAAGAAGCCGTGAATTTGTTTTCCTGCCCACTGCTGCACAGTACTCTACCACATCCAGTGGTGGATTCCTACCGGTTTGGACCAGTTTGGACGAACCGGTAGTGGTTTGGAGCCTGGGTTGCTGGAACTGGCAGTGACCCAGGCCTGCCACGCCCCCAAATTGGTTCCCCGGGTGGCACCAGTGGCACCGCCATCTTCTTTTTCTTTGTTCTGCATGCACAGAACAATTTTAATTGCATTGCGCATACGTGCGCAGTGTGCATCTAGCGTGTGCAAAGCACGCACACGAGCGAACCAGCAGTAGTGCTTGCCGGAACCTACCCCTGACCATCTCATGTCTACTCCTCCTCAAGTTCAATGCAGTGGTGTAGCAAATGTTGATACATTTACGATAATTGATTTAGCTGTAGACTTCAGACTGATGAAAAGGAGTGTGCAATTTTGCACAATCAATATTTTCAACATAAGGAACGGAGAGCCAGCTTGGTCTAGTGCTTAAGGCACTAGCCTAGAAACCAGGAGTCCTGTCTTAGGCATGAAAGCCAGCTGGCCAGTCACTCTCTCTCAGCCCAGCCTACCTCACAGGGTTGTTGTTGTGGGGAACAAAGGAGGAAGAAAGAGTATTGCATGTGTTTACCACCTTGAATTATTTACAGCAATAATAAAGGCAGGATGTACATACATACATACATACATACATACATACATACATACATACATACATACATACTTGCTGTGAGGAGTGAAAATGACCTCACTTGATTAGATGGTCTCTAAATGGATCATATAATCTCTGTAAGACATTTCCGTAAGCTCTTCAAGGAGCCCATCCTAATAAGACAGCTATCCTTTGTCCATCATCTTGCTATGTTTGGTGACTTTCCCAGAAGATATTGTGAGGGGAAAAAATATCCATTGGAAAGTTGCAGGTAATAGGCCTAGGAGTGAGCTTGCAGGTCTCACTGAACCAAAGTTTTAAATTAACATAATTGCAAAATGTACCAGACTAATATCTCTAATGTGCTGACCTGTGTCTGCATTTTCTGCAAAGTTTGTACTTGATATAGATGTATTTAGATCAGGAAGAATGAGATGGTGGGAAATGAGGAACTGAAGGAAACAAGGGTCTGAGAACTTCAAATGTACATGGGCATTTGCAGAGAGTGATGGTCAGTGACAGTCAGTAAGGAAGTAAGAAAGAACAAGGAAGTGAAACTATGAATGTGTAGGTCAGTAAAAAAAGAAGGTATAAGTAACGTGGCTTGAGATGGGAATGGTGTCCTTTGCCATATAGCAACCCTTGTAGGACTTGCTATTTGCTATAAGGAATCCATTGCAATGGATTTAAAATATAAGTTTTGTTATGCAATTGCATTGCTATATTGGCTGTTCATCTTCAAAACTGCCCATGAAACAAGAAACCTCTGATCTTAAAGTAAGATTTATTGCTTGTGATTGCTTGTGGTTTCCCTTTGTTTTTTATCTGAATATTTTTATGACAATATTAGTCAAACCAAAGTTGGGTAAAAGGTCTACGATTTGATCTAGAAGGAGCGACAACTACATCTTAGGAATTCAAAGTGTCAAATTGTCAGGTATTCAACAGGTTTGTCAAAGGATGGCCTCCCATTGACATGCCACAAGAGAACCAACAATGTTTTCCTGAGTTCTATTGCCTCAAGGCTTCCACACAACTATCAGATGAGACACTTTATTAACTCCACCTCACATCACCCAACTTCTGGGCTGGATGTCGGGATTTGGTAAAGGGGCCAAATGTAGCAGCTTAAGCAGTTTGGTAGCTAGCTGCCTTTTCAGGAACAAAAAAATATTTGTGTTTTTTGCTCTTACTACGAAGAGTGTGTTTAATTTTTGGTTTTTTGCAAGATTCAAAAAGCAAGATAATGCCTTTTTTGCTAGCTGGCAGATAAGCAGAGATTGGTTGAAACATCCTCGTGTTCACGTATTTGCCAGGAAGGGCAGATTTGGGCACAATATCAGGACTGCAGGCTTGGAAACAAGAAAATGTACCCAGTTCTACACAGCACCCTGGTATCTTAAATAACCCGTTCAGGGCCTTATTTTTTTTTAAAAAGCTGTGAAAGCAGATGACTTGGGCAATGAAAAATACTGGGCATTTGGAACTGTCCTTGGGGGGAAAAATGAGCATTCAGATGGTTTTAACGATGAGACCTATTGCTTTGACAGATATTCAAAGAATTAATGAAACCTGAGGGTGTTAAAACAACATACAGCGAGGTCTATGTCAGCTCAGTGCTTATGAGACATATTCACTTACTGAAGAAACATGGGGGGGGGGGAATCTCTACAAAATTACGTTCCTAGGCTGACAAATAAGAATGTTAAAAGATGGATTCAGAAATCTAAAGTAGCTTGTTTAAGAAGGTTATGTTGACGTACAGATGGATTTAATGTAAAACAGTAGTTCTCAACCTGTGGGTCGGGACCCCTTTGGGGGTCGAACGACCCTTTCACAGGGGTCACCTAAGACTATTGGAAAACACATATTTTGATGGTCTTAGGAACCGAGACACCAATTTTATGGTTGGGGGTCACCACAACATGAGGAACTGTATTAAAGGGTCGTGGCATTGGGAAGGTTGAGAACCACTGATGTAAAGGATCATCAAATGTCATCTCCCCAGTGAAAGGAACAGGGGATTTACACATGCAGCATGAACACAGCCACAATTATGCACACAAAAAACCCTATGCACAACTGCCTGGGATCCGCACTGTATATTGGATATTAATACAATTGCAGTGACGTGCTGTGAGGTTTATGGCTGGTGAGGCTGGTGACGTCATCAGGAAGGCGGGGAATGGGACCACATGTGCTGGAAGCTCAGGCTGCCTCAGCCTCCAGCACAAGTGATCCCATTCCCCGCCTTCCTGAGCGTGCTCCGCCGGCTCGCGCTCCGCAGTCCTCGAAAGCGACTGGGGAGCGACGAGAACTTTCCTGCCTCTGCTGGACTTTGCACGCTCCTCGCGACTGCATATTGTGGCTTCGTCATCCGGGAGCGCCGACAACATTTCTGCCTCCACAGCTCCCGGGCGCGGCCGGCCAGATGTATATAATATTATAATATTATATATATATATAGTATATAATATTATATACTATTATTTCATGAAGAGAGGTGAGGCTCTGCCTCCCCTGCCTCCCCTGACCGCACGTCCCTGTAATTGAGAGAGTCCAGAGGGATTTCATGAGAACAGTACTCCACTCCTCTACTCACAACAGAATGCCTTATGCAAAATTTTGGGCTTGTAAAACCTAGAGCTATACCGTCTACGATCTCACCTAAACGTAGTTCACAAAATTATCCGCTACAACGTCCTACCTGTCAATGACTACTTCAATTCAATTCAATTCAATTTATTAGATTTCTAGACCGCCCCCTCTCCCCGAAGGGACTCAGGGTGGTGTACAGGTATAAATTTAAAAACCATACAAACAATAGTATACATAGATAAAATTAGATTAAATAATCTAATGTAAGAAATAGCCCCTGTACGAATTTATAAAAATTAAAAACTTAGACCATAAAACCAATCATAAAAATTTAAAAATAAAACTGAGGTGGGAAAGCTGGAATTAGGCCAGGCCGGCTAGCTGAAACAGGTGGGTTTTGAGTTTCTGACGGAAGGAGCAGAGGTCCGTAGTCATTCTAATGTCAGGGGGAAGGTCATTCCAGAGGGTCGGGCCCATCACAGAGAAGGCCCTTCCCCTAGGCGTCGCCTGCTGGCACAGCCTAGTGGACGGCACCCGGAGGAGTCCCTCTCTGTGTGAGCGGATCAGCCGAAGGGATGTATGGGGCAGGATACGATCCCGCAAATAACTAGGTCCTGTGCAATGGAGCGCCTTAAAGATGATGGTCAACATGTTGAAACGCACCCGAAAAGCCACAGGCAGCCAGTGTAGCCCGCGCAGGAGAGGTGTTACATGGGAGTAGCTAAAGACTCCCGAGATTGCCCGCGCAGCCGCATTCTGAACCAGCTGTAGCCTTCGGGTGCATCTCAGGGGGAGCCCCATGTAGAGAGCGTTGCAGTAGTCTAGCCAGGACGTCACAAGCGCATGAGTGACTGTGCGAAGGGCGCTCCGGTCCAATAGGGGACGCAATTGGCGCACCAGGCGAACCTGGTGGAACGCCCCCCTGGCCACGGCTGTCACATGGTCGTCCATGGACAGCCAGGCATCCAGAAGGACGCCCAAATTGCGTACCCGATCCACGGGGGCCAGATGTTTGCCCCCAATGGCCAGTGATGGAATAAGCTGGTTGAACCGGGGCGCCGGCAGCCACAGCCACTCAGTCTTGGACGGGTTGAGCTTGAGTCTGTTACTTCCCATCCAGATCCGTACGGCTTCCAGACACCAGGACATCACTTCGATAGCATCGTTGGGGTGGTTTGGGGTAGAGATGTACAGCTGGGTGTCATCCGCGTACAGATGGTAATCTACCCCAAACCCACGAATGATCTTGCCCAGTGGCTTCAAATATGCATTGAAGAGGAGAGGCGAAAGGACCGACCCTTGTGGCACCCCACAAGTGAGCGGCCTCAAGGTCGACCTCTGCCCCCCTGCCAATACAAATTGTGCTCGGCCAGAGAGGTAGGAGGAGAACCACTGCAAAACGGTGCCCCTCACCCCCAACCCCTCCAATCGATGCAATAGGATACCATGGTCGATGGTATCGAAAGCCGCCAAGAGGTCTAATAGGACCAAGATGGAGGAGCAGCCCCCATCTCTGGCCCTCCAGAGATCATCCACCAATGCAACCAATGCCGTCTCCGTGCTGTGGCCGGGCCGGAAACCGGACTGGCGCGGGTCCAGATAATCAGTTTCCTCCAAGTGGCGTGGAAACTGTTGTGCCACCACACTCTCTACAACCTTCGCCAGAAAGCAAAGGTTGGAGACGGGACGGTAGTTGGCTAACAAAGCTGGGTCCAGGGAAGGCTTCTTGAGGAGGGGCCTCACCACCGCCTCTTTCAGGGCGGCCGGCAGGAACCCTTCACTCAAAGAAGCGTTGACTAACTCCTGGAGCCAGCCTCGTGTGACCTCCCAGGATGCCAGTACAAGCCAGGAGGGACACGGGTCCAATAAACATGTGGTGGCTCGCAGTCGCCTACGCAGCCTGTCCATATCATTGGAAGTAACAGAGTCAAACTCCTCCCAGAATGGAACCTCACGACCCGCCTCCGAAGTCCCTTCCAGACCACTAGCAGGGACCAGCTCGCTTCGAATCTGAGCGATTTTGTCCTGCAGATACACCCCAAATTCCTCTGCTCTGCCCTGCAGAGGGGCTTCCCGTGGCCTCTGTTGGAGGAGGGAGCGGGTCACCCCAAACAGGGCGGCAGGGCGGTTATCTGTGGACGCAATAAGAGTGGCACAATACTGACGCTAGGCCACTCTTAACGCCACAAGGTAAGTCCGTAAATGGGCTCTCACCTGAGTTCGGTCAGATTCAGAGCGTGACAATCTCCATCTGCTCTCTAGGCGTCTCTTGTGGCGCTTCATCACCCTCAGCTCCTCAGTGAACCAAGGGGCCTGGGTGGTTCGCTGCCGCAAGAGAGGCCGCAAAGGCGCCACCCGGTCCAAGGCCCCAGTGGCCGCACTGTTCCATGCAGCCACTAGGTCCTCCAACCGGGTGTGGGTCAGGGCTACAGGAAATGGCCCGAGCTCCATCTGGAACCTGTCAGGTTCCATCAGGCGCCTGGGGCGGAACCATCTTGGACAATCCGGTTCTACCTCCCCGCGGTGGGGAGTAGCGGCTGGAAAGTCGAGCTGGAGAAGTGAGTGATCAGACCATGACAGGGGGGTGATAGCTAAATCCCCTACTCCCAGATCACTCCTCCATCAGCCAGAGACAAAAATAAGATCCAGTGTATGTCCTCCCTCATGTGTGGGGCCCTGAATTATTTGGGTCAGGTCCATGGCTGTCATGGAAGCCATGAACTCCCGAGCTACTTCGGATGTCTCCCCTACCGATGGCAAGTTAAAGTCACCCATGACCAACAGTCTGGGGGTTTCAACTGCCATCTCGGCGATCACCCCAAGGAGCTCGGGCAGGGCTGCTGATGCATAGCGAGGAGCCAGGTATACAATCAGCAAGCCCAACTGCTTCCCTGGGCCCCACTTCACGCACAGGGACTCACAACCGGCTGTCTGTGGCACAGTGGTCTGTCTCGGCTCAAGACCTTCCCTCACAATGACCGCTACCCCACCACCCCTGCCTAGTGCCCATGACTGATGAAATGCGCGGTAACCTGGCGGGCACATTTCCACGAGAGGGAGACCTCCCTCGTGGCCCAGCCAGGTCTCCGTAATTCCTGCCAGGTCCGGCTCCCCCTCCGACACCAAGTCGTTAATGAGGGGGGCTTTGTTGACAACGGACCTGGCATTGCATAGCATCAGCCTCAGGCCCTGGCTCTGTAGGTCCTGACCACCTAGATTGCAGGGGTTTGGACATATGACCTTCAGCTTCAACCAAAATAATACACCAGCACACAATAGATACAAACTCAAGGTCAACCACTCCAAACTCCATTGCAGAAAATACGACTTCAGCAACAGAGTGGTCAATGCCTGGAATGCACTGCCTGACTGTGGTTACATTCTCAAACTCCCATAACTTTAACCTTAGACTGTCTACTGTTGACCTTACCCCACTCCTAAGAGGTCTATAAGGGGCATGCATAAGCACACCAGCATGCCTACTGTCCCTGCCCTACTGTTCCTATTTATTCCTACTCATTTACTGTGTTCATACATACGTTTATACTTATACCTGTTTTACCTTTTACATGTTTGACAAACTAAATAAAATGAATAAATAAAAATTAAAAAAAAATTAAATCTCCAAAACAAAATTATACAAAAATTAGGGATTAAAAGAATAAATTGATAGTGCCTCCATCTCCAATATTGTTTACTTTATACCAATGAAAGATACTTTAAATAAAAAAAACATTACAGGAACTCTTTTTGACTACTTTAATCTGATATTTTTTTAAAATGTGCCAAACAAATCTAGGATTTTGCTTAGAACAAGGGATGATATAGGACATTTATTTTCAGCTTTCCTTGTATTTCATTTTGGCTCATGGCTGCATACATTAGATTACCTCAATGCCCAGAAGGATAGAGAAAAGTATTTTTAAACTACTTTTGTCTTTTGTATTTTTAAAATACTTTTGTGAAAATTAAGAGCTAGTCCTCAACTTATGACCACAATTGAGCCCAAAATTTATGTTGCTAAGTGAAGCATTTCTTAAGTGACTTTTGCCCCATTTAAAAAAAAATCCTTGCTACAGTTGCTAAATGAATTATTGCAATTGTTAAGTTAGTAACACGGTTATTAAGTGAATCTGGCTTCCCCGTTGACTTTGCATGTCTCTGATCACATGACATCGGGACACTGCAACATATCATAAATATGAACCAGTTGCCAAGCATCTGAATTTTGAGTAGATGACCATTGGGATGCTGGAACAGTTGTGAGAAAAAGGATCATAAGTCTTTTTTTCACTGCTTTTTAATTTTGAATGGTCACTAGGATTACCTGTACTATAAAATATGGAGGGGAAAAAAACTTACCTTGTTCTATGTGAGCATTTCCCAAGTAACTTGGCTTTTATTTATTAGCAACTTTTCAACTTTACAAGACAGCACCAAACAGAATGGTTAGATTAGCTTTCTCTCAGACAAAGAGGAGAGTGGGACAAATGGACTTCTTAATGGACAGAGCGTCAGTCTCTGAGTGCTATTGCTGAGAAAACCTTAATTCCACAAATAGACAACAAATAGGGATGGAACAGGCGCAATTGCTTTCCCCATGGTTGCCCATTGCAGTTTCCTGAAGCAATTATTAGCCTTAGTATCTCTTGGGATAGAGTGCATTAAATTTAAATCAATGTCTGTTGGGTGAATACTTGGAGACAGACCTAGGTTGTTAGCTTTTGAACTAGTTCAGTCTTGGGTTGGCTTGTTTTGATCATTCTATAAAAAAATAGAATTAGTGTATGTTAGAAGGTGCAGCCAACCGAGGCCTTAATGTTTAATCATTGGTAAGCATGTACACATAAAGTGTTTAGTTTGGTATGATGTAATATACTGTATTGTATATTTGTAGTGGTGTTCAAGCTGTCTCTTGCCTAGCGACCAGTGCTTTTCTTTTTCTTTTTAATACATTTTTTTTCAAAACAAACACAACACATAAAATCTTCCTTTTTTACATACTGTAGAAAGTGTATCAGTTGGTTACAAAAGGCTTTCGTGCATCTCTTCAACAGTCAACAAGCATAATTCATATTAACTGAAATATTTTAACTCAGATATTTATACGTTACCATCATCTTACCTCCATTTTCATTTGACTATAATTGTTTAAACGTCCTTCATCATAAAATATACCAAAATTTAATACATAACCACATACTAGCATTTCATTTACTATTTCTAAAATCCTCCAATAACACTGAATCTTTATGTCCTATTCTAGCTAAACATCCATAATATTCAATAACAAAATTTTCTAATCCTTCTTTCCAAATCATTATTTGCAATTTACATCCAATTTCCTTATGTTGTACCCATACATATATATACCTTATTATCATTATCCCTCCTTTATTTAGCTATATCCTGTATCACAACATTTTTCCCCAATATTCAAAACTTAACTATATCTGACTTGGTTCTTTTTATTTATTTATTAATCTTTATATATAATCCAAGAGGGTTTCTCATCTTCCTTTCATGGGTACCATTCAATATTCATATCCCATTATTGCTTATCATGACACTACACATTGTATACATTATTATCATTATCAATTATTTATTTGACTATATCTATTATCACTAAATTTCACTAGGTTTAGCTAGCTTTAAGTTATACTCTTCCATCTATCAACCTGTATCTTTCCAGTAACTAAACAGTCTCATATCTTCTGCTGTTTACTTTACTTTACTTTATTTAGATTTATAAACCGCTCCCTCTCCCCGAAGGGACTCGGGGCGGTGTACAGTCAGAGTTAAAACACCATATACATACATATACATAGAGGAGGCGATATACAAACTGTACAGTAATGATAAAATTAGAAACAACATTAAAATCTACCCCAAAATCTACCCCAAAATTAAAATAACTGCCAGGAGGATTAAAGAATAGGACTATAAAAGGGCCAGGCCAGCTAATTGGAACAGGTGGGTCTTGAGTTTCTTGCGGAAGGAGCGGAGATCAGTGGTGGTTCTAATATCGGGGGGGAGGTCATTCCAGAGCGTTGGGCCCATCACAGAGAAGGCCCTACTCCTGGGCGCCACCCGCTGGCATTGCTTGGTGGACGGCACCCGGAGAAGTCCCTCCCTGTGAGAGCGAATTGGTCGCAGAGATGTATGGGGTAGGATGCGATCCCGTTTGTGGTATCAGTCCTCTTATCTTCTCTTTAATCAATTTTGTATGGACTCCTCTTAGCAACTCTTTGCTTATAGAATCTCTCATGTAATTTTTGTGTTTCAAGTTGAAAAGAAAGTCCAATTCTTAAATGAGTTAGAAAAACACCCACAGTAATGAAAGAGAAGAATTTTAGACCATAGGTTACAGAGTAATGAAAAAAGAAAAATAGAAGAAGGCTTAATCCGTTTGTTTTAAAGGTCTTGCATAAATTCCATCCGTAAAAATAGCATTCAAAAAAAAGATAACCCCCTGTCAAAAACCATTCCAAATTTAATTCTGCTGCTTATTTCTTCTCGTTCTGCAATTTAAATTTATTTTAAGTTTTTTATAGGCAGTCACTTTTAAAACGATAAAATTTCCTCACCAGCTGGAAACACTTTCTCTTTCCACATCCTTTCATTTTGGAGCCACCCCGACTTCGTCAGCCAAATGGCTGGATTTTTTGTCACCAGCTTGAAGACTTTCTCTTGGATCAATCAGGGACTTTGCGATGTCCCTGAGATCAGCAAGATGTATTCTTCCTATTCACCGTCTCTGCGGGACGGTTTAGGTCCATTTGGACCATCCAGTGGCAAAAGTGTCGACTGCGATCTCAGAGCATTGAGATCGCATGTCGTATCGTCGCGACTTTGGCTCCTCCCCCTCGCAACCAGTGTTTTTTTGAAGATCCTTGTCATGGTTTACGTCTAAGGGTTTAAAAGGATTCATCTGAAGGAGATAGCACAAGCAGCAGCTCAGTTTCCCTTATGCTTTTTGCATTCAAACTACTGAAGAAATGGAACCAGTTTTTTCCCCCTTAGCCTCAAGCTTTGCAAATATGATTCACAGGGTCTAACTGCTCTGCATATTGATATGAACTACTTCCCCCTCCCCTTCAGATAAGGCAGTGTTTCAAAGCATTTTCCCACTTTTTTCCCAATGAAGGACATTACTCCTCATTTGATGGGTTGGTTAATGAGAAGCAATGTGCAGCTACTGTTATTTTTCTTCCCTGCTGTTTTCAGATGGGAGGTGGGCATCCTGCTGTGATCTTCGGCAAAGGTTGCATCTTAATGCTCCAATCAAGATAACCAGGCTGGTGCCTTCACATTCCCCAAAGTTTTGTCTAACAAGTCCAACTCAGCTTGCATTCTGTCATTTTAGCTCAGCTACTGTTGGAAGAAATGTCCTTCTGGGTTCTGCTCTAAGTGGGGAAAAAGACAATGGAGACATGGAGGCTGCTTGGAAAGATGGTTTAATGGTGGACAGGATCACATGGCTTAAGTCCTGAACAGAAAAGGTGATCACATGCTTCAATGTTGGGTGAGGAAGAAGAGAAGGAAGGAGCTTGCTGGGCTTTTTATAATCTGTTCAGCCCTACCTCTCTGTTTCCTGTTCTTGTGTAAGAAATGTATTCTGATTGGTTGTCAGACTCCCATGGGCGACAGGGGCAACTCTCTAGGCTGTGTTTTGAATCCAGGTTTGGTTGAGTTCTCAGATGCCATGTGGGGAGTGGGTAAAGGCTAATCATGCCTTAATCCCATCACCCTGGATCTGAAGGGGAAAACTCTTTATTATGTAAAGGGACTGGCTTGGGCATCTTAAAGGCCCATTGACAAAAGGGGATGGGCAGGAAGCTGCAGGGAGTTACTCTGTCTTTAAAACACATTTCTCCCTTTCACATCCAGGGAAATATAATATTCTGCCTTTTCAATATTTCCTATGATAACTTTTTACACTACTAAGGTGCTCTTTTTCCAACAAATGCAAAACAAAAATCTAGATTATGCAAACATTCACTTGTAGGAAGTTATCACCTAGCCCTCTCCCAGAAAAATGAAATATCCTAGGAAATATTGAAAAGGCAGAATATTATATTTTCCTGGATGTGAAAAAAGGGAGAAACACATTTTAAACACAAAGTAAATTCCTACAGCTTCCAGCCCATCCCCACTTTGTCAATGGGCCATTAAGAAGACTAAGCTAGTCCACTTTACATAATAAAGAGTTCTCCTCTTCAACTCCAGAGTGATGGGATTAAGGCAGGATAATATAAGCCTTTATTCAACTGACCACATGGCATCTGAACTCAATCAAACCTGGATTCAAAACTGCCTAGTGGGTTGCCCCTGCATGGGCCCATGTGAGTCTGACAACCAATCAGAATACATTTCTTACACAGGAACAGGAAACAGAGAGGTGGGACTGAACAGGTTATAAAAAGCCTAGCAAGCCCCTCCATCTTCCCTTCTCTTCCCTTCTCTTCTTCTCCACCAACATTGAAGCATGTGATCACCTTTTCTGTTCAGGACTCAAGCCATGCGGTCCTGTCCACCATTAAAACCATCTTTCCAAGCAGCCTCCATGTCTCCAGTGTCTTTTTCCCCACTTGGAGCAGAACCCAGAAGGGCATTTCTTTCAACACACTGAAATTTATCGCCCATTTTATCATCATTTCTTTCAGTTTCTTTCATTTTGAATTTTAATAAATAGTGATATATTTTTAAATCATTTTTTCTTCAGTTCCCTGTAGAATTTTATCCAGCTCTTGCGGCTCCTTATAAAATCCATCCCTTTCCCTGTCTTTTTTATACCTTGCCTGTATTTGTAAATAAGGCCACCAGCCTATATTTATTCCCTCGTCTTTCAATTCTTGCCTTGTTTTTAGTCTTTCTTGGTTGTCTAATACATCTTTATATCTTATTATCTTGTTTATGTCCAATACATTCGGGTATATCAGAGCTTCCATGGTGGATAGTCAGATTGGGATTTTGTTGTAGTGTTTTGTTTTGATTTTTAACCATATTTGTAGTAGAGCTTTTCTAATTAAATGTTTTTGGAAATAGCTATCATCCGCAAATGCCTGTGTTTTATATTCCTCTTTTATAATTTTTAATCCTTTTATTTCTTGATTGTTTCTAATTTCTGTTAATAGAACTTCCAGTGTTAGTATAAATAATAAAAGTGATAATGGACAACCCTGTCTCGCTCCTTTCCATATTTTAAATTCTTCTGTAGTGTCACTATTTATTATTACTTTTGCTGTCTGAGCCGAATAAATTGATTCTATCGTTTTTATAAATTTTTCTCCAAATCTCATCATTTTTAACTGTGTGATAATGAAATGCCAATTCAAGTTATCAAAGGCCTTTTGGGCGTCTAAAAAGACCAGTGCAACTTGTTTTCCTGGATTCTCTTCATAATATTCTAGTTTATAATTATCCTCATATTGTTTTTTAACTGGCGTTTTGGTAAGAAGCCGTTTTGGTCCATGTGAATGATTTCATTTAATACTTTTTAAATTCGCTCTGCCTTTATTGATGTAAAGATTTTTCAAGAGGCAACTGGACTTTCTGGTTTTTCTTTGAAGACATTTCGCTTCTCATCCAAGAAGCTTCTTCAGCTCTGACTGGATGGTGGGGAATGGAAAGATTTATACTCTTTGCAGACATGCCACAGATAAACCTCCAGGTGACCTTAACGACTCGACTGGTTAAAAAAATGAAAATGACCAGCTCTCTGCAAGGAGTTTAAATCCTTCTATTCCTCATCATCCAGCCAGAGCTGAAGAAGCTTCTTGTTTGAGAAGCAAAACATCTTCAAAGAAAAACCAGAAAGTTCAGTTGCTTCTTGAAAAAAAGCATGACAATCGTGATCCGGATGACTAAGAATCTCCCTAGACAGATCACAACCCATGCCTATCTATGCTATTGTGCGCATATAACATTTACATGAGCATTACCGATTTTAGAATACCTTGTGTAGCTTTCTTTTGTAATAATTTTGGGAATTAGAGTTAGCATTCTTAAAAATGGTACTTTTTATTAAAAAGGACACAATAGAGGGAAAGGTGTTGGACAAATTAAGCAAAATTATGAGAAGGCTGAGGAAAGGCTACATTGTCTAGTGATTTTTAATTTAAAAAAAAACAGGTGCTAAGGGAGACAATATACTTTCAATAGATACAGTGGAAAGATTACTAGAAGAGGAGGAAAACGGGTCTCCTATTGTAGTGGTGAAAAGCCTCACTCCCCTTTGCCCTTTTTCATAGGATCTTCCTTGCTGGTAAGAGAAATGTGAGGGCCATGTAGGAAGCCATGGAAGTGAGCTTGATGAAACTCTGCAAAAACAGCTTGAAAAGCATGTTTTAAATCCACAAAACAAAGAAAACATTAGAAAGAAAACTTCACTCTCACCCTTCCAGCATAGGAGTGTGAAGCTTGGGAATGTGCTTTCCTTCATTATGATTCCTTCCTATCCTATTTTTATGTAGGCAGGACCATATGTGTGTGTGTGTGAAGACATAGAAACAGTCTCAGTGAATTTGATGTGGGATAGGAGGAGAAAGAGAAGCTGATGTAGAAAATTACTTTTAGACCTACATAAGACTAATGGAGAAGCTCTTTTTTCTCTCTATTCAATACCACAACTTGCTCATTAGTCTAATGTAAGTCTAAAAGTAATTTTCTATATCAGCTTCTCTTTCTCCTCCCATCCCATGTCAAATTCACTGAGAATGTTTCTGTGCCTTTACACAATGGCATATCAGCTTTCCCATCCACTATTTAAGTCCCACATATAAGCTTTTACTTGAATTGTTGAATAAACAATTTTTTTATTCAAATTGAATACCTACAAACTTCACATATAGGCAACAAAAAACAAAAAACAGATTTCCTTGTGCAATTATTTTCAGAGAATCAGTCTGGAAGCTTTTAGTAGAGCTGACATCCCTCTTACTGCCCTACTTACATGTGCACATCCATAAACAACTCATATGTTAATGAAGAGCTCTATTGCAGTTATTAATCTCTCAAAGAAAAATAGTACCTATACTACTATCCTTCTGTTTACAAAATTGTGAATACTCTGCAAATAATTGAGTCACATAATTTGCTGTGTACACTGTCTTCATCTGACATTAGAATGAAATCTGAGATGACTTGTCACCTGTTCACTTCAAATAATAATAATTACTACTATTACTACTACTATTACTATTACTATACAGAATTGTGTGGTAAGCAGTTTGGAAAAGAACATACAACCTCTTTACATTTTATCATCTATAGCTATAATCTGTTTACAGATCCTGATCCTGATTGTGATAGGGTTAATTATCCTGTAATTTATGACTTTGTTGTCTGTAGGCTGTTCATTTTTGATGCTTCTTTGTGTGAGGATGCTAAGTTTTCACTATAGCCTGGAATCAAATATAGCCTTAAAGCTCCTATTAACCTGCTGTACTGTTCCTGTTATAGCAGAATGGGCACTCCCTCAGGCTAGTAAAGGTTATTAAATTGACTTATGCATTCAAGGAGTCCCAAAATGATTTTTTTTATTAATGATCAATCAATGTAGTTATTGATTTACTTAGTCGCTTCTGACCCTTCATGATCCAGTAGACATCAATTTTGCAGTAATGACTGTCAGTAACTGCTTCTCTGAATTTTGTAAGATTATTTATTAAATGATATGGTCGGCATATAAGACAACCAAATAATAGCTTGTCATTCAACAGTTATAGTTAATAGTTCACAGATTACTGTTGAAATCTTCAGCAGCTAACAGTCTAAAGACTTGCACAGGTTTTGCAATAGTTACCAGTCTGTGGGGAATTTAATTTATTGATTTGAAAGATGAAGGTGAGTTTAAAACAGACAGTGGGATTTAACCTCAGGCTTTTGCCATAGCAAAAAAGAAAGATGTAGTATTCACACATGCTAAAAGGGGAAGGAGCACAGAGCACAGTTCAACTTGAGAATTGAGAATAAAGAGATATGGCCTTGAACTGCTGGCTAAAGTCTTGAGTTATTCTTGGTGTATTGGGAGCTGGGTTAGATTTCTTTAGAATAAAAAGGAAAAAGGGGTAAAGAAAAAGAGAGAGAAATGTACCTCAGTTGAACAGAAACCCTTGTTCATCTTTCAATAAAAAAAATAAAAGCAGGAGAGAAAAAAAATTGGTCGTTCTGTTCTCCTCTAACTTACTAGATGGTCTGGGATCATTTTTAAAAATACTTTTTGGGAGGCATTTAACCAATGAAAACAAATCAAAACCTATAAAATGTATGGAATTGCCAATAAGAACTGAAGGCAGGACAAGAAGCAATGGGTGGAAACGAATCAAGGAGAGAAGCAACCTAGAACTAAGGAGAAATTTCCTGAAAGTTAAAACAATTAATCAGTGGAACAACCTGCCTCCAGATTGTGAATGCTCCAACACTGGAAGTTTTTAAGAAGAGCTTTGCACAGCCATTTGTCTGAAATGGTATAGGGTTTCCGGCCTGAGCAAGGGGTTGGACTAGAAGACCTCTAAATTCCCCTTCAACTCTGTTAATCTGTTCTGCTATTTAGGACTGGATAAGAAATACAAATAAATGGATGGCATTGTTAAACCAACAAATGTTGGGTTTCACATTGTTTGAGCCTTAAATAAATGTTATCTATGCAAGCTGCTTAAGGTTTTCTTTTTCATTTAATGCTTGTAATGTGTTCTCAGCTGAAAGCTGGAGAGGACATTCTTAGTTGAAATGTGAGTTAAATGTCACTTGGATTAGCACTATCTCTACCTCGTAAACTCATCTGTTAGGATGCTGAAGCTCAAAAAGATTAGGTGGTTTAAGTGTGTAGTTGTTTAAAATGGAGCTATGGGCGAAAGCAGAACCAGTCTAAACTTCTTGATTTTTCAAATCAAAATTTGCTGCTTTCTCTATTCATCCAGCCAAACCTTTGTATTTCATGACAGTCCAGATTGTTATTTGAAAAAGCCAACTTGCCTTAAGATTATAGCTTCTCTGAGCAGCTAGAAGCTCTCCAATATCAATAAATCCTTCAAATATCATGCATAAATATGTGCTTAATTGGAGAGGGATGTTGAGGGTGAGACTAAATAATTTTGGCTAGAATCACAATGTCACACTGAGCCACAATACGGGTTGCTTTGCATGATATGGGCACCCAGCCAATGTGCTTGGTAAACCTTAATTTTACACTTATATTACATAAACCTAGCTAATATGTATTCAATGAACCGCAGTTAAGCAAAGCACATAGTTTCATGCCTTCTCACCAAAGTGGTACCTATTTATCTACTTGTATTTGCATGCTTTCGAAGTGCTAGGTTGGCAGGAGATGGAACAAGTAACAGGAGCTCACTCCATAAGTTGGTACTTAGGTCTCGAACTAGTTGACAAGCCCAGCATCTTAGCCACTCAGCTACCGCACCTTCCCTTATTTATAACTGCAAGAGATAGGAAGCAACAGGTCAGAAGCTGAGAGAAGTCAACCAAACAACAGATAAGATGTTTGGAAAAAGAAAGAAGTTTCTAAGTAAGCGGATACTTCCCTGTAGCTAGGCCATATCATGTGTGTTTGGGCAGGAGTCAAATTCAAGTGTCAGGTGAATAGTGATTATTAGTAGTCCAAAGGTTTGAGAAGATGATTTGGGGAGTTGAAGTCCAGACATCTTAATGTTGCTACAGTTGAGAAACACTTATGTAGGGAGTGGTCAACTCCCCTCCAGCAAATGCCTTCAAGTAGAAGCTGAACAGCCGCCTGTCAGGGATATCTGTGTTGGATTCCTGCGCTCATCGATGGTCTGTCCTCAATACCTTCCAATTCCAAGAGTTTGTTGCATCATAAAATTTACACCCAAGGTATCCAGGGTCACCTCTCTTCCTTTCCTTTTGTCTGCGTCTTTGCTGTATTTCTTTCTCTGAACATATGAACACAGATAATGTCAGAGTTTTGGCAGTGTGTCTATTATTATGAGATAAACGCAGGAGCAAAACACAGCACACAGAGCCTTAAGACAATTAATAGTGGTTTATATACAAATATATACAAACATATGCATGGAGGTTCACCCCTTACCACTCAGCTACGAACACAAGGAGAGAAATGAAATTCATGATGAGAGAGAGAAACACCCTCTAATAGCCACCTATATTTAGACTTGTGCGGACCTCCCATCAGAGTCTTAAAAGGGTTATACCTTAGCTGCAATGAATCATCGTCATTGCATCAGTTTACAATTTACAGCTTACAATCTTTCATCAGCTGGCAGCTATTAAATCCTCAGTACCTGACAGATGAGGACAGGAAAAGAACCTGTGCCTGATTTATTTCTAGGCCTTGGTACAGGACAGTTCAATGAACAATGATGGTGACCAGGAAAGAAGCCCTTTAAACTCATTTTATACATGGAGGATTAAGAATCTGAATTTTACACAACTCAGCGGCATTTTTTTTATTAATTTAACTACCTCAAACGAAAGTTGTGATGCTAAAAAGGTCTTAATTTGGTTTATATGACCTCTTGATTCATACAGATAGTCCTTAATACAGGTAGTCCGTAATTTATGACCATGATTGAGGCCAACATTTATGTTGCTAAGTGAGAGATTTGTTACGTGAGTTTTGCCCCATTTTATCACTTTTCTTGCCATGGTTGTTAAGTGAACCATTGCAGTTGTTAAGTTAGTAACACGGTTATAAAGAGATTCTGGCTTCCCCATTGACTTTGCTTTGTCAGAAGGTCACAAAAAGAGATCACATGTCCCTGGGACAGCAAAGCTGTCATAAATATGAATCGGTTGCCAAGCGTCTGAAATTTGATTACGTGACCAGGGGGATGCTGCAATGGTCGTAAGTGTGAAAAATGGTCATAAGTTACTTTTTTCAGTGCCATTGTAACTTTGAAAGGTCACTAAATAAACCATTGTAAGTCGAGGACCATCTGTACTTCCCTTGAGATCAGTAGGAGCAGCTGAGTGTAATTGAAACATACTATTGATTTTCTTCATTGCTCAACATTGAACAATCTAGAAATAAATTAAAATAGGTCTCCAAGAACATTTTTTCAGTAATAAATATCCATTGGGATCTAATATCTTATGCTGTTACAGTCAGGGTGTTTCACAGACAAGTAATAATAGGCTTGCTGAATTATATAATTTATCATATTTCTGTCCCTGCATAGAGCATTATCCAAGTGAATATATAATGCCCAGCCTTCTATTAAAGTGTTTCCCTCTACGAAAGATTTGCTGGAACACGCAGCTCCTACAGTTCAATGAAAGATTTAAAAAGAAAAAAAGGTTCAAAGTTAATTAGATGAAATGAGGCATAACCAATGCATGTTCTACCCCGCTAGTGCAGATATGTACAATAAATAAACATGCTTGGAATATCCCTAGACCTGGAAAATATATTGGACCATGCCTATGAAAATACTTCTAGCAAGGCCCATTTTTAATGCGTTGGCTCAATTCCCAATCCTTCAGCAAATATTTCAGGGAAGAAACTTTAAATGCATACTTTGGTTCAACACAAACATACCGTAACTACAAACTAAAGCTTACCATTAGATGTGCAAGCAGTAGTATGCATATTTCATTAACTGGTTAGGTTTAGGGTTTGTTCTCACGTCAAGATTTAACTGATTTTATAAATAATAAATGTATGTTTCTAACTGCAGATAAAGAAGAATGAAAGGCGGGGCAAGACAAGTCAAGATAAAATTCTTGATACGTTTGCACATTAGAGGTGGGGCTGAAATCAGGATCATATAGTAACCCATGGCAGTGTTTCATTAATCAGCTCCTATTCCACATATACCGGTATATAGCACCTATACCTCATCCAACCCTAGATTTTGGTAGACCTAAATCATGCCCTCCCTGGAAAAGCTGGGCTAAGTCTATTCCTACTGCCTTCATTATTATTTTTATCTACATGGATCTTTTGATTGAAAATGGACTTCTGTAAAGAAACATTTATATCCTGTCACCTATTTACTTCATACAACACCACTGAATGTCCCAAAGGTGCTTTTTTTGAAAGGCAACTGGACTTTCCTTGTTTTTCCTTGAAGACATTTCACTTCTCATCCAGGAAGTTTCTTCAGTTTTGACCGAATGGTGGAGAATGGAAGAATTAGTCAATCGATTACAATTGGTGAATGATCAAAGGCCAGAATATTAAACAGGAGTGTGAGTTGTACAAAGCACCTATGTGGAAAATATAAGAACAAATTAGAAAACTGGCTTTTTTTGGACAATGACGAAATGGTCATCCTCTTGTCCTATATTTTACAACTTCATAATCTTAGTTCTAGTTCATAAAAACATTCTTAGTAACACAGGGCATTTTTTTTCCTATATAGGGGAAGTCTGCATTACTTTGGAAATAACAAGTAGACCAGTTCTGAAAAAAGTTAATTTTGCTGATTCCAGATCTATTTTTTTAATAAGATGAAATCTGTTTCTCATATTTCTTTCTCCCAGCCTTACACACAACCTCATACACCCCAGAATAGCCTGGAGCAGATTATTCTTCCCACTTGTCTGCATTACTTACTTGCAGGGAGCTTTGGGAATTAACCTGAAGGCTGCAGGCCATTTGTGCAGAAAATAACAAATTGCTAAAAATTGCCATCTTTGAAAACGTCAGGACCCGAATACAACCAAGGGCTTACTTGTTGCGGTACATTTTTCTCAGCCCCTTCATCATTTTGGTTCTTTCCCCCCCCCCCCTTTACTTAATCCACTGCTTCACACATCTTTTCTTCCACCTGGAGAAATGAAATATCACGTGCCAAGGCAAAGCTTTTCAAGTGACCTTTTGAAATAAGTGCTTAGCAAAAACGTAATGTATTGATTTTCAATATGACCATTTGTAGCCAGGTTGTGAAATGTTCAGTGGTACAATCTAAAAAAGACGGTGGGTGAGGGTGAAGGAAGAAGATTCTGTGCGTTTGTACACACAGTGTACTAAACTCTAATGAGCAAAATTCCTGTATGCTATGCCCAAACAAATGAGCATCTTGTGGCTAATGTGGTGTCAGCCAAGATGATGCAACAGGCTTAAGCACATCCTTGGGTTCTCACATCATGCTGAGATGCAGATTCCCTGATCCTCTTTTATCCTAGTTGTATGATATTCATGCTATATGAACTCAGGTGCCATATATGTTGGTATGTGCCAGCCAAGAATACTACAACTCATTCTTCTAAGATTGCTCAGATTTACTTAAACCAAGAGAACTTCTTTCATCACTTTGAGAACAACAGAGTTGAAACAACTGCAAAGCAATGTTATTCTTGGAATGCATTATATGCCTTCTGCTATATGTGGGTGGCACAGCACATATGAATTATTTGCACTAGAAAAAAGGATTGTAAAACAAATCAGTGGTGCTAAGATCTATTTATTTGTGATGTAGGGGTTGTATTCAGGGGCAATGTTCCCTCTAATTTTTTTTCAGTGTGTGTGGAAAAGTATAGTGTTTGAGCGGCATCTTTTCATGCCTGAGCACCTGATTTTTTTAGCCATAATTGCCATCAGAGCAGATGTTGGGGAGGGGGGCAAGGAGGTAAAGGGTCCCCTCCCTCTCCCTCAGACCCCCAGGAAGGAAGGAAGGAAGGAAGGGAGGGGGAGGGAAAGGAAAGGAAATGGGAAAGAAGAAAAAGAAAGGAAAAGAGAAGAGAAGAAAGGAAAAAGGAAAGGAAATGGAAAAGAAGGAAAGGAAAAAGGAAAGGAAATGGGAAAGAAGAAAGGAAAGGAAAAGAGAAAAGAAAGGAAAAAAGAAAGGAAAGGAAAAAGTGAAATTAGTGAATTAATTAATTACATAGTGAAATTAGCACCAACTGTAGCATCTCTGTCTACTTGTATTTATCTTTAAGAAACAAAAAAAAATCAAGCAGGGTGATAGATTGCAGAATGGCTTTCAGAAGTGAGTGTCTTATCTGAGCAATATGAAGACCTTTTCTTGAGCTTTACTTCAGGAAATCAGAAGAAAGAATAATCACTATGTAGTGAGAAGACTAACCCGATTAGTTCACTTCCAAAAACTACAGGAAAAACATGATCTTATAGAAAAACACAAAAAAGTTCTGGTTTTTTTGGCAGCAATCTGCTGTGCAAGTCACTCAGTAGTGATTCATTAGCACTTCCTCAGTTATCCTGCATTAAAAAAAAGCTAGCAGAAAGCCCTAACATTAGCTGATTTAGGCTAGCAACATCAAAAGGGCTCTGAAAAAAAAATCCAAAGAGATGAGGATTCTGCTTCCATCATTAAAGAGAGCTGTCAATTTACAATTATCAAAACAAGATACCATTTATTTGGCCTCTGCACCAATCCATTCTCAAAGTTTTGCCCCATATTCATGAGAAGTAGAAATCACAGGATGAAAGGTATGGGACTTGAGTTTATTTATTAGATTTTTGTCCCACCTTTATTACTTCATAGGTAACTCAAGAAAGTGAACATACATAATTGTTGTGGCCCAGCAGGAGCCATTGGAGCTGCCACCAGACTCCGAGAGCGAGGGTTCCTATGAGTCGGCTCTGGAGGACCCTGGGCAGGGTTCTGACTCTGAGCAGGGATCGGAGAGTTTGGTCAGCCACCAGGAGGCGCCTGAGGCATGGAGCAGCGGTGAGAGCCAAAGGAGGGGGGCTCCGGATGCCATGCCTTGGAGCAGTGGGGAGGAGTCACGGGACAGTGTCTCAGACATAAGCAGGGAGTTCTTAGATGCCCATTATCGCCGCGCCCACAGGCGCAAGGAGCAAGGGCGCAGTTACCGGCAGTAATTGCTCTCAGCTGCTGATAAGTAGACTCCTCTTCAGTCTATAAAAGGATTGACTGAGCATACGCCCTTTGCAGAAGTCAACAAAGGAATTATTCGGGAAGTTCTGTCTTGGAAGCTTAGCATGCTGGACAGCTGCTATCGTGTCTCTGTGTTGGAGGTGTCTGAGAGCCTTGTCGTGGTGGATTACTGCCAAGGATCTGTCTGTCTGTCTGTGCAATAAATCCTGTTGAAATAGTATTGTTCCGGAGCGTGTTCTGTGTTGGCGAGGGAAGAAGGGGGGTCAGAACACATAATACTTAGGTATGGAGAAAGGAAGGGAAGTGAAAAAGAAAGAAAGGAAAAAGGAAAGGAAAGGAGAAAGCAAAGCAAAAGAGAAAGGAAAGGAAAAGAGAAAGGAAAGGAAAAGGAAAAGCAAAGGAAGATAGAAGAAGGACAGAAAGGGAAAAGGAAAGAGTGGAATGGTACTGCTCAAAAACCAAGTCTCAAGATCCTGTGCACCCCTTTGGCTCAGGCAGTCCAATTCCCCGCTGCTTCCCTCTCTCTGCAAAGTGAAAGGATCTCAGAAAGGCTGCCTAGCTCAGAACGGGGCTTCAGACGCAATGCCTGAGAAACCCCGGATGTGCAGGGAAACGCAGGCTACAACCAGCGAATCGCGTTTTCCCAGGAACCAACGAAGCCCCAGAGGACCAATGAGAATTCTCCCTTCTGTAGCGTCATCAGTCTCCATGTAGAGTCTTCCTTGATTTGACCAATCACCAGATGGAGGAGAGAGTTCGGTGCAGAGAGAGAGAGGAGGGGGGATATTTTCAGTAATATTTTAAGACATAAAAAAAAACTGTGCGCAGTTTGAAACTTCTGTGCGGTGTTTTCTTGTTATGTGCGCGGCCGCGCAGGCGCGCAGCTTAGAGGGAACAGTGTTCAGGGGTGGTATTCAGCCCATTCAGACCGGTTCGGGAGAATTGGATGCTAATTTTACATCTGGTTCACCGAACCGATAGTTGCAAGGAATAGCTGACTCCGCCCCTCCCAGGAATCTCCAAGCAACCTGTTTTAGATGCTAGATAAGTCCAGGGCCTGAAAGGGTAAAAAATGGGCCTCCTGGAAGTTCCGGAAGTACGGGTACAGGCCCATTTCCAACCTCTGGAGCCCGGGGGAGGCCGTTTTCACGCTCCCAGAGGCTCGAGGAAAGCCCCTGAAGCCTGGGGAGAGCAAAAACTAACCCCCCACCGCAGTGCAGGAGGCCAAGTAGGCCACACCGACCATGGCCATGCCCACCCAGCACCTGGGCAGAGAACCGGTAGCTAAAAACTTTCAATCCCACTCCTGGTTGTATTCCACCACATTGGAAAAAAATCCTCTTGATTTATATATATATAACTCAGTTTGAAGATCACTGAGTAAGGGCACATAAGCACTCTGGGTAAGTCTTAAAGTAGTTTTGGACATTTATGATTTCCTGATGTCCATGCTTAAGAGATGAACTGATCTATTGCTGACCCAGTTATAGAATATTTCGAAAAGTAATAAAAGTAGCTGTTTGGAGCTTACGGTTGGTTCAGTTCCCCATTTGTGGGTACTTTTGATTCACCATGTCTCTTAACCATGAGGTTTCAGTTGTTGTAGCAGGTCTTTCAATGGAAAGGTGATCTCATGCTCTGCAGCTCTCTTAGATAGGAGCTGCTGTTGGTTTGTTTGGCATACAACACAAGGCGGTACAACATAAAAGAACTGGGTGAGGATAGAAGATGCAAGTCGATTCTTTGATTTTCATTTTCCCTTTTGTTAGATCGGGTAATGGAAAGGCACACACAGGCTAACAGTAACAACAGCTCTTTATTAACTCAGTAGCAACTATGTACAATCCAGCAAGGGTTGAGTCTGACAGCAGCCCTTTTATAGGGAGCTGTCAGACCCTTCAACCAATGAGATTAAACCTCTGTTCCCACCGGAATAGAGGGCCTTGGTGGAAACCATTATAGCTGAAGCTAGTATCTAACACTCCCCCCCCCACTTAGATGGAGTAATCCTACTGGTTCAGTGGTGGGTTCCTCCCGGATCGCACCGGATCGCGCGCGCTCCCTTTCAGCGCTCCACCTGGCTCTCGCGCTCCCTTTCAGCGCTCCACCTGGCTTGCGCGCTCCCTTTCAGCGCTCCACCTGGCTTGCGTGCTCCCTTTCAGCGCTCCACCTGGCCTCGCGCTCCCTTCCGGCGCTGAAACCGGAAGTACAGTTTTGCCCGGCCCTGGTGAAGCAACGACGCCTGTCTGCGCTCCACCAGCTCGGCTGGGAACGGAGATGTTTCCTCAGCGGAGCGGAGCGCCTGAAAAGTCTTTTCAGGCACTCCGCTCCGCTGAGGAAACATCTCCGTTCCCAGCCGAGCTGGTGGAGCGCAGGCAGGCGTCGTTGCTTCGCCAGGGGCGGGGCAAGACTGTACTTCCGGTTTCAGCACCGGAAGGGAGCGCGAGGCCAGGTGGAGCGCTGAAAGGGAGTGCGCAAGCCAGGTGGAGCGCTGAAAGGGAGCGCGCAAGCCAGGTGGAGCGCTGAAAGGGAGCGCGCGCGATCCGGTGCGATCCAGCAGGAACCCACCACTGTACTGGTTACATAGTCATGCAGGTAGGCGGGCTTTTTGGTAGCTCTGCCTGACCTGCACAGTTCAGTTGAAGGGTGCTCTTTGGACAGGTCGGATGGACCTGTTTGCTCCGCAGCTCTGCTTGGTGGAAGCTCCTGGAACCTTTCACAGGCCGCGGCTGGAGCTTCTAGAGCTGGTTTGCTTGGAGCTTGCTGCAGGCCTGCAATACAACCAGATAAGTTCCCCGGTACCCTCGGGCTTGAGCTGCCTGTGGATGGAGTGAGTTCTTGCTCCTTTTGGGTAAGGCTTTGGCTAACTCGTGCAGGAGTTACCTCTGGTTGCCTAGGATTGGAGTTGGAGGGCGGCCACGGAGTTGGTCAACGTGCCATCTCCAATTCCGACTGCCCTCGAGTTCTACAATATAAGACCGAGGCCCGGTGATGCCTATCACTGTGGCAGGAATCCACAAAGTTCCCCTGGCATAGTTGTGAGCGTAAACTGAATCCCCTATGCTAAAGTTCTGAATTTTGCTTGTGAAGTCAGAGGGCAATGTGGCAGAATAGTTTGGGTGTAGCCGGTCTAAGTGGGACATTAGCCGGCGACCCATGAGAAGCTTGGAGGGGCTTCTCCCTGTAGTGGCACTGGGTGTGATGTGCTGAATTAGCAAATAGTGGTCAACCCGTGTTTGCCAATCTCCCGGGCCCATCCTAGATAGGACCTCTTTTGCAGATCTCACCATTCTCTCCGCCTGACCATTGGAGGCCGGATGGAATGGCATGACCAGGGCATGCCTGATTCCCTGAGCTGTTAGGAAGGTCTCAAATTGCATGGCCGTGAATTGGGGGAGAGACCAGGATGTCGGGCAGGCTGTGTGTGGAGAAAAGTCTCTGTAGTACCTTGATGACTGCTTCTGCCATAGTGAAGGTCATCAGGACTACCTCTAGCCATTTCGAGTAGGCATCCACAATTACGAGGAAAGTCTGGCCATGAACTGGGCCAGCAAAATCAATGTGCAACCTAGACCATGGTGCCTAAGGTCGCTCCCACTCGTTAGCGGGTGCCTCTGGGTGAGCTGGTCTGGACTCCTGGCATGGTGTGCAGGTGGCCACCCATTCTTTGATCTCCCTGCCCATATTTGGCCACCACACGTAACTCCTGGCCACTGGACTTCATCCTGACAATTCCAGGATGCCCTACGTATGAAGTCTCTAATACTGTGCAGTTTGGGTGGAACAATGACCCGGTCCCCCCACAGCAAACAGCCATTACCAACAGACAGTTCGTCATGCTTACAATGGTACATTTTGAATTCAGACCCAACAGGCCTCTTGGGCCACCCCCTCCACACCCAGTTCAAAATTTGTTTGATTGTGAAGTCTTTTACAGAGTGGCGGGCAACGTCACCAGTCAAGACAGGACCAGTCTCTAAGCAGTCAATGAGAAGGACTGGCGTCTCCAGGATAGGATCAGCAAGAAGTTTGGTAGTGGGCAGCAGCTCAAAGCGTTAGCGTGCCCCAAAGTGGAGCCTGGTCAGTGGACGAGGCGGTAGGAGTAGGCAGCTAAGAAAATGGTCCATCTAGTTATCCACCGTGATAATGACACAGGAGTAGGTCGGTCCCCAGTCAGCAAACCCAGTAGTAGTTTATGGTCCGTAATTAGTTTGAAATCACGGCTGTATAGGTACTCATGGAACCTTTTTACTCTGGCCACTGCAGCCAAAGCCTCAAGGTCCAACTGGCTGTAGTTCCGCTCAGCAGCAGACAAGGTCCTAGAGTAAAAGGCTTTGGGATCCTCGGTTCAGTTGGGTCTGCGGTGGCTGAGGATGGCTCCGGCGCCAAACGGGGAAGCGTCGCAGGTCAGCACTAATGGCAGGGTCTGGCTGTACTACACCAGGAACATGTCTGCTGAGAGAAATCTTTTTACAGCGGCAAATGCGGCAGCCTCGGCTCTGCCCCAGGACCACTTCACGTTCTTCAGCAGGAGACGATGTAAGGGCTCAGCAATGGTGGCTTTCCAGACCGGTGGCGAAGACATCCTCTAACTCCTTAAAAATTGCTTCAGCGCTCTTGTCTTTCAAGGCGTTGATACCGGCCACTTCTAGGCCCAGGGCTTCAACCAGTCAAGCCCCAGGAGGTTCTGCAGGTCGCCGCTGACCACCATCACTGGAAGCTGGCCGCTGCATTTCTTGAATTGCACCCGGAAGGTGCCCTGGCCCACGATGGGGACTCAGTTCCCCTGGTAGTCGCGGAGGCGGATGTCAGGGGCGCGTAGATGCTGCTTCTTCAGGCTAGGGATAGCCCGCTTGAGTGTAGACCACGGCATGATGGTCAGTGATGACCCCGTGTCGATCTCCATCTTGAATGGAGAGCCCTCGATGAGGACTGTAACCTTCAGCTTTTTTGGCCGCCTAGTGCGGACTTGGCCGATTGAGGTGTGGTAGGTGACTTGGGTATCACCCTATGAGTGCTGTGGTGGCTTCTGCCATGTCCCTTGGTTGGGCCTCTGCTGGCAGTTGGATCGGCTTCTTGACTGCCAGGTTGTTGTGGGGTGCTCGCTTCTGCAAACTTTGGCGATGTGCCCCTTTCGCTCGCAGCGCTGGCAGATAGCATTGTGGAAATGGCAAGCATGGTCTCCTCCGCAGCTAGCACAAGTCAGAGAACGCTGTTTGAATTTGTGTGCCAACTTGGTGCGGCTACTGCGCATGCAGCAGCGGTCATCTTCATCTTCTGAGTTTCTGGCCTCTGCAGCCTTGCGATGTGCGCGTGCCCTCTTCCACGCATCTTGCGGAGCGCTTTGGTGCTGCAGGGTCTCTGTAGACTTGACAGCCAATTCTGATGTCCTGGCTTCGTCCAAGGCAATTTGTAGAGTGAGGTCAGATTTGGCCAGCAACCTCCTCTGTAAATTAATGTCCCGCACACCGCATATGATGCGGTCAAGAATCAGCTCGTCAAGGTCTCAGAACTCGCAGTACGCTGCAGCCTTTTGTACCACCACAACATACTCGTTGATTGATTCACCTTCCTTCTGGTTGCGAATATTAAATTCGTGCCTGTGGATGTGCTTAGATGGCTTGGGAGCGTAGTGAGTCCTCAACGTCTGCTGGAGCATGGACCAAGCGACCGATTGTAGCGCCGCTGGTTCTGACAGGTCTTTGGCAGTTTTGAATACTTCCCGTCCATAGTAACCAAGGAGCATGTTCTTCTTGCGGCCTTCAGAAAGGTCCATGAGGTCGTTGGTTTCGAGGAAGCAGTCGAATCTCAGCATATCCGAGTCCCAGTGCTCGGTGACTGGGTCATCCGGAGTCGGTGGGGCGTGCATGGCCGGTTTGTGTTCAAAGGGCGTTTTGAGCTTGCCCTCAAAAATGACTGCTCAAAGCTGTGCTGAGCTCCGGGCTGGATGTACTTGCTGGATTGCTATGCTCTTTTTGGTTTGCCTAGTCACCTTCCAATCCCATCCTCATCGCCAGTGTTAGATCGGGTAATGGAAAGGCACACACAGGCTAACGGTAACAACAGCTCTTTATTAACTCAGTAGCAACTATGTACAATCCAGCGAAGGTTGAGTCTGACAGCAGCCCTTTTATAGGGAGCTGTCAGACCCTTCGACCAATGAGATTAAACCTCTGTTCCCGCCGGAACAGAGGACCTTGGTGGAAACCATTATAGCTAAAGCTAGTATCTAACACCGTTGTAACTTTGAATGATCACTAAGAGAACTGTTGTAAGTTGAGGACTACTTGTACAAGACCCAGAGTTATTTCCTTTTACTGTGTTGCAGTCAGGAGACCATGTTACTTTCCAAGACCAGTAAAAAAAATGGAACTTGGACTTTTATTTAAACTTCAGATGAATAGCCTTTGATAGACCTCCTCTGGAAATTTGCCTACCCTTCCACCCCCCACCCACCCCCCATTGGAAGCCACCAGCCTGGGTTGAAATCCCTGGGTTGCTTCAGTATAATTGCAGTTGCTACTGTGGTATAAGGGCCAGCAAAGCTGACAACAGATTGTATGGAGGCAGTCACTTTTGCAACCAGTGGAGGATGTTGGCCATATGGATTTCCTCTTTAAAAGACCCTTGGAGGTGTATTTAAAGAATGAATAGAATCTGCAGTTTTTGTGAAAGGGAAAGAAGCTCCTTTCACTGAGCTTGGCACACATTGAAATAGGCCTATGCAAATCACGTGTGTAGACTAATCAAAGCTTTTAGCTCCCCTAACTGAAGATGTGAAGGCTGAATGGAAATTGCCCAGGCACAAAGAATGCATTGTCCAACTGTAGCACAGCTGTGCAAAATAAATACGATTGGCTGGCTGGAGCCATTGTATTCACATTCCCCATTTTCTTAGAATGCTTCCTTTTGCATTGACTTTTTCACAATTGAAATGAAGCCAATAATCAGCACCTTGACCTTAAACTGTCTGACCATTTGTCAAGGTTCAGCCAAGATAATCACCCTGGTTTTAGAAATCCTGCTTAGCAACCGCTGAGCAAACAACAGGGGGACAATCTGGCTAATATTTGGCACTTTCTCAGTGAAAAAGACAAACAAGAAGTGCTCAGATTCTATTTGGTGAAACAGAGAATTCCTTAAAAATGCTTGATGTTAGCTGATGATTGCTGTTGGGGGGGAGGGTAAGGATAGGAGTTGATATGACACACACTGAGCTAGTCATTGTAGAAATTAGGGATTTTATTCTTGACACTGTTATTTATACTAATGAAATAACATAATGGTATGTATAAATGAAAGTATTATTTACAAAGTGTGCAGTTCCGTGCATAAGAAATATATATAAAAATCAGGCTTAGCATGTTTCATTTTCCTCCCTATGAAGTTTCTTTCTCTCAATTTCTCCTTGTAATTTATACTGATAGTCCTCGACTTACAACAGTTAATTTAGTGACTGTTCGACCTTACAACGGCATTGAAAAAAGTGACTTATGACCCTTTTTCACACTTATGACCATTGTAAGCATGGTCACGTGATCAACATTCAGACCTTTGTGATGTGAACTGATTCACATTTATGACGGTCGCAGTGTCCCGGGTTCATGTGATCCCCTTTTGCAACCTTCTGACAAGCAAAGTCAATGGGGAAGCCAGATTCACTTAGCAACCGTGTTACTAACTTAACAACTTAACAAATGTGGCAAGAAATGTCATAAAATCAAAACTCATTTAACGGATTTCTCACTTAGCAACATAAATTTTGGGCTGAATTGTGTTCGTAAGTTGAGGACGACCTGTATTGTACATCTATTGCATCTCTTTGGTTTCACAGAATTAAGAGCACCTTAATGTAGACCTAATAGTTTTTATTCCTCTTACATTCCAAATTACTTTTGTTCGTGTATCATTAAAAAAAATCCTTCTAAAGTTCAGAACTTTAGTTACCTGAAGCATGCGTTCATTTCTTTTGTGGGTTTCTGCCTATGTAACTGATGTCCTAGGCAATAAACATTGAAATGTCACTATCTTTATAGACTGAACCTGATGACGTGTGAAATCAACATTCAGAGTTGGAAGATGGAAAGATGAAGATCTATTCAATTTATTTTCCAACGCACCAGAAGGCAGCACAAGAAACAATAGATGGAAACTAATCAAGGAGAGAAGCAACCTGGAATTAAGGAGAAACTTCCTAACAGTGAGGATAATTAACCACTGGAACAGCTTTGCCTGCAGAAGTTGTGGGTGCTCCATCCCCAGAGGGTTTCAAAAAGAGATTAGACAACTATTGATCTGAAATGGTACAGGGTCTCCTGCTTGAGCAGGGGGCTGGAATAGAAGATCTCCAATGCCACTTCCAGCTGTATTCTGATTGATTGATTCTGATTGAAACGTTCTTATTAAATCTTGTGGAATCACTTTGTTTTCCTCCCTCTCGTCCTCTCAGTTAAATTAGAAAATGCATTTGCAGTTTCTTCAAGCCCATATTTTGCTTTGCACTTTTGCTTTAGAATGAAAATTATGTTGAGGAATGGCACAAATCTTCTTCCTTACGCATCAAAAATTAGGACTGTGAAAATGTACGCAGCAGCTGGGGGGGTCGGGGGGGGGGAACCTGAATGGACAACCGAGTTGAGAAGGAAGCTAGAAGCAACAGTCTAAGATAAAAGCGACACATTGAGTTACGCTGCATTCCATCAAAAGAAGAGAGTCTTCACAGTGAGAAGAGAATATAACTGTTCTTACAGAAGAAGCATGTTAACTCAGGGACTGGAGTAGTGTTTGGATTGTTTTAAGATAGCAGCAAAGCCATCAGAAAAAAAACAACCACCTTGGGGTAGGCCTGGGTAATATCACACCCAGCCTTTTGTCTGGCCCTGTCTGGCCCATGGTGGTGGTAAGGCGTTGGAGGGGTGGCAGGGGGCAGTGGCAGCAGCCCTCCACAACACTCCCAGTTTCTCAGATAGCCTCTTGGAAAAATTAATTGCCCACCTCTGCCTTAGAGTGACTGTAAATCTTGGTAATGCCACTTTGCAGGGTTTTGCAACAAAAGCAGCATAAAGGTGACATTACATTTTATGACAGCATTGTTTTGCGTCAAGACAAAAAGAGATGGAAAATACACAACACAATAGCGAAGGAAGTTCCTACCGCTCTTAAATTTCTCTGCAGGCTGATATAAATTGCAGCAATCGCAAAATCGACTGCTGAGTTGACTTTTCAACAGCCGTTATTACTACCAGGCGTGTGGATTGATCATTCTTCTTTGTTAAGAACAGGGTGGTTGCTTAGCACCAGTCTTCTCTCCCAGCGCTCCTAAATTAATTGACATTTTCATAATCCTTGATAACTTTCAAGATTTCAGAATCTAGATGTCTGCTGATGGCGGTTTTTGAGCAATGTGCCTTTGTTTCTGCTTAATAATAGCAATAGCACTTAAACTTATATACCGCTTCACAATGCTTTACAGCCCTCTCTAAGCGGTTTACAGAGTCAGCATGTTGCCCCCAACAGTATGGGTCCCACCCACCTGTTCAATCAGGCTTGCATTGAAACATGTTGACAAACAAATTGCAACTGGAAATGGAATCAAGAACATAGGAAGGAGCCTGTACATCTGCTGCCCATAGGGAGAATGCAACAATAGAAGGCTTTCTACTGAACTACGACTCCAAAGAATCTCAGCATTATTTTGCTTCAAAATTTCCTTATCAGAGCGGTCACATTTCACAGTCCCTAGATATGTTAAAATTCCCCTTTAAGGCACGATTGACTCTTGGCTTGACTCTTGTCTAGATTACCTCCAGATTAAAGCATCTCAACTCTTTTTGGGACTTCCAAACAATCCTGGGGGAAACAAGGGCTGCTCCTGCTATTGCTCCAAAGAGTATACTTCTTGACAAAAAGTAATACATTGCTTTTAAAATAACAAGGGGAAGTAATAAATAAATAAATAAATAAATTTAATTTGTTAGCCGCTCCCTCTCCACAAGGGACTCGGGGCGGCGTACAATAAGAGCACATACATATATACATATAAACATACACATACACGCATACACATACACGGAGGAGGTAACAGTCATTAAAACATACAATAATAAAATAAAATTAGCAGTTAAAATACCCCACATTAAAAATTACAAATTTAAAAAGACTGTCAGGAGGAATAGGATGAAACTACGGTTGAGCCAGGCCAGATAATTGAAAAAGGTGGGTCTTGAGCTTTACACGGAAGGAGCGGAGATCGGAAGTAATCCTGATGTCAAGGGGGAGGTCATTCCAAAGGGCTGGGCCCATCACAGAGAAGGCCCTACTCCTGGGTGTCGCCCCCCGACACTGTTTAGTGGACGGCACCCGGAGAAGTCCCTCTCTGTGTGAGCGGATTGGTCGTAGGGATGTATGGGGCAGGATGCGATCCCGCAGGTAACTAGGTCCTGTGCCATGGAGCGCTTTGAAGATCGTAATCAAAACCTTGAAACGCACCCGATAGACCACAGGAAGCCAGTGCAGCTCGCGCAGGAGAGGTGTTACATGGGAGTACCTAGTACTCCCCATAATCACCCGCGCGGCCGCATTCTGGACCAGCTGTAGTCTCCGAGTGCATCTCAAGGGAAGCCCCATGTAGAGAGCATTGCAGTAGTCTAGGCGAGATGTCACCAGCGCATGGGTGACTGTGCATAAGGCATCCCGGTCCAATAAGGGGTGCAATTGGCACACCAGGCGGACCTGGTGGAACGCCCCCCTTGCCACAGCTGTTACATGGTCATCCATGGACAGCCGGGCATCCAGGAGGACGCCCAAATTGCGCGCCCGCTCCATGGGGGCCAGTTGCTCGCCCCCGATGGCCAGAGATGGAAGCAACTGGTTGAACCGGGGGGCCGGAAGCCACAACCACTCTGTCTTGGAGGGGTTGAGTTTGAGTCGGTTGTCACCCATCCAGACCCGTACGGCTTCCAAACACCAGGACATCATTTCGACGGCCTCGTTGGGGTGGTTTGGGGTGGAAATGTACAGCTGAGTATCATCAGCGTACAGATGTAATAAAGTAATTAAATAGCATGATATGTAATGCAAGTGGACACAGAAGTGTAAGTAATAAAAGTGTAGGGGAGGGAAGTAATAAAGGGAAGTAATAAAAAAGGGAAGTAATAAAAAAGTGCAAAGCACAAAATTATGTATTATAGTTTATATTTTCTGAGGTTTTTTTTTTATTTTAAGTACTTGTTATGTATTTGAAACTATTGCAACCAATAGGAGCGGATTTTTTTTAAAAAAAAATCATATGATACCAGGTGGGCTAAGTGTCTCAATGAATGACAAGAGAAGAGAAGAAGGGCACTTTGTGTCTAAGCAAACTGCGTGCCAAAATCTTGCATTAATGAGTGCCACTGGAGCTGGTCTTTAGGACAGAAATTCAGAGCCAGCAGAATAAATGAGAATATCCAAATGTAGAAGGACCAGTAGGGCAAAGCCTGCAATAAGTCAAGTTATACTTACCACTAGCTAAAGAAGGTTTCTGTTTTATCTAGGGATCAAGGTAAAATCATTTATTTTGTTGTTGTACACTATCGGTTCTATCATACTGACACATAACTTGTGGAAATGAATAGGGCTGGATTTCAACATTGTATTCAAGTAGAATAAAATATAGATTTTAAAATATGAAAACGGAGACGTGGCAAAAGGAACAGTTAAAAGCTTGCTTAAAGGGACAGGGAAATGTCATCAGCCTTCAAACACAAAATGTTCCAGTATATGTCCTTATGTCAAAAGCCCAAAACTACAAGGTTCAATTAAAGTTTGCATAAAGTCACATAGTCAGTACCTATGGACCAAGACAAAAGGAGAAGTAAGACCCCATCTCCTTATAAGGCTTTTTCCTCAAGGTAACCAATAAGAAATGAGTTAAGTGTTTCGGTGTTACGCTGCCTTTGAGAATGTATAAGAATGCGTGCTTCAATAATGAAGGTTGTTCAGAACTTGCAATGCTAGCCATGGGCTAACTTTTCTGAACCTGTCTGCCAAATAAACTCTTCCTGTATCCTGAGAAGTCTAAGCCTGTCATTTTCTGCAACAATTCATTCTGTCCCTCATTCCAAAATTATATGCTGTGGCCACTATAAAAATTACACTTCTGTGTCCACTTGCATTACATATCATGCTATTTAATTATCTCTATTGCTGAGTTAAAATGACACCGTGACATCCAAGAGGAATGTTCTTTAAAAGAAAAAAGAATAGCAAAACAAGGGATCATTACTCAAAAGCTAGCCAAATGTTATTTATGTCATTTCAATAATCAGTGTAAGCATAGAGCACTTAGCAGTGATCCAAACAGACACAGATTGAATAGACAGATGAGTAAAAGTAGGAGATGCAACAATAAGAGGCATTAAGTGGTTGAAAATGGCCTGGGCATTGATTTTGAGTTTCACTTATATCCTTTCTTATTTAGCTGCTGTGGGTTAGGAAAGGAATCTGAAAAGTTCTTTTTCTTTCTTTTCTTTTTTTTTTTGAGAAAATTTTTATTGGTTTTTACAAATGTTTTAAGGAAAGGGGGTAAATAGGTATAGAAAATTCTGACAGCTACATCATGCGGAAGGTGGTAGTCCCCCAAATCTCGCAACTTTTACAAAGAAAAAAAAAGAAAACATCAAAATTTGAATAAACATTGGCAGCTTTTGATTTTACATTAAATCATCAATATATTCAATCATTTTTTGTATCACTTCCAACAATTACATTATAACAACAATTGCAATAATATTTCAGCACATTTTTGTGACCTGAGTCTTCTCAGTGTTGCATCCTCCCCCCTGTCTGCTGGCAGAGCCTCGGCCCCTCCCTCCTTCATATCTTGTGTACTGTCCCCTGTTTTGTCTAGGAGGGCATTATGTTTTTTAATGAAAGCCTCCGCCTCCACAACTGTATTAATTCTAATTCTGCTGCCCTCCCAGAAAATCAGCATACCTTCTGGCAATAACCATCTAAACCAGACTTCTTTATTATATAATTTCTTTGCTAAAGAGGAATATTTCTTCCTCTTATCTCTTACTTTCTTCGGAATCTGTTTAAGAATGGTTATTTCTTTGTCTTTATATTTTAGTGGTTCCCCCCTTTGAGCTCCTAGGACCTCATCTCTTGTGGTCTTTCTAAGAAATTTAACATGGATTTCCCTTGGAACATTGTGTGTTCTAGCGTATGCTGAATTGATCCTATAAATCAGATCAATATCCAACCATAGCTGTTGTTTATCTCTTTTAATGTATTCTGCTAAGATTGTAGTCATAATCTCCTTAAGATCTTCATTCTCTGTTTCTGGCAAGTTTTGGAATCTAAGGAAAAAAGACGTTCTTTCAAATTCCATCTTTATCATATGATTTTCAAATTCTATATTCCCCTTCTGAATTGTCTTAACCTCCTCCCTCATCCCAGCCACGCCCTCCTCCAGTACACCTATTCTCTATTTGTTTTGTGTAGCTTGTTGTTGCGTTTCTCTGAGCTGGTCATTTAATTTTGTCAGTTGTTTTTTCAATTCATCCTGTCCCTTTAAAAGAGTTTGAAGCATTTGGTGAACAGATAAATCCTTTGAACTCTCTTCAGGAGCTTTAGGTTGTAGAAAAGACGCCAGTTGTGTCTGTTGAGTAATCGGGCTGGACGTAGAGGATGTCGGGGCCGAGGATGCCTTGCCAGGCGGTAATTGTTTAGGGCCCATATTAAATTCAGAGATAGCTATAGGTCTGTACAAAGAAATGGCGTCTGTGGAAAAGCACAACCGGGAGAGATCGTAAGGCAGGCAAGCCCAGAAGAGAATGTTAGTCTTCCTGTACAGCTCCAAGCCAAATAATTGAATCAAATATTCCAAATCCAAGGGAAATACGTAGTAGGAGAGGCTCCTGGAGGTCTCTGGGGTATGAAATAATACAAAGCCAGAAAATCTTTCAAGAGAGGAACTTCATTTGTGAAGGCAAGGAAGAAGGAGGAAGTTGGCCATCTTGGCTCAGCCTTCACAGGAGGTCAGAAAGCAACAAGTCAAAAGTTCCCATAAAATAGGTTAAAAGAATCAAGTCAGCCATCCTTTCTCGCAATTGTAGCAAAAAGTCATTCTCCCATTACTTAGAGGAAGTGAAAGTAGGTTTTTAAGTCTCTCTCTCTCCTCCGAGAGAGAGAGAGATATTATGAATGCCGCTTTTCTGAGGGGGGGGGGTGAAACCCCCCCCCTCCAATCTTATCACTTCCAAAGATTGAAACGAAGCTTTAAAAAGACTGCTGTTCATCAATTGAGTAGATTAACAAGAGATTGGGGAGACTTCCCACCTCCCCGCACTTCAGCTGTAGCCTCCAATTAGTTGTTTCCTTCCAGGCTCTGCTCGGCGAAGACGCGCGGTGACATGACAGCGCTGCCACGCACCCCCCATGCTTTCCGGCTCCTGGGGCAAAGTTGGAGACCCGCCCACAGCCGCCGCCAATCCAGGGGGTCCCAACAAGCTGCCTTATGGCAGGGAGCCCCTACAAGGCCCCGTCCTCCCGAGGGGAGCCCACCGAAAAGACGAGTAGCGGACATGCACGTCCGTTGCCTTCGGGGAGCGGAAGTCATCTCCAAAAGTTCTTTTTCTTGATTGTGTTATGTGGAATGTTTAATTCCATAAGCATTTGAACATGTTATCTGACAGGCTAGTGGGAAAGGAGGAAAAGCAAACATAACTAATTTTCCATCATTGAAGCTTGGCTTCTTGATCATAGATTTCAGGATTTTTTAAAAAATTAACCAACAGGTCCCATGGCCCCAAAAAGCTTGAAAACTCCACAGCGTTATAATACAGAAGGAAGGAAAAAAACCTGTGGGGAAAAAATCCCAAAGCCATTAATTTCCAGTCATATCAAATCGTAGGTGAAAATTCCATTTCAGATCTCATCATCTGAAATTGTGCTATCAAGTTTTCTCCAGCTGGGAAGTTATGCCATTTCCTCTAGCTACAATTTGGCTGCAGTACACTATGAAATCAGCAGCTAGAGAAATTGACTCTAGTAGGTTCTATTTTAGGTTGAGAGTGTCACGATGTTAAAAAGTTTGCTAAGCCTGAACTGCCTAAACTGACATTCAAGAGTTAAACTAAGAAAGCTTTATTGCGCAGGTCATAAAACAAAATGTTATCTGAAAGTGATTTATTGCGCACGCGTTACACATTCCAAATTCCTCTCTCTTTTGTTCGGCAGCCAACTTTGGCAAACGTAGCTTTCATTATCAAAATGTAACCAATTAGTTATTTTCTGTTTCATTTACTTTTATTATTTTATTATTAAAGTTTGTTTATTAATTAGAATTCTTAAAAGACTTATTTTTTCTCAATATCTCAAAAGATATGCGGAAGGGAATCAGCTACGGTCCATTGATCTCCAACAGGGTGTTTTTCCCCTGACAACTTGGTAGCAGAGTTTTGGTTTTGATGATACCAGCTGAGATGGTTACAATTTATGGCTGTATTTTCCCTTCATGCTATCTAAAGATAACCGACTAAGCCTAATTAGCAATGTCGGAGAAAAAAAAAAAAAAAAGAAAGACGGGGCGAGCACAGATGGATCAGCTTCCTCTGACAAGGAGGCTCCCTCGGACACAGAGAAGCAAGATCAAAACGTGCTTCAGGAACAACAAATTCCTTCAGGTGCCGAGCCAAATATGGGAGAAGGAGCTACAGGACGCGACATCCACGAAACGAGGTCAGTGGTTCCTCCTTCTAAAATATCTCCAGGAGATTATGAATTTTGGGGGGCCAAGCCAAAACTTCCCACTCTGCCAGAGCCACTCCATTCCCAGACCCTCGCAGATTATCAAACGATTGATGAATGGCAACTGCCGGCACAAAAAAAATCCTCCCACGCAGAAAGCAGATTTTATGAAATTCCCCCAGATGATGAGCAAGAAATGCAAAGCTATCTTGATCAAATAAAGCTGTTTGAAAAATATGCTAGGGAGGCGAGAGTGTGTTTTGAAGAGATAAGGCGAAGTAGGAGAAGCTCCCCCACTCCAAAAATGTCTGAGGACGCCATCTTGTCTTCAAGACAACAGCCTAAGACACACCCCACAGAGTTCATTGGTCAATTAGAACAAAGAGACATGTACACGTCACCGAGGTCACGTGGTCCCTTTGAGTCAACTGAACTTCCGGCCACGTATAGAAAGGAGAGGCAGCCAAAAAGTGAAGCTGCACTGCCATCTGCTGGCGGAGAAAAATTATTACAACAAAAGATAAAACAATTGGACCAGATTTTTAGAGATCTATCTATGAGTTTTACAGAAGCCCAAACTTTGCCATCAAAGGTTAAGTCTTCAACACCCCCTGGCGGTGCGGAATTCTCCCTAGATGGAAAAAGGCAAAGCCAAAGGCGAATTCGAGGAAGCCAATTTGATGTTGCCACGCAAAGGCCAATGATGCAACCCCAGCATCCCCTGGTTCAACAACCAGCTTTGCAACCAGAGCAACAAATCATTCCTCAGCAGGTATTCACAGTCACCCCCTTGACTGGTGAGTCCAAATTAAAGGAGTCAGGAGAGAATTATAAAGCCTGGGTCAGTGAAATTGCGCTCTTGCTTCGAAGAGAAGGCACATATTCCATGGTTTTTAATCCTCCCCGTCAACCCTGGACACCTGCGATAAGAGACCTCGAAAACAGAGCAATCACGACTTTACTCATGTCAATGGAAATTGAGATCCAAGGTATCTTTCCACCTGATGCAACTGCCCAAGAAATATGGGCTATTTTGGAAGATTGCTACAGGCCCGTTTCAATTGAATCCTCATGTTTGCTCATGTCCGAGTTCCATGGTTCGAAGTTGAAACCTGGTGAACGAATTGGTGGACATTTGACCAAACTGAAAAGAATGAGAAGTGAATTGAGACAAAATGGCCATGTAATCGATGATATCCAAATGATTAGCATCATCATTAACTCATTGAATTATGAATGGAAAGATGCTGTTGCAAAGATTAACTACGTGCCTATTGCTCAATGCACAGTTAACCACGTTTGCAGACTTTTAGTGGAAGACGAAGCTATCAGGTTAGCTACCCCACATCTGCAACGACCTCCAGCGTCAAAGGCTCCAGCCAGACGTCCCTTCCGAGGAAGAGGCTACGCTCCAAGGATGCCAAAATGCTACACCTGCAACCGTGTGGGACATGACACCCGGGATTGTCCCCAACGAGTTCCAGCTCCCGCCACGTACCAGCCCAGAGGAACAGATTCCAGAGGCAGAGGTAGAGGCGGAAGACAAGGTCGTCGTGGTCCAAGGCGTGATTCACAAGCTCCACTTGTGACACTGGCCATAACCAACGTTCCACAACCTGATCCAAAGTTCGACAGACGTCTTTTGTGGACTTTAGATAGTGGAGCAGTTGTGCACGTTACCCACAGAAGGGAACTTTTCACAGAGATGGGCGAACCAGAGCCCGAGTATCGAGAACTGTATTCCTTCACCAACCACACTTGCAAGGTTATGGGAGAAGGAACTGTTTACATTGAAGAGCTCGATACACACATCCCTGATGTTTATTACATACCTTCAGCAACCAGTAATTTGCTTAGTCAAAGTCACTTGTCTAGAGAGTTAAAGTTCCAGGTTCACCACCTCGAAAAAGCAAGTTACTTAGTTAAAGATGGTGATATTGTTGCTGAAACTATGCTGATTGGTGGTGTTTATTACTTAAAGCCAAAGCCTAAAGGGCAAGCACAGGCAAGTATGCAAACTCCAAAAAGGCACAACGTAAACCCAGAGAGAGTTGTCCCAGAGAGAGAAAACGTTACTGTGCCAAAGGCTCCTAAAGCCAACAAACAAAGAAAACAGAAACAGATTGCTCAGAGCAAGCCTGAGGGTCCTCATGAAACTGTTAATGTTGAGAATTCACTAACTGGTAAACCTTTGCATTCCAGGTGTATTCACAAGTGGCACAGAAGATTGGGGCATGCCAGTTTCCGTGTTCTTAGAAAGATGCCGGAGTTCGCAAAAGGTTTGGATCTAAAGGGGTGTAAGGTGTTTTTGGATTGTGCGGTTTGCAAAAAGGCGAAATCTAAGGCGGCTCCAATTCCAAAACACGCTACACGCCGGTCAACACGCATTTTTGATTTGGTACACACTGACATAGTGGGTCCTTTCCCACCAACACTTGGTGGCAGAAAGTATTTTTTAACAATTGTAGATAATCATTCTAGATATGGATTTGTATATCCTATGAGAGAGAAATCTGAGACCTTTCAGATCTTTAAAGACTTTGCAGCGTTTGTTTCTACACAATACCAAGTTCGCATCGCCAGAATCCAGAGTGACCGTGGTGCAGAATTCATGTCTCAGCGTTTTCAGGACTGGATGCGTAAGAATGGAATTCTTCATCAGACATCTGCTCCATATACACCGGCTCATAACGGAGTCGTAGAAAGAAGACAAGGGGTTCTACAAACCATGATGCGTTGTCTTCTAGAAGATGCCAATCTCAGTAACGCATACTGGGGTGAAGCAATCAAATATGCAAATTACATTGTCAACCGTACTTGGAGCAGTGTAATCAATCAAACTCCTTTCTACATGCTGTATGGCTACAAGCCTAATCTCAAGAACCTCCATATTTTTGGTTCATATGCTATGGTGAACACTCCCTTAAGTCAAAGAAGAAAGGGAGGTACAGTAGCAAAGAGACTGAGATTTATGGGTATTGATGATAATTCAAAATGGTACAAATTCATTGATACTAAACATGTGATTGTCATTTCACAATCTGCTAATTTTGAGGAAGATATTGACTGGTCCAGGATTCATTCCAATGATCCTGAAGTTTATTTTCCTAGAGATGGTGTTCCAGATGCCACGCAGCCTGATGACAATTCGCAGGCAGATGTTCCTTCTACCAGTTCTTCACAACCTGATGTTCCGTCTTCGCAAGCCGCGGATGCTGATGCTAGCGACGAACGTGAGGACGAGGATGATGATGATGATGAAGAAGAAGACTGGTCTGTTGTTCCTAGACGCTCCAAGAGGGCCACAAAAGGAATCCCTCCACAACGTTATTCATGGCAACTGACAAAAACACCAGTACCTTTGATTTGCAACGTTACTCTTCCTCCTGAGACATTCACACAAATCAAACAGCTTCCTGATTCAGAACAAGACAAATGGTATGATGCAATGCAGGATGAAATGGACAGTTTAAAGAAACTTAATGTATTCACACCTGCAAAACCTCCAGCAAACAAGAAAGTCATTGGCACCCGATGGGTCTACAGAATCAAGAAGAAACCAAATGGTGAGTCTTTATACAAAGCCAGACTTGTAGCTCAGGGTTTCGCTCAACGTTATCCTGAGGACTACACAAACACTTACTCACCAACAGTCAGAACTGAAAGTGTAAAAATTGCTTTAACCACTGCAACTATTCTTGGTTTAGAAGTTTTCCAATTTGATGTGGACACAGCTTATCTACATGCAGACCTAGATGAAGAGATCTACGTGAGAAGCCCTCCAGGATTCCGAAAGCAAGAAGGGGATACCTGGCTCCTGAACAAAAGTCTTTATGGTCTGAAACAGTCAGGTTTAATGTGGTATTTATGTCTTACTGACAAACTAAATTCAATGGGCTTTATTAAGTCCGAAACTGATGAATGCGTGTTCACAAAAAGATCTAACAATGCATATGAGATAATTCTTGTTTATGTTGATGATATTGTTTATATTGGTCCAAATAAGAAAATGAGTGAGATTTTTGCCAAAAGTTTGCAGAGATACTTCACACTAAAATCTTTAGGACACATTAGCACTTATTTAGGTGTTCAAATTGAAAAGACACAGAAGGGGTTTAGTCTTTCACAAGAAGAGAAAATTGACCACATTCTACATCATTGCAACATGAAAGATGCTAGCACAACAAAAACACCCATGCAAACAGATTTTCACAACTTAACACATGAACCAAGTCCTGAGTTCGAGGATCAAACACTCTATCGTTCAGTCATTGGTTCACTATTATACATTAGTAGTTGGACCAGACCTGACATCACACTTAGTGTTAATCTTTTATCACGACACGTAGGTAAGGCAACACAATTTCATTGGTCATGCATTAAGAAGTTGTTGAAATACCTAAAACACACTAAGCACATGAAGTTATTGCTAGAACCAACACACGCTGATCAACCAAAGCTGATTTGTTTTGTTGATTCCGACTGGGCGAGCGACAAGAAGTCACGCAAAAGCACTTCTGGTTACATGATGTTCCTAAATGGTTGTCCTGTTTACTGGCAAGTGAGAAAACAGAGTTTTGTTTCATGTTCATCTACTGAAGCTGAATATGCTTGTGTTTCAGATGCTTGTAATTCTCTAACGTGGTTTGATGCTTTGATCACAGATATCTGGACACGTCCGATTCGACCAATCACCGTGATGGAAGATAATGTATCTGTTGTTTATATTTCTGAGTCACATTTTACAGGTTCTAGGTCCAGACACATTGACATTCGTTATCAAAACACAAAGCAATTAGTTAAGCAAGGTTTTGTTAAATTGCAATATGTTTCTACACATGATCAGATCGCAGACATGCTTAACAAACCACTCGCCGCAAATCAACACGAGTATCTGCGAAAGAAGATGTGCCTTAATTGATGATTTGATGATGTCAGCCCAGACTAGCAAAAGAAGGGGTGTCACGATGTTAAAAAGTTTGCTAAGCCTGAACTGCCTAAACTGACATTCAAGAGTTAAACTAAGAAAGCTTTATTGCGCAGGTCATAAAACAAAATGTTATCTGAAAGTGATTTATTGCGCACGCGTTACACATTCCAAATTCCTCTCTCTTTTGTTCGGCAGCCAACTTTGGCAAACGTAGCTTTCATTATCAAAATGTAACCAATTAGTTATTTTCTGTTTCATTTACTTTTATTATTTTATTATTAAAGTTTGTTTATTAATTAGAATTCTTAAAAGACTTATTTTTTCTCAATATCTCAAAAGATATGCGGAAGGGAATCAGCTACGGTCCATTGATCTCCAACAGGGTGTTTTTCCCCTGACAGAGAGTTGCAGGCAAGACTCCATCAGCAGGTTCTGTATATATAAAGCAAGAAATTCCTTTGTGGTAGAATTCTCTCCAACAAATATGTCCGCAGATTTTTGTATTATAGTTTTGTGCCACTTTCAAAAGCAATCAATTAGACTAGCTATAGTGTTTTTTTTTCTCTTAAGGGCATCATGCTATAAGACAGGGGTCAGCAAACTGTGACTCTGGAGCCGCATGTGGCTCTTTCCTCCCTCTGCTCCGGCTCCGTCACCGGTCGGCGCCACAATTTTGAGGAGTTTCCGGTGGCGGGGGGGGGGAGAGAGAAGCACAGTGCGCTAGGAGAAGACTCTATTGCAAGGGGAGGGTTTTCCAGTTGTCTCCACAATTGATAGGGCTTTCAGTTATGACAGGTACAGGAAAAAGTACCTTTGTGGCTCCCGGTGTTTTGTTTTCTGTGGGAAACGGGTCCAAATGGCTCTTTGAGTGTTTAAGTTTGCCGGCCACTGCTAATATAAGAGATCAGTATGAATGCATCATTGTCCATCAGTGTCACCATTACAACATTATGAAGGTTAATAAATATTGCACAGTCAACCTCCACTGTTTTGGAGGCTTTGAACCCATAGAGTTTTGTCCTGAGCAGAACTCATCGTTCCTGGTTCAGTAAAAACTTGTACATAACATAGATCAAGCTTTGTGTGGCATAAGACAGACTTTGAAGATGAACTATGTATAAATGATGATGTAATTGCTAAAATGTATAAACTTTTATTGAAATTTGAAACAGAAGAACAAGTGAAAGGTATGTTAAAATGGCTAACAAGTCTGGATACAACGTACTGATGAAACAGTGGGAAAATGTATGGTTAAAAGGACTTATGTTAGAACATAAAAGAGAATTTTTATAAAATGATGTGCCATTGGTGTAGGAAGTCCAGAAAAATTGTCTAGAATGTGTAGAGGTAATTCAGATTTATGTTGGAAATATGAACAACACGAATGATCAGTTTATCATGACTGGTGAACTTTTAAAAAATCCAGAAATTTCTGGGTTCAAATATATGTAATGATGCAAAACATGTTAAACATTAGCAATGAAATAAAATCAGAACTTTTGGTTCTGCTAGGAATAATGGGCAGTCAATTAGAAAATAGATAAAGAAGATTATTATATGTGATTATTGCCACAAAAGTGGAAAGACTCTAAAACAGTGAGAGAAAACATTTTTCTGCTCAGATGCCAAAAGGGCTCGCAAGCGTGCCTACACCCATAATGCAATGCCCTCCCCCCGCAGATGCATGCACAACCCCACCCCATGCTCCCCCCCTCCCGCACATACATGCAAGCCTCATTGAAGTCTCAGAACTTCTGGTAGGCCTGTTTGGCCCATTTTTCGTCATCCACAGACTCTGGAGGCTTTCCTGAAGCCTCGGGAGGGCAAAAATGGCCTCCTCGACCCTCCGGAAAGCCGAAAATCAGCTGGCCAGAACTAACTTCCGGTTTGCTCGGAGGGTCATTTTAAGCATTCCGAAGGCTTCAGGGACCGTCCGAGGCTTCCCTGATGCCTTCGGAGCGCTTAAAACGACCCTGCGAGCAACCCGGAAGTCACTTCCGGTTTGCTCGGAGGGTGGTTTTAAGCGCTCCGAAGGCTTCAGGGACCATCCGAGGCTTCCCTGATGCCTTCGGAGCGCTTAAAACCACCCTCCGAGCAAAGCATTCCGAAGGCTTCAGGGACCGTCTGAGGCTTCCCTGATGCCTTCGGAGCGCTTAAAACGACGCTCTGAGCAAACCGGAAGTCACTTCCGGTTTGCTCGGAGGGTGGTTTTAAGCGCTCCGAAGGCTTCAGGGAAGCCTCCAGACAGTCCCTGAAGCCTCCGGAGGGCCTCCGGGGGGTCAGGGGAGGCTCTTTTCGCCCTCCCCAGGCTCCTATAAAGCCCCTGGAGCCTGGGGAGGGCAAAAAAAACATCTAAAAATGGGTGGGGTCGCGCGCACTGAGGGGTCGCGCGTTGCATTATGGGTGCGGCACGCTCGCACTCAACCCCCCTGCGCTCCCCCCACTTGTGGCACGCGAGCCAAAAAAGGTTCGCCATCACTGATCTAGTCTATGGTGTGTTTCTTGGCTGCTTGTTCCCTTACTGTTCACACTTGATGTACAGAACCAAAAAGAAAAATAAATCAAGAATAAATAGCTTGCTTTAATGTTTTACCCTGTTCTAAATATCCTGCTGTTTGATTCCGGTCACTTTACCTTTTGGCTGGAAAGAATGGATGCAAATAACTTATATCCATTAACAAAATCTCACATTTGCTTTAAAAAAAAAAAACTTTGTTTATCCCATGGAAGTGTATAATGTACTCTTCATATCCCTGTAAATATTTGGTCACACATGGTGATCTTTCTCTATCCGGCTTAGGAGAAGATATACAAGAATATTTTTTTTATGTCTTCACAGTCAGAAATGGAAACAGATTTTTTCCTCGTCGATTTCTTTGCTGTAAACTATTCAGTAAACTGATTTGATACATGATTATACACAAAACAGCAGAATACTGAGTAAATCATTCATAGTGAAGACACACAGCAATAGGAAAGGACATTTTTCATATTTTAATTTTATCTGTTTGCAGTGCTTGTATTCCACTATCATACAATACAATAGCAGAGTTGGAAGGGACCTTGGAGGTCTTCTAGTCCAACCCCCTGCCTAGGCAGGAAACCCTATACCGTTTCATACAAATGGCTATCCAACATCTTTTTTTTTTAAAGGAAGTTTATTAAAAACTTTAAGAGAATATATTATATACACACACAAACAGTGACACATGGTGTCAACTTTGTCCAAAAAGTTAAATTATATTTATTTCAACAACGGTTTAGCGAGATCCTGTATGACTGCAGAATTCAATGCCGTACGGGTGCTAATCTTGACGTGTTTGCTGCTGGCGTGTTTATTTTTGATAGTCATCTGCTTTATAAGGTCACCGTTTACCAACATCACATTCTTTGCCATATGCTGCATCACAGGAATAAGAGTGTCTTCAGTATAATACATGTAGTGTTGAAGAATTGGTGTCCACTCTCCCTCTTCCAGAACTTTAGTAGACAAACAAAACGCTGCAGCTGCAATCTGGGAGGGAGGATAATGTACCATTTCATAATCCACCAGTGCAAGCTCCATCAGGTATTTTGCCAATGAATGCTGCTCTATATCTGCCTCTCCAATTTTTGATGCCCTCCTTAGGAAATGCAGTGGAAGAGGGCGACCAAGGTTAAAATCCAGTGACCGTAAGATTTTCATTTCCATTTGCCTGATTTGTAAGTTGGTGTAAGTATGATCTGTCACATAGGCAAAATCACCAATTTCTGGTGGAAACATTTCTTCATATTTGCTAGCAATGAACATGGCTGTTACACCAACCAGTTGTAGCATCCTTTTGGCTATTTTGTTATTCTGAAGCAACCGATCTATTATGGCAACCGTCATGTACATGGTCTCTTGCAACAGTTTGAATTTCATCTGAACTTGCACAAGCCAGTCAATTAGGATGGCCCGCATATTTCCAGTAATTTCCTGACCTGCCAAGTAGTCTGCTTTCACCGATTGCTGACCCTCAAGAACTTTCAAGTAGTTGTAGATATCCTTAACATATTCACTGCAAAGGTTTGGATCAGACACGTCATCTGTATCTACATCTTTCACTTCAAGTAGTACATCCGAGAAAGCCTTGCATAATATGTCCTCCGCTGGAGCACAGCCAGATGTTTCCATGGGGCTTGGGGATAGAGGCTCCAGCTTAACAGGTTCTGGAATTGGCTTTTCTTCTTTCACAGGTTGAATTGGTTTTTCAGTAGGTTTTGTGATTTTCCGAGTAATCGCTTTGTCCACGGCTGTAGGCTTCAACATTTCCTTTTTCGCTACGTCTTTACACTGGGGCTCACAAGCTTTGTTGCCGATGTCTCCCAAAGCAGTCCTAGGCCTCAAACCTGGTTTGCTAGCAGCAACCCCTCGCTTACTGAGGGCCATCGCAGGTTTTGTTTTGTTCTCAGCATTGACTTTTGTGTTCCGGGTGACCCGCAAAGCCATGGTCTAGGCTGGATTCCTGAGATCCTCACGACCGGCTTGCTCCGATTCGCTCCCTTTCTCGCCCAGGACCAAAAGACAGCCGATTGCTGCTGCAGCTGCACGAGTGCGATATCGCTATCCAACATCTTCTTAAAGACTTCCAGTGTTGGGGCATTCACAACTTCTGGAGGCATTTTCTGTTCCACTGATTAATTGTTCTAACTGTCAGGAAGTTTCTCCTCAGTTCTAAGTTGCTTCTCTCATTGATTAGTTTCCACTCATTGCTTCTTGTTCTACCCTCAGGTGCCTTGGAGAATAGTTTCACTCCCTCTTCTTTGTGGCAATCATATATTTATGCAGCCACATAACTTGTAAATGTATTCTAACACAAACAGAAAACCTGCAGCTTTCAACATAGCGGTACTTTGTTGCAAGTAAATCCTGTTGTTTTTCACAGGGCTAATTTTGAAGTTGAAACACAAAGGACCAGGCTGATTGGGTAGAATAAAATTCCTGTCAGCTTCATTTTATGTATGTTTACTTGAAATTACTACTTTTGAACGTCTGGCCCCCGTGGATCGGGTACGCAATTTGGGCGTCCTTCTGGATACCCGGCTGTCCATGGATGACCATGTGACAGCCGTTGCCAGGGGGGCGTTCCACCAGGTTCGCCTGGTGCGCCAATTGTGTCCCCTATTGGACCGGAGCGCCCTCCGCACAGTCACTCATGCGCTTGTGACGTCCTGGCTAGACTACTGTAGCACTCTCTACATGGGGCTCCCCTTGAGATGCACCCGAAGGCTGCAGCTGGTTCAGAATGTGGCCGCGCGGGCAGTCTCGGGAGTCTCTAGCTACTCCCACGTAACACCTCTCCTGCGCGGGCTACACTGGCTACCTGTGGCTTTTCGGGTGCGCTTCAAGGTGTTGACCATCATTTTTAAGGCGCTCCATGGCACAGGACCTAGTTATTTGCGAGATCGTATCCTGCCCCATACATCCCTCTGGCCGATTCGCTCACACAGAGAGGGACTCCTCCGGGTGCCATCCACTAGGCTGTGCCAGCGGGCGACGCCTAGGGGAAGGGCCTTCTCTGTGATGGGCCCGACCCTCTGGAATGACCTCCCCCCCGACATTAGAATGACTACGGATCTCCACTCCTTCTGTCAGAAACTTAAAACCCACCTATTCCAGCTAGCCGGCTTGGCCTAATTCCACCTATCCCACCTCAGTCCTATTTCTAAATTTTTAAGATTGGTTTTAAGGTCTGTTTTTTTAATTTTTATAAATTGTACAGGGGTTGTTTAATTGGATTTTTACCTATGTGTTTGATTGTTTGTATGTTTTTAATTTTTTCCTGTACACCGCTCCGAGTCCCTCCGGGGAGAGGGGGCGGTCTAGAAATTTAATAAATTATTATTATTATTATTATTATTATTATTATTATTATTATTATTATTATTATTATTATTATTATTACTTGTCTATGGAATATAATACAATTTTCTTTCAACTGAACATGCTTAAGACATAAGACAGCATTATTTAAAAAAATATTTTTAAACATAAAAGACAACATAAAAAAGTCTCATCCATTACATACAGCATGTCGTTTGGTTACAACCTTTTGTGCATCTATATTTTCAATTACGTATACAGTCACAAATTTTCCATCTAATATGACTAGGTACCTCACTTTCATTGTACATCATATATTCAATTACAGTTAATATTTCTTTCCTTTCAACAAACCTAATTCCCTTGCATTCTTGATTGTCTGTTTAATAACAATATACCTTTATGTAATCACTTATCTCATTCTGATTATTTTTACAGTATATTTTTTTTTACCAACTATTCATGTTTATACATCACTACTTTCAATTATGCATAATCCCGCTAATCATCCATCAAGTATGCCTATGTTCATTGTTGTCCTTGTACATCATACATTCAAATAAAAAATATCATTCCTTCATTTTTAAACAAAGTATTCTAAATGCTCACTTCATAGATATACTAATCTTTCATTACTTCCTTATTAAACTATTTATCAACAAGATATCTTTATAATATACATCACTACCTAGAATTATGCATAATATCACCAATCATCTATTAAATGTACATACATTCATTATTATCCTTATCCTTCATTTTAAAACAAAGTATTCTAAATTATTCAATTCATATATATATGTTACTGTGAAAGTCCGAAATCTGGTGAATGTCGACATTCACATAGTTGCTTGGTGTATATCCGAAACATTTGCTAAATACCCTTATCCTCTCGACACCCTTACCCTAATACCCTTACCCTAATACCTCGGCTCCTCGCTTCCTTTTAAGCATCTTCTATTCGCGGGCTTTTTTAAAAAAAAACCTGCGATCCTGCGCCGTTAGAACGAGTAGTTTCCAGGACCGCGAATTGAAAAGCGAAAGGAAAGCGTTACGCTGAAATTTCGGACTTTCACAGTAACAATATGTCACCGTGAAAGACCGAAATTGGTATGTGTCGACATTCACCGGTGAATGTCGACATTCACCAACATTCACCGGTGAATGTCGACATTCACCAGATTTCGGTCTTTCACGGTGACATATATGTCAGTCTTTCATTGTATCGTTATTAATCTATTTAACAACATAATTGTATTATCACTTATCTCCTTCAATTAAAACATAAATAAAACATAGACAGTATTTTTTGCTGGATTTTTAAAGTCTGCAAACTATTTCCCTATTCATTTCATCCAGTAATAAACAAAATGGGAGGTAATAGGAAAGGGACAGAAAGCTCCACTATCTGGCATGTACACACCACTATTCTGTTTAACTTGTAACATTCAGTAACATCACTGGAAACATTAAACTCTTCAAGAATATTAGACATTCCAATGATGTGTTTACACAACATTCATGGTTAACATAACTGTGGTTAACTTAACTAACCCAATATGCTGGGATCGCAAATTAAGCTGAACAAGGAACTAATTGCAATGAGAGAGATTTATTAGACACAGTAATCTGAACTATGGTTAGCCAATTTATGATCCATTTTGTGTGAACTCTGTCAAACCATTTCATTTTCGTCATCTCCAAATTTACCTGGAAGTAAATTTCTCTGTATTCAATGAAGGTTAGGGTTTCCTGCCTAGGCAGGGGGTTGGACTAGAAGACCTCCAAGGTCCCTCCCAACTCTACTATTGTATTGTATTGTATTGTATTTCCAGGAAAATATGCACAAGAATATAATTTTGTTTGTAAGGTAGCAATCCAATTGTTTACCCCATAATAAAAACAACACTAACGTATGTTTAGAAAAGGTAAATAAGCTTTTAATTCTGGCCCAAATCTTCTCAATCGGGCAGTTGCCTTTCCAAAGACTATTGGTGGGGTTAATCCCTCTTCACTTGTTATGTCTCATACTTTTTATTCTATTATCCTTGGTATTCCTTGTTATAATTTAAATGTCATTTTGGAGTTAGAAGAAAGAGCCAAAAGAGTAGTTATCTGCCCTAGTTCCACCCCTCAAAGTGGGATTTGGAGCAGAAAGTCAAGGCAAGAACATTAAATCTAAGCTGTAAATGCTGCTAGCTCAGGAGACAGATGTCAGAATTTATGTGTATTACAGCCCATCACCACAACGCTACTCCATCATAATCTTTTATTTTTAATGGCAGTTTCTTTACTGCTCCAGATATCCTTCACTGCTGAACTAATTGGCACATAATTACTGTAACAATCTGACAACATGAATGAGTAACAAGGCGGTTTGATGTGGAAATAATTGGATGGAATATTATATGTAGACAAGGTGATTGGTCTTGGAAAGATGAAGAAAGAAACTAAAGGATCCCTTGTCCGGAAACACAGGACTGAAAAGAACAAGATGAAAGCTGAGAAGAGATCAAAGCATCCAGTTCCTCCCAAACAATGAAGTAGAAGCTCCGCTAGCAGTTGAACAGAGGGCAGTGTTTTCTTTGGAATGTTCTTTCTACTGTACTGCAGCCCACATGTAAATTGGAGAGATTAGAATGGATTTCCAGGTGTCCCAATCCTGACAAAAGAAACTTGCATGGTGTGTGATTAAAGGAAACTCATCCATCATTGAAGCCTCTGCAGGATGTTTGTATGGTGAAAGCATATCTAAGAGCAGAGACATTATTTTGATCTAAGGATAGGCCTTTATGTTCATTTTGAAACACATTCCTTTTGTTGGCTTTAGCCTATCTTGACTCTGCCCTAGAGTTTTGTTATTCTCTGCTAAAGGGAATAGGAGTAGAATATGGACTCATCCATTGGTGAACAACCCAATGTCAACTCGTGAAGCTTTCCTGACCTGCTCCCGAGTTGCCATAGGCAGGGGGATGGGGAATCAAGCCTCGCAGCTGCATTGAGGAATTTGCACCTCAGTCAAAATAAAACACATCCCAGAATATGATTGATGACACATCTTGGGGTAGGGGGAAACATGGTCAGAGGCAAGGTGTGAACTGAGTGAAGTCAGAGCTGGCTTCATTTGGTCTGTGCTGACATGGTGCTCCTAATAAACGACTGGATTTTTCTTCAAACTTTGCTTGAGGCTCCTGCTTTAATTAATGCATCGGTCAACCCTGACACCCATAGGACACTCCTCTAGGAACCTGGGATTTTAAATTATCCTGCCTGACTTCTTTTATAGATAGAAACTTTTTCAGAAATATATATCTTTGATATTTGAGCCCAAGACAGCTCCTGGATCACTGTTCCTCAAATTCAACAAATTTAAAGTATGTGGACTTCAACTCCCAGATTTCCCAATCCCATGGTGGGGAGTTGAAGTCCACACATTTTAAAGTTACTGGGGTTGAGAAACACTATTCTATATCACAAACAACCTTTGCCAATTGCAGTGAAATTACATTTATGACCATATAATTACAATTTAATTGAAATTAGAGAAAAGGGGGATTAGCTAAACAGAAGAATGATGACTATGTAATTCCATTTAATTGAAGGTAGAAGAGAAAGTGATTGGCTAATCAGAAGAGTTCTAATTAGAGGAGCCGACTGGCACCAATAAACAAACTCTCATTGTGCTTCAAATCTCCGCAACAAATGTTCTGTATGGGATCAATAGGAAAATAATAATTTGTCACTAACCACTGTGAACCCACACAGATTTATAGCTCTTCCTATTATGTGAGTTAAGAATGAGACAAAGATTACTCAGAAACATGAGAGAATTGAATTTACAACGCTCCACAGAACTGATAGCCAAAGAGTTTAGTATTCAGGATGTCTCTCCGCCTGTTCTAACTGAGGCTTCCCAAGAGCATGAAGCAAACTCCTTTTCCTGACAAAACCCCCTTTTATTAATTTACTGTGAATTTTGTTCATTCACATCCAGCAAAGTCTTTCAAGGCAGGATTTACAGTCACCGACCTTATCTGGCTTGGAGAGCTGACAGGCTAATACCTGCAACATTTGGCAAGGAGTCTCGGAGAGTCACGAACCAATTAAGCAAACTAATTGACTTTTGCAAACTCCACTCCCCTTTAGTTCCTCTTTTATTTCCTCTGGGAGGTGCCATTCAGTGGTGGGTTTCTGCCGGTTCGCACCGGTTTGGGCAAACCGGATCGTGAATGGACCCGGAAGTAACCGGACCCGGAAGTAACTTCTGGGAACCGGAACCGGCCCTGTCGCTCGATCGCCCTTACCGTCCTGATGCAGCTCACTCGCTCCCCTGCCCATCCACACTAAACTAGGCTAGCCCAGCCTGCCGCTCACTGATTGGCTGGAGTCCAGCCAATCAGTGAGCGGGCTGGAGGCGACCCATTTAAAAGCAGGTCCTCCATTTCAAAACTCCCTTCCCTTTGCCTTCCAGGAGCTTGCTGCTTCCCTCAGGTAAGCAACTAAGGGCGAGGGAGGTGGCGGGAGGCTAGTTTCCACGAGGGAAGGCCTTTGGGCCTTCCCTCGCTGAAGCGGCGGAAGTGGGGGGCTGGCGTGGGCGGCAGGAGGCAAGCTTCCATGAGGGAAGGCCTTCGGGCCTTCCCTCGCTGAAGCGGCGGACCGGCGGGGCGGCGGGGGCAGCAGGAGGCAAGTTTCCACGAGGGAAGGCCTTCAGGCCTTCCCTCACTGAAGCGGTGAGCCAGCGGGGGCGGCGGGTGGTAAGCTTCCGCGAGGGAAGGCCGAAAGCCCGCCACCCCCCTCTCCAGCCTCGCCTGGCTGGCTAAGCCTGCCAGGCGACCTGCTTAGTGACAGTCTTACCTGTCCTGCTGCCTCTCTGCCTGTCTGCTGCCTGCTGCATCCATTCATCGCATCGGAGTGCTGCTGATTCTGCCTGCTGGTAAGCAACCCGGGTTTTGTGTTGGCTGCAGCAGTATCCAACAAAAGCAGTATCCAATAAAATTACCAAAAAGGGTACTGTTCAAGTTCAGGGCACAAAGAAATCAGTACATTTAAGGAATCTTCAACAGGGGTCCACAACCCCTGGTTCGTGGGCCGGCATTGGTCCACAGCATGTCCGCAACTGGGCTGCGTAAACAAACTAAGCCAATTTGTGGGATGCAGGCAGCACTACGCCAGCTCCAGTCCACGGAAAAACCTTTCTCCATGGAACCGGTCCCTGCTGCTCAAAATGTTTGGGGGCCATTAATCTACAAAATTTGCAGATGAAAGAAAAGAGAATAATGAAGAGAGGGGAAAAAACCCTAAGTGATGATGGAGACAAAGCCCCAAACATATGCTTACTGATCTTTGGATGAGGAAACAAGATCTAGGTTGGAGATAGCAAAATATAGTACAATACCTCTATTTTAGAAAATGACAGAATCATTCAATTACAAGAGTCTCTTTTGCAGACCAGTTGGATGGATTTTTTCTACCAGTTAGGTGTCAAAACAATAGGCCATATGGTAGTGATAGAATACTGTAAAACACGGCCTGTCTGAAATAGGAACATATTTTAAAAATTGATATCTGAGTGATCTATTCACCGTTTCTCTGCTCCTGATGTTGTTGCATTTCCCTGAACACTACTTCTCAGGCTGTTATTTTCTCCTAACAACCGTTTGCAGCTCCTACTTTAGCAACTGATGAGTGAACCAGTGAGAGGGCTCTGATGCTTTTGCTCCCTCTCTTTGGTACTCTAGAGTGCTTGTAAGAAATACATTATTTGTTGAAGAGTAATGCTGACATTTTCAAGAGCTTTACACATTTTGAAATTGGGCAATTTTTATTCTGGCTGTAAAGCGGTGTGGGCCTCCAGAAGAGAACATAGCACTATCTTTCTTTTTAAAAATTATGTTGAATTTCTTCAGCCCTCAATCTGGAAAGTTTGTTCTTTTTCCCAGAGTCATTTTTGGACTCTCATGTTTCTTTAGTGCATTTTTTTTTGCTTTGTAATGAGCTGTGTTCAAGCATTAAAGAGAAATGTTAAGATAGAATATAGCCAAGTACATGTATGATGCCAAGACACTAAGACTTATTTAACCTGGGCTTCATTGAATAACAATAGGTTTACAGAATCTGCTTCTGCTAAGATATAAATTATAGTTTCCAAATTGCAATGGCTGTGTTCATAAACCTGGTCAGCTAACCCCAAACCAAATGAACGGTGCAACAATTTAATGCAAGAAAACAAGCTTCTCTTCTCCTCTCCTCGTCCCCTCCTCTCTCTCTTCTCCTCTCTTTTTTCTTTTCTTTTCTTTTCTTTCCTTTCCTTACAGAATCATTGGCATATTAATTGAGTTGAATGCTGGCAAAATTAGTTCTCATCTCCTAAGTATGATTGTGAGTAACATTTAAGGAAGAAGGACATTATCTCCAAGAAGGCCAGTTTTGTGGAAAAATCCTATATTCAGAAATAAGTTCCATTGACTTCAGAGAGCACTACTCTCATGTTATGCCAGTGGGATGCCAGGATCTCTTTTTTTTTAAAAGAAAGAGCAAACAATCTTCTTATTAAAATGTATGTGGCAAGGGGAGGGGCATATCTTCCACTGAGATATGTTTTCATTGCGATATAGTTTTTGGATCCTTGATGGCAGTGGTGGGATTCAAATTTTTTTTACTGCCAGTTCTGTGGGCACGACTTGGTGGGCATGGCACAGCTTGGTGGGCATGGCAGGGGAAGGATACTGCAAAATCCCCATTCCCTCCAGATCAACTGGGACTTGGGAGGCAGAGAATAGATGGGGGTGGGGCCAGTCAGAGGTGGTATTTACTGGTTCTCTGAACTATTCAAAATTTCCGCTACCGGTTCTCCAGAACTGGTCAGAACTCTGCTTGAAGGGCATTCGCATGTGCATTCTCTGATTGGTTTTGCCAAGCCATAACATCAATAGCACTTAGACTTATATACCACTCCATAGTTATAGCACGCTCAGAGAGATTTACAAATGTCAGCATATTGTGCCCCCAACAAACTGGATCCTCATTTTACCCACCTTGGAAGGATGGAAGGATGAGTCAACCTTGAGCCCGTCTGATTTGAACTCCTGGCTGTAGGCAGAGTTAGCCTGCAGTACTGCATTCTAACCACTGCGCCACGAGTGCTCCCGCAGTTTGGTTGCTTGCAGATTAGTACATTCCATGATTTCAATCCTTTTCTAAAAAGTAATTCCTGGTTGAACAAGACTGACTGCATACAGGTAGTCCTCAAACTACAACCATTTGTTTAGTGACCAATCAAAGTTACAATGGTGCTGAAAAAAGTGGCTTATGGCTATTTTTCACACTTACGACCCTTGCAGCATCTCCACAGTCACGTGATCAAAATTCAGGCGCTTAGCACTTGGCTTGTATTTATGAGAGTTGCAGGGCCAGTGATCACCACTTGTAACCTCACCAGCCGGCTTCCAATAAGCAGAGGCAATGAAGAAAGCCAGATTCACTTAATGACTGCATCCTTTACTTAACAGCTGCAGCGATTTGGGTCTTTTCCCGTGTAAGGTTGAGATTGTCTTTGCAACGTTTCGGCAGGATCACACCTGCCATCTTAAAAAGCCCACAGCTTGAAGATGGCAGGTATGATCCTGCCGAAACGTTGCAAAGACAATCTCAACCTTACACGGGAAAAGACCCGAATACAACAAAACCAGCATATATATATATCACAAAATGGGGTAAAACTCACTTAACAACTGCCTTGCTTAGCAATGGAAATTTGGGGCTCAATAGCGGTCATAAGCCAAAGACTACCTGTACATCAGTGGTGGGTTCTTACTGGTTCGGACCAGTTCGGCTGAATCGGTAGTGGTTTGGCGGCCTGGGTCGCTGGAAGCGGCAACGACCCAGGCTTGCCACGCCCCCAAACTGGTTCCCTGGTCGGTGCTGTTGGTGCCTCCATCTTGATTTTCCATCTTGATTTTCAGTTCTGCGTATGCGCAGAACAATTTTAATTGCACAATGTTAATTTTTAAAAATGTTTTGCGCATGTGCAGACCTATTTATGGGCAATTGCTCACACCCTAACCCTAACTACCGGCAGTAATGACGGCAGCAACCCACCCCTGCTGTACATGTTCGGTGAATGTAGTCTATCAATTTCAACGTGCCTCAAACTCTAAAAGGAAAAGATCGGGAACCAAAATCTTCCTTTCTGTGGCTAGTGTGAGAGCCACCCAGTGGTGCAGTAATACATTGCATTTGAACTCCATTTGTAAGATGTCCAAATGACCAGTTTTGATTCTCTTTAAAGAAGAGGCTTTCATCCGTAGAAAACTCAAGCAAAAGAGAATTCTGTCCGTTCAGGTGGGAAAAAAATGGCAACGATCTAATTCACATGCTATGCCTAAACCCTGATTCATCTGATTATAATCCATGTAATAAACCACTAATGCCTGGGTCTGCACAATACACTAACCCACTGCCTAGCAAACTGTCTTTGTTTTAGAAAATCGTGAATGAATAAAGCCAGTCCATGACCCCCCCTTTAGATTTACTCATTCACAAGCAATTTTTCCCATGATCTTTGCTCTGATGAGAAGTATTTTGCTAGTTTTACAATGCCACTTTTTCTCCCCAGTCCAGAGGTGGTATTCGGCATATTCTGACCAGTTCTGGAGAACCAGTAGCAGACATTTTGAGTAGTTCAGAGAACCAGTAAAGACCACCTCTGATTGGCCCCACCCCACCCATCTATTTTCTGCCTCCCGAGTCCCAGCTGATTGGGAGGAAATGGACATTTTTCAGTAACCTTCCCCTGCCACACCCACCAAGCCATGCCACGCCCACCAAGCTACACCCACAGAACCGGTAATAAAAAAATGTGAATCCCGACTTCCGGTTCCGGCGGCTGACGGCGACGGGCAATTTGTTGCTCGCTCCGGCTCCCCAGTGGGCTTCCCCACTTCTTGAGGGGCACAGGACACCCCGTATAAGCGTCCTACTGGAGGGGCGGCACCGCGGGGATCCCTGGATTGGCGGCAGCCAGCAGGAGGTCCCCCGCCTCGCCCAAGGCACCAGGGAGCAGATCGGAGGACGTGTGGGCGTCTTCGCTAAGAGGCTGTGCGGAGAAAAAGAAAACTGAAGGATGCGGCGGTGGAGCGGTGAGGCGTAGACTCCCTCCATCCCCATTACTAATTTAAAAACTCGTCAGTTGTGCAAACTTTTTTTTCAGTTTGACTTGGAGAGGCGCGGCTGGAGGGGAGGGGGATTTTCCCCCCCCTCGGACAAGCAGCTGGAAACAAGTGTGCTCTCAGCCCCAAGGGAAGGAGGAGGGGGAGAGCCAAACCAAAGATGCCACACCCTAACTAAGTGGATTTTTGGACTTAAACCTATAAAATAATGAGATCTGGAAGCTTTGGGAGTTTTGAACTTGGAAAACTTTATTTGTTGCCTCGAAACCAGAAGCTGGCAGGGCAAGATGGCACACTTCCGTTGTCTTTATGAAATGTGAAACTTGACTCACCTTCTAAACTTCAGGCTTCCGGTCTTTGTCTCCATGCTACCTGGATAACACTCTTGTTGATTGTTTGCCTTTGAACTCCTTGGAGTGAAAAACTTTTGCTCATCTGCCAGGGTGATTAGAAAATCCCCCTCTGCCTGGACTCTCTGTCTCCTGGACTCTCTTGGCTGCTCTACCCCTCTGACTGATCCTTCTTTATACTGACTGGACTCTTTACTTCATAAACAATGGCATCTAAAAGACCACCTCTTGGAAAGTCAGGCTTTGCTGCCTCTGCCCCAACATCTGCAACCTCCAGTCCTAGCACACAATCAACGTTAACAGCCCTCAAGCAACCTAAATCTACGGACCTGGAGTTTCATCAAATGTTTCAACAAATTCTACAGGGACAAGAGGAAATAAAGAGACAGCTGAAGGAGATGAAAGAAGAAATTAAAGAGAACCAGGATAAAATTAATAAGAACTCACAGAGACTGGATCTTTTGGAGGATGGGGCGGCTGAGATGAGGGGGGGGGATAGAGGGTGTGCAGAAGGGAAACAAAGAACTTGACACCCAACAAATGAAAATAGAGTTTGAGAGAATGTCTTTTTATCTTAGATTTCAAAACGTGATGGAGACAGATGATGAAAACATAAGGGACATCATGACAAACATTTTGGCTGAGTATATTCAGAAGGAGAAACAACAGATGGGATGGGAAATAGACCTGGCTTATAGAGTAAACTCAGCTTATGCTAGAACACACAATGTTCCCAGGGAGGTACACATTAAATTTCTTAGGAAAAGTACAAGAGATGAAATCCTGAATGCACAAAGGGGGCAAGCCTTGACATATAAAGATAAGGAGATAACCATCTTGAAACAGATCCCCAAGAAAGTGAGGGGAAAAAGAAAACACTATTCGCAATTGGCGAATAAATTATACCAGAAGGGGGTGTGGTTTAGATGGTTGATGCCTGAAGGTATGTTAATATTCTGGGAGGAGACAAGAGTTAGGATTAATACACCCATAGAGGCGCAGGCCTTTATGGAGAAAAATAAACTGCTCCTAGAAAAACCAGATGACTCTTCAACAGACATACAAGACACGGGAGGGGCCGGAGCTCTGCCAGCGGGGGGAGATGGGGCAACAACAAGAAAGCTCAGATCACACAAATGAGTAAGAAAAGCCATCTGATATAAACTGATCGAAATTACCAATTGAATTTACCACACTGACTACATGTTATTACTTAATATTGAATTTTATGCAAATGTATACTATGAGTTTGGAGGGGGGGGTGCATCTACCGTATTTCGCAGCAGCCAAATTTTGTAACTTTTCCCTTACCTTTCCCCTTTGTAAAATATAAAAAAACCAATAAAACTTTGTTTTAAAAAAAAATGTGAATCCCTTCACTGCCCTAGTCCCCTTCCTTAGTGGTGTGAAATGTACTTTCCTCACCTTAAAAAAGAAAAGGCTCCCCACGAAGACAGAATGTGCTTCACAAAAAAAACATGGAAGCATTGGCATTCATCTCTCCTGTCATTCCTCTATCCTAATTTCCTGTAGATGAAAAGCAAAATTGTTAGCTAGTATCTTAAGGGATAAACATTGTTATTTGTATTGGTTTCATTGCTGCTAAAGGCTATTGCTGGGCAGGTATTGAAACATTTGATTAAGGAAAATAACCATTTATTTCTCAAGCAAAGAGACGTGTCAATGAATTAGAATGTTGTAAGAAAAGCCTCCAGAAAGAGCAGCAAGCGTGCTACACAGAATTATCCTATATCATTTAAATGGTTTCAATTAAAGAAGCTGACTCATCTAAGCTGTAATACATATAACATGAGCAATCAAAAACTATTTCTACAAAATACCTGCAACGATAGAGATAATGATCACTTGTTTTTTGTTTTTAAGAAAAGTTTCCTGGGGAAAATATGAGTCTAGTAATACCTTTTCCGCCTAATACTGTTGGAGGAAATGTCCTTCTGGGTTTAATTCCAAGTAGAGAAAAAGACGCTGGAAACATGGAGGCTGTTTGGAAAGATGGTTTTAATGGTGGACATGACCAAATGGCTTGAGGTAATGGGGAAAAAGGGGATCCCATTCTTTGAAGATTTGAGTGAAGAAAAAGAAGCGAAGGGGCTTGCTGAGAGTTCCTGAGTTTTTTATACTCTCTGTTCGGCCCCACCTCTCTGTTTCCTGTTCCTGTGTAAGAAATATATTCTGATTGGTTGTCAGACTCCCAGGGGCGGAGGGTCTTAGCTAACTTTGTAGTTGGTGTGACTTTTGAGTCCCAAGCTTGGTTGGGTTCCCAGGAGCCCTGTGGTGAGATGCGTAAAGGGCTATTACTATCATGCCTTAATCCCTTCACCCTGGAGCTGAAGGGGGGGATATTTGTTATGTAGAATAGACTGGCTCAACCATTTTAATGGCCCCATTGACAAAGGTGGAGACTATTAAGAGTCAGTCTGTTTCCTGCCTACTCCATTTCTTATCCAGGGAAATATAATATTCTGCCTTCTTAATATTATCCAGAATATTTCATTTTTCTAGCAGAGGGATGGGTTTTAACTTCCTACAGTACATTTTATTAAAAGGCATGAGCTTTCATGAACTGCGGCTGACTTTATCAGATTGAGCTGCAGCTCATAAAAGCTTTAGCCTTTAATAACATTTATTAGACAGAAAAGATGTTACCAGATTCCTGATTTTTTTTTGCTGCCATAGACCAACATGGCTCTTTTCCTACCATGGGGAAAATAGAAATGTAGGAAACCAGCTGAGTCAAAAATACAATGTTCATTGCTATGTAGTGATGGCAGGAAACGTTTCAGGACAGTTGACCGCATATTTTTACCAAAACCCCTTCTTATATGAATAGCTCCTTGGGAGCAATAGTTTGCTTTCATTTTTATTTTTGCAAAATCAAAATATATAATGTGTATGTGTGTGTGTGATGTATATATGCACACATAAACACATATTTCTTACAGGTTTTCAGCGGAAGTATTTTCTGTCTCTCTTTTTTATATATCAGTGAATTATTTTACTTTTCCTGTATGTTGCAATAGGAAACCTGGCATCTAACAATAGAAATTGAGCCAATTTCTTATGCTGCATTGATCAATATGCATTTGGGAAAATGGATAGCAATAGCAGGATACATTTGATTGGTGATGTTCTCACTTCTTGCAACATCTTTCACCCCAAGGAATGATGAAATATGGTAATACATACAAGATTATTTACAACTGCGCCAATGCAATATAGTATAATTAAAATTAATTTGATGCGATTTTAGCAGAGTACAACACTACAATACCAACTGATTGCATTTATGCCCAATTCTGATTCTTACTAAAAAAAAAAAGATTAAAAAGGAATTGTGTTCCACAAAGAATTGCAATCAGGTTAATCAAGTTCAAATCCCAGATCATCCTCCCAAATCTTTTAACACTGTCAAGAGAACCTATTGCATTTAATAAAACATTATAACACTAAGAAAAATCCCTTGTATTAATTGAAGTAGACAACAACATTGTTCAAACGTTCTTAGTAGTTCTGAATGAAACGGCAAGAGTTTTCTAAAACACAATTGGTTTTCACTAAGTAAAAGGCAGTCAATCTATACTGCATTTGCTGAATTTTAAATACTCTTGGAGCATAAGCATCAGTGGTGAGTTACAACTGGTACGCCCCGGTACGGGTGTACCGGTGCCTGCCGGGAGCACCAGGTACCATTCTGGTATGGGGCTCCGGAGGGCTCACCTACCTGCCCATGCTCCTTACTGGTATTTGAGGTTTTCGGGGCTTCCGCGCACGGAGCGTACAGTGCCTGTGCGTTGCTCTGCCGAGCAGCTGGAGCGTCACAGAGGCGTCGTGGAGCATCTCGAGTGATAAGTACGAACCGGTTGGACTGGGATCTGGAACCCACCACCCATAAGCATGGAAATAAATTTACCCACTTACTGTAAAGGGGCAGAGGAAAGTTATAGCCAAATCATTGATATTCCAAAGAACCTTCATACAGCAGGAAGAAATTTTTAAAAAATCAAGTTTTAGTCATTTATAGGGAGGAATGGGGAATTGGGAGACACAATGCCTAAATGAAACCAGGGGTGAAAGGTTCGCCCGAACCAGTAGCAAAGATGCCAGCTGTTCACCAGAACTGCTAGTAAAAAAAAATGCTACTGGTTCCGGCAAACCAGTTTTTCTGATGATCAGCTGTGCCACATGATTTATATTAGCTAGAAAGCAGAATTTCCTGCTTTCTAGCTAATTTATATCATGTGGCACAGGGGATTCCTCCCCCCCCCCTCGCTGTTCGCTTACTCGCTTGCCAGGCGCATTTGATAGGCTCCGCCCACCCACCCGGATGTCATTTTGACGCTCTGTCATGGGCGGAAGGACCTGTAGCAAAGGTAAGTGGATTTCACCCCTGAATGAAACCAAAGTTATCTGAACTACATGGAATATACTTTGTTGATTTTTTAAAATTGTACTAACCATGTGTGGCAGAACAGAATTTATTTGATCACATGGCATAAAGCTCTCTAAATATATTTTAGGGACAAATAAATGTAATTTAAAATCTCACTCCAAAATGATAAACTTTATAGAGTTCTTATACAGACATTATCTTCTCTTTTATTAGCCTTTTTTCTTAGTAACATAGAATCTTAGATGCGTGGATGGAATATCAAATTGTGTCTCTTATTTACAACTGTTCATTAAAAATATAACCTTAATAATACCATTACATGAATGCTGATGAATGTTGGTAATATTATACAAAGAAGTAGGGATAGATACAAGCTGAAACGTATTTACAGCAGACATTTCATATATATGTGTAATGCTACCAGTATGCGGGAATATCCTTGGTAGACAGGAGCAGAGGTGGTATTCAGCAGGTTCTGACCAGTTCTGGAGAACCAGTAGAGGAAATTTTGAATAGTTGGGAGAACCGGTAAATACCACCTCTGACTGGCCCATGTATTCTCTGCCTCCCGAGTCCCAGCTGATTGGGAGGGAATGGGGATTTGGCAGTAACCTTCCCCTGGAGTGGGGAGGAAATGGAGATTTTGCAGTATCTTCCCTGCCACGCCCACCAAGCCACGCCACGCCCACCAAGCTACGCCCACAGAACCGGTAGTAAAAAAAAAATGAATCCCACCACTGGACCGGAGGGAGAGGCACAGACTACTGCCCCCATCCCCCAACCTGGCAAAGGAAGGCAGGAGGGTGTGGGCAACAGAAGGGGCCCTCCCAGGTTTTCCAGAGTGAAAGGAAAGGGGGAGGGAATACTTTGTAGCCTAACAATAGAGGTAGTACATAATAATAATAATAATAATAATAATAATAATAATAATAATAATAATATATTTATTTCTTAGCTGCACCCTCTCCCGAAGGACTCGGGGCGGCGTACAACGAAACATACAAAATAAATATGTAAACAAAACAAACATATAGCAAAGACATACACTGAAACATACACAAGGAGGAGGTCGATTGATAAAAACAATTAAAATACAGTATATAAAACCCCTAGAAGTTAAATATAATTAAAATACCCAGTTAAAAACCCGTCAGGAGCGATATGGTTAGATCAAAGTTGAGCCAGGCCAGCTGCTTGGAATAGGTGGGTCTTAAGCTTAATACGGAAGGAGCGGAGGTCAGAGGTATTCCTAATATCCGGAGGGAGGTCATTCCACAGGGCTGGGCCCGCCACAGAGAAGGCTCTACTCCTAGGCGCCGCCCCACGACATTGTCTAGCGGACGGCACCTGGATGTGCTTCCTGTTTGGGCTACCTCACAGGGCTAACCTGCTAATAATTCCTTTTCTTTCCCTCTTCTTACTCCAACCATTACCTATATTTCTTTCTCCTCTGCTTTTCTCTGCTTTCTGCCTGTCTTTTGGAGAAGGTAGTATGTAATCAGCCCTTAAGTGAAATTTAAGTAAACCTTAATAGAATGAGTTCCTATTGGATCATAATGTACTCTTTCCCTACCAAATAAAATGGAGCCAATTGCAACTTTAAAAAGCCAGATGGGGGACACATTGCTGGAGAAGACCTTGATAAAGAGCAAACTGGGAGCTGTGGGAACATGTACCGGTGTCCTGTGACTGAGCAAATCTTCAGGGACCCTCTCAAAGAAGGAGAATGAAATAAGCGAGGAAGAAATAGTCCAGCTGAGTAGTACTCTACAAAATTATTTGAACGTTAAGGCTAATAATTAGAGAACTGATTCTACACAGGTAGTCCTCAACTTATGACTACAATTGAGCCCAAAATTTATGTTGCTAAGTGAGAAATTTGTTAAGCGGGTTCTGCCCCATTTTATGACTTTTCTCACCACATTTGTTAAGTGAATCCCTGATGTTCTTAAATCAGTAATCATGGTTGTTAGGTGAAGCTGGTTTCCCCCTTGACTTTGCTTTGTCAGAAGGTCACAAAAAGAGATCGCATGACCCTGGGACATCGCAACTGTCAAATATGTGAGTTAGTTGTCAAGCCTCCATATATAAATCACGTGGGAAGGCTGCAACAGTCATAAGTGGGGAAAATAGAGTCACTTTTTTTCCATGCCGTTGTAACTTCGGACAGTCACTAAACAAACTGTTGTAAGGACTACCTTACTGTATTTCTGAAAAAAATCAGATATGTGTCTGCCTTTGCTTTTAAAATATATCACGTTAACCAAGGCAGAGAGGAATCCCAAAACACAACACCCATTTGCATTCTTGTTCAGATAACCTTAACAGTACAGATAAATTCCCAAATGGCCTCAATGAGTGTCAGAGAGCTAACAACCCAGATGACTGCAAAGGCTATAAATCTTTCTATTCCTCACCATTCAGTCGGAACTGAAGGAGCTTCTTGGATGAGAAGCAAAATGTTTTCAAAAGGGGGAAAGAAAAACCCCCAAATACAGTTGCCTTTTGAAAATCATCTTTGGGACAACCACGACCTGAATTGTAGTATTGGGAGAAGTGTCCTTTTGGGTTCAGCTCCAAGTGGGGAAAAAGACACTGGTGACATGGAGGCTGCTTGGAAAGATAGTTTAATGGTGGACAGGACCACATGGCTTGAGTCCTGAACAGAAAAGGGGGATCACTTGCTTCAGTGTTGGTGGAGAAGAAGAGAAGGAAGGACTGAGATGCTGAGTCCCTGGTTTTATGCCCTCTCTGGCCTTTGATCTTGAGCTTGTATTCTGATTGGTTGTCAGACTCACATGGGGCCATGCAGGGGCAACTCTCTAGGTTGAGTCCAGGTTTGGTTGAATTCTCAGAGTTCTCAGATTCCATGTGGTCAGTTGAGTAAAGGCTTATATTATCATGCCTTCATTCCCATCCCCCTGGAGCTGAAGGGGAGAACTCTTTATTATGAAAGGGACTGGCTTGGGCATCTTAATGGCCCATTGACAAAGGTGAATGGGCAGGAAGTTGCAGGGAGTTACTCTGTCTTTAAAACATGTTTCTTCCTTTCACATCCAGGGAAATGTAATATTCTTCCCTTTCAATATTTCCTAGGATATTTCATTTTTCTGGGAGAGGGCTGGGTGATAACTTCCTACAGTAGGAAGTTAAAACATTTATTCCAAAAGGGGGCGTGCATAAGCGCACCAGCGTACTACTGTCCCTGTCTACTGTCCCATTTATATGTACTCTTTTTATGCGTTTATGGCTACATTTTGCTTATTTATATCCATTTATTTGTGCCATTTTTCCCCATGTGTTTTCATATTTGTTTCCTTGTACTTGTTGACAAATAAAAATAATAAATAAATAAATGGGATCAAATGAGAAACTACCTAACAGTGAGGACAATTAACCAGTGGACCAGCTTGCCTCCAAAAATTGTGGGCACTCCGTCACTGGAGGTTTTTAAGAAGGGACTGGACAGTCACTTGTCTGAGATTGTACAGATTCTCCTGCTTGAGCAGGGGGCTGGACTAGAAGACCTCCAAGGTCCTTTCCAGCTCTATTCTATTCTACCATTATTCTCAACCTGGAGGGCTCCTTTTAGCTATTAGCTAAATGTCTAGCCTTCAATCACTTTGGGAATGGGATTTGCTGTTACGGTCTAGGTGAGGGGGGGGGGAGGAGTCGGCAACAAAGATCATATAAGGGCAGCCATTACGTTGGGTATCCTGAATGCAAAGAGGTCCTAATTGGTTTCCATGGCACCCAGCGTATAGGGGGGAAAAGAGTGTGCGCAATTGCTCCTGGCAGGCGACCAATCAACCGAGCGGTGGGGTTGCCGAGATGCAGTAAACCTGCTTCAGGACTCCCAGCAAGAAGTTGCCCACTTATGCCGTAAACGCGCCCGCCCTCCCGCCCGTGCCCTGTCAGGATGTCGGGGGAATGGAACGGCGCCCTGTGCTTGCGCTAGTCGCGCCTTCGTACATGTTGTGCCCTCGAGCAGAAGCGAAGGAATCGATCGCCGTTTGGGTCTGCGGGAGTCACACTTTGTTCTCACCTGCCGCGCGTCTTTCGCAGGACTGATATTTATTTTTTGGAAGCACTCCAAGTCCCGGCCCTTCCCTCTTGAAACAGACGGCCTCCTAGTAATCGTAAAACGATTAGTTTTAATTGATTCTGATCCACTGAAGACGAGGCGGACGAAGTTATGTCCAGTGCGGGAAGACCGTCTAGGTATCTGGGGTGGGCAGCTGATAAGGGCAAGAAGAAGGGGTGATGCAACAGAGCAGATAAAACCTGGCTCCATTTTATGGGCATTTTGATACACATTTTTAAAAAATCGGTGAAGCTTCAGTCAGATGGCCTGACTTGCTTTTGATCTTTTTCAGTTGACACATTATGATGATGATGATGATGAGGATGAGGATGATGATGATGATGATGATGATGATGATGATGATAATCTTTGGTGAGGTTCACAGCCTTTGGGGCTGGTTGGTAGCCTAACAGCTCGAGTCCTAACCAAGGACCTAGGAACTGTTAAGGTAGTGGCAGAGGATTTAAGTTGTTCCAAGTAGGGTGGTTTTTTGTAGAGTCAGAATGTTCAAGTCAGGTAAATTTAGAATTTTCAAATAGCGAGGTAGCCCTTTAGGTATTGCTCCAAGGGCTCCAATTACAATTGGGACAACACATGATTTCTTTTTCCACAGTTGCTCAACCTCAATTTGCAAGTCCCGGTATTTCTTGCTATTTATCTTCTATTATTATTATTATTATTATTATTATTATTATTATTATTATTATTATTATTATTATTATTATTATTATTATTATTATTATTATTATTATTATTATTATTATTGCATCAACAGAATTCAATAATAATAATAGAAGATATTATTATTATTATTATTATTATTATTATTATTATTATTATTATTATTATTATTATTATCATTATTCATTAAACATCAAACTCAGCCAGCTGAACATTAAAAAATGCATTACAAATACCAATGACTGGCGCTAATGGTTAATACTGTTTGCTGCCAGCGTCCTAGGTATCAACCAAGTACTTTCTTAAAATATAAGAAGTTTTGAGTAGCACAGTTTTTTGCAGTTCCGCTGGTGTTATTGCAGGAAGCTGCAATTTCTTGATGTATTTTATAAAATTCTTGGACATGGTACCAAGTGCCCCAATGACAATGGGCGTCACTGTTACATTATTATTTATACTTTATTCATTAAACATGAAACTCAGCCAACTGAGCATTCAATAATGCATCACAAATACCATTAACTAGTGCTAAAGGTTGATACGGTTTGCTGCCAGCGTCCTAGGTATCAACCAAGTACCTTCTTAAAATATAAGATGTTCAGAGTAGCACAGTTTTTTGCAGTTCTGCTGGTGTTATTGCAGGAAGCTGCAATTTGTGGATGTATCTTGTAAAATTCTTGGACATGGTGCCAAGTGCCCCGATGACAATGGGTATCACTGTTACATGCTTCATCCATAGCCGTGTAGTTTCATGGCCAGATCGCGATCTTTATTATTGTTATTGTTATTACCGTATTATTATTATTTAAATGGATGGGCATAAAAAACCTACACTAATTTATGTAAAAGCAAATTTAGTAACAGTAAGAATGACTGAAATAGATGCCTTGTTTTCAAGAGCTCTGGCTAGATTACTCATGGCCAAGGTGATCCATCTGCCAGCACTTTCCAAATTAAAGATTAGTTTCCTGCATGCCTTTCTGATGTCTTATGAGCTTTAAATTAGACCTGGCCAGAAAGATCTTGAAACTAAATATAACATAGAACAGAAGCCATCCTTTGATACCTTGGTGTGGATTCTTAACCATAAAGATTCAAAAGTCCAGGGCATGCATTGGGCTGTCGTAAAAGCTCTGCCATTTTGTACTTGTGTCACAGTTGCCAGAGATGTCAGTGGCAGAGTGTGTGTGCATTGGGACATTTTCATACAATATGCTTTTGTTATTTCCGGGTCCTCACACTGCAGATACCTAAGCTTGGATACATGTAGGGATGCTAAATGCCTGAAAACTGTGAACATAGATGCAAAGGGTCTCCCTTCCATCTATTCATTATCTCCAGATATCAATTATAAATCCCATCATAGATTAAAATAAGGGCATTTCACTGTATATCACAATTCCTGCCTTCCAATTCCATATTTAGTTGATATGTGCTATCACCCTTTGTACAAATACATATGTGTACAGGCATCTACAGCAGTGGTAGGATTCTTTTTTTTTTACTGCCAGTTCTGTGGGCGTGGCTTGGTGGGCGTGGCAGGGGAAGGATACTGCAAAATCTCCATTCCCACCCCACTCCAGGGGAAGGATACTGCAAAATCCCCATTCCCTCCTGATCAGCTGGGACTTGGGAGGCAGAGAATAGATGGGTGTGGGGCCAGTCAGAGGTGGTATTTACCGGTTCTCCAAACTACTCAAAATTTCTGCTATTGGTTCTCCAGAACTGGTCAGAACCTGCTGAATATCACCTCTGTTCTGCAGTACATGCAACAAATCTTGTTGGACTGGCCAGATTTTTTTCCCCTCACATGGAGGAAGATACAATCCCTTTGCATGGCTGTCCCATACATAACCAGCAGTTATGTATAAATAACCCGTGCTCTTATTTAGTAGATGGAGTAGAGCTCTACAGGAGGGCATTGGCTTTCTAAAGCCTTCTAAACCAGACAGAAAGCATACCCAGATAAACTAATTCCACTTTATTGTAAGGTTACATTAAAAAAAAATCTTGCAACCCTGAAAGTACATTTCTCCCCCATTCCCTTTACATCCCAAGAAACTCAAGAGTTTCTAAAGTACATCCCTCAAAAACCTTCTGAGATGTTTGTCGTGCCTACATTTTTTTCTGTAGGCTAAGCCGTCTCTTATCCAACTGGTCACCTGGCTGTTGCTTCTTCCCTGTCTCTCAAGTCATTCCCCACACATCATTATATAGAATGAAAAAGGAGTGCACTTGATTGTATTAATCGGCTGTTAAGGAAAACTAAAGTGCACAAAAGGCAAGCCAAACCAGGCCTTTAACTGACAGAGGTGAATACAATCACGTGTAGCATGATGAGAGGGATATGATGTGATCCACTGAGGATTGGAAAATCATTTGTAGCACTAAGAAAGCAAATGAGGAGATTGCTTTTTTCTCATACACGTGAATATAAAAGCCAGAATTAGATAATAATCCTAAAAATGCAGATTGAGGATCAATTAAGTTCTAATTTACCAAATTCCACAGCCCCCAATTTCTTTGAGCTGCAGCATTTGCATCATAAAGTAGCTATATTAACAGAAAATGCAACCAGAATGTTTCACTTCAATACCTTTAAATATCAAAATGGGTAGAAAATATCAGAATCCACCTATAGCAATATTATACAAAATAGGATGAAGGTTTGTAGAGGTGTTAAGCAAACCATCAAATCACCGTCGGGAAATGCTGCTTCAGCCTATTTTTTAAAAATTTGTCAGACTTAAAGCGAAGCATCATTATACAGGTAGTCCTTGACTTACTACCAAAATCGAGCCCAAAATTTCTGTTGCTAAGTGGGACAGTTAAATGGGTTATGCCCCATTTTACGACCTTTCTTGCACAGTTGTTTAGCGAATCATTGCAGTTGTTAAGTTAGTAACATGGCTGTTAAGTGAATCTGGCTTCTCCATTGACTTTGTTTATCGGAAGGTCGCAAAAGGGGATTACGTGACCCTGGGACACTGCAACTGTCATAAATAGGAACCAGTGGCCAAGCCTCTACATTTTGATCACGTGACCATGGGGTTGCTGCAACAATCGTACATGTGAAAAACAGTTAGAAGTCACTTTTTTCAGTGCTATTGTAACTTTGGTCATTAAACAAACTATAGTAAGATTTGGGAAGAAAAAATATAGAAATTATAAAAACAAGAAAAAGAAAAGCTAGGTCCGTGATGGCGGACCTATGGCACGCATGCCACAGGTGGCACACAGAGCCATTTCTGAGGGCACGCGAGGCGTTGCCCTGTCAGCTCCAGCGCACATGTGCATGCTGGCCAGCTTGATTTTAGGCGATTTTTCGCTCTCCAGAGGATTCCTTGAAGTCTCCAAAGGGGGAAAAACAGCCCAACGCAAACCGGAAATGAGGAAGAGAGCTGCCGGCATGAGGGAAAGACAAGCGGCAAGGAAAGAAGAAAAGGGGCTTCTTTCCCTCGTGCGGGCTGCTCTGTTTTCCCCCTTCCCCCGTGCTATTAAAGAGGATCCTGCGCTTTTTCTTCTTTCCTTGCTGCTTGTCTTTCCCCTGTGCCAGAAGCTCCCTTCCTCATTTGTCTATTGACTGTAGTGCCCAGGGTCCTCTATGATAGGCAGGGGGAGGGGGGATTTAGCAACCGGACTCACCTGCCGGAGTAAAAAGGGCCCAATCTTTACACAGGAGAATGATAAGTGAAGGTTTTTTGATGCAGGAGCACACTTGAGCATACCCCACCCCACCCCGGTCTCTGCCCGTTTGTGGCAGAGCAACTTCTCCCCTTGCTGGGTGTTAGCCTAGGGGAAGCAGCCAGAGCAGGGAGTGGCGGGGAAGCCTTGCGCAAATATGTGTGGTCCACAGAGGTGAGGGGGGGCATTAAGTTATGTGGGTGGGCACTCAAGTGTGTATGATAGCACGCATGCACGTGCTTTTGGCACCCGAGGCGAAAAAGTTTCGCCAACACTGAGCTAGGTGAATGGGTGTGGGGCCAGTCAGAGGTGGTATTTACTGGTTCTCTGAACTACTCAAAATTTCCACTACCGGTTCTCCAGGACTGGTCAGAACCTGCTGAATACCCCCTTTTGGTGTGACCAGTTCCAAAGCATTCGGGTTACCACATATGATCTGCAAACATCTGGATGAAAAATAAAAACAGAGGAAAAACATAGTCTTAATTACCATCTAGTGGACATCTGGATTTTTGCAAGCCATGTCTGTGAAGCCTGAAGAACAACAACTTACCTGAAAGCAATCAGGTAACACCTCACCTTCTTCTCTGCTTTCTCCATAGGGTTCTTTTTTACCATTACAGTTCTCCGTTGGGTATGGAGACACAAAATATACCAGGTGCATCCATTGATCACTTTTAGTTTCTAAATATACTTAAGGTGGTCTAAAAATATAGAAAGGGTTTGGTTTAGTCTAGTGGTTAAGCCACCAGGCTAGAAACCGGAAACTGAGTTCTAATCCTGCTTTAGGCATGAAAGCTGGCTGGGTGACTTTGAGCTCACTCACTCTTTCTTAGCCCAGCTCGCCTCACAGGATTGTTGTTGTGGAGAAAACAAGAGGAGGAAGGAATATTACGTATGTTGGCTGCCTTGAGTTATTTATAAAAATAAAGGGATTAAAAAATATAAAATAATGCTGAAGATTTTTTTAATTTTTAAAATATTTTATTGAATACATTTTGAACAGAATTTTAAAAAGTACAAATTTTGAATTAAGGAAGAATCAAGAAAAGTAATAAAAAGAAAAACAGAAATATACAAAGATTCTAAAGAAGCAGATTTTTATCTTCATGACAGCAGTTATAGACATGCATTTTACCTTTTCTCTTTCTAATGTGACATCATGATTTTCTTTTCATAAGCTATTCTAACCTCAAAATCATAATTCACAAATTCTTTTTTTCAGCTCTAGTCACTAATAAGTCTTTTAATTTTCATGTCAATTAAAAGAGAGACTAGGCTTATCCTGAGGGTCACAATCAAAAAAGGCCAGGTATTGTACACAAGTAAAGAGGAGTGAGTGGGGGGAAAGGTGACATCACTTATTTTATGCTTGGAAATAATATGCTGCATGTTTAATTCAAGTTGATCTTCTCTTGCAGTTATTCTCGTTTTAATAGTTCTTGCTCCTTTGTTTGAAGGATGAGGCCAGAGGCATCTGCTCTCCAATTCTAGGACAATTGTCAATAGAGGCTGTTCAATCTGGCTGGATCTGCAATTAACTTAGCAGACTTGGAAGGGAGGTCTTCTAATCCAATCCCCTTCTCGAGCAGAAGAACTATATCATTCTAGACAAATGGCTGTCCAATCTCTTCTTGAAAGCCTCCAGTGATGGAGCATCCACAACTTCTGAAGGCAAGCTGTTCCACTGGTTAACTGTTCTCACTGTTAGGAAATTTCTCCTTAGTTCTAGGTTGCTTCTCTTGATTAATTTCCATCCATTGCTTCTTGTCTTGCCTTCTGGTCCTTTGGAGAATAGGTTGACTCCTCTTTTTTGTGGCAGCCAGCCCCTCGAATATTAGAACATTGCTGTCATGACACTCCTAGTCCTTCTTCCCACTAGACTAAGAAACTCTTGAGTCTACGTTTAAAAGATGCGCTAGCTGTAGATTATGAAGCCTTGCACATCTGAAATACACTAAGCTGGAAATATTTAAAAACGTGTTCTTGAAATGAGAACATGTGGGAATAATGATGCATAGCTAACCATGGGGCCAATGTAGAAGAGAATAAGAGTTGGAAGGGACCTTGGAGGTCTTCTAGTCCAACCCCCTGCCTACGTAGGAAACCCTACACCACTTCAGACAAATGGTTGTCCAACATCTTCTTTAAAACTTCCAGTGTTGGAGCATTTGTACATGTTGTGTACAGTACTCTGACAGTAAAGGTTTGAATTGAATTGAATTGAAAACTTCTGGAGGCAAGCTGTTCCACTGATTAATTGTTCTAGCTGTCAGGAAATTTCTCCTTAGTTCTAGGTTGGATTTCTCCTTGATTAGTTTCCACCCATTGCTTCTTGTTCTACCCTCAGGTGCCTTGGAGAATAGTTGACTCTCTATTCTTTGTGGCTCCTCTGAGATATCGGAACACTGCTATCATGTCACCCCTAGTCCTTCTTTTCATTAAATTGGACATATCCAGTTCCAGCAACCGTTCTTTATATGTTTTATTCTCGAGTCCCCTAATCATCTTTGCTGCTCTTCTCTGCACTCTTTCTAGAGTCTTAACATCTTTTTAACATTGTGGCGACCAAAATTGGATGCAGTATTCCAAGTGTGGCTTACCAAGGCATTATAAAGTGGTTTTAATACTTCACATGATCTTGATTCTGTCCCTGTTTATGCAGCCTAGAACTGCATTGGCTTTTTTGGCAGCTGCAGTACACTGCTGGCTTATATTTAAATGATTGTCCACTAGGACTCCAAGATCCTCTCACAGTTACTACTATTGAGCAAGGTACCACCTATACTGTACCTGTGTTTTTTTTCTTGCCTAAATGTAGAACCTTACTTTTCTTTACCATTGAATTTCATTTTGTTAGATAGTGCCCAATGTTCAAGTCTGTCAAGATCCTTCTGTATCTTAAGCCTATCTTCTGGAGTGTTGGCTATTCCTGCTAGCTTGGTGTCATCTGCAAATTTGATGAGTTCCCCATCTATCCCCTCATCCAAATCATTGATGAATATGTTGAAGAGCACTGGGCCTAAAACAGAGCCCTTGGGTACCCAATTTGATCTAGCAGTGGCATCCAGAACAACAGAGTTGGAAGAAACTTTGGAGGTCTTCTAGTCCAACTCCCTGCTCAGGCAGGAACCCCTATACCATTTCAGACAAATAGTTGTCCAATCTTTTTTTTAAAAAAACTTCCAGTGTTGGAGCACCCACAACTTCTGGAGGCATGCTGGTTCATTGATTAATTGTTCTGCCAGGAAATCTCTCCTTAGTTCTAGGCTGGTCCTCTCCTTGATTAGTTTCCATCCATTACTTCTTGTCCTGCTTTCAGGTGCTTTGGAGAATAGGTTGATCCCCCCACTTCTTTGTTGCAGCCTCTCAAATATTGGAACATTGCTATCATGTCACCCCTAGTCCTCTTTTTCTAGCCATACCCAGCTTAAATCAAGGCTCCTCCACATCTGTGTGATGACACTTCTTCCTTTATGTGCCACAACTATTCTGTGCTTAAAGTTTGACTGGATGAATCCTATCACCCATCTCCTCCCACTTATGACTGCATAATAATGACTTATTGCTTGCATCCTTACGATTTATACTGATAGTGATTGTTTCCTGATTACTTATTTGTACCCTATGCCTATCATTAAGTGTTGTACCTTATGATTCTTGACGAATGTATCTTGTCTTTTATGTACACTCAGATCATATGCACCAAAGACAGATTCCTTGTGTGTCCAATACACTTGGCCAATAAAGAATTCTATTCTATTCTATTCTATTCTATCCTATCCTATCCTATCCTATCCTATCCTATCCTATCCTATCCTATCCTATCCTATCCTATCCTATCCTATCCTATCCTATCCTATCCTATCCTATCCTATTCTATGAATGGAGGGACGGGAATTCCATGTGAAACAGAATTTGGATTAGAAACGTAGTTATCCTGATAGTGCCCGGTCGGCTTTCTTCTTCGAGACGACAGATTGTTTTCAACCCGCGCCATTCTGGGCTCGGAAGCGCGATTAATACGGCACTAGGACCCAGCGGGCAAGGCAGGCAAGAGCGGAAGTTCGAAGAAGTGGCTATACGAACTGGCACCTCACCATGGAGGCTGAAGAAGAACCTCCGGCCGGACGTCGCTTACTCAGGTATCTGCGGGGGAGGGAGGAACGGCGTGGGGATGAAGGAGATTAAAGGAGCCGCTTCCCTCCCCGGGGGTGGGGGTGGATGGAGAGACGACCGGAAGTGTTGGAGGGACGGGCGTTATACGTCTCCCTCCTGCGCCTTTGCCGCGTGGTCCCCGGGCCGTTCTGACATCCTGCAAGCCAGGAGTTTTGCTCCAGGAAGCCCCGCTTGCACACGAGATGCAGGGGCAGTGGTTTCACCCAAGCAGGGAGGAAATAAGAGGCTACCTTCCCACGACAAGCCGGCTACTTTTCAGTGGGTCGCGCGCAACCATTCGGTGTGCTCAGCTGGTCCCGCCCTCCCTAGAAATGATTTCAGTTGTATATGGAGCCCGTTCCTTTTCTCTTGGCAGAAATCACATTTGTCGAGGAATTGCAATAGTCTGTCCTTCGCGGGGCTGCTTCTCCCATAGGGATTGAAGGGGAAGGGAAGGTGATAAAATATTGCAGGCAGAGGGAGGTCGAGCTAGGCAGATTAGCAGGTAATCTCAGGAGCTAAAAGTGCAAAGCAGAAGCCTGCGGGTATGTGCGCGTTAAGAATATATATGCTAAAAATGGAAAGAAATGAGAAATCACAACAAAGAATAGAATAGAAATATAATTTATTGCATGATCCCTTCTTTCTCTCTGGCTTGAAGTGAAATGTGTTAAACTAAAACTATCTTTAAAAGTAAATGACTATTAAGGAAGGTAAATATAGGTAGTCCTCAATTTAACAATTTGACTAGTGACCATTCAAGGTTACATCATTGAAAAAGTGACATGGCTATTTTTCACACTTACCACCATTGTAGCATCCCCATGATCATGTGATTTACATTTGGTTGCTTAACGAGTAACTCACATTTATGACGGTTGTAGTAGGGTTCCGAAGTCGTGTGATTCCCTTTTGTGACCTGACAAGCGAAGTAAATTGGGAAATCAGATTCAGTTAACAACCATGTTATTAATTTAACAACTGCAGTGATTCACTTAACATATGTGGCAAATAAGGTCGTAAAATGGGGCAAAACTCGCCAAACAAATTTCTCACTTAACAACATAAAATTTGGGGCTCAATTGTTCATAAGTTGAGGACTACCTGTGCAAAAAAAGAGTTTGAGGAATTCCAAAGGTATTTCACTAAAATAAGCAAAAGGGCCATGTAAGGTGGGCATTTTGGCAAAAAGAGTGGGTACACATGCAGACTGGTGGTGGTGTAGGCTCTGACAGTGATTCTTGAAAAGGATACAAGGTTTAAGGTTTTAATTTAAAGAAAAGATTAGAAGTGTATATACCATCATTTTTCCACATTGTCAGCTTTTAAGTTTGGCAATTGGGGAATTCTAGAAGTTGAAGTCCACGTGTTTTAAAGTTGCCAAGATGAAGGAACACTGGTTGTACACTTACAATGTAAAAATAAATTATCTTCATACTGAAACGGGGGCTTAATTGGGGAAGTTGAATAGAAGGATATTTAGGAAGAGTAAAAGGAAGTGGTCAGTGGTTAGAGTGCTGTACTGGAGGCTACTTCAGCTGACTGCTAGCTGTAGTTCGGCAGTTCAAATCTCACCGGTTCAAGGTTGATTCACCCTTCCATCTTTCCAAGGTGGGTAAAATGAGGAGCCAGATTGTTGGGGACAATATGCTGACTCTGTAAACCGCTTCGAGAGGGCTGTAAAAGCACTATGAAGCGATATATAAATCTAAGTGCTATTGCTAAGTGGGTCATAGCAGTTGCTGGCATTGGCTGTTGATAGGAAATAGTGCTGGCTAAATAGACGTGTGGTCTGATCTGCCACCGTTTACCATATTTGGAGGAATCCATCATGGAGAAATTGAATATTTAAGTGATTATTCTTACCTTCTCTCTCCCCCCCCCCATTCCTCCTCCCCCCTCCAATGAAGCCCAGCAGAACTGCTGGCAGCTCGAACACGTGATCACAAGATCCCCCAGCGTTCACTTGGTCAGAAAGATTTCATTCCTGATGGAGCAGAAGAACAAGAATCAAAGCTGCATCAATGTCGGAAAGAACACTGGCAACTTTTGGAGGAGGAGCGTGTTGTGCGTTTGTATGTATGAATTACACCTAGAACTAAGTACTGAACTGTCAGTTAATTTAAAATGTTCTGTCGAGTATGTTTTTAGCTTTTCCAGTTTTACACAAGGGACTCTGTTAACAGGAAAGGGAAAAACTTTTCTTGATCCAGCAAACTGGAGTATTTTAGGCAGTTCTCAAATACATACAGGAACTGGGTATGTCTAGCTTAAGAGAAAGAAGGACTAGGGGAGACATGATAGCATTGTTCCAATATCTCAGGGGTTGCCACAAAGAAGAGGGAGTCAAACTATTCTCCAAGGCACCTGAGGGTAGAACAAGAAGCAATGGGTGGAAACTAATCAAGGAGAGAAGCAACTTAGAACTGAGGAGAAATTTCCTGACAGTTAGAACAATTAATCAGTGGAACAGCTTGCCTCCAGAAGTTGTGAATGCCCAACACTGGAAGTCTTTAAGAAGATGTTGGATAGCTATCTGTCTGAAACGGTATAGGTTTCCTGCCTAGGCAGGGGGTTGGACTAGAAGACCTCCAAGGTCCCTTCCAACTCTACTATTGTATTGTATTGTAACATAGTTCTTAGCTAAATAACTGAGAAATTTTTTGATTCACAATTTGAGGTACATTTAGAGTCTGGACACATTTGAGTCAAGTTTTTAAATTGAAATATGGCACTGACTGCTTTTGTTATCTTGTTGGATGGTCTACATAAAAAGAGGGAAGAGGAATGCTGGTTATATTATATGCTTTTGACATTAATGGCCATAGTATCCTTTGTGATAGACATTATTGGCCAAAGGCATTATTTGCCTTTTTCCAAAAGTTCTTGTATTGATTGGGATGAGGTGCTTTTTCAGTGTGGTTAATCATTTTCTAGTTGCTGCCAAGGTTCTAAGCAGAACTGCCAGCAGGATATAGAGTAACTTGTGATCCTGGCAGTTGAATGAAAGTCCTCTTACCATTTCATAATAACAGCCAATCCAGGGGTGAAATTCAGCAGGTTCTGAGAGGTTCTGGGGAACCGGTAGCGGAAACTTTGAGTAGTTCGGAGAACTGGCAAATACCACCTCTGGCAGGCCCCAGAGTGGGGAAGGAATGGGGATTTTGCAATATCTTTCCCTGGAGTGGGGTGGGAATGGAGATTTTGCGGTATCCTTCCCCTGCCCAGCACACAGAATCGGTAGTAAAAAAATTTGAATTTCACCACTGAGCCAATCTCATGCCTCTGCTTCCCCTCTATATGCCATTTGCTACCACCTTTCCTCCTACACCCTTCTCCACTCTGTCTTAGCATTTGCTCTTGTAAGCCAAGGGCCTGAGGTGGAGAGATGCTGCCTCTGGGCATCAGCACATCCTTGAAAACACCAGGGAGTGGCTCAATTATCATAGGCAGCGGCAACACTGGCTTAGATGCTTGTGAGTAAAGTGAATGTATGACGGCATGAGGGATGGGGGGGGGGGAGCATTTCTGCCTGGCTGCAGCTGCTTTTCCAAAGCACAGAAAGCAACCCCAACTTCACTCTCTCACAACAGGTTAACTTATTTAAAATCCTAGGACCAAGAGTAAGTCCTCTGTGATCTAGACACCACAAATTATTTCTTTCTAGAGCTGTGTCTTTTCTATTAGCTGTTCTGTGCTGGTAGAAAATGGGTTTTTTTGGGGGGGGGGTTCAATAATCTGTTGTTTATGCATAGTAATTCTGGAGCTGCTCTGGACCTATTTTAAGAAGATGTAAATCTTCTGCTTCCTGTTAAAATTAAAATAACTTCTTAACCCCTTTTTCATTGCCAAGAATATTGGAGAATGAACAAATAGAGACTCTTCTTTTTAAATTTCCTTTATAGGGGAAGTTTGGTGAAGGCTGAGTGGAAGCCCCAGGAAAGTATTGTGGAACTGAAATCCCCTGCAGTAAGTTTTACTACTGTATCTTTTATATGATGTCATTCCTACTCTCTTAAATAACTTACTGTTACCAACTTCTATCTCAGAGCAGCACATATCAGTAGCCACAGGCTTCTTTCAGATCAGAGCCAGAACTAGTGGGGTTTGATTTCAGTTTTCATATTATGACATCGCCACCGAATAATGTGTGCCCTCTCTCTTTCATCAGATGGCTAAAAAAAAACCTGTATTTGCAGTGTTTAGCTTGTAGCTGTGGCAGTGTTTATACTGGAACCAGCTATGATTCTTGGAAGATGATATATTGGGTAAAGAAGATACGGGATGAGCAAATGAAATCTGTTACTCTTGATTTGTTTCCTGTCTCCCATAGTGGTCTAAAAGACGGCTGTTTAGAAAATTAAGACAACAAGGTTATTGAATACTTCTTATTGTCTCACCTCCAATAATTCAATCCCTGAACTTGGGAGAACTGGACATCAGACTAACTTCTCCCACGCATATACAATAGGGTGCATTGAGAGACCAAGAATTCTGGGGTTTTATGTTCCCTAATTGTAATTCAAGCCTTTGGCACAAGGATGAGATTCCCTTCTTCAGTATAGTCTTAATTCAGATAGAGATGCTCCAACTGAATCACGAAGTGAAAGACTCCTAGAATGCTTCAAAAACCTCAGAACTTATTTTGTTCTTTTGGAAATGTTAATAGAGGATTGATCTCTTAAATTAACATTGTTTGTTGTTGCCCTCAGGGGAAATTCTGGCAAACCATGGGATTTACACAGCATGGAAAACAGTGCCTGCTTCCAGAAGAAGCCTTGTATCTCCTAGAATGCGTAAGTAAATCATACCTACAAGCTTATGAAGCGGTTTCATGTAGCTAAGCATCTCTCCTGTTCTGTTGTCTTGACACATAGTTCCAAATTTTGCCGCAGAATAATCATGTAAATTGAGAAAGAAAGTTGTCTATGTATTTGGAAAACAGGATTAGTTAGGTGGGGTGACTATAGCCATATAATACTTTTTCAAGAGTTAAAGAAGAAATCTGTTTAGGGAAGTTGGCTCTCTGTCTTAACCTTGTACTAATGGGAATGTCTGAAATGATAGAGTAACCACACTGCAATCTCCATAAGATTGAGAATCCTGCACAATCAGTATTACACAGAAGATCTTCTGAATAAATGCCACATCTTCATGTCAAACCTTTCTTATGAACATGCAGGTTAGGATGAGCAGACTCGCAGGAAATGTTCCCATCTCCCATTCCCTGATATTGCAACACTAGTTTCTTCTGCAGAAAGCACATCTGTTTGAAAAATATAGATGTACGTGACTTTATAAATACCAGTGTACAGTTCTAGGAATTGGGTATCATCAAGACTGCTGCAGTATTCTCATTGCAGGTGTTTTATTTACAGAATTTGCCCCCATTCTGTGGGTCTGTGTGATCATTCTGTGTGTGATCGTTCTATAAGCCATACTGTACTGTAAAACCAATTCTTGTATCTTGAGATTATAGGTTAACAAACACTCACTCAGCAATTGTTCAAAGCACTGAACAAGTGGTACTTAACAACCAATCCTCAAAGTTGTGGCTACCATAGCACCCATATGATCACACAATTACAATACAGGCACATGATAACTGACTCACATGTGTGATGGTTGCAACACCCTGTGGTCATGTGATCACTATTTGCAACCTTTGCTGGCTTTCCACAAGTAAAGTCAATTTGGAAGCGAGGGTAAGGTTGCAAGTTGTTCTTGCTCCCATTGCTTTTTCTCCTGAGAAGGCATGCTTCCCTACCCAGCTATGCTTGCACTGCAGCACATCTACCCACTTGTGCCAGGCTACAGCACCCACACCCTGCCCATTTGCATGTCAGCACTCTCACCTGCCTGCTGCATGCCTTGCCAGCACCTAAGAAAAGGCTTGTTATGATCAGGAATTGCAACTTCCAGCTGTCTTCCCGATTGAGTTTGTTTGATGGAAGCTGACCGAAAGTCCCAAGCTGAAATAATGTGAGGTCCTCCCTTAACCTGCAAACCTCATTTAACAACGGGAATGGGGACTGCTGGGATTGCCATTGCTAAACGATGCTATCAAAATACACCACACTTTATAATTACTTTGGGGCAGAAATTATGACCTCAAAGACCATTTTACACAAGGAGCATCTCTGCAGACATCCAGTTGACATGTGCAGCTCTTGGTGTAGTTCTTCAGATCCCAGGGAATATCTGAGGCAATGGCCACAATGATAGGTTTGCACAGTTCCTGAACATTGTTTTTTTTTTTCTTACAGGGATCCCTCCAGTTATTTTACAAAGACCTACCTTTGTCAGTCCAGGAAGCTTATGAGGATCTGCTGTCTCCAAAGTCGGTCAGCCTACCAAAATACCAGGTGCATTTCAAGTACAATTGGAAGTAAAATTTGGCAATTTAAAAGAAGCATTAAATTTCAAAGCAGGCAGTTCTGTTGTAATTATATTATCACAATTAGTTGTGCAGTTAAGTTGACGTGAATGGGCATGTGACGATATTCCATTGAAATTTGAGGTTAACTGCTTAAACAATGAATGCTGCTGTCCAGCTTTATTTTCACAAGGACAATATTACTGTGCAGTATGGTATCTTGATGGTATTCCCTAAAAAGTGGAGTAGACTGAAAAGGGGAATTACTCATTAAAATCCTGTTTCTAGTCCTGCCTTTGAAGCATCAATAATGGGCACTTGCTTAAATACTTCAAGTTGCAGTCCAACCTAAATATTGCTGAATGGCCTGAGCAAATACAGTATTAGGTCCAATATGCAGAATTCAGGCAACTGTCCTTAGCTTTACCAGTTTGCCTAGGGACTTGATGGTTGAATGAAAAACATACTGTTGTTTAACTTGTTAATAATTTACAACGTTAATAATATTTCATACCTCCATCAATGCAAATGCCGATTGCATTGAGCCTTTTGTGATATCTGATTATTATATAGTGTCTTCCTTATTTTAAGGGGTGGTTTGTTTTAAAAAGAGAGCAGATATCAGTGAAACATTTCTATGGTGTTCTTAAGTTTATTTAGCAGAGACTTCAATATTGATTGGAATCCTTAGAGACCATGGGGTACAAAATCTCATTAATTAAAATCATGATATTCTGTGGGTAAAAAAACAATATTTGTTGTGCTCAGATGAAAAGAGCGATCGTTGTTAAATTTTAAAAACGATGCAGCATGTTAACTACCCCCATGTCATTTGTAGTTTTGGGGTCTCGTCACATTTGTATTACAATTTTATATGTTTACTTGGAAGTTAAAAAAGTAAAGTTTCCCTTGAAATGGGGCTCAACTCCTAGCAACTACATGGATAGGCCTATGTTTTCTTGTCAGCCTTATGGAAATAGTTTGACACAACTGCCTTCTGGTGTGGATCTTGCAGCCCTAATTTTCTGTGCTTTGTGAAGGTTGCAAGTTGAATCAGTTAAATTGATTTTGTGTGGTTGACTTTAATGTATTCAAAGTTTTGTTTGCATGACAAATGGCTATTTAAATGCCTCTTTGATATAGATACACCTTTTTAACAACTGGGAGCATCTACAAATCATCCTGTATGTATATATGGGAGACATTGTATGTGTGAACCACCTACCAATAAGAAGGTGACTTCACAGTTCAGGTTAAAAAGAGTTTGATAACTGAATCTCTAAAGAATGTAGAGTCCTTTCTCATGTGAACTGCTTACATTTCATCCCTATTGTAAGGTATATAGCCACTTGAAGCGACTGGGTTACATCGTTTTGAGATTCCATTCCAGGTAATTGTTTGACAATCATTTTCCCTCTCTCCTGGCAGTGTGTCCATTGTGCATCTCTTTAACTTTGCTCCCTCTTCTCCCCTCTCAATATCCCTACTTCCTGAGATGATTGTATTTCTCTTCTGGCCTTTTGCTTCTCTGTTTGATTTTAACTGAGCAGGTGGTTAATCAGTGAAGAAAAAGGAGGAAAGGTTTGCTTTTTTCCTGTGACTTGTTGCTGTCTCTGAACCGATTGTTTTGATCTTTTTTGGGTGGATCTCTCTTTTACAGCACTGTTCCAACACCTTACGAGAGGCAGCTGAATCTGGATAGCCACTACCAAAGCAGGGAGAGAAGCAGCCACAAGAGGAGATGCTCCAGCCCCGGGTAAAAGCATGTGGGCAATGGGAGTGATGGCCTTGACAAGCCAGCCCAGGTGGGCATGGAATTAAGCACTGAGAAATGCATCTGTTTTGTTCTTGCCTTCATATGTGTCTCTTGCTTTAGATCAGTGATGGTTAACCTTTTCGGCACCGAGTGCCAACATTGGAGCGTGTGCGCATCGGAGCACCAGAACTCAGAAGATAGCAGCTGGCTAGTGCACATGTGCGCAGCGGCCAGCTGCTCTTCCAGGTTCCATTGTGCCGGCCAGCTGCTGTCTTCTGGGTTCCAGTGCGCGTGACGGGAGCTGGAAAAGCAGTTGGCGATGGCATGCCCGCCCACAGAGAGGGCTCTTCGTGCCACCTCTGGCACACGTGCCATAAGTTCGCTATCACGCCTCTAGATGGAGAGCGAGTTACTGCTGAACATAATTTGTAGCAACCCCAGCCAACATGGCCAATAGTGTACAGGTACTCCCACTACAGGCAGTCTTTAACTTACAACCCATTGCCGAGAAAGTATTTGAGGTTACGATGGACCTCTTAGGAGTGCTTTTGTCCTGAATTTGAACAATTCCAACAATTGTGCCCCTCCTGCGATTCCATGTCCACACTTCAGGTCCCTATATCAATTGGGCCATATTTATGATGTTTGCAACGTTCTGTGGTCACATGATGGCATTCTACAATGTTTTTGCCCCCAACTGGCATTTATTTTTGTTTTTTGGCAAAACTGCCTGTGGTGAACCGTTGCTTCACTTAACAACTGCAGGTTCACTTAATGACTACTGCAAAAAAAGGTCACAAAATTTACTTAGTCACGTAGGTGAGCATATTGATGCCGGTCACAAGTTATAACCATGATGGGCAGGTTCCATTACAGTCCTTAAGTCAAGGACTTCCTATAGTGGGAGTACTTGAGGATCATAGATTTCTGGTCCCTGATTTTAAAAATGAAAAATTAGCTACAGTTAGTAAGAAAAATATATTACAAGGCATACCTGTATGACTTGCCCACTTAAAAAAAAACCAGGAGTGACTGTTCTGAGTGACACACCGTAGGGGGATCATCCTGTTGCCATTTTAAGTACATATGAGATCAGTCATTTTGAAGGTTTTGAAATAAGATCATCATTATGTTGGGAACACCAAGTTTTATTTCTCTGAGTTACCTTAATCAAGGGAGGGTCTGGAGATGCTAATTCACTATCTGGATTTGGCAGAGGGATAAATGAGAACAAATAAGTTAAAATCACAGGGATGCAGTGGCTCAGTGGCTAAGACACTGAGCTTGTCGATCAGAAGGTCAGCAGTTCAGCGGTTCGAATCCCTAGCGCCTTGTAATGGAGTGAGCTCCCGTTACTTGTCCCAGCTTCCGCCAACCTAGCAGTACGAAAGCATTTAAAAATGCAAGTAGAAAAAATAGGGGCCACCTTTGGTGGGAAGGTAACAGTGTTCCGTGCGCCTTCAGTGTTTAGTCAGGCCAGCCACATGACCAAGGAGATGTCTTCGGACAGTGCTGGCTCTTTGGCTTTGAAACGGAGATGAGCACTGCTCCCTAGAGTCGGGAACGACAAGCACATATGTCCGAGGGAAACATTTACCTTTAAGTTAAAGTCTCAAGAAGATGGAAACTTTATTGGTCAACAGGTGGTTTGCAGGTTTAAAAATTTGGTGCTAGATGTATTCTGGACGACAGTGCATACCCACTGAAGAAGCAGGTACAGCATTAATTACGTCTTTATCCAAAATTTCAATACACAGATCAACCCTTAGCAAAAAAAATTCTGGCACACAGCAATGCCCTTTCCTGAACACAGGGATGGCCATGCTATGGTGGGCTTATGCTCTAGGAATGTTTAATGTCATGCAGCTGTCCTCAAAAATAGTTAATACCTTTCAAGTGGTTCAGAATTCAACTGACGTAGCTAGTTTAATAAACTGTTAAGAAATTAAACCATTGATAATACTTCATTAAACTTGCATACTGCTTCTCATTGGTTCCCAACGATCAAATAAAAGCTGTCACTTTTAAACCCCTAGTTTGATCCACCAACTAAATAACTTGTTTGAGTATTTTACATGTCTAGAGGTTTTTGAATGGACTAAATTATTGGTTGAAAAAATGATTAAAGGGGAATGAGGTATAATTACTTGCATCCTTTTGAACGACAGTTTATGAATAACGGGTTTGAATAATTCTGGGATAGTAACAGATAATCTGTGCCCATGTTTTTATCCTCTCCTCTTTTATAAGATCGCAAGAGAAGAAACCCAAGCTATCTGAGAAATCCCAAGAACGGTCACCCAAAAAGGCTAAGATCCTTCATGCTAATTCCAGTTCTACCGCATTAGATGGTTCACCCAAAGCAACAATAAAGACACCGGATCCAAAAATTGCAAATATTGAATTGGTCCCATCTTCAGGTGTCACAAGAGACTGCAGTGAATTGCCCACCTGTTCTCAGGACTACAAAGAGACCTTTGCGGAAAGCCATAAGGATACCTGTGCATCCAGGTGGAATTTCACCTCCTTTGGTTTTCCTAACATGGGGGCTGATTGCCCTCAGGTCTTCCTGCCAGAGCCTGATAAGAGGCTCCTCCCAGAGAACGTAACAGCACAGGCAATTGACGCAAGCCATTGGCGCAGGCGGCTCAATCAGAAACAGGACCGGTTGACCCGCAAGGAACAGGAGCAGCTGAAGTGGGAGAGCAGATACAAAATCAGTGTCAATGAGGATGCCGAAGTCCAGCGTTGCACAACCTGGCAAGAGTACAAGGCACTTCTGAGAGAGAGGAGTGGTCGGGAAGATCTCTGCATACAGACAATCGCCCCACTTGTGAAACCAAGCCAAGGACTTTCCACAGGTATCTGTTGTGGACCGCCAGTGGCCAGTGGAGCTGGCAGCAGATTCAGACAGTGAGGAGGTTGGGGAGGAATATGGGCCAGTCCTGGAATCTGGGGAAGGCTCTGATGAGGGCTCTGTGTCAGAGGCGGAGAGGGAGCCAGAGCCGTATGCCAGTTATCAGCTGCCTTCAGAGTCAGATATCAGTGAGGCAGACGAACAGCTGGAGCCTGTTCCCAGTGTGCGCATGCGCAGAGTTGCCAGACGAAAGGAACACCTAAAGAACAGGGGCCAACTTGGGAGTAAGGCCACAGGTGGACAATGAATGGCCCCTCCCAGAGGAAATAAAAGAGGAGGAAAGGGGAGTGGAGTTTGATGGAGACAATTAGTTCGCTTAATTGGTTAGTGACTCTCCTGAGACTCCTTGCCAAGTTTTGCAGGTATTGGCTGGTAGCTCTCCAAGCCAGATAAGGTCTGTGACTGTAAATCCTCCCTTGAAAGACTTTGCTGGATGTGAATGAGCAGAATTCACAATAAATTAATCAAAGGGTTTTTTGTCGGGACAAGGAGTTTGCTTCATGCTCTTGGGAAGCCTCGGTCAGAACAATATCAAGGCTTCTGAAAAAGAGAAAAAAGTCTGACCTTTGTTCTCTGAAGAAGGATACACCTTCTTTAAGATGATGGGTATTTCTGAATGTCAGAATAGCTGGCTTGGTGGCAGAGGCATGTTTTGTGAAGGCCCTAATCCAAATTTCTTTCCTTTCCTTCCAGCTGACATCCTTCAACAGATCAGTGTTTTCCAACCCTCACGCTTATTGGAGGAAGCATTTCAGTAAGTATCAAACCAGAAAATGAGCTAAATGCTTTTAATCTGTCCCGGTAATTGTAAGTATGAGCAACAGTCATATTGAGCAGGATGCAGAACCTGTAACCCTACTAGCTGGAGCTCTGGCAGTTCAGGTTTAACAATTTCTGGAGGGTCATAGGTTTTTCTCATATAGCATATACTTGGGGATATTTACTTCCAAGCATTACAAATCATTAATTTACACTTGGAAAACATTCTGGAACTAGTGGTTTTGCCCCATATGCATGTGACATCTCTATTATTCATTAAAGCAGCATTTTTCAGGGTTGCATGGGATCATGAAAAATCCAGCTGCTTTAATGAGTAGCAGTAATGTGCTGTGTTCCTATGTGATCCAAATGATCACATATGAACACTCTGGGAAAATGATTCTTCCATATCATTTTCCCAGCATGCATAGCACTACAAATTGTATTGTATGTCAGAAGCATTACTTGAAAGACCAGCACCTAACTTTAAGTCCCCTAAGCCTCTGTGCAATGCAAATAATTCCATCCCATTTTGAAGATGTTTCATGCAGTGCACCACGATACACGTCTTGTAAAATTGTTAAATTGCAATTCTTCTAACTAAATGCCGATAAAATAAGTGTCAGATTCCAATAGGCATACTCTGCTGGTCTTAAGTATAGCTGTCCAAGCTGTGTAATCACCAGATATGCTGGACTAGAATTGTCATTGTCCCCCAAGCTAATAAGGAAGACGGATGAAGTCGAGGAAATCTGCTTTAATTTTTTTCAGTATGTAATATTTTCTAGGACATCCTCTTGCCCTTAGGCTAAAAATGATGGAGGTACCTGGAATCTTAAAATTTATTTGAGTTTTGGTTTTTCTCTTACTGCAAATGCTTTCCTGTTTAAGGAGGCAGTTTGGTCTTTACTGTAATTACTGTAATTGCATGCCTGGGAAGTGAAGTTGAGGTTCATGCTACGTTAGTCATTCAGTGTACCATTGGCTATCTGCCTTTTTTTTTCTTTTTTGGACACTAGAACGAGCCCATGGGATCCTCTGTACTGAAAACATTTGAGTGTTTGTGGAGAAGGGATGTAATTTTTTCCACCATCCGCTCCCACTGCTTGCTATTGAATTCCACTCTTAAGAAACCATTTCAAAATTTAATCCTGAGTCAGATATGCCATCGTGCTACTTTCTTTCCTTGCCAACATGTTCACGTCCAGTATGGATTATCCAACTGCCTTCAGGGATCATTTTTTAATGGATGAGGACTTAAAATTAACATTTTGGGAAAACTGACAGCTGTGGCAATTGGCTTATTATCGTCAAATTTTATGCTACCTTAGTAAGTGACTTTAGACAGCTTGCATTATAGGGTAAAACATCTGGTAAATAGCTACTCAAAACAAAGCAAACAAAACTGAAAGAATACATGACACAGGGAGGCACAGGAATTAATCAACTCACCATCAAACTACCGTCAAAGAGCAAGCACCAGAGGTGGCATTCAGCAGGTTCTGACCAGTTCTGGAGAACTGGTAGTGGAAATTTTGAGTAGTTCAGAGAACCAGCAAATACCACCTCTGACTGCCCCTGCCCCCATCTATTCTCGGCCTCCCGAGTCCCAGCTGATCAGGAGGGAATGGGGATTTTGCAGTAACCTTCCACTGGAGTGGGGTGGGAATGGAGATTTTACAGTATCCTTCCCCTGCCATGCCCACCAAGCCATGATCACAAAACCAGTAAAAATTTGAATCCCACTACTGGCAAGCACCTTCATCCAACTCAGTCCTAACAAAAGACTTTTTACAGGGTTGTACCAATAATGGAAAGTGAATTATTTGGGGCATTTCTGGTGAGGATTTCTTCGTATAAAAGAATAGCTTACAATCTATGCTATAGTTTTCATGTCCTTTCCAGCTTAAATAGTGAGACCTTGTGCCACCAACTTTCAGCATTAACCTTTTGGGGTTGCTAAAAGATAGGGAGAAGGCTAATTATAATTCCTGCTAAGTTTGCTATACATGAAGATCCCCCCCCCCCTTCTCCTCCTTTGGCATATCAGAGAATGGCTGATATTTTTGTACTAATGATTAACCTCCACAGATTACAGAATGATTCATCAGAGCTAAAAATAGATTTTGATGTGTATCCTGCTGATGGTGCTTCAACTTTTAAAAAGAATGATCCTGGGAAGCCTTATGTCCGGATGTGCGTTCAAAGGTAATAGGTGCTTGTAATCTTAATTTCAATCTGCTATAGATTTTGCTCATGTGTTCACATGGCTTGTCCAGTTTGGTTTGATGGAAAAGAGAAAGAAAGAGGTAACCGCAGGGATGGGATTCAGCTGGTTCGGACCGGTTCGGGCAAACTGGATGCTACTTTTACAATTGGTTTGCCGAATGGGTAGTTGCAAGAACTGGCTGGCCCCGCCCTAAACCTCGAGGGAAGCCTCCGGAGCCTGGGGAGAGCGAAAAACAGGCCTCCTGGAAGTTATGGAAATGGGCGTGTTTCCGGCCTCCGGAGCCTGGGGAGGGCGCAAAAGCGTCTCCCTGCCACTGTAGTGCAGGAGGCAAGTAGACCACACCCACCATGGCCACGCCCGCCCAGCAACCGGGCAGAGAACTGATTGCTAAAATTTTTGAATCCCACCCCTGGGCAACAGTTGTTCTGCGTGTGATGAATCTGTTGTGATAGATGGCTGCGCAAACAGATTTAGGACCGATCCCAGTCCACCCTGAAACTAGATCCTCCAGTTATTGGATCTAACAATACTGGTTGTTATTGGAGTTCTTGCTTTTAACATCGAGAACTGAAACTCTTTTTTAAAAAATAAATAAATAGTTCTAAGTTTCATTGGAACAGATATGTTCTGTCTCTTGCCCCCAGATACAGTAATACTTTTTATGATGTGACTCTTTAAAATTATTATCAAATATATTTTTTAAAATGTTGAGTTGTTTTTCTTTTTTCCCCCAGTTTTGATGAGCAGGTCCCATCCCTGAAGATTGTCAAGCAACTGTCTTATCAAAGTGGAGATATTCCGGTGGTGTTTGCTCTTGTTGACAACGGAAACCTCGCTTTCTTCTCTTTTAAGGAATTCAAATTGCCAATTGATATTTATCCCTGATACTGAGAAAAGCTGTTTTATAAATGGGTGTGTTGAAATAAAAGATTACTAAGGGTTTGACATTGTTCAGTAGGCTATCGTCCGGAGTTCTGATTTAACAGTACTGTGCTGCCAGAGGACATATATTCTATATAGCAAGAGCCTAAAAAGAAAGATCCGTTCCAACAACATCTCTTCTGGTTAGAAACACAGTTATTTTATTGTTTTAATCCACAAATTCTGTTTTTAGTTTGCTGTTACCTAAGCTAGCATTTCTGCCAATCTGGAACAGTTCACGAATTTGAGCCTAGACAGAGTCCCAAAATATATTTTGGCATCAGCTGAATGTAAAAGTTGGAAGCTACTTTCATGAATCATCAAATAGCAAAGACAAAAATATTTTTTTTTCTTAGTAATCTTCAGTTCCAGACCCAAACATGGAACATATGAGAATAGATGGATATATAGATCATGTGTTACTTTTTCTACAAGAAAAGTTGAAGGCCGGAATCAATGGAATTATATCAACCCTTAGTTTCTATTTGCAGATCTAAAAGATTTACCTAATTTTCTTAGGATTTGGTTAGTGGAAGACCACGATTTTTGTTTTCTAGCATCTCTTCCAGATGCAATTTAAAAAGGTTTATTATATCAGCAAGTTTATTTTACATTCTTGGTTGCTATGGCTTTTTTCCCCCTGCAGATCCTGATATTTTCTCCTTACTATGAAATTCCAAGGCAGTTGAATGTTGCACTGTTACTAGGAAAAAGGGCACTGAATATTTCCTTGTTTAAGAGTAGCTGTCATGAGGATTTTTACATAGAAATTGGAGAAAAAATATTTTGCATTTTCCATTATTTCAGTTTGGAAACAGAAGCAATAAAATTATTTGTCTTAACAGAACTTTAAAAGATTTCGTGTAACATCTTTTCTTTGCAAAATGATGTATGCAATATATGCATAAAAATATATATTTGTAAATATTTATAGTGGTTATAATCTCTCCCAGTCCCAGAGGAGCAACAAATATGAGGATTTTAAAAATGCCCATCACCAAAGAGCAAAACTATTCAGATCAGCACCCATAAGAGTCAACTGGGACCAAAGGCTCATGGAAACACATTTTTGTTTTTGAAAAATGGGAGTTGCACATACTTCTGGGCAGGAGGGTATTTTTCAAAGGGTGGGGGTTATCAGAGAAGAATCACATCTCATGTACCTTGTTTTAGCAGCCCCTGGGCCAAAGGAGTTGTGTGTTGTGTGATGTATTTAAGTTCTGCATTGTAGGCCTTTAAATAAAACAACCAGCATTTTGAATTTCAGTAGAAATCTTGGGTGACCGATTGCAATGAATTTAACATAAGTATAATTCTACACTGCTGGAATTGGCCCACTAAGAGTCCACCTGCTGCATTATACGCCAGCCAGAGCTGCTGTGTCTTCTTCAAAGGAAATTCCATGCAGAATTGAAACTACAGTCACCCGATTGGGTGATGATCAGAGCATGGGTTACTGATATAGGGCATGTGTATCTTGAGACTTTCTTCTCTCGTGGTGGTTTATAATTGCTACTGTTGGCAATTATAACAAATTGTCTATATTTATGATAAGCACTACACACTGTGTTTGTCAAAGACAAAATGCCCCCATATCACTTAAGTGTTAGGAGCCTCCTGAATGCATTTGCATGAGTTTGAAGGACTAAAAGAAAACCTTCACGCATGCTGCTCTCAGTGGATTGTCTGCATAAAAGGGATCCCATGAAAGGGATCTGCAGCGATATCATCTCGTGTCTTATGGAAGCCAAAATATCCGTTCAAAGGCTTGTCATCTGTAAATAGTTGCTCTCTGACATTCTGCAAGAAACCCTCACCACTTGGACAGTGAACTGGAGATAGGGTTCAGGTTGCCTTCATGTGCAAGTTGCTCCAGATTTGAGAATACCTACTTAGAGCTAGCAGATAAGATAGATATCCTGATGTGTAGAGATAGTGATTAAGTTTTGAAGGGCAACAGCTTATTGTGATAGTGTGTGTGCTCTCTTTCACCTGAAGTAGAGAGTGCAAATGATTCGCCTCAGCTTTTCACTTTTACATGTGAAGAGGAATAGAAGAGAGTACTTTTTTCTACAGTTGTTTTCTAGCCTGCTTTTTTATTCAGTCTTGAATTAGATTTTGTATATATATCTGCCTTAGTGAAAACACAAGACAAGAGCGGATAATGACGTTGGGTTCCTGAACAAACGCTTCATAGCCTTGCATTGCAATCCATGAATTGTTGCACACTTCTGAATGAAAAGTGGCGTTAAGGATGTGGACTGAAAGGTAAAATAAATTTGACAGATGTTAGCAAAATCAAATCCTTATATGTCGCTGAAAGGCATCTTGACTATAGTTTAAACCAGGGGTAGTCAACCTTTTTATACCTACCGCCCACTTTTGTATCTCTTGTTAGTAGTTAAATTTTCTAACCGCCCACCGGTTCCACAGTAATGGTGATTTATAAAGTAGGGAAATAACTTTATAAAATTTATAAACCAGAGTTACAGCAAATCCCTACCGCCCACCATGAAAGCTGGAACGTCCACTAGTGGGCGGTAGGGACCAGGTTGACCACCACTGGTTTAAACCAACCAAAGCTGTCTGAGAAATCCTGAGAGATGAGGTCCACACCTCTTCAAGTCGCCATTGCCAAAGTTGAAAACACTGGTTTAAACTGTACTAAGATGTTTTGGCGTATGTAGAGACATATATAACTATAATAAGTAGGAGCAAGAAGATTGTGTAGCTGTAGGGTGAGTTAATTAACATGCTAGACTAAAATGTGGTTGGCTAGATTATAGTTCGGGATATTGTATTGCACAAGCCGAGCCAATATAGTTAGTTGCAATGAGTCACGTGAATCTAGGCAACGAGTTAATTCAGTACAGGTAGTGCCCTACTTACAATAGTACATTTAGTGACCGTTCAAAGTTACAATGGCATTGAAAAAGTCATTAAATGCAGTGTTGTAATTCGAGGACTACCTACTATGTTTTCTCCAAAATAAGACCTGGTCTTATATTTTGGGGGGCTCCAAAATAAGCACTAGGGCTTATTTTGGGGGAAGTACAATTTCAGGGTGATCAGCCCAGCTGTGTGCCCTGTCCCCCCCCACAGCATGCACACAAGGGGCAGCAAGTTTGCATGACTGATAATATCCAGCAGCAGCCCCCAGTCAGCACACTTGGGGGCTGCTCAGCCCATACCGTGCAGATGACTTGATTCCCTGTCCAAGCAACAGATGGAGAGGCAAGAGGGTGGGGGAGGCAGGGAAAGCCAAGAGATGTGAAGAGAAGTTTCCCAAGACCACCCCCATCTCCAGCCCACCCGCATGGTGTATCTGGATTGCAAGCCTCCCCCTCCCCGCACCTCTACCTCCAATTGCTGCTTGGACAGGGAATCAACTTACGTGCGCTGCATGGACTGCAACTGCTGCCGGACACTGTTGGCCAGCGTGTATCCGCCGCCTCCTGCACTGGCTAGGCCCAATCCACTTCTAGGGCTTACTTTTGGGGTAGGGCTTATATTGGGTACACACTTTAAAAATCAGACGGGCTTATTTTTGGGGTAGGTCCTATTTTGGGGGAAGCATGGTGTATATAGTGCAATTTATTGCAGCCAGTCCAGCAGGATTTACTTCCATCATGATGGCTTATAAAGCTGAATTTGTCATTGTTAATTTGGTGACAGAATGACTGCTCTGAGGCCGTTTGTACTCCTTTAAGCACAAAAACTACATATTGATGAAAGCAGGAAAATAATAATTTATTTTGGAATGCTTGACTTTCCAGTTGGACACTACGTAATCATAAATTCCATACTGTAGTGTCAGAAAAAGGTAAATGAGGTAGTAATTTGGGCCAGTTTCTCTTTTCTAATCAAGCAAAAAGGTCTTCAGCTGTTTGTTGAAAAACCACCAGGAAAACTAAATGGTGAGACAGCCAACCCCCCCAGGGATTAAATTTAACTCAGTCTGCCAATACAGATAGTCCTCAACTTACAACAGTTCATTTGCTGACCTTTTGAATTTACGACACTGAAACATGTAACTTATGACCATTTTTCAGAGTTATAACTTTTGCAGCATTCCCCACAATCACATGATTAAAATTCAAATGCTTGACAATTGGTTCATGTTTTTGACCATTGATCAGCTTTTGTGACCTTCTGATGAGCAAAGTCAATGGGGAAGCCAGACTTACTTAAATGGGTTACTAATTTAACAACTGTAATGATTCACTTACAACTATGGCAAGAAAGGTCATAAAATGGGGCAAAATTCACTTAATAAATGTCTCACCTAACAGGCTCAATTGTGGTTGCCAGTGATACTAAATGTTTACTGAATACTAAATGTTTACTCATTTTGCTTTTCTAGTGTCTTCATGGAGTATAATTCAACTTCCAGTTTTTATGGCGTTAGGGCATAATGATTGGCTGATCAGCTTTGCATAACTGAGAAAAATCAGCAAATTCAGCTTGTTGACTTGAGGACTTCATGGCAGTGTGACAGAGTGCAATTAATATTGCTAGTGTCTGGGCAAGATCTGTTTAATTTGTACATATTTTAATCTTGCATATAAATTTTATGTCATTTAGTATGCCTTATTTTAATTGTGATGCTTCCAACACAAACAAACAGCAATACTGTATGTCTTGGAAGAAATATCAAGTGCCAAATGGTGTGCTTTGTATTGTAAATTTCCGCAGAAGGAATGAGAACAATGAGTGTGATTATTTACTGTAATGCAAAACTAGAAATAGTAACATTAGAAAATACTGTTTAAAATATAGAACACAATATTCAAAATGTTACTCCATGACTTACTAATCACATTAAAAAACACAGTCACAACTCCTAGGTCCGTGATGGCGAACCTGTGGCACGCCTAGCCATATTCGCCGGCATGGCAGCCCTCGGAAGCCACCACTTGATTTTTGGCCTTCCGGAGGGCCAGTGGAGGCCATTTTCGCCCTCCCCAGGCTTCAGGAAAGCCTCCGGAGACTAGAGAGGGCAAAAAACAGGTCCAACGGCCCTCCGGAAGGCCAAAAAGCAGTTGGCTGTTGGGCCAGTTGGGTTTGTTCCCAAACTTACGGTTGGGCCGTTGAGCCGTTGAGCCATTTTTTGCTGTCCCCAGGCTTCAGGAAAGCCTCCAGAGCCTGGGGAGGGCAAAAATTCCTCCCTGTGCGCAGGTCGCTCGCGCGTGCGCAGGTGGGTTGGCGCACGCAGAAACATAATTTTGGCACCTTAGAATAAGGTTAGCCATCATTATCCTAGGCATTTATTTAAACAAGTAAGATCTTCATTTTTTAAGACTTGGAGCCTGGCCCTAAACACAGCAATCTAGTTCCTACTTCTGACTAGAGAAAGCTATAATTTTAAAAATCATGAATGTTCATGAAGCCACAGTTGCCTGCATTTCCTCGACACATTAAACTATAATATGCTTTATTTGATTTGATATAGCTGATGTGTAAACTGAGTCCACTGTGTGCTGTTTCTGGTAGTTTAATCCCACCGGTGTCCTGTGCATTTTAAACCCTGTGTGAACTTGAGGTCTTAAGGTCTAGTCAAGATTGGTTCCTATCTTTGCTTCTGAACTAGACGATAACACAGCCAGTATTCTCAGCACCTGCAAACAAGAACAAATATCAGAAATATGTAATTGAAGGGGTATTGTAAAAAATTATGAAATATGAGAGCCAATTTAGTGTAGTGCTTGAAGGAGCTGGTCTAGAAACCAGGACTGTAGGCTTTCCTTAGGAAGAAAGCTGGATGGGTGACCAGTCCCTTTCTCTTCCAGCCCACCTATAGGATTTTCACCTATAGAAAAATAGGAGTATATACATAGGGACTTGTACCTCAGTGACTAAGACACTGAGCTTATCGATCAGAAAGGTTGGCAGTTCAGCGGTTCGAATCCCTAGTGCTGCATAATGGAGTGAGCTCCTGTTACTTGTCCCAGCTTCTACCAACCTAGCAGTTCAAAAGCAGGTAAAAATGCAAGTAGAAAAATAGGGACCACCTTTGGTGGGAGGGTAACAGTGGTCCGTGTGCCTTCGGCATTTAGTCATGCTGGCCACATGACCACAGAGACATCTTCGGACAGCGCTGGCTCTTCGGCCTAGAGTTGGGAACGACTAACACATATGTGGAAGGGGAACCTTTACCTTTATTATATACATTCAACCCATACATTTTTCTATAGGCATACACACATGCAAGTAAAAACCTAATAGAGACAACTCACTATTTTGCGGTATATGGAAGATAACCATAGCTGGTAAATAAAAATAGCCACATTAATTCAAAGAAAACCAATTAAGGACCATCAATTCTATCGTGATATTCTTTACCAGGAAGAGCACAATAAATCAATATTTATTACCTTTATTACACAGATGGGGAGAGGCAGAACTCAAGATGGAGGGGAGGGCTTATTAACTAAAGCTAAATTGGGGGGTGCGAATGAAAACGTCAGTTTCAAGGAACAAAGCCCGATTTCATCCTTTCGCTGCCGCGTACGTACTTAACAAGGCAAGAGAGAAGCCATATATTTATTTCTCCTCCGGAACCTAGAGATGCTTGCTTGCTTCCTTACAAATCGCGGGTCGACTTTCACCTGCGCTTGAAAGCGGCAGCCGAAAATTTTGGATGGAAAGAAATGCCAATTTGACAATGAAATGGAGACCCGCTCTCAAGCAGTTCGCTCCAGCTCGCCCAGAACGAAAAGAGCCCAGCAGTGCCAGGGCGTCTCCGCATTCTGGAACTCGCCGTCACTGAGCTCACTTAACTAAGAACCTCCCGGGTTGCCTTCGATGCCCCCTTTTGTACCCGGCTGCTAACATGCCGTCTTCTCTACCGGAAAAAGGTACGCCCAGGACGCGGCGGATGTGGGGCGTGGCCAAGGCTCATTACACACACATACAAAAAGCCATTCAGAAACCAGATCGAATTATAGCCTAAGGTACTCTCGGCGCGTTGATTTCCACCCCCAACCTCCGCGGCCGACCTTGATCTTTTTCTATTGGTTGCAGGCAAAGCGAGAAGAAGGCTCTCACCGCTTCCCGATTGGCCGGGATAGTATTAAAAAAAAAAAGGAGCTGTGAGCGAAATTAATTATTCACGAGCCGCGTCGCGGGGTTGAAAGAAAGGCGGCGGGAGAACCACGCCCCTCCGGTCTCATTTACATACGGGTAAGGCACGCCCCCTCCCGGAGGTATCCAGGAAGGAGAGGCGGCCGCGGCGGCGCGAGGAGGAGTTGTGTGACTGCTTGCAGGGTAGGTGGGCTTAGCGCCAGTCCTCCGGCGGGGCGGGCGGGGGACCTGTGGGGTGGGGGAGTTTGAGTGGGGGGGAGGGTGGCCCGGGTTCGGGAGCTTAAAGGGGCCGGCAGGTGAAGAGGCTCCTCGGAGGGATGGGGGGGGGGGGGAGAGAGAAAGGAAGCGCAGAGGCTCGCTCGGACGGATGGGGGAGTGGCGCTGGAGGGTGGACTCCGTGTCGAAAAGGTGAGCGGGGCTCCGCTGAGGTGGGGAAGGGAAGCGGCGGTGACTTAACAACTTCCAAATCGGTCGGTCTCTCCGTGCCGCGCTCTGCCCGGGCTTCAGAAAATAGGCGCGGTAAGTAGGGGGGGAAACGGGGTGGAGGCTGGCAGAGGGAAAGAGAGTTGTAGGTATCGGGCCAGGGTGTTTCCGATTCGGGCGGGAGCCGATAGAGGTGAGTTAGCGGATGAATCGGGAAGCCTTAAAGTGGAAGAGATTTTTATTTTCTTTTGGGGGGTCTTGGCGGGGTGTGTGAGATGGTGGTGTCCCCAAAATAAGCCGCCCGGAGTTGCCTTTGCATTGAGAGATGGGTGGTGTATTTAATATGACATTTAATATAACATTGAATAAAATACATAAAATGTAAATCAATTACATTTATTTATTTTATTAAATAAATGTTATGTTATTAAATAAATAACATTTAACATGAATAAATAGATCTGCTACAAGCCCAGTGGGAAAGGTGTGAATACTCGAACTAGGATTAAAGTTTGCAGGGTCCTTGGCGGTCATAAAGACTCTGGTCCTGGGCATTCTCGCCTCTTTCAATGCATGGAGTAAGGTGGATGGTATTTCAGGAATGCTTTAACTTGAAACTAGTTGTCTTACAGGTGGAGACCTTAGGCTAAAAAGCAAACAATGGGCTCCTCAGTATTATGGGTTTTTTAAAGAGGTTTTTTTGCTTTTCTCCCGTTATTACCTGTTTTCAGGTGATTCTTATAAGTGCTGCCCAGATAATTCTTGCTTTCTGTTTCTCTTTTGAGAGTTGAGTGTCTGCTCTTGGTGTAGAGATCTCTACTTTATAAAATAAACACACTGAAGGAAAACAAGGAAACCTGAAGGGAAAAAAAAAGCCAGATCCATGTAGAGATTGTGGTTTTAATGCAAGCAATCTAGGTTGGAACAAAGCATTGTGTCTTGGGGCATACAAGTGCTTTTTAAATGAGTCTTGTATCCATATGATAATGTTTTCTTAAGTTGAATATTATATATATGCCACCTGGAGTTGTACAAATATAAAGATGGAACATAAATCTAATAGTAATATAAAGTTGTCTCATTATTGCCAAGGTTCTATATACACTGCATTCAAACTGCAGTGTGGTTTGTTAGGTTTACCAATTTAGCATATTGAGTAAGCCTAGCCAATTATAACTGATTTAACAAACCATGTTATACAAGTAGTCCTTGACTTACAACAGTTCATTTAGTGACAGCTTAAAGTTACAATGGCATTAAAAATGTCTTATGACCGTTTTTTCACACTGAATGACTGTTGCAGTATCCTCATAGTTACATGATTGAAATTTGGATGCTTGGCAATTGACTCATATTATGATGGTTGCAGTGTTCCAGGATCCTGTGATCACCTTTTGTAACCTCTTTACAAGAAAAGTCAATAGGGAAGCCGGATTCACTTAAGTGTGTTACTAATTTAACTGCAGTGATTCACTTAAGTGTGGTACAAAAGGTCTTAAAATAGGGCAAAATTCACTTGACAAATGTTTCACATAGCAACAAAACTGTTGGCTCAATTGTGATCATGTCAAGGACTACATGTAGCCGTATGGACTTAGCTGTGGAATTAGAGAACTTTTGTTTAAGGATCCAGAATTGGATCATATTTAGACCTATTTGTGAAACTTTGCTTAAAGAGGCTTGACACAGTGAATGCTTCTGCCAATAAAGTTTAAGAGAAATTGAATCTCCTTTGTAGTCTTTGTCAGTATGAGCTAATAAAATTTCCCACTTAAAGAAATTGACCTGTTGAGTATCATCTTCTAAGCAAATAAGATAGTGAATGCCAATTCTGCCTGACCCCCTGTTTGCCAGGGGTCTCTGTGAGCTGACAATCTACATTTTTCAAAACCATAAAAGAGTAGCCGATGGCACATTGGAAAAATTAACTGTAAGCTGGGAAAAGTTGCCCTGCCCCCCCCCCCCCCAGCAAAGTGGGCTGATTTAGTAGATATTAGAACTCTTTGAAATACTCCAGTTTATTTTTACATCAAACACAAACATCAAGCGCAAAAGATATTCATTTACCACTGGTCATTTAGCAGGTTTTTATTTCTACATTCAAACAATGGTGCATAGACTTACGTATGGGTTTAATTCTCTTATCCTACCCTCTGCCTCTTTTTGCAGACATTTTTCAATGAATAAACTGGTGTGTTTTGTACTTAAAACTGCCTTTGTGTGTTTATTAAGTTGAGTAGTTGCCTATTCTTGCAGTTTCCTGTGATTAAACATAGATAAACATGTATGTTTGTTGTTTTACATATTATATGCAGACATTTGGATAATTGTGTTTTTTATATGCAGATCAGTGGCACCTGAATGGAATGCTTAAAAATGAGTCCAGCCCACAGGGAATAGCAATAGCACTTAGACGTATATACCGCTTCATAGTACCTTACAACTCTCTCTAAGTGGTTTACAGAGTCAACACATTGCCCTCAAGTCTGGGTCCTCATTTAATTGACCTCGGAAGGTTGAGTCAACCTTGAGTTAGTAAACTTAAATGATAATGTTCTGTTATTCTGCAGCTGGACTCTAGCACCCACACCAGTTTAATTATACTCAGTTGACAATGACCCTCAGAGTATGTACTTTATAATTGGGGTGTTCATGGTTTTCCTTGGCAATGTCAGATACTCTCAGATTACTGGATCCCCAAGAGCAGTTATTTAAAAGAATGGGATTAGTTTATGGATATACATGAGTTACAGATTCCCTCTTCAGAGAGTTAAATTAGAAACTGTGATATCTCTTGACAACACACAGGATGAATGCTACTGTTTTGTAAGTTTTCTAGTATAGAAAAGCTACTTATCCTATTCCTTTATGGTCATGGTAATACAAGTAGTATATTAATGGATGGCTTAATATGTCATTTCTGATTCTGCTGCACTGTGGAACTTTTGATCACAGAACAGTCTTTCATACACTAAGAAGACCACATAAAGATTTCTATCAAGCATTGATGAAATAATGTTGATAGATTTATCTTTAACCTTTCAGGCCTTTCTGTTTTGTGCCTGTATATAAATATTGCAAGGTGATCTATTTGAAGACTTTAAATTATAAATCCTGAGTGATCATTGATTGTTATGTTTTTATCCTGTTTTCAAAAAGGAAATAGTATACTACTTGAGGTTGGTTCTGATTAGAATGGTCACTATACCCTATAAATAACAAATTTAAAAGAAAAAAAATACTATTTGCCTTTGCTTGACACCAGCAAAAATTTTGTGTGACATTTGTTGTTTTAGTTCTTCAGATGGGATTAGCAAATATATTAGCTATTCAATACTGTTTAAGTAACTGTATATAGTACAGAAGTGAATGAAAATTTTAGTTTCCATGATAAAATGAAACTCTTTACAATGGAATGATAAATGTGTGGCATAATTTACCTGATATCAAATGATTTACTGTAGAATCATAATATGGTTTGAATCTAAATCTTTTTAGCCTTTGTTAAGTGGTAGCTTGAGAGTCTTGTGATTATTATATTCCTTGCTATCTTGTTATAAAACGCTGTAGATGCAATTATGATAGTTAATGTTTATACCTCAAATTCTAAAAGAAAACTTAACAATAAATGCTTGAGCTGTAAAGGTATTGAACTGCTTATATATTTTATTACTTTTTTCAAGCTACCATAGCTAACTTTTTCAATGCTAGATTGTTATCTTAGCCATAGAGCTCCTTAATAAATGCATGCATCATGCTTAGCCTTAATATGGTATGTTTGATTTTTGGTTAACATGTGTGAACATTATCATTATTCTTCATAATCCATAATTTTTAATTAGCAAGTTAGATAAATGCAGTCACTAATTCAAGCAAACTATGATTGAAAAAAAGGTCTTAGTGATGTGTGAACACCGACTATATACCCTGACAATGATCTGTTTAATTAAAGTGTCAATATATGTGTTAATTCAGAGTTTCATAAATATTGTCATAAAGTCTTGGGCAATATATTTCTTTTGTTAAGTATATATTAGTAATATTTATCAGGGTTTCATCTATAAAGATATTGTGGATCTATACATTTGGCAAGAAAGCTAATTTTACAAATATGTTTGATTTACCATATTTTTGTTTCATAATGTTCTATGTGCATATATGCACATTTTTTTTGTTCTACTTGCTATGTCATTTTTGTTCAGTTATTTTTAAAATGTTAAGGGAATTAAGTCTCCAATAGGCTATAGAAATACCATATAAAAGTTTCTTTGAGGTTTGTTAGTCATGAGAAATAATAACAGGTTCTCAAATCTCAGTTTTACTGTAAAGCTTCATAAGTTAAATTAATATTCTGTGCATATTTGGATGACTATCCATTTCAGTGTTTTGTTATGTGAGGAACTTGAAATCAGGGTGGTAGTTTCTGAAACCTAAATGATTTTTTTTTTTTAAAAAAAAAGCATAATCTAGAAAAACTGGTTTGTGCATATACAGCCGAAGTATTTCCTGGTATGTGTTTGGAGGGTGGGCTATTTAATTTTTCAAAATTCTAATCTTCCTTACTCAGAAGTAAATTTTACCAAATTTGCTTGTATTTATTTCTAGTAATTTGTATTGATTCTCTATAATTGTGAAGAAGATTCACACAGACTACATAACATGCTAATTGGTAAATCTCAGTTACATTTGGAGCTGTAATTCCTGGTGCTGCACAGGAATATACAATATGTTGGTTTTAAATATGATTTTTTCAGACTACTACACAAAACGGAAACACATTTTGGAAAGAATAATGACATCTGCATAAAGACAAACTTTTCAGAAAACTAAAATACTGTGGTTTCAAGTAAGCATAATTGTTCTGTTTTGAGTTCTATTTATAATTGCCTTAAGTTTATACCAAATCTAAACAGTATGTATTAATTTCTTTAGGCTTTCATAAAATCTGTATACTATTTAAGTCTGAGTTTTTAGTTAAAAATAAATACATAACTGGGAGCTTGGCCCAAAGCTGTGAGAGAGTAATTAAATTTTAGTCCTATAATTGCAGAGATTATTTTAGAATAAATTCACATCATTTTTCTCTTGCTTTATTTTATTTTATTGTTTATATCACGCTTTTATAAATAACTCAAGATGGCAAACATGTCTAAAATTTCTTCCTCCTGTTTTCATCACAACACGTGTGAAGGTTGGGCTGAAAGAGTGTCACTGGCTCAGAGTTACCCCACCAGCTTTGATATCTAAGGCGGAATTACAACTCACAATCTCCTGGTTTCTAGGCCAGCACCTTAACCGTTTAACCAAATTGGCTCTCCTGTCTGATTTATTTCTGGGAATGTTATGTGCGGGCCGAGGTGAAGATTGAGAGTGAGCTGTCTTAATTATGCAAATTGTGTTTCTTTTTAAATGGCATAAGACATTTGTCAGCTGGAAGTTACTAAATAATGCTCCAGTATAAATTAAATATGGAGAAGCTATATATGTTTCTGTGTTCCATATTTTAAAATGTAATGATTGTGCTATGTCCTGGTTTATATATACAATGCAACAATTTATGTAATTTATAATATTTCTATATCCTCAAGCAAAAGAGTTTGGTGGCTGTAATAAATTTGAATAAAAAAACACAATTTGGTTGATTTTGCTGTGTGAATCGTTATGGTTTAGCATAATGTGCAAACTGCTTACTGTAATTTGTTTAATCGGTTATTATTAAGTAAGACTAAGGGGTTTTGTGTGGAAACATAACCAAAATATGTTCCAACAGGGCCATAGTTTAATTTGGGTTGTTGTTTTTTAGTGGGCAGGGGGCGCAATATTTCCATGCTACCGGTAATTGAACTCCCACATGTGTTTACAAGGTCTGCCATTTTATTGTAAAATCTTTAGGTATTTTTGTCATTAGCAGAGACCTATTTATGGTGAATATTGGACTTTGCTACAGTACTGTAAGGAGGAGCATGGTTCTGAAAATACATGTATTGAAACTGAAATGGTTGCGTTTGACAGGAAAAAAACCAAGTGAATAACTCCATATTTTATTTATAAATAAATATAATATAAGTGGTCAAAAACTAAAGCAAGGAGATGAATTTCAGTATCTTAGTATAATGTGTGTATGGAGAGATTCTCAGTCACCCAGGTCATGATTGCCCCAAAGGTGCTTTTTCAAAGGCAAATGGACTTTATTTTACTTTGAAGACAGAAATGAGAACTGAAGAAGCATCTTGGATGAGAAGCGAAACATCTTCAAGGAAAAACAAAGTCCCGCTGCCTTTTGAAAAAGCACTTTTGGGACTTAGTATAATGTCTATTAAAGATGGAAAGGCAATTAGAGACATTTTAAAACAACTACTAGAAAGGTTATTGGATGTACATGGTCTGTTGCAAAGAACAAATGTCAAAATAAGTGAAAATGGTTTTGTATCATTGCTTGCCTCTGCATACTTTATCTCAGTATATGGAAATGAGTGTGGATTGTATCAGGCGTGGAAGGCACTGGGAATGTGTATGATAAAACAAGAGGAACTAGAGTCGAGAATGAATGAGTGCTGAATGAACATCGACTGAATAAAAAAGTGAATGGCCTGTGCAAACACACTAGAGTGTGCTGAGTTTCTGAGATGTAGATAGAACGAACATCAAAGTGCAGAACAACTAAAGAAAATATGAATAGGTTGAAGAGAAAGATTATGCTAAATAACAATTGCTATCATTAAAGTGACAACTTTAAAATAAACTCCATAGAAGTAACATGTCATAAAAATTATGTCCTAATTCAGCAAACAAATCTGCACTTATATAATTCCAAGTTTAATTCCAGGTGAAGATTTGTACTTAATTTTCATAAGCTTTATAACACTGCTTAGTTCTCCCTTTTAGCTTTTAGTCCTATGTTGATATTATGGAAAGGGTTTTTTTCCTTCTATTTTACTCTAGCAAATTGGTTGTCATGTTATTAGTTCTCATGTTACTATATATTTTTTCAGCTGCTTTGAACAACTCTTAAATTCATTGAGTAAAAATATTTGCTCTTGGTATGCTTCTGGCTGTGAATTTGGGAGTTGGCTCAATTATGTGTAGCTCTTATATCAGTCAGGTGTATATCTCTACTTTGTTTAAAAACATATTGTATCACTGTAGGAATTGGAGCACGTACAGCATTGTTAATTGTTCTGTTATGCAAAAAACAATATGCAAACTGGGGTGATAAGATAAAGCCAAATTGAATTCAAAGGACATCACTCTCAGGAGTAAAGAATTAGTTTAAGAATGCCTTTGAAGTGGCAGCGTTTCTCTCCCACAATAATATTTAAAGGGAGGAGCAGTCTGCCAAGGAGGAGTACAGTGGATGACCAGACTTTAATCTTCTTAGTGTTGAGGGTATTGCATTACAGAGAGAAATGTGTGCCCTGTGAACAGAATAGTGCTCTCTATATAAATCAAGTTAAACCTATCTTGTTCCATCTGTATAAATTTACGGGTCTTTCTTTTAAGGGAAATGTGCTCAGAAGTGAACCAGGACATTTTGTTATGCACTGGATTTAACAACCTTGGAAAGCCTTTCTGTTACTTATTCATAATAATGAAGGGCAAAGGTTATTTGTTCAAACAACATCTTTATGAGCCTCTCACTGTGGTTATTACTTCCACTTTTTTTCTTTTCTTTCTTTTTTTTCTTTCTTTTTGTGCTTGGTACAGAGTTGGACACTGTCCTTCCCATTTGTTTTTACTTATTGTAATTAAAGGACCTCCTTCTTGTATCAAGTTACTATAATACCTTGATATATTATTTCTACTCAAATTAGTATCTCAATTAGTTGGACTTTAGAAGCTACACAATAATACAGATTGATGCGTATAAACAGTTTGCTGAAGTGGAAGATAATTCCACTTTGTGCAAAGCTAGGTTAGGTTCTAAAACGTTAGTTTAATCCTAAAACAATACACAAGATGTCCTACAGTCTTCTTAGAGGTAGAAAAGAAATAAGTTAGTTGTAAAAATGAACTGATATTGTTAGAACTCTCATTTTGTCCCTTTACTCTTGTATAGTGATGACTACTAAATTAAACTATTCCTTTATGAATTTATGACATGACAAATGGGATGACCTCAGTATTGGTTGGAATGTGGAGACAATGAGCCCACTTGTTTACATAAGTATAAAGTAATGATGTACTTTATGTAATGAAGTAATGAATACTGTAGCTGCTAGGGTATTCCTGCGCAGTCCAAAAATTTCAAATGGAAGTAACTCAGAATATGTTTTTTTACTTCCCCTAGTTTCATAATCGATATAATAGTTTTGTCTCTACTTATTTACTTATTAAACCTTTCCAGGAATATTTATATTTGAGGTGGTTCTGCGTGGTTTATATGCGCTTACGGAAAACTACTTCAATGTGAATAATCTGATTTTAATATTCTTACAAATGTGTCTTAAAATCTCAAAAAAATTATATATTAGACCAGCGATGGCGAACCTTTTTTGGCTCGTGTGCCACAAGTGGGGGGAGCGCAGGGGGGTCATTTGCGGGCGTGCCGCACCCATAATGCAATGCGCAACCCCCCAGTGTGCATGCACGCACAATGCGCGACCCCCCCCCATTTTTACATGCTTTTTTCGCCCTCCCCAGGCTCCAGAGGCTTTATAGGAGCCTGGGGAGGGCGAAAAGAGCCTCCCCCACCCCCCGGAGGCCCTCCGGAGGCTTCAGGGACCATCCGGAGGCTTCCCTGAAGCCTTCGGAGCGCTCAAAAGGATCCTCCGAGCAAACCGGAAGTGACTTCAGGTTTGCTCGGAGGGTCGTTTTAAGCGCTCCGAAGGCGTCAGGGAAGCCCCCGAATGGTCCCTGAAGCCTTCGGAACGCTTAAAACGACCCTCCTAGCAAACCGGAAGTCACTTTAAGTCACTCGCGTGCCCTGACAAATGGCTCCGCGTGCCACCTGTGGCACGCGTGCCATAGGTTCGCCATCACTGTATTAGACTCTTATAGCGCTCCTTATGGGGTTTGCTGCAAAAGTCCAACATAGATACTGTATTCATATAAAAACAGATTTGCAGAATTCTGTTTTAATTGCCCTTTTACAATGTTTTTTTTTATAGTTTTTATGATTTTATGCCTACTCTACATTGCCCAAAGTTGCTCTGTGAGGAAGATTTATCTCTAAATGAGATATTTAAATATATGTAAATAAAAATTAAATTCTACAGCTTTCTTTGTGATTGCAGACTATGATTTCATTCATTTTCTGACAGAAGAACATGTGTTCTTACAGGATTGTTTTGATCTGGGAGATTTTTATTTAAAAAATTGTATGGAAAAGTTATAGCTCGGTCAAATGCTTTATATGAAGACTTACTTTCATTAGTTTATCATTTAAAATCAAGTTCTTTTGACTTAAGATGCATTAGTACTAGATACTGCAACCCAAAGAACAGGTGTGTATCTTCAAAGAAATTGGAATGATTTCTGTGATGAATGTATCTTTGGCAACAGTCAGTGTTTTGGTGCTAATTGTTTTGATTTAGCTTGAATTTCCATAATTCCCATCAGTACACTTGTGAGAGTTGATGTCCAATATGTCTGAAGGGCATCCAGCTTGGGCAAAAAAAAAAAGTGGTAACAGACTGCAAAATAAGGTTACTTCCTCTAAATAGAGCCCTTTTCTATTTTGATTGAAGAATTGAGAATCCCAGTTGAACTACAGATAGTTCAAGCACCATGATACAAATAGTATCAGAAAATAATGGTTTCAGGAACTGAGTATGTCTAGTCTAACAAAGAGAAGGACTAGGGTTTCAAGGTCACAGACAAGAGGGGGGTTAATCTATTCTCAAAAGTACCTGAAAGTAGGACAATAAATAACAGATGGAAGATAACTAAAGAGAAATCCAACCTAGAACTAGGAAGAAATCTCCTGAGAGAATAATTAATCAGCGTAACAGCTCGCTTCCAGAAGCTGTGGGTGCTCCATCACTAGAGGATTTTAAGAAGAGATTGGACAGCCAGTTGTTCCGAATGGCATAGGACAGTGATGGTGAACCTTTTTGGCACCGAGTGCCCAAACTGTAACGCCCGTGCATGTGCTGAAAACCCAGAAACCAGCTGGCTGGTGTGCATGCAAGCACTGGCCATCTGGTCTTCCAGTTGGTCTTCGCAGGTGCTGAAGTGCCGTAAATCCAAAAACCAGGTGGCCGGCGTGCACATGCGCACTGGAAACCAGAAGAGCAGCTGGCGACGGCTCTGTGTGCCACCTCTGGCATGCGTGCTATAGGTTCGCCATCACATGCATAGGATCTCCTGATTCAGCAGGGAGTTGGACTAGAAGACCTCCAAGGTCCCTTCCAATTCTGTTATTCTGTATTCTGCAACATCTTTAATCTGAATGCAATACTCTGTGAAGGAGAAACTGATTCTCGAATGTACACAGATGTATGGCTCAAGGATTTCTTTTTCTTTTACTGAACACACAACTTGGGATCTTATGTTTGAGGCAGTAACCTTTGATTTATCAGCCTTCTCTTTTTAAATTGGCCTTCCTTTATTGTCATAAACTTTCCCCAACTTTTTCTTTGCAAATGGAGACAAGTGAACTCTGGACTCTAAACTGCACTGATTCAGAATTATTTCTGTTTCTGTTTAGTTCTTTGTTTATTCGTTTTTCAAGAGATATTCAGCATTCTATATGAAAAGCTACAAGTACACCGTACTCCAAGGCGTTGCAATCCTTATTGTTTTGCCTTTTTCTGCTTTAAGCTTTTCTGTGCTTTCATAAAAATAGTTATTAACAAGGCCATATTACACATTTTGTTACTTTCTTTTCTTAAAGGAAGGTTAGATATGCAGTATTTGGCTGACTAGTTGTAAGCGAAATGAAGATTCATGTATATCACCATTATTTCTTTAAATATTTGTAAATGTTTGGAGTTGCATATCTTTTTATTTACTGTCTTCAACATCTCATTTAAGGAAACCTTGCTTTCTACTTGTTTCTCTTCAGCTGTGGCTGCAACTCTAAAACATAATTTTAATAGAACTTTACTCCTTCTATTGCAACATAATATCACTTAAAGTTTCTAGGCAAAATATAGACAAAACATAACACTGTGGCTGTAGGTTCTTCTTTGTCTATACACCCATTTGATATTCCTTTGCAAAAAAAACCCCACCCATTACGATCTTGCCATCTTCAGCTCAGTCAAGGATATCTTCTGCATAATATCCATTAAAGGGACAAAAAATAATTGAAAGGATTCACATGCAATCTGGTTTCAGGCTTGTGTTCTACATGTAAATTGTTTAGGTTGTACTGATATGATTTACATTGAGGAATAGATTAAAATGCATATATTCTGATGGGTCTGTCAGAGATTTGACTATGCTATGAACCGTGGTATCCTTCTAATTTACTTGATTGATACAACATTAGAAATGGTATTGTGGATTTTAAATCTTTCTGTGAGCCCTTGCTTATACCACCTGTAAGGTGGTGTTACAGGTTGTTGTACCATTTGTGGAATAGGCCTTAGCTATATCAGCATTATCAATATAATGGGGAATTCCAAAGTCAGTTGAAGTATGTTATACCAAGTATTGCCATCCTCGAGACTAATTCTGTCCTAATCTTAACTCAAGTTTTCTTGGAGGACTACCTTTCTCCATTGGAACCTACCATTCATATTTATATCAATTTATGGGCCTAATTTGTGTGACCTTTCTGAGACCAATCAGTTTGATTGGTGTCCAATAGATTGCTTAATTGTTTGAAGCATGCTAGGTTGACTGATATGCATCTTTTGAAGACCCGTTTGTTTTGTTCTTTTTTTTTCTGAAGTAATAGTTGGTCTTTTAAATTGGCTCAGAACAAGCTAGTCTCCTGGTAAGTAGAACCAGTTAACAGTATAGTGTTTGTTATAGTCTTATGGCAGCACAGTTGATATGGTACATAGCTAGGCCTTTTAAAATGAGATTGTGTGTGCATGCACCAATTTCCACAATTAATTTCAAGTGCCTACGTGTTGCTTTACCATTCCAGCCCCAAATGGCATACCATAAAATATCATACTAGAAGATATTCTTTAAGGACATGGTTTTTTTTAAATTCCTAGAAATATTTTGCAATAAATCAATTCTAACGAAGAAATGTCAAGGCAGGATAATATATTCTCAGCTCTTTTAACTGGATTTTTGATTTATATTACAGTACTGTGTAATATGAACAAAGGAGAAATGTCCTCATAATAGCATAACACATACAATGTGTAGTTTGCACATGTAACACGATTTTAATATGTTTATTAACAACTGGAGGTACCTTTATTACACTTATGGGAAAGCTAAGTTCCCTATTTTCCTTGTTCAATGAACTTGAATTTGCTATGACAGGAAATACTAGTACTAATTACCATTCTGGGATATTGAAGCCCTTTAAATAATCTCCTACCTAATCTCTTTTACCTAACCTCTGATGTGAAGTGTAATCTCTTTTTTGCTAGTTTAAAGAGGTAAGATACCTACTTTCAGTTCTGTGGGATTCTTAGTGCTCCCTAAGCTTGTTTTTTTTTTTTTTTGCTTGCAGACAATTCATTAGACAATTGGGTAACAACATCAATAATACTGAGTATCAGTTTTGCTACGTACACTCCCTTTCACTGATGATGTTACTTTTTTGGGTGATGAAAAGTCTGCAAGCAAACGATCAAGCTCAGAGAGCATCAAGAATTCCACAGTTTAATCCTCAGCTCCAGAAATTCTTTTTCTACCAAATTTTATTTCTATCTAAGCACATTGTATGTAGCTGATATCCAAGTGTCCTTACAGATACATTTTCTTCTCTACAGCTTTGGTGCCTCGCAATTAAAGAAGAAAATGAGAAGATTTCTGAGGCCAGGACATGATACCGTAAGGGAGAGGCTCAAGCGTGATCTTTTCCAGTTTAACAAGGTATATTGTAGGGCTTGAATAAGATTTAAGAGGAAACAAATACAGAACCTTTCCACATTTTACGTTCCATGGGTGATTCGGGTGAATTGAGGGATGGAAAAGATGGTTCTCTTTAACCCTATGACTTTTCCAAATGCCGCTTGCTGATAGTCATACTTAATTTTTAGCTTTGAAAATAGCATGAAACACAAAAGTATCTGATAAACCTCCCAGAGTTATTGGCTGTTGGTGGTGTTCAAATGTAATGAATCATCATCTTGTGCTGGACCTATGTCAGCATTGAGGCAATGGCTTTTTTTTTGGATATTTTCACGTCTTAAACTTGCAGATGGTTTCCTGAATCCCAGATGGCCATTTAGAACTCATAATTTTCATGTATAATTTTTAAGACACAAAGTCTTTTTCTCTGGCAATATGTTCCCTCTGTGGAAGCACATGGTAGCTATTGTGGTTTGAATATAGTACTGTTTTTAAATAAACAAGCAAAGGGCAATGTACAATTTACAAGCTTGTATGCACTCCTTCAGTGCAAGTAGGAGGAATGTTAATTTTTTAAAAAATGAAAGCAGTTGGTATGACCGTTTAGTAAAAAAAAAATCTGAAAAGCTAATACTGGTGTGGGTGTTAAAATAACTAACTGGATTTCTGTTAATTGAGGATAAATCTCTCCTTTGAATTAAACATCACAAACAGTGCAGTGAACAACAGGTAGTCCTCATTTAACAACTGCCTCATTTAGCAACCATTCAAAGGTACAACTGTGTAAAAAATAGATTTAGAAATATTTTTCACATTTATGACCATCCGGGATCTCACAGTCATGTGGTTACTGTTCGGACACTATTCAGCAACTGAAGCTATTTATGACCATTGCAGTATCCCACGGTCAGATGGTAACCATTGCAATGCTTTGCAACTGGCTTCTGAGAAGCAGAATTTAAAACAGAGAAGTAAAATTGCCAGTTGGGTTCATGTAACGTTTCACTTGGTGACCACAATATTTAGCAATAGGGTTGTTGGTGCCAATTGTGGTGGCTAAGAGATGGTTAACCATATTTAGCAGAAGTTAAAAAGTAGGCAATTCCTGGCAAATAGATGGGGAAGAAATGGAGGTAGTGAGAGATTTTATTTTCCTGGGCTCCAAGATCACCGCAGATGGGGACTGCAGCCAAGAAATTAAAAGATGCTTTTTTCCTGGGGAGGAAAGCTATGGCAAATCTAAACAGCATACTAAAAAGCAGAGACATCACCCTGCCAACAAATGTGCGTATAGTCAAGGCTATGGTTTTCCCAGTTGCAATGTATGGCTGTGAAAGTTGGACCATAAGAAAGGCTGAGCGCCAAAGAATTGAGGCCTTTGAACTATGGTGCTGGAGAAGACTCCTGCGAGGCCCTTGCTCGACTGCAAGGTGATCAAACCAGTCAGTCTTAGAGGAGATCAACCCTGACTGCTCTTTAGAAGTCCAGATCCTGAAGATGAAACTCAAATACTTTGGCCACCTAATGAGAATGAGGTGGCTGGATGGAGTCACTAAAGCAGTAGGTGTGAGCTTAAATGGACTCTGGAATGGTAGAGGACAGGAAGACCTGGAGGAACATTGTCCATGGGGTCGCGAAGGGTCGGACACGACTTCGCAACTAACAACAACAAAAAGTAGGCTGTTTTTGTGATGCTTACACATTCTGCTAGTTCTTAATTTTTGTGTAAATCTGTAAAAATGACACTTTCTCTGACAGTCATGAAAAAGAGAGCAGTTATATAGCAAGCGAGGGAAAAGACATGTGACTTGATTTACAATAGTGAATTGTGGCCAGCCTTGGTGGAAACCTTAAGAAAGGTTAGGACACCTTGTGCAGATGCTGGGGAGTACCGGAATAGCATCTGCAAATACTTCAGTATTTTACCTCCCAAGATTTTTATAACTAAGCTGTGCTATTCAAAAATCAGTTGTAGAAAGCCAAAGTAATCTTTGATTGTATTTCCTCCCCTGCTGGTTTCCAGAGTTCCTACCATTCCCACTCAAAGTAAAGCTGTTTAATTGGGAAAATAGGTTGTAATCCACACTATCTGGAGAGCATCCCAAAGCTTCCGTTCTGGCCTTGTGATTATTTTACTATAGGAATGATAAATTAAGGCAGTTCTGAACTGCCATATTTCTTCATAGTGAACTGGAGAATTGCAAATTCAATTGATCATGCATGGAATTCCATGTTAAACATAAGCCACCAAAATGATTTCATTTGAAAATAATGTTGATATCCGGATTCTCATATTGGAGTTGGTTTACACACTTAAGTTTCATTCGCTAAATATAAACTGGAGTGCAGGAAGTATCTATCCTTGACCCTTCTCTCTCTCTCAAGTCATGAAATGGCAGTATTTTTAACTTACATTACATATCCAGTTTCTGATTGGTGTGATTTGTGAATTGGCCCAGGGCAGAAAAAGAATTATGCCTGTTAAACAAAGTTCCCAAAGCAATCAGATTTATTGACATGGTAATTTATTTTAAAACATTAAATTGTACTCAACTCAGGAAATCTTTCTTTAATAGTGTCCATGAAGTAAAGAATCATTGGAAATATAGCTACATTCTGGAAGGTTCTTCTAAAGTTAAGGTTAAATTTTTGCAGTATTGAACTCAACTGCATTGTTAAAGATTCATTAATCTATATCATCACATAATACCTAATCACATAATGTTGAAGCCCAACATTCCCACTGCTAAGCGAGGTAGTTTTTAAGTGAATTTTGCTCCATTTTCACCCTTTCTTGCCATAGTTGTTAAGTGAATCTCTGCAGTTGTTAAGTTATTAACACGGTTGTAAAGTGAATCTGCTTTCCTTATTCATTTTTGTCAGAAGGTTGCAAAAGGGGATCACATGAACCCCGGTCACTGCAACTGCCATAAATATGAGTCTGTTGCCAAGCATCCAAATTTTGATTCATGTGATAAGTGAAAAGTGGCCATCAGTCACTTTTAACGTTGAATGGTTGTAACCATTCACTCAATGAATGATTGTAAGTTGAAGACTACCTTGTACAGGCATAAAATAGATTTTGTCCTGCACTGGAATAGGGAGCCTAAAACCAAATCTTATACAGCCTGAGTCCCATTTTTGTGGTGTTCAAAAACCACTAAGATTGTATCATTGTCATTAGATACCAAAATACTGATTTTGGGTGGCATCATTTGTGCGATTTTAGGTGAACTATAGTCTCTGCAAAGTTTGTCATTCCTATTTTACATGGAAATTCTTCTTAGCTATACATTACTTTGATTGCATTTTAAGAGCCATGAAAAAAAATTGCCTGCTGTATTTTATATGGTGTAATGGTGCATGGAGAATATTTAAATGTGCATTAGAAATGTAGTTATTAAGTTATCTCATTGCTTATTCATTAGATAGCCACAATAAAACAATGAATGTATTGATGTATCTGGTTATTTATTTACTTGAAATATTTATATGGCCAGCCATCTCAAAACACTGGGCAGTGTGAGAAACAAAAAAAAAAAAGGGGGGGGGGAGAAAATCAACAAAACAGACCTATCATTAAAACCAAATAAAACAGTAAACATAAATGGTAACATAATTGAGAGCATGACAACTCCTAAAAATGGAGTGCCTACTCATTTTGGCCCAAAGGGAAGAGCTAGATCTTAATGAGAGCCCCTAAAGTATTATAGGATCAGGGCCAACTCTGGGTTGGAAGATTATTTTAAAGGGCAGGTACCACAACTGAGAGTGCATGTCTCCTGGATCCTACTGATAGTCCTCAGATTATTTTCATTTTTTCAAGGAGTGTTCAAAGTTATGATGTCATTGAAAAATAAACTTACAACAAGTGCTTACAATAACTTACAACAGTCGAACCATTCCTAAGATCATGTAATCAAAATTTGGGCACTTTGTGACCAGCCACACTTATGACTGCTGCGTTGTCCCACAGTAAATTTTCCTGCCCTGCCTGGATTGTCTCTGCTTCAACTCCCCCCACCCCCCACTTCACCTGTCTCCCTGGATGGAGAGTGAGCTTTGCAGAGCCAAGCACCAGTGTGGACAGCAGTAGCATCACTGCTGCTGCATACGAGCAGTGGTGGGTGCAGCCTTGGAGGAGGCACCTTGTGGAGTTCTCAACTGTGACTGCCCAAGAAGGTGGCTCAGATGGGACACTCACCTATGTCACTCCATCTCTTTTGCCGATATACAGCACCACAGATTTTTGCCTGTCCCACTTCCTTACTTATTTGATATCTATAACTGGCCATCTCAGCAAATCGCTCTGGGTGGCTTCATTTTAGCATTAATTTAGTGAAGACTTTAATAACTTCTTCATCTATTCTTTCTCTTCTTGATTTGCTTTAAATATACATCTTACAAGTGGCTGAATATCAATTATTTTTTTAAAAAGAAATCTTGCTAAAATGTCACACCAATTGTTTGCAGTTTCTACGAGTCCGTTTTTCATTTCTAGAGGCCATGCAGCATCCCAATTTTTATTTCAAGCTGCTTTAGTTGCGTATAAGTACTCCTAACTGCAAACATACGATGCCTACAGCTCAGTCTTTGCTTTAAAGATTACCCAAAGCAAACCAGCTCTTCCAGTCTTTCTCCTTGGTGTTGGGAGTACTATGCTTCTGGCAAATAAATAAACAAAATCCCAAAAGTACTGGGAATATTCAAGTTGGGGGATTCCTATTTGCCTGGCAGATGGGCCTATGCTATAGATACCATTTATATTTTTAGAATGTAACATTCAGATATTTGTATTCTTAAGCTAAAGGAAAACTTTTTCCCTCTGAAAAGCTGCATCATAAACAAAGAGTACTAGAGGAGTGAATTTCAAGTACATAGACAAGGTTGCACTTTGGGGTGGGGTGGAGAGAGAATCCACTGACTGATTCCCCAAAAGCTGCAGCTATTGATAGGCACACCCTATGGCAGCTCTCTTCCTAATTAATTAGTTTCACTCAAGTTTTTAATTTAAGGATATGTAAAACATTGCAAACGGTAGAGTTTGAAGAATATTGGTCTGGTTAGTCTAAAATGTTGAGCGCTTGCCTCCCCCATATTCAAAAATTCAACTGGAGCTCTACTTTATTACACAATGTTTCCAAGTTCAGGTCAACCTACCACAATTGAGCCTGAAATTTATGTTGCTAAGTGAGAAATTTGTTAAGTGAGTTTTGCCCCATTTTACGATTTTTCTCATCACATTTGTCAAGTGAATCACTGCAGTTCTTAAATTAGTAACACAGTTGTTAAGTAAATCTGATTTCCCCATTGATTTTGCTTGTCAGAAGGTCTCAAAGGGGGACCACATGATTTCGGGACACTGCAACCATCATAAATGTAAGTCAGTTGCTAAGTGTCTGAATTTTGATCATGTGATGATGGGGATGCTGCAATAGTCATAAGTGTGAAAAATGGTTGTAAGTTACTTTTTTCAGTGCTGTTGCAACCTCGAACAGTCACTAAATGAACTGTTCTAAGTCAAGGACTAACTGTATAGTCAGAACGGTGAACTTCAAACTTTGAGCTTTCAACCTCAAACTACTACAAATCCAGAAATGTGGAGTATCTCTAGCTTTATTAAAACATTTTCCTTCTTGAAATAATCTGTCTCCAAATGAATGTGAAGCAAATGTTAAGAAATATAGCAGCAATTGAGTTGTGTTTCAATTATTTGAATTGTTTAAATCTTTCTAGAGTAATATAAAGCTTTTTTTAAAAAAATAAGTGCTATCTTTTGAATTTGACTGTTAGTGTTTTTTTATAAAGATTTGTCTTATAGCTTGTTTATTTTGAGTGTTTTTCCACATCTTTTGCTCTTGAATTTCTCCTTTTTAAGCATGTCCATATTATGGTCAGGCATATCTTTAAAACAATGGGACATTGATCTGTTCACTCAGGCATTCCCCCCCAGGCAAGGCCAAAAGCAGATATATAACTGAAAGAGATTATCCTTTTAGTACGGTATCTCTATGGTGGTGTTGCAGCATGTGGTCTGAGGGTGGGAGGGAGGCTGCATTTCTCTCCTAACCAGAGAGTGCCTTGTTCATGTATAAGTACATGTATCCCAGCAACACAAGCAGCTGTCACTACTAACTGGCAGGGGAAACACTTGGGGATACTAAGAACACCTGTGATTCTATCTTGCAAAAATTCTCAGACCGATGAGCAACACAGTGTGAAATTTAATTCCCTCATCTTGGTATGGCTTGTTGTAAAATTCTGCAGGGCCAGACATGTCTCCATTGTGAAGTTAGCTGATCAGCCAAGTTCAGCTGCCAGACAGGCTGGTTTCACCTGTGTTTTACCTAACTGGAAGCAATCCACTTGGTTCATACCTGAGTGGGGTTCTTTAAGCAGGTAGGCCTTTCAGCCTGCCTCGTTCATTGGGGTAAACACAGGCTTGTGTGGTGGTGGCAAAGCAGTTGCCAAGATTTGATCTGCTGTATTTCTAAGGGCAGATTCAGAAAGCAGCTTGTTTTTCTCATAGTTATAAAATGATTGTGTCACTTTTGAGTGAGACTTGGGAGAAAGAGCTCTGCCTATCCTTTCACTTGTCTGAAAGTTGGCCCCTCCCATGAGAAAACAGCCAAATATGGAGTTCCTAGTTCTGAGAATAAAATATACTTTCCTTAAATAAAAGCCAACTTGATGGCTCATAATCAGTCAGCCAAATTGTGTTGGCTTCTGTGTGTATGTGTGTCTGTTTTCCACTACTGTTTCATTGTTCCCTTTCCTGCCACACCCACTCCAGGTGTACCTGCTTCTGTCCGCTACTGATATGTCATGTTCTAAGATGCAACTTTTGTTGGTCTTTTTTTTCTTCCCCAAATCTGAATATTTTTGCTTTTATGCCCACATAAATCTCATTTCTCAGTGTCCATGTTAGTTGTGCTACAAAGACTTGGGAGTGCTATAAAATGTAGCTAATTATGATTAAACTGAAAGCAAAGCACTATAAATAAAGTTATCATTCTCCTACACAGCTAAATAGACTTTCCTGAAGGTTGGGTGGACTCTCAAACAACGTGTGTTGTTCAGGCTGGTAAAATCAGTGGAAATAAAATCAAAGCTTTCTACTTGTGCAATAGGCCAGCGGTCACCAACTGGTGGTCTGTGGATCACTCGTGGTCCGTGATAAAATTTTGGTGGGTTCACATTAAAATTATTTGCATTTTTATATTGCACTAAATACTATTTTATCTTTTAAAAAAAATTCATATTAGTGGTCTGCAGGATTTAAGATTATGAATTTAGTGGTCCCTGAGGTCCGAAAGGTTGGTGACCCCTGCAATAGGCTATGTAGACTCAACACATTAACATGTGTTTTTTCTGAAACATGAGGTTTAAAACAGGTGTATTTGCAGATAATAAAAACTGAGTAATGTTTGTTGAATTCATAGTAACAGAGTGTAATTGAAAAAGATGCTTTGATAAAATTCATAACCTTTTAATTTTCTTCAGTTATGTAATCAATGTTCATAAAATAGAAGTACGTCAGTTTTCAGCCAGGGATGGTTTATTAAGCAGAATACAAAAAGATGAATACCAAAGAATGCAACGGTGACCAAACAATGTTTTCTAAGGTTCTGTAACTCTGTTTGCAATGTATAATCAGGACTGAGGTGTTGCTGCTTTCAGTGTGTGTGTGTGTGTGTGTGTGTGTGTGTGTGTGTGTGTGTATATATATATATATATATATATATATATATATATATATATATATATATATATATATATATATATATATATATATATATATATATATATATATATATATATAGCTTATTAATGCTCCGTTTTATAGCGAAAGCCAGGAAAAATGACCTTTCATTTCTGCCATTCTATGTAATTGCCCTCTCATTTGTGAGTTCAATATACAGGTGTCCTTTCCAGCAAGCAACCTCTCATTGAATGATAAGGACATCTAGGATGTTTTCCAGATTAAACCATTAAAAAAAAAACCCAAACCGAATGTTTTAATTTAAATCCAGACTTTCTACCAGACATTGCATAAAAGTGCAGTGCCAATGCTGTGTTCTTTTTACAACTGCTGCATTACTTTAACAGCCTTCACGGAAAATGTGATAAAATTGAATCAGCCATCTGACCAACACTGTTTTTAACTATTATGACTTGTGACCATAATGGGCGGGCTCCATTACGGTCATAAGTTGGAGACTACCTGTAGGCACCTTGGAGAGACATTTCTGTACATATGCATGTCTTTTGTCCTCCTCTTTTCAGAGAGCCAATTATTGCAAGTAATTCTTGAGGGATATTGTCACGATAAGACAACTTGACTCTCTATTGTGCCCCATGAATCCTGTTTGGAAAAAGTTGAAATGGTACCCAGTGGTGCTTCAGCTCAGCTGGAAGCCTCTTCCACCTGCAGATATTGATTCTGTATGCATAGATATAAGGGGTTGGCTCCATGACATGTGACAGCAGAGAAAAGTTTTATTCTGCAGTCCTGGTTACATCCATATTTTGGAAGAAGTAAGTTTAGAGAATGCTGATCATGCCGTAGTTGTAAGTTCTTATGAAACCAGAAATGTGACTGATTTGAAGCTGAACTTTACAGATTTTGTCAGTTGTGTCATAGTTTCATTGCTGTAAGGTTTCTGGAATTAAGAATCAAAAAGACACAATTGTCTCCTTTGCTGAGCCTGTCTATTTATGCCTCACAGTGATTGTTATAGTAAATAAATAGTTCTGGATTGTATATTTCCCAGTTTGTTAATGTTGATGACACTGTCAACCAAACAGCATTATTGCTCACTTTCATAGTATAGGAATACGTTCCCAAAAGTTCTCGTCATCTTGGCCATAATGAATAAACCCTTATTCTAAAAAATCTTTCACCGTAGTTTGTGTATTTGCTCCTAAGTAGAGGGCTGCAAATAAATAGGAGAAAGATCAGATTATATTTTCAACATTGAAATAGCAACACTTAACATATACATCTCTGCCTGAAGAATCACTGATTCTTGTAAATGCAAAAAAGAAAGTATGTTTTACCTGTTTGTCCATTTTTTAAAAAATTCTAACCTCTGACTGGTAAACCATGCTCGATGGCTTAGAATGTTGTGTTAACACAATCCTTGTGGCTTATTCACCAGGCTATGGATAGGGGAAATTGGATTAGAGCAATGTTCAAACCGGGTTATATATTTTCCTACATATTTTACTTTGCTTCTGAAATTGCTTTGCCTGTACTTTGGAATGCTGTTGTTAAGATTAACGATACCTTTATGGACCAAAGGTCTAGCTATATAAGACCATATAATACATGTTTTTCTGGCCTGATATATTTACAGAGTAAAGGCAATGCTGTGCAGGATGCTGGGTCTCCACTGTAGAAAATCACATAACGCGTGGGAAACGATTTGTTAAAGTTAACATTAACAAGCTAAATATGGAAGTTCTGGAAATAAAGGATATCAAGAGTGTCTTTACTCAAGCCTAGTCTGGATGAATGGGGTAGACTTTGTGCTATCAATATTTTACAGTAAAAGGATTTTAAACTCTATTTCTGAGCTATTGTTCTAGGGGAGGTTCTTCTACAATGGTTTTAAGCATGATTAAGACAGATCTCTGGTTCTGTAAGATTTGTCTGAAGAAGTACTTTATTTCAATATTATACTGCTTGAGTCCAGGTATTATGAGTCCAGAGCTATGATGAAATTTGCTCATATGTAAGTTCACATTTTTCACAGTTTTTTTTGTCTTCATGTATAATATATATTGCTGGTTTATCTTTTTCTTTTCCACCAGACAGTTGAACATGGTTTCCCTCACCAGCCAAGTGCCCTGGGCTACAGTGCTTTTCTCCACCTTATGGCTATTGGGACCCGGGCAGGAGCCATCAAAATGTATCCTTTCAGTTGTTTATTTCTGAGAAAGTAGGTTAGTTACACACTTCGTAGATATAACGCTTTAGACCAGAATCCTCAAAGATGCTATGGAGCCCAGAAATAATATTTATCTATAATTCTTTAAAAGCAACTGTGGCTTTTCCAGGGATTGTGTGGTAGCAGAACTCCTATGAAACACTTTGAAAAACTTCAGTCAAAGCACTGCATGGCCCTCATTCTCATTCTATAGACAGAACTTTATTGAAAAAAAATTTCTGCACATTATCTATATTAGACTATAAGAACAATAGCTCAATTAAGATATTTGGTCTTCCTAAATATAGAACAGATTTCCCAATTCTGTTCACAGTTTCCCTACCAGCAGGCTAAAGTGGACAGAATCAGAATTCAAATTATACTTGCTGGTCTTGTTCTTCCTCATCGTATAAAGTATAATTGTGAACATGAATGGTACTAAGGTTATCTCTGTATTGCAAAATGGGTTGGGAGAGTAGAATGGAATAAATGCTAGCTTGCTTTAAGTTGGTTGTCTTTGAAGTGGTGATAAGATTTAAACCAGGATAACTTTAATCACTTTAGAATAGAGTCCTGGGACCTCATATTGTGCCACGTTGAGTTAGTTTCTCTCATGGATAATGGAAAGTGTAAGTTCTTGTTTAGAGATTCAAAAATACTGAAGTAAAAAAAAAGGCTGCTTTAAAATTGCTTCTCTTACATTTGCCCCAGTATATAAAATGCAATCCTTATCTTTGCATCATGAAGCCAGTTAAATGTAGAAGAGTGGAGGAAATGGACTGCAAAGAGTCTAAATGCTTTTCCAAATAATTGTCATTTTAATTGGCGTCTCTTTTGGAAATTGTTTATATAATTGTATCATCTGCATACCTGGATTTATGGATTGAAACAGGAGCCTCCTTGGGAACAAATAAGTTCCAGTCAATTCCATCTTGGTCATTTCTTTAAAAGGTTATATGATCAAAAATTTAAATCTTAAAACCTGTTAGAAAGTATAAGGAAAGGGTCCTTTACCAGGGGATCTCATATAAATCAAGGAGTAAATTGCTATACTTCTGCTGTTTTCTCTTCAGATTAATGGAAATAGTCCTCAACTATTTAAACATATAAAAATGTTATTAGAAGTGTAGTCAGCCTAGAGAATTATAACAAAGAATTACTGTTTTCCTAAAATATAACTAATTGGTCACGCTACATGTCAGTTATAATAAATGTCTATTTCAATGCTATTGACCTCAATAGTGGTTCAGTTACGGTACTCCAGGAGTGGAATTCATGGGCTTGCACGAAGAGACCAACACTGTCATGCAAATACATTTCATTCCTGAACAGGTGAGTAAAACTAATGCATCCAAATCTGGCTTCCTCAGAGATAATGCAATTACTCCATATTAAAATGAAATTATTTTTAATGTAACCTGCTGTAGCCCTGATGTAGCTGGTAACTCAGTATGATTCCTGAAGTGTTTGTGAACTGAACATTTTATTCCCAGCTCCCCAAACCTACATATTAATTTAAAGGAAGACTTTGATTTTGGATCTTGGCTCCGGCAGAAGCTGTCAGAGGGAGGATTCCAGCTTTGTGATCTTCTTCCTTAAGTGTTTTGTTGCCAGTTTCTTGGGACACCAAGGAGAGTGGGAGGAAGGCTTTGAGAACCATGAACTGTCCTGTCTCCATTCCATTTAACCATCCTGAAGATAATTCAGACGCCTTGTCCTATAGTTGCCCAAGTAGAAAAGGAAGATCAAATAGAATGCTTGCTACTTCCTGAAAATTGCCCTGTACAATTCAGTTAGTGTCTTATGACCCCCTAGCATTAAGATTAATGCTTTTATGATGGCCTAAATCATTGTAAACTAGCCCGGAGTTGCTTAATAAAGAGATGGATGGCATACAAATTTAATAAATAAATAAAACTAGAGCTTGAACTTACCCAATGGCAATTACAGTATTCTCTCCTCGAATGTGAGTTCTGCAGTAGATTGAACATGCTGTTGGTTAAATTTGTTCGGCTAGTGGAACATATTAATCTGAGCAATTAGTTGACATGTGCCTTATGGTATACAGATAAACCTTATTAAATTCCATTCAAAGTGATGATAAACACTGAATGAAGGGACTTATGACCAGTCATTGAGGTTCTGGCCATTGTAGTGTCTGTGCAGTCATATGAGCAAAATTCAGGCCCACCTACCCTTATGACCATCCTTTGGCTGTCTGCCTACCCACTGCCACTAGCTGTCCTTGCCTAACCCTGCGTCCCACGGTACCGCACAACAGTACTGCACCAGTTGTGATCTTCCTTCATATCATCTTCTTTCACATTAATGCAGCTGGGCCTTCTCTTGTGCCCCATCCGGGGCTACTGTATGCCAGCCAGATTCTCCTTTCATGTTCTACCAAGCGCTTGCTTTTGCCAAAGAAGTCTGGTGCATGAAAGAAGGCCTCAGCTTTTGGGTCCTTTTGTACCAGTACAGTCAGCTTTTCTTTCATGTGCCTAGCTTTTTTTGTGAATGAAGATCCTGGGCGAAGCAGAATGGAGGCCCCGGAAGGGATGTGAAAGACACGCTGTCTGCACCAGTCTGAAACAAGAGCCAGGCCAATATAGTAATGGTGCATAGTGTGGCATCAGGGCTAAGTGTCAGGGCCTTTTGGCAAGCAGCCAAAAGGACAGATTGGTGCGGGAAGAAAGGCCATGTGGGTGAAGTTCAAAAGGAGGCAGAGGAGGCAGTACCTTATCAAGGCTTGGGACTGGGAGGGACCAAGGCAGGAATAGTTTGGATCAGGGTGGGTCCTCACTAAACAATTTGTGGGAGTCAATTAATGACAGCAATGGGAACTGCCATGATTGCCATTGTTAAGCAATGTTAACTAAGGACTATCTGTAGATCAGATGTATGATTAGAGGAAGAAAAGCATGGACCTCTTATTTTCTGTATGGGACCCTCCTCTGGATTTGGACTTTTCAGTTTGTGGGAGAAGGAAATGATGTAAACATTTTCCCCAGTAACTTGCAGCCTGAAACTTCCTGCAGAACTTTTTTTTTAAAGCAACCTTTAGTGCTAACAAAGGTTATCTCTTCTTAACCTTTTATGTTTGGACAAGAGCAGAACAGGAAGACAAGAGCTAAACATTTAAAAAGGCTAAATATACAGGGATATACACTGATCTGAATTCAAAGGGTGATTCAGAATGTACATGGCTGTATGCACTACAAATTGTTAAAATGAGAATTTTTTTCATTAGATTGTGTGTTTTCAGGTTGATTTAAAAAATTACCAACAGGTACCACACACTCCAAATTCCCTTTTCCCCTTTGAATCTGTTTTGCTCCACAATTCACTTAAGTATCTTAAGTGCTGTGCTATGTTGAAGGATCATGTACTCACCTGGGAGTAAAAAGAGAAAGCAAAGTGCTATATATTTAATGTCTCATGTAATTTCCTTCAACATAGTTCTTATTTTGAAACAGGGTGTGTACCTATTGAGTGAAAGTCCCTTTCATATTAGGAAAAAGATCCTGCGTTTTGGAGTACTTCATATTTTATTTGTTTTTGGAAATTTGGATCTGATTCCAATGCTTCAATCAGGAAATATCTATAGGAAAATTGGTATGCCCAGCTGAGTGTCAGTATGGTGTTCAGAATATTTGATTTTAAATCTAAAGTGTGGTTAGGGTTGGGCTTTAACAAATACTCTGGGGCATCACTTTTAAGAATTAACACATATCCAAAGAATGCAAAAAAGGAAAAAGGAGATTTAAAAATGTCACTTCGTAAAAAGGCGTGTGTTTGTTTAATTCAGACATCAGGAATTCAGATTATCAGCTAGGTAAAATTTATCCTTGGAAGCAGGTAACTTTGGGTTAACTGACCTAAAACACAATTTGTGTAAGTTCTTATTGTTGTGTAACACTAATGCTTAAATACTATGAAAAGCCCAGAAATAGTTTGGAGTGCTTAGACTTGATGGACAGAATCTTAAGGAAGTACAAGAAATGGAATATTATTGGAATGGGTTTGAGAACATCATGCAAGGTAAAGGTTTATGGTTATTGGTGGTTTGTTCTCTGAGCTTGTTCTTTAGATTCCAAACATTTCATCACCAGGCTAGGTAATATCATCAGTGGAACCAAAAACAACATCCACCACCCGAGCTACAAATATTTTCCACCATATCTAAAAGTTTATGGTACTACGTTAATGAATTTATTAAGGTTGAAATAGGTTAGGGAAGTGGCTTCCAAACATGGAAGGTAATACAAAAAAGTACAATTAGAGAAGGCAGAGTAGGACCATTTTGCTGAACAAATTTATGAACCAAAGAGGCACACTCTTTAATAAGCCTAATAAATTTAGGTTCATTTGATTTATGTGATTAAATTATTGTATATTACTCATTAGAACTGAAAGTAACTTCCTCTTTGGGCCAATTCTTTCCCAACATGTTAGATATCTAGTGTGTCCTGAATGTCCGGAATATATTCCTTATGTCAAAAGAAGTTAAATATGAATTTGTGGATACATTTAGTACTTTATAATATCTATCAGTTGACTGCATATGTACTGCATTATATATTTCTCTTCTGGTTAATCAATTTAGAATCAATGTTCTAAATCATGGGTGTCAAATTTGCCACGTCATGTTGCTGTCATGTGACGTATTGCAATGTTTTTCCCCCTCACGGAGCTGGGGTGGGTGTGGCCTGTGCGTGATGCATCCGGCCTGTGGGGTTGCCAATTTGACACCCCTGTTCTAAATGGACACCATATATTAAATTGGATAAATGTTGGTAACAATAGATTTATATTCTGAAATGTGCACATCCAGTTTTATTTGGTCCGCTTTGATATAGAATTTTTCTTAAGATCTTTTTTTATTTTTATTTTATTTTTGCTATGCACCAGTGTGAGCAATTTATAATCTTTATGATACATCTTTCACAGTATCCCCCCCCCTCTTTTTTTTCAATGGCACTTCTTGGTGCCCTCAGATCAAACAGCTGGAATTCAACAGCAAGGAGGTTTTATTGATTTTTTTCAAACTAAGAAGTAAAATTGCAGTGTTAAATATCCTGTCCTGTTTTTTTCTTTTCATAGGATAGATCTTGTCTTAAAAGGGGTTCCTGTGCTTGGTATAGATAGTATACTTGCTGGAATAAGCTGTCAACGTCTATAAAATATGTGAACATTTGCCTATTGGCCTAGTTGTTGCTTTTGGCCACTCCCTTGGAATAGACTTCTGAAGTGGAGGTTCTGTAACAAATCTGTTTCTGCATAACTTTGTCCCATCCTAGATGGGAAATTTAATTCATCTTAGTCATGGATTTTAGCTTAAAACAATAGCCCAGTTCTTGAAATGCTACTGCAGATAATAGTTCTCCAAAGGTTATTTCATCTCTTTCTATTTGATAATTTTCAGTGTCGCTTGGTGACCCTATTGGATGATAATAGCCTGCATTTATGGACCTTGAAACCCTCCCATCATGGTACATCAGAGCTTCAGGAGGAAAGACACTTCACACTCCGTGGGCCCCCTGGGTAATTAGGATACTTCCAATCCTAGCACTTCTGGGCTGCTAAGAAAGCCAACTTGCTTGACATACAGTAGATTCTTCACTGTTGATAATATGAATATACGTTTATATAAACTCAAAGTTCTCTGCACTCTTAAGTAATCTGTTTTTTTTGTGGTATAGAGAAATGTGGTATGAGTCATCTTTTGTAAACCCAGTTTTCCTCTTGGCCTTATTTGAGCAAATTTAATTTGCTATTTCATCGGAAGCAAAAGCCAGTTGTGGTACAGCAAGAAAATCAGAGGATCATGGATACAATGTCTGAACTTACCCTAAGCCACTGCAGTTAAAAGAATGGCAAAAGTGTGGTGCAGATTTTAAGATAGTGGCAAAGGGGGAAATATTAACAAGCATCAATAAAGTACTTGGTAGTATTTTGTTTACTATTCCTTAAACCCAGCATTGCCAAGCAGTTGGGTATCACAAAGTTCTTGCAAGTTTATATATTCATAAACCACATGATTTTCTGTTTCATATATATTTCTCTGCCACTGACAACTCCAGAGTTTGAATTTTAGTAACTTGTCTTTGGTAGTCCTTTCTGAATTCTTGCAAATAGATTTTGAATCAAATATTTATTTTATATGGTGCTACATGAATGTTGATTGCAATATCAAGTTCATTCAACTGAATCTTAAAATATTTTTTTGGTCCACTTCTAGTTCCCCTCCAAGTGCTACCCAAATTACAGCAATCCTGGCACATTCATCTCAAGAACTTCTGTATCTTGGAACTGAAAGTGGTAATGTGTTTGTGGTAGAACTCCCATCCTTCAGGGTGCTAGAAGACCAGCTCATCAGTCCAGAAGAAGTGATGCAAAGGTGATGTCACACACTGGGTTATGTTAGCTAATGAAATTTCTGGGGATTTTGCTCTGTTTATAAATCCAACCATAGATGTGGATATAGATTCTGCAAGTCTCGATCAACATACAACCTGTCTGTATGTCATACATGAAGTCTGGAAGTTGAGTCATGGCGATTGGACTTCTTGTTGGTTTGAAACGTTTTGCTGCTTCTTTAATCTGAGCCAGTTGGTTAGGAGGACCCTATATGTTTTCCAGGGAGGTTTCATTTCTTACCTAATCTGAATAGGCTCCTTATGTGAGTAGGCAGAGTTGTTGGGATGTAAATGTTCTAACTCTCTGGTGAGGAGTCAAAGCCTTCTTCTAAAAACAGGGGCCATCAAGGCCTAAAGTCAGAGAAAGAGTAGCATTTGGGGTGGCCTATGAGTTTACACTTGTCCAGTCTTGAATAACCTAGGTGATTTACATGTTTTCAAGGTTCATCTTCCACACCGTAACTTCTCAAAGACTTCTGTTATGACCATATTGTTCAGATAGGTCAAAGTACCATGCTGTTTCCTTTAAATACACCCAGGAAAAAAATAGACTGAATTAGATTACCTAAGTATATTGCATTCAAACAATGCATTAGTTTAGAAATAGAAGTGTTTCTGTGGAAGATGAACTACTTTCAGCAATTGGCCTGGAGCCCGCTGGTGAAAAAGCATGGTCTGCTTTGAGCTGAAAGCAGTGGCATTGGCAAGAAGCCATGTGCTTGGCCTTATGATGGTGCAGAGGAAGATGGAGACCTACCAAATTTAAGTTTCTTTTGCTTTCACGGTAATGTTATATGATTCCATTTGTGTTTCCTCACAGAGTGCCAGAAGATTATCGGAACAGGAGGTCACTGGAATTGGTAGAAGTGTTACGGGAACATCCTCGGAATCCCAATCAGATTTTGATTGGTTACAGCAGGGGCCTCATTGTTCTCTGGGATTTAATAAATAAGAAAGCAACGCATCATTTACTTGGCAATCAGGTACACGTGGATTCTGAAAGTTCCAAACAAAGGCTAGGAAGTTTCCTTAGTTTATATAGCAAGTTACAGTTTATGTTCCTCCAAATTGATAAGCCAAAATGTGATTGGCTTGAATGTGGCTTAGTGTATTGTGTGAGACCATCTGGGTTTTTTTTTTGGGGGGGGGTAAATTACTGTTTATAGTTACTGTGGACCTGACAGATTTTACTTTAATAAACTAGGATTAAATGGACTGGTCATTGACTGTAATAAACAATTAAGCCATGAATGTATAGTTTACTGTACAATATGAGCAAGGTCATAGAACTCTGTGCAAAGACCAGGGACATCTGGTTGGCCATTAAATGTCTTTTGTCTAACAATTATGACGTCCTTGCACATTTTTTTAAAAGGGGAGCAAGAAAGAAAATGTGTTTTTCTTATCCTGCAGTTTATCCTTTCAGCATCCTTCTGCTTAAGGTAGGGAATAGGAAATGTATGTTTCATTACCCTCATCCGAAACTTGAAAACAAACAAACCCCCCCAATTATTATAATCAGGGTTTTATTATACCAGTTTATTCACATAGCTAACCCTCAAGCTCTCTTTCATTACCATTTTCTAATAGCATATTAAAGTGCTTGGTTTGCTAGTTAGAATAACAGTATGACTGAACAGTCAGGCGTGCAACTTGAAAAGACAAACCATACACTGACAGGGTTAATGGAGAAACAAGAGGTCATAGGGCCTATGAGGAGATGAGAGAATGTGCTGTGGAGGGAGCCCGCAAGTTGTTAAAAGCTGCCTTCTCTCTTTTGAACGCTCTGTTGAACTTTCTTAGTTGGCCTGATTTATCGGTTACATCATAAAAGTGAAGAAGATTGACAGCACTATTTCCACACTATCACACATTTACTCTCTCTGATGAGAATATTTGACTTCTTTCATTAGAAGGTCACACATAGTAGGTCAGTTTGAAATAGAGAGCTCAACCTTTCCCCAAAACTCTGGGAATGGCTCCTCTCCAAAAGTTTGCACTGGCTATGTATAAACAGAAGAAATGATTAAATCTTTCAGCAGCAGCAATCATATTCACTGTTCAGATTACATTTGGTTTAGCTTTTGTCCCCACTTTTTGGATGTGTGACCTCTGGTGTGCCACTCAGGTAAATCTCAGATAAAGCACACTTCTCCAGTTCGAAGATGAATGAATGTGCTGTGGCTTTCATGGGTCAAGAGTCCAGACTGGTGTATGCTCACCACCTTTGTTTTGGGGAGAAAATGCAGAGTAGTACACTGGCAGCACCACCACAGCCTGAATCTGGCCAGTTCAGATTGATGGTATCTAAAGGCAAAGAGGCATACCAGAGTCAGCTCTCCTGTTAGCTCTGTGACCTGGTTCAAAGCATTAGCTACAGGAGAAAAGATCCTGTTCACGACTTATAATGAACTCCAGATTTCTGTAAGGATTCAAGATAAAAAAAACGGAGAAATAAAGAGATCCTGTTTTAAATACAGACATTCTGAGCAAATTGATCCTGTTGCTACTTCAGGATGTGTCTCTTGTTTCTCTCTAGCAACTAGAGAATCTCTTCTGGATGAGGGATGGTCACCATATCATCAGTTGCCATTATGATGGGAGCCATACACAGTGGCCAATTTCAAGCGATGACAGGCAGCCTGAGCCTTTGGAAAGCAAAGTACATTACGGTTAGTATGTGGGAAGCTGGGAAGATACGCCTTTGGCATCAGCTTTGATTCTGGTTTTATTGGAAGTCACCTTTGGTGAAAGGGGTGGCATATAAATTTGATAAATAAATTCAAAGCTTGATTTTAGAAACTCTGGACCTATAAAACTGAACATAACAAATTAGCTATTCAATGAAGGCTTGTTTGATTCAAATATCATATATGCCACCCTGAGGATATAAAAAGCAAGAAAGAGAGGGGATTGTTTAGTATCTGATCAATAACATAACAATATATTGTGTAGACCTTTTTTAGAGCTTTGATTCATGTTGCTTTGATTCATGTTCCTCAAATGATGCGATAAAACCGTGCCACTTAATTAATTGCTACAGGATTTATGTGTAGCTTGTGTTTTATCTGAATGATTCTATGACTAGAGACTAAAACTTGTGCTCCAAAAAGCGCTTATAAAAGCTTAAAAAATAGACTCCAAATCATAGAAAACAAATTGTCAGAATTGCTAGACAATTTGATTTTTAACAGCAATAATAATTCTAACAATTTTAATAAACCTTCTGGAGATATATAGGGATGGCAGGTTTTTTTTAGCCCTTGGAATTAGTTTTTTTAACCAGAACATAGATGAAGGCTGTTCATATGAAACAGGATTAGCGTTTCCATTTATCCTTCATGTTATAAAGGCAATCTGAGTGTACAGTTGCTCTGCATAATTAGTTGGTGAAGCTGTTTGGCTGTGCAATTTCTATGCAGTGTAGATGCTGTGTCAGCTTTACTAAAACTGTTTGTGAGTTTTGCAGTACAAGAATATATGGTACATTCTTCGTAAATATTCTGTTGTAGGTCCCTTCCCTTGCAAGGCCATCTCCAAAATTTACTGGCTAACAACAAAGAATGGGTGAGTATTATGGGTGAGTAACATGACAGTGCTGCCTCTTGTCTGAATGGAGTGACTTTTTAGTAACAAGAGAGGCTATTCCTGGAATCCTGTAACTGATTAAGTAACAACAATCATATGTCCTTTTCTACATATAATAAATATTTATATATACTTATCAGACACAGCGTTGCTGTCTCTTTTTAGGCAATTTGAATCGATGCTGTGGCCTTTTATACAGGATTTATAGTCTGCCTTTTGCTATAGGCTTCCCTTCTCCTAACTATAAATAGTTATTCTGTAATTATAAAATTCCATAGGCATAGATCCATATTTCATATCATTCAGTGAAAGCCAGAATGAAAACAGTGGAAAATACAATGAATAGAAATGACAGCTAGCAGGTAGGGAGAAGGAGGAGAGAGGGAGAAGAAAGTGATGGGTAGGGTACAAATATGGTGTATGGAGAGCAGGAGAGCCAATAATTTTCTGGGGAGTTGATGGTAAGACGAATTGATGTAAACATTTAACAATATAATATGATGGTTGTGTAATACTATGAAAATGAAAAAAAAAACTTTATGTGTGTGTGTGTGTGTGTGTGTGTATTTGTAGATTTTCACGGGTACAGGTATGCAGGTCTTGGCATATTTGGGTCTTTTCCCATGTAAGATTGAGAGTATCTTGGTGACGTTTCGATGAGGTCACACTCGTCATCTTCAGGCTGGTGCCTTTGGCTTCATGCTTGTGCGAGCAAAGCGTGATCGGAGCTGCCGTCTTTCTGGCCGTGGCGCATGCTGCTGCCACGAACAGCACGCGCCTCCTCTCCAGCCCTTGTAAAATTTTCCACCTCCGGCAAACGGGCTCACCTGCTTAGTCTGCACCTCCTCGTGCTCGGCTCATTCTTCAGAACCCTGAGTGGAGACGAGCCAGAGGGAAGAATGATCCGAGCGCGAGGAGGTGCAGACTCAGCAGGTGCGCCCGTTTGCCGGAGGTGGAGGAGGTGGAAAATTTTACAAGGGCTATATATATATGTATGTTTTCGTAGATTTTCACGGGTGTAGGTATGCTGGTCTTGTTGTATTTGGTTCTTTTCCTGTGTAAGATTGAGATTGTCTTGGCAATGTTTTGGCGAGGTCCCACTCACCATCTTCAGGCTGATGTTTTTGGCTTCACTCGCACAAGCACGAAGCTGAAAACACCAGCCTGAAGATGGCGAGTGGGACCTCTTTATATATATATATATAAAAGAAATGACAGCTAAAGATCAGATAGACGAATCTTAAATACCACTGAAAATGATAGAATGAAAAGACTCTGAAGTACCTAAAATATAACAGTCAAGACTCTTGTCAGACAACGCTGAGGAGAGAAAGCGCTCAGTAAGTTGCCACCACAAGGAACGGTTCCTCTTCAAATGAGCTTTGGAAAAGCAATGTCTATTTCCGTAATGTGGGAATCTGCCTTAAGGGGTGAGGGAAAGAGATACTGCTTAGGGAACATTCAGATAAGAAAAAGGAGAAAACCCCAGTGCTTAACAGTCAAAGAAAGAAACTGCCTGAATTGATAAGGCCATTAAAAATGATAGAGCGACATTTGTATTTTCAGACTTGCAATATTCTATTAATGCAGCCTTACCACAAAGTAGAATTAGGTCATCTGCTCATCTGCTTGAAGGAACAGCCAGGTTTTCACAATCCACTGGGAGATTAAAAGGTTTAGGATCCCTCAGAATCTTGGGTTTGAGGCTATTCCATGACTGAGACACCAACACCACTATTTAGGCCAGTGGGTTACATCGAGTTACGAGTTATGACCACAATTGAGCCCAAAATTTATGTTGCTAATTGAAACATTTGTTAAGTGAGTTTGCTTCATTTTACAACTTGTACCTGTATTGCATGCTTTGCTTATCCCTTGCTAATTATTTAAAGGATTTAATTCTAAAGATGGAGAGATGCAGTTTTCAGTAAGACCGTTTAAAAAAAAAAACAACCTATGAAACGCTGTTAAAATGAAGACTCAGAATATTATCTGTTTTTCTTTAAGGCTCCCTTACCTCATATTCCAAGGAGGGATGCCTCGAGCCAGCTATGGTGACCGGCATAGCATTACCGTTGCTCATGGCGGTCGGCAGATTGCCTTTGACTTCACATCACGGGTGATAGACTTCTTTGTCATTGCCAATGCTGAACCATTCGCAGGTATGTAGAAGGCTGAAATAGCGATCTAATACAGTATCATTTCTAAACTCTTGGAGAATAATTGACTAATTTGTGAGTGCTTTGTTTCCCTTGTCACACCATTCCTCTATATTCCTTAGAAGAACTGAAGTGCTTGCCTGTTCATTTTTAGGTTCAATTACATTTAAACCCTAAGCCACTTAAGTTTTTAAAGACTGTGAAGCAACCATTAACTTGCCCATAACTCAAAACGTGTTTCTGATACCCTTCTCCAAATGCATTTGTTGCAGAGGCACATTCTGCCAAATATCACTTCCTTCTGCAGATAATTGTAGGTGGTGTGCCCTGGTTTTAGAATATTATTTTGTGAAGTTATCCCTATCGTCTATTTTGCAAACATTTAGATGCCAGGGTAGGGCGCTGTTGTTCACTCAAAGCACTTTCATTTTGTTTTCTGTTTTATATCCAGCCTTTTATCTCACACAGTACAGTAGGTAGAAATGTACTGTAATCTGTTAGTGGTTTTGTTGCAGGTTGCTATCATCAGATTTTTTGTTTTGTTGTAGTATATTTCACATATATTATGCACTGATTTTACTCCATTACCGTGTATTAAATATACAAAGTGCATTCGATATTTAAATAGTATTCAAAAGTATTAAAAGTACATTAAAGTGAAAACAAAACGTCCAGATAAAAGCGTGAAATATAAAACGTTGGGGAAAATTGCTTTTAAATATTGATAGTAGTTGAAAAAAAATCACATATCTTCCCCATTGCAATACATTGATATAGCAATCTGGAACAAACCTTACTTTATTTTTTCTGATTTGTACCAATACATCAGTGGTGGGTTCCTCCCGGATCGCACCGGATCGCGCGCGCTCCCTTTCAGCGCTCCACCTGGCTTGCGCGCTCCCTTTCAGCGCTCCACCTGGCTTGCGCGCTCCCTTTCAGCGCTCCACCTGGCTTGCGCGCTCCCTTTCAGCGCTCCACCTGGCTCTCGTGCTCCCTTCCGGCGCTGAAACCGGAAGTACAGTTTTGCCCGGCCCTGGGGAAGCAACGACGCCTGTCTGCGCTCCACCAGCTCGGCTGGGAACGGAGATGTTTCCTCAGCGGAGCGGAGCGCCTGAAAAGTCTTTTCAGGTGCTCCGCTCCGCTGAGGAAACATCTCCGTTCCCAGCCGAGCTGGTGGAGCGCAGGCAGGCGTCGTTGCTTCGCCAGGGGCGGGGCAAGACTGTACTTCCGGTTTCAGCGCCGGAAGGGAGCGCGAGAGCCAGGTGGAGCGCTGAAAGGGAGCGCGCAAGCCAGGTGGAGCGCTGAAAGGGAGCGCGCGCGATCCGGTGCGATCCAGCAGGAACCCACCACTGCAATACATCAAAGATTCGTTATTGTTAATTGATATCTGGAACATTTAATTGAACAAATAGTTTAGAGCAGGAAGGAAATCAGACCTGCTTCTTGTACCGGTGATTGCTGGGACTTAATGAGAGACAGACTTCAAGGTGAAAGGGCCCAAGTGCCCTTTGGATTTAAGCTATCCAAATCTTCCCCCAAAGATTTGACTCCTAATTTACCAGGAAGCACTGCAGACTCATACTACCCGGGAAGGCTATCTTAAGTACTGTATCTGCAAATGAGTAAGCTTTCTTCATGTGAAGCCCTGGGCTTTTCCTTATCTTGGTCTTGCTCCATCCCTTCGGCTTTGCTTCAGTTGCTTTCAGACAGAAGGAGCTGTTAATGCTATGCTCCATTCCTGTTCCTTGGGGGCAGGGGAAGAGAGAGAGAGAGAGAGAGAGAAAAGAAACACAAGCATTGAGCTCAACTTTCTTCTGTATTGCTGCCAAAAGAGGCAGTGCAACCTCGGTCCCTTGGAAGTTCAGGGTCCTAGTGACGGTGCTTTGCTGACAAGCCGCTGGCACAAACCGCATGAATTGCAATGTAAACCGGAACTTGCCTGCTTAATCCAGGAAATTGTTCAGTCATCTGAGGTTTCTGTGGCTTGCAGTGGCTGCTTTCTGAAGCCTTTAGCCAATCTTACTTATTGTTTGTTTTGCTCAGCACTTTAAGCCCTTTGGGTCACTCATTGTCCATGAGTAATATTCCTATAATTGCACGCCTGGTGTTGGGAAGCTGTTGTGTTTATTCAGGGTCTGGCCTCCGATCAGTTGAGAAGGCTTCTGAAAAAAACAGGTTGTTGGGGAGAGTGTACAAAAATGCTGGCTATTCTGCCAGTTGGAAATAATATGAGAGGAGAATCTTTCTTTTCCAAGAACAACTCCCGTAGAGAACAGCACTCTTTTAAAAAAAATGTATGTTTTTATACAGTGTTTTCTGCCTGAAATGTCCCACCAGATGTGGCCATTTCAGATGGCTTTGTACTTTGACTTAGCAACACCTTATGAAGGAATGTTATCAGTAATGCTTAAGAAAAGTTTACATTGCATGGATGCCAGCTTACAATGCATTTTGCAGGGGTGTTTTCTTGGGCCACTTTTTGCATGAGGTGAGATATGCTTTTAACGGTGAAGATGTGGGCTATAACCAGGTAGGGAGGTAGGTTGGTAGGTAAGAGCCAGTTTGGCATGAAACCAGGAAAACTCACCATCTCCTGTGAATCCACACCTCTGTGGTTGAGATTTGGCTGCCCAGAAAAACAGCTCATAACCAGGCTGATTCATCTGCTGTGTGAGCCAAGTCCAGCACCTTGGCCTGAAGTGACATCTCCATCTTAATCCTGTATTGTGGGAAGTGCCAGGGTTAGCAGCAGCAGGGGCAAACACAACCCTGTCTGGTTTGAGGGTACATTGATGAGAGGTTGGAATTCTAACTCTTGATTGATGAGAAGAGAGTCCGGTTGGCCAAACATCTCCCTCTTTGTCTAGGAGGGATAGGGCCTAGGGGCATGGTCCTCTTGGAATGAAAGGCATGGGAGCAGGAATTCCGGGAGCTGAAGGGGGATGGAGGTGGGGAGGGTTCCATGTGCCCAGGGAGGGGGTGGGGCCTAATGAGAGGCAGCCTGGGGGGAAGTGTTATAGAGAAGTTGGCATGGCTTCACTCAGATAGAGTGGCAGTGATTTGGGCATGAAACCAGAAATTGCTTCCCAGAACAGCAGTTATGCATAGAACATTTTGCACATCTCTATTATTATATTTCATGGAAGCAAAAGAATGTGTGTATCATCAACACTCGGGAAGAAGTCATTTGGGGGTGTCAGAAGGTTCTTATTTTCTTATCTCCCTCCTTAAATAAAGAAATGTTTTTTGATCAGATTTCAGGCAATACTATAATTGCCGTATTGATTGATGACATATATTAGGAAAATGGTTAATGGTAATTTTACTTGTAAAGTGCACTAATTATGTTATAGATTCTGGCACATGTTTGAAGGGAGATTACAATCCTACCCAAAAATACTCCTGTTTTCAGTGTAATTTAATCTTTCCAATAAATGTCTGTAAAATTATAGATTGTTAATTATTGTTTAGTTTATTGATTGATTGATCTGTTTATATCTTTGTGTCTATTATATTATACAGATACGTAATTTAAAGTTTTTTTAATGGAAAGAAGGAAGAATTCATTCACTTTTTTAAAAAAAAATACTTTTTTTGAAAAATAAATCAAATTCTGCCTGAAATTAAATATGAACATCTTTAATTAACTTTTGATTAATTTAAATGTTGCCACCTGTTTATTTATTTTTTTACATATAAATCATGTGGCAATTTAAAGTTGCATGTGATAAAATGGTTAAATGTGAAATTTTAGATATTTTTAAAGATTTGACATTTTGGAGGAGCACAGGCTATGAATAATTATTTGATAACGCATTTTCTGAGCTTTCAGGGTCCACTGTAGCCTGAAAATTATTAACGATGCATTAGCTGAAAGTACATGCTGAGTCTCTGGAATGGAAATAGCAAGAGCACTTAGACTTATCTACATACCACTTCATAGTGCTTTACAGAAATGTGTGTATAGTGATCACAGGGAAGAATCAGTGTTGCTAACTTCAGTTTTAATTTTATGTGTTTTAATTGAAATGCAATGCTAACTTATCTGCATTTTCTTTTCCAAAAGCAAATTAATAAGTTCTCCCTCAGAAGTAGTGTCAAAGCTGTAACGCAATTCTTATTCTCCAGATAACGATTCTCGTAACTAGCCAAGTTGGTACATTTTAAGAACCTGAAATTTACCTAATTACCGAGCTCAGCCTTTCAGAAAGGACTTTTTTGGGGGGGTTCCTGTTATGATTCACGTATGTCTCTTCCTGGAAAGATCTGATTTAGCTACCAATATCAATGGGTCTGTTTCACCTGATTGGATTGTTGTAATCCATTTGGTGAAAGGGAGGATGCCCTTGAAAAATTAGCCAAGCTGTCAACTGAATTCAAGTCTAAGCACGTAACACTTTTTCTGACTAAACCAAGTCATTTCCCAATAGGTTGCAGGGCTCTCTTAATGCATGGGCCTGATTGGCACTTGCCCATGGGCCCCACGAGCAGAGGGGCCCCATAGTAATTTGTATATGTTAACCCTTCAATGCACCTTGTATCATATAAATACAGCCACATATTTATTACGTTTTACTGCCAACATGCAAATATATGTTTAATTTTATCAACCATTTACATTTTTATTCCTGTGAGTAGTTGCCGTAGGGGCCCCAGTACACTGCTTTGTCCAGGGGCCCATAATGTTGTTGAGGTGGCCCTGAGTTTATTGCTCAAATGTCATTAAAATCCCTAAATGTTTTAGAATTCTCTACCTTGAAAAAATAACTTCCTCTTTAAATAGTTATCTGGGAACTACATTCCTCTGGTAGAAGCCTTGTGAACATACCATCTTGGACAGTGGGTTGCCTTCTGTTATAAAGACCATGGACTTTTGGGTGGCGGCTCCAGTGCTATGAACTTCCTTTCTATAAAAGTGCAGTCTGATGTCGTTTTAGAACAGTGTTTCTCAACCTTGGCGACTTTAAGTCCTGTGGACTTCAACTCCCAGAATTCCCCAGCCGCTGGCTAGGGGATTCTGGGAGTTGAAGTCCACAGGACTTAAAGTCGCCAAGGTTGAGAAACACTGTTTTAGAATGTTTGGGAAAAATGTAAACATTCACTTTTATCTCTTAGTCTTTATTGTGTTTCTATGTTCCTGGATTTTACAAAAATGACACCCAGGGGTTTACAACATAAAAATCTGAGATTCAATATTAAATACTGGATTCTTGTTGAACCTTTAAATGTAGATAAACCATTTAACTAGCATTTTGAGTTTGTGCACCCCTCTGTGAAATGATGGTTATAGATGATTTTCTCTCCCACAGAGTTTGATGACCCTTCCGCCATGGTGGTATTGGCAGAAGAAGAACTAGTGGTAATAGACCTGAAGTCTCCTGGCTGGCCATCTGTCCAACCCCCGTATCTTGCGTCTCTCCACTGCTCGGCCATCACGTGTTCTCACCATGTCTCCAACATTCCTCTCAAATTGTGGGAAAGGATCATCAATGTTGCGAGCAAGCAGAACGTTCAGTTTTCTAATATGGTATGACTTGCCTGTCCTACTGACATAGGGATGCATTTGAAATGGGTGCAGATTGTGATTGTTTTTCTCCTTGGTTAATACTGGATTTTGAATGACCTCAGATAAGGCTTTGGAGGTAAAAAGTATTCCTGCTTCTAAGGAAATATAGGAGCAAAGGGGAAAATGGCAGTCTCAACACCAGTTTCATTTGATATGTTGTACAGAACATGCTTGATTGAGGAAAAATAATTAGAGGAAAAATAAGAGTATAAGATGAATTAGTGATTGTGAATAATCCTGCCATGGCAATAAAGTACCCTTTACTAGCACTAATATAATGTGGCAGAAGCTTGAATCCAGCACTTACCTGCTACTCATTAAGGCAGCTGCATTATTTTTCACTGGGGAGAGGGTTGGGCTCATAGTATTCCTGAAAATAGGGACCATTGTTTTAATTGGGACAGAGACAGGTGCTTCAATTGGCCTTCTCCATAGTTCACCCAAATCAACTCCAAAATATTGCATAGCTCACTAATGAAATTATTGGTGGATAGTTTTAGCCGTGAAATTATCCAAACATTTGTTATTATGAGGAAAGCTAGTTTTCCCACTAACACTAACACAGGTAGTCCTCGACTTATAATAACAATGGCACCCCAAATTTCCATTCCTTTTTTTTAATAAAGATTTTTTTTTAAATTTGGAGGGGGAGAGTTGTCTCTTTTATAATAAGATTTCATCACCAGATGGACACACTTTCTGTTTTCCTCCCGTTCCGGAGCTGTCCCAACTTCAGCAGCTTCAATGGCTGCGCTTCTGTCGCCGGCAAAAAGAGATTCTCCTGGGTCAATCAGGGACTTTGCGGTGTCCCTGAGATCAGCAGGATGTACTCTTCCCTGTCACCGTCTCTTCGGGACGGTTTACGCCCAAAAGGACCGTCCAGCAGCAAAAGTATCAACTGCGATCTGCGTGTCGTTGCAACGTCAGCTCCTCCTCTCCAAATTTCCATTCCTAAGCAAGACAGTTGTTAAGTGAGCTTTGCCCCATTTTATGACCTTTCTTGTCACAGTTATTAAGTTAATCATTGCAGTTGTTAGGTTAGTAACACGGTTGTTAAATGAATCTGGCTTTCCCATTGATTTTGCTTGTTAGAAGACTGCAAAAGGTGATCACCATGACCCCAAGATATTGCAACCATCATTAATATGAGTCTGTTGGAAAGCGTCTGAATTTTGACCATATGACCATGGAGATGCTGCAATGATTATGTGAAAAACGGTGCCAAGTCACTTTTTTCGATGCTGTTGTAACTTCAAATGGTCACTAAATGGTTGTAAGTTGAGGACTATCTGTAGCTATCCCTTTGCTTTTTTTATATGTCACTCCTGTATGTCATGCTGTGAACTTAATTTTCCTTTTTACCTAGAAGTAACCGAATCCTGTAATTATATTACATCTTTCCTAATTGTGTAGTTATCTGCTTATAGGATATTATTTTCAAGCAGATCAGGGAAGTGTATCTTTCTGAAATTTTGTCTTGTCGATTGGCAAAGCTCAAAAAACTGAAATTGGGCTAGATTTCATTAGCACTTAAGAGTGTCAAAGTTAAGATTTTCTGCCAGCCTGGAAGATGCTTAGTGGGTTGTGTGAACCAACCTTACCTGCTGTCACTGATCTCTGTCACATCCATGTTCCTCAGTCCCTACGGTAACCTTGTTATATAGATATTTGTATAGTATAGAAGAAGAGAGACTCTGGACATGTATTGATGTACATCTGTGGAGTTTCTTAACAGGAAGGGGGATTTGTGTTCAGCCGCAGTCCATCCTCATATGGAAAAATTGCACATGAATGCATGTGCATATCATACATGCATAGAGTCATTTCAGATAAACAAGTGGTTGATGGATTTTAATTGCTTCCTGCTACCAAGTCTTTTATTCTGTAAAGACATCACTGTCCTTCACCATTTGTGAACTCTCCTCCCATAAATTCTCTTTTCCCTTTTCCCAGCCCTGGCCAATTAATGGGGGTATCAGCAAAGCTCCAGATCCTCCCCAGCGGGATTTATTGCTTACCGGGTAGGTATAAGCATGCAAATTCATCCTTGGCTTTACTCCTGTAGAAACAGTAACTCGCCACTGCCTTATTCCCCTCTGCTTAGTCTGTAACAAGCAATCAATAGAAAATGAGAGCCATAACCTTTGTAGCAGTAAATGAAGTGCCAATCATTTTGGAAATGACCGCTTATTTATTTATTTATTTATTTATTTATTTATTTATTTATTTATTTATTTATTTATTTATTTATTTATTTATTTATTTATTTATTTATTTATTTATTTATTTATTTAAACCGCTCCCTCTCCCCGAAGCTTAGTTATCACAGGCTTTAAATTGGCTTTCCGAACATTCCATTTTTAAAACAACCTTTTAACATGTAAGTAAACAAGTGGGGTAGGATGCTACAGGTGATCTAATCCTGCATGCTGTGCATGTTAAGTAGCCTCATATTGCTGACTTTTCTATCTGGAATTTCAAAAAGGGGCAAAAACATTCTAAAAGGATTTTCAAGGTATTTGTGTAAATTCCTGGTAAGATTGTACTTAAAGATTCAGGCATTTTGCCAGTTAAGTTAAAGAGAGATATTTGCAGGCAGGAGTTAAGATATGGTAGTCCTGAAAGCCAAATGGTACTGATGCTCTGGAATAATTACTGCTGCTGGAATATGATTCTTCTTCACCAAACCTATATAATCAATTAGGATACAAATCCATTTTCGATGTATTGCTGTAAGCAATAAAATGGAGATAGATCAGTTCTTATCCACCCCCACCCCCAATTCTCTGTTTGATCTTACATGAAGGTGCATAGAGTATGTATCTGTGTGTATACATACGCATGTGTAATACCAACATTTTAAAAAAACACATTCATTTTTTTAAGTAATAGCTGTGGTTTATATATCCTACATCATTTTTGCAGCTGTAATTTAAGAAATGAAAATAGAGGAGGAGTGGAACTAGAGAGAGGAAGGTTGATAAGTCCAGGCACCAATTATTTAAGCGCTATTAGTGATTAGAACAGCCTAGTAATCATGGTGTAGGGAAGGATAGCCCAAGACTAGTAAGCCAAAAGTGGACTGACAAACATTCAAATTGTTTATGGCAATTTATTTCTTTTATATTTGGTTTACTAAGTTGAGCAATGAAAGAGAAGCTACTTTAGAACACTCATTGGAAAGAAAAGTCCCTTTCCAGGTAAATATTTTTTTTAATATACTTCAGAACTATTGGAAACAAATATGGATAGAGCATAGCTGCCCTGCTTTTCTTCGTCTTGGTGAAGGCAAGTGTTCTCAAAAGACTTATTGCCAGGCACCTGCAGTCTGATGTGACCAAGAAATGTTCTGGGCAGCTCTTCTTCTTTCTGCACTAGGCAGAACAGCTCAGTATAGGTTTGGGCTATATGCCTATCTATCTAGAAATGATGGCAAACCTTTTTTGGCTGCTGTGCCAAAAGCGAGGGGAGCACAGGGGGGGGTCGTGTGCTAGCATGCCACACCCATAATGTTATGCGAGCGTGCCCCCAGCACGCGCACATGTGCTCAATCAGCGTGTCCCCCCCGGTGCTTTTGCCATGGATTTTTTGCTTTCCCCAGGCTCCCGAGGCTTTCTAGGAGCCTGGGGAGGGCGAAAACAACCTCCCCGCCCCTCCCAGATGCCCTCCAGAGGCCTCGGGAGCTTCCCTGAAGGCTCCGAAGGGCGAAAAACGGACCTACAGACAAACTGAAAGTCACCATTCCCAAATTTCCAGGTTCCCTGTCGGGCCACTTTTTGACTTCTGGAGCCTTCAGGGGTCCTCGGGAGGCTTCCCTGAAGGCTCCGGAGGGCAAAAACTGGCCCTATGAGCAAACCAGAAGTGACTTCCGGGTTCCCTGTAGGGTCGATTTTTGACCGATTTTTGAAGCTTCCCTGAAAGCTCCAAAGGGCAAAAACAGGCCTACGAGCAAACCGGAAGTGACTTCCAGTTTGTCCATAGGGCTGATTTTTGACTTCTGGAGCCTTCAGGAGGCTTCTCTAAAGGCTCTGGAGGGCAAAAAATGGTCCTACAAGCAAACCAGAAGTCAGTTCCCAAACTTCCGGTTTGCCCGTAGGGCCGGTTTTTTGTCCTTTAGAGGCTTCAGGGAAGCCTCCAGAGGGCGAAAAACTGCCTCAAAAGAAGGCTGAAGTCAGCTGGCCAGCGGGCGCATGTGCGCTGGCCAGCTGACAGGGCATTGCCTCGTGTGTCCTGACAAATGGCTCTGTGTGCCACCTGTGGCACGCATGCCATAGGTTTGCTATCACAGCTATATAGTAGTACACACTTGATGACATTCTTCCCCAGTCTGATGACCTCCAAGTGGTCTTCACCTGCAGTGACACAAATTTTAGCCAGCATGCTGACCGGAGATTATGGACCTGAAGTCTAAATAGTCTGGAGACACCAAGTATGGAAAGGCTGCCCTACAATATCTTGCCAAAACTGCTTTGAGGTGCATGCAGAGAGAAATCAGTGTGAAAAGGGAATTTTGCATAATGAAAGTTTTGTAAGCCTACATGACTAGGAAGAGGAAATTTAGATTACTTTTTTCCCCATTAATACTTAATATGTATTGACTAAAACGCTTCCACCAGGCTAGCCTTGATTATGGAGCAGCCAGTCATTCAGCATCTCTCAGGGAGAGATGGTATAAATCAGGGAGTGATTCTGGTATAACCTGCCTTTCTCCTTTGGGCTCAGGCACGAGGATGGCACAGTGCGCTTCTGGAATGCGTCTGGTGTGTGTCTAAGCCTCCTGTATAAACTGAGCACAGTGAAAGTGTTTCTCACTGATGCAGATCTCAATGACAATATGAACCAGCTGGGAGAGGATGAATGGCCTCCACTATGCAAGGTAAGCAACCTTAACCAGCTGAAGTCAAAGCTTGTTCCGTATTATGTACCTTATTTTTCGGACTATAAGATGACACCCCCCCCCCAAGGGGTGGAAGTGTCTGTGCATCTTATAGCCCCGTGATGGCGAACCTAAGGTGGCACGCGGAGCCATTTCTTAGGGCACGCGAGGTGTTGCCTTATCAGCTGTAGTGCGCATGCGCACTAGCCATCTGACTTTGCCCTTCATTTTTGGCTATTTTTTGCCCGCCTCCGGAGGGCAAAAAAACCAACCCAACACAGAAACCGGAAGTTCGGAAACGGACTTCCGGTTTGCATGTTGGGTTCTGCTTTGCAACAGCCGCGGGGTCGGAGGGAGTATGCTCAGGAGCGACGCCGGCGGGGTCGGAGGGAGGCATAGCCCAAACTCTCTGGGATGAGTAAACAAGTGTGGGGAGGCGAAGGGGAGATAGAAGAGAGAGAGTTGGGCAGGAGCCACAGGAGGGGTAAAACGGCAGCCGAGGGGGGCGAGAAGATCCCGGCTTGCATGCAGGAGTGAGGGCGCCTTTAGGCTTGCAGCTTTCTCAGCGCTGTTGCAAACTACGGTGGCCCCGATGCCCAGCAACTTCCATCCACAACAGCTGCACCTCGCCGCCTTTGGAGGCAACAGAGGCAACCGCTTTTCTTGGTGGGGTGGCTTGTGAACCTTCCCCCCCCAATCTGCCGGGCCAAGAGCAGCTGACCTGTGAGGGTGCCGTTTCTCATCTCACCATCATTTGCGGGGCTAAAAAGCTGCATGAAACAGTCTCTCCCACCCCACCTCGCATGTCTCTTTAATTCACGCCTCTTTGTTTCCCCCTGAAACGACCTCATCCTCAGTAGAAAGCAATTGGGAAAGGTATGTGTGTGTTTTGGGGTGGGGGAAATAAGGTAAGGAGGAAGAACAGAGGCTTCTCAGCTCGCTCTCACCTCCCAGATAGCAGAAGTTCCTGTTTTGGGATGCCCTGCCTTTTCCTCCCTGAACTGATGCTGGAGGATGGGAATCTGATGTCTGTCTGGAGGCTGGTGAGCCCAAGAGCAGTGCACCCATGAAGCCCAGCTGGGCGGAGGGACACAGAGTCCAGGAGGCGAGAGCGAGCCAAAATGCCTCCGTTCTTACTCCTTACTCCTTATCTCATTCTCCCCCACCACCGTCTCCCTCTCCCTCTCTCTCTCTCTCTCTCACACACACACACACAAATTCTTCCCAATTGCTTTGTCCTGCTCGGACCCTTTAGGCAAAGAGGTGCAGTTTAAAGAGACAAGCGAGCTGGGGGAGGAGCAGCAATAGCCCCGGCACATATTCCTCCTCGCGCATCGTGCCTGCCAGGGCTTCTCCTTCATAATGGGCTTCAAGAGGAGGAGGGAACCCCATCTCCCCCATTGGGAGCTCTGCCAGAAAAGCCACCCGGGAGGCGAGAGTGAGCACACACACTCCCTCTTTCTCAAGTCCACGAAGGGAGATTTCCTTCAGAATCAAAACGGATGATGGGACGCCTCAGCCCAGTGCTGCCCCCTCCATGGACTTGAGGGGAAAGAATGCCCCCTTTCCCCCCCTTCTCAAATTGCAGCATGCCTGGAGAGGGAGGGAGGGAGGAAGAGCGCATGCCACCTCCAATTAGTTCTCCAAGCTGTTTCTAGCTGCCGCGGCCAGCGCTTCATGCCTCGCTGATACGTGGGTAACTACGGCGTTTGAGAGAAGAAACATATACAGTCCAAGGGAGCCAGAGAGAGAGAGTGCCTGCTCGCCCGCCTGCCTGCTGGGCCACGGCTACGATTAGGGTTTAGGGGCGGATTGGTCTCTCTGGGTAGCCGGCACGCTCGGCGACTTGTTCAGAGGCACCACTCTCCCGCGCTCTCTCTCTCTCTTGCCACACGCTGCGATTTGAGAAGGGGGGAAAAGGAGGCTTTCTTCCCCTCAAGTCCCCGGAGGGAGATTTCCTCCCTCACAATGAAAATGGATGGTGAAGCGCCTCATCCCAGCACTGCTCCAATGTCAAACAGGGGAAACACACACACACCCCCGCCGGGCCAATCTCTCTCATTCCCCCCTCCCTGGGGAACTTGTTTCCCCACCGCACACCCTTTCTGCACCAGTGGAAGGCGCTGGGCATTGGGGGCATTGCACCCGCAACCGCCCACTGGCTATCAGGGAGACCGCTGGCGCTACCAGGTGCCTCCCAGTGAAGGTGAGCCGTGGTTGGCTGGGCGGGAGGGTCATGAGGCTTTAGGCCAGGACCGCATGAGGACGGCTGCCCCACCAAGAGTAGCGGTTGCCTCCATTGCCTCTGAAGGCGGCAGGGAGCAGCAGGTCCTGCGGGTGTGAGTGGAAGGTGCTGGAAGCCTCCGGAGGGCCTTTGGGGGAGTGGGGGGGGTGTTTTCACCCTCCCCAGGCTCCTAGAAATCCTCTGGACTTGAGCCTGGGAAGGGTGAAAAAATGGGACCACCACGCACCAAAAGTGGGGGGAGGGCAGGGGTCGCCCACGCATGCGCGGGGGGGAGTTGCATGCACATGCACATGGGGGTCTGCACGCATAGGAATATGGGTGTGGCACACATGCCCACGAGACCCCCCTGCCCTCCCCCCGCTTTTGCCATCACTGTTATAGACCAAATACAGCCCTGGTTTTGGCCTCCAGAACACGCGCCCCCCCCCCCCCCCCGTGCATCCTGTTTTCGGTGAAAACGGGATGTGTGAAGGGTTTGGGAGGCCTGCAGATTGCTCCTCAGGGCTGGGGAGGGCAAAAATGGGATGCGTGGAGGCCAAAACGTTTTTTATTTCTTGTTTTCCTCTTCGAAATCTAGGTGCGTCTTATACTCCGGTGCGTCTTATAGTCCAAAAAGTACGGTACTTTGAAAGAAGTGCTCTTTGCAATACTTTACTGTATTTTTGTGCTCAGGTGGTATTTGATGTTTGTTTCTTTTGCTGCATTAGGTTGGCTCCTTTGACCCTTACAGCGATGACCCCAGACTTGGAATCCAGAAGATCTTCTTATGCAAATACAGTGGCTATTTAGCTGTAGCAGGAACAGCAGGACAGGTACTAATAGGATGAATATATATCAAAGAGATTTGTATGGGCTATTGTAGCTTAGAGACCTGTGCTTTCATACTGATACAATTAGCCTTCTTAATTAGACAGATCTGTTAGATCGTCTCTGTTATCCTAATAATTTCAGGGTTGGGAGAATTTGATGCAATCCAGCCTACTCAGATATTGTGTCCTTTCTGTGCTAATTCTGGCTAAAAAGTAGATTCTCGGACAATGGTCTCTTCACTGCACACTGGAGAAATAATTTCCAAACTCTAGCAAGCCATATCTCTTCCACACTCCTTCTGCATGCACTACACAAGTTTCGCTATTTCCTCAACATCTTGTGTTCCCAAATGCAGCTGCAATGCAGATAATCCTCCCTTAATGACCCCATTTATGACCAGAATATTCATTACTAAACAAAGCGGTTATTAGATGAAATATCACATGAATTGATCACTTATCAACAGCAGTTCTGGTAATCCTGGTTGCGGTTCACTAGGCTAGGACTATGCCATTGTTAGGTCAGGACCTCACACTTCTCCTGCCCTGCCCTGCTCATCTCCTCTTCAGTTACCACTGCATTTTCCTCCCGCAAATCTGTGTCCTTTTGACCTCTGTATTCCATTGCTGCTGCCCCTGCCACCCCACCCCATCCCCGTACCTGTTGACTTTCGTTAAAACCAAAATAAGGAAATAAAATAACAAGTATATAGTCAGACCAACACATGAAACATGATGGTGAATCCAACTAGCAACACATAATATCACACACTCAACCAGAGGCTCCATCCAGACTAGCCCAAAATGTGGGAGAAGATTGAAGCCTTTAAGGTCCTCCAGAACACAATCCAGATGAGAGTTTTCAGGAGAACCTAATTCCAGAGGGCAGGCACCAGGAGAGTGGAGGCACACTTCCACAATGCCAGTAGATGGCATTTTTGATCAAAGAAATCCAAAAGAGATCAACCAGGGCAGACGCCACAGGAGATTGGCAAGGAAAATATCAAGTAAACAATAGATGGCCTTTTTAAAAAAGAAATCAGGAATGCATCAACTGGGCTTTATGTCACATAGGGCTTCATAGCTTCTAACCAACACCTTCAGTTGCACCGAGAGGTTTACCAGCAACCAGTGCAGCTTGCAGAGTTAACCAGCCTATTTATTATTATGACTATTTAATTTATTTATTTATTTATATTGCTGCCTATTCGCCCATGGCAACTCAAGGTGGCTTACAGTATATAAAACTTCACATAAAAACAATAAAACTAATAAAAGAGTCATATAATTACTTAATATAATAAAATCACACACACACACACCTCCCTGGCAACAGCACCTCACACATTTAATGGGCTCCATCCCACTCTGGGTTCCCCAGGCCAACTAGCAGAAGCAGGTCTTCGTCTTTATTTCTCACACTTAATGACTATTGCAGCATTCCTATAGCAGTCATGTGATCAAAATTTAGATGCTTGTCAACTGATTCATACTTATGACGGTTGCAGTGTTCCATGGTCATGTGCTCCTCTATTGCGACCTTCTAAGGAGCAAAGTCAATCTGGGGAAGCCAGATTTACTTAACAATTATGTTCCTCACTTAACATCTTCACTGATTCACTTAACAATTGTGGCAAGAAAAGTGGTGCAACGGGGCAAAATTCATTTAACAAATTGCTCACTTAGCAACAGAAATTTTGGGCTTAATTATGGTTGTAAGTGGAGGACTACCTGCAGTCACTTTACTACCAGATAAGGCTTACATGTTGCTTCTACTTTATTTGGACTCTTTGGATGTTTAAGCAACATCCTTTTGTTGGATTATGTCCCAAAATAAATGTGATGGTTGGAATTCCCTGCCCCTACAGAGGAACATGAAAACAAAGCAGTCTGAAAACAAATGAAATAATTGTTTTGCGCTAGTAAAAGCCCAAAGGGGAAAGTGTATTTATTTTGGATTAAATGCTTGTGCAAATAATGTGGGATTTGCAGTATCGAGATTTCACAGGGCAGCTTTCTCAATGAAATCTATCTCTTATCTGAAGGTCCTTGTCATGGAACTGAATGATGAAGAAGCAGAACAGGGGATTGAACATGCAGAAGCAGACTTTCTCCAGGACCAAGAAGGCTACAAGTGGAAGGGCCATGAACGTCTGAAAACCAGGGATGGGCCTGTCCAATTCGAGCCTGGCTTTCAGCCCTTTGTCTTGGTCCAATGTCAGCCCCCGGCAGTGGTCACATCACTGGCCCTTCATTCGGAATGGAAACTTGTGGCCTTTGGTACAAGCCATGGATTTGGGCTGTTTGATCATCAGCAGAAGCGGCTGGTTTTTGTGAAGTAAGTTACTTTCTGGGAAAGATGATGTTTAAAAGAAGGCTTATGCGACATGTTTGGTATACAGTTTGTAAAACTTTTCTGTTTTCAATTCTGGTGTTACTATCGTATTTTTTGACATAATAAACTGGAGGTTTTGCAATGAAATCCAACTAGCTTAGGTCACCAAGTTCCAGGTTTTTTTACATTCCTGGAGCTCCTCCAAGCTGCACCACCATGGTTGCTGTTAATTCGGAAGTGAGAAGAAAGACTTAAAAGTTTAACATAACTCTGAAAACGAAAAGGCCATCCTGTAAAACCCACTGATAATCCTGTTGCTATCATAAATGGGTACTATGCATCCTTGCCCGGTTAGCATTGCTGTATCTCAGGGGTGTTAAACTCACTTCATCATGACGGTGTCACATGACATATGGGCCCTTTTTTTCTCCATTGCTAAACCGGGCGTGGGCGTGGCCAGAATGTGACGCATCTGGCCCGCAGGCTGGGAGTTTGATAACCCTGCTCTACCTACTTCGATCTTAGTTTCCCCACTCTTTAAATGTAACTACTAGCCATCAAAACATTGCTTACTCCTGATTTAAGTAAATCATTATCCTTCTCATTATCTGTTAAGTTAGTTGTCATTTGTACTGAACATCTGAAGAACTGTAGGAAAAGTATCAGGAGTATGTCTGCATAATTAGATGGAATTTTCTGATCAAACTATTGAGAAGAATCCTGGTTCCCTAAATCCTACCCAAAAGAATCTTAAGCTCCTTTTGAACATTCTAGAACAGGGGTGTCAAACTCGATTTCATTTAGGGCCACATAAGGGTTATGTTTGACCTTGGGGGGGGGGGCTGGGTTGGCCATCACCAGTGTGGGCGGGGCCAGCTCAACCTCACTCGTGTTGAGGGTGCCTGTGGTGGCCCAAGCTGCACGTAGCCCTCCTGAGCTTTGTTTTCGCTGGCAGAAGCAATGCGGGCTGGTCCTTCATTGTTTTCAGGGCAGCCCTGCGGGTCAGATCTAAGCATCCCATGGGCTGAAACCAGCCCCCGGGCCTTGAGTTTGACATCCCTGTTCTAGAACATAGCAGAGTAGGTGGAAACTATGCTGCTTCTCACTGTTTCTCTGGGAAAATAAAAGCAAAGCCCTTCTGACTGCTAGGTGGGGAGGAGTTGATAGGAGGATTCTTCATGAATTTAGGATTGGTGTTCCATTAGAAGGATAAGGATCACCAAGATAACTTACCATAAATATTAACCAGCTACATAATTTTAAAATACCAAGTCAATATGGCTTGGAAACTATTCTATCACGTTGATTGACAGAAATCTAGAAGTAACTATTGGAAGGCTCTTGACAGGGCTTCTAATATTTTGCAGCATGTTGGTTGTAAGGAATGGCCAATGTAGGCATCTAGTGAAGTATATGAAGTGCACAGTTTAGTATTTTGAATGAAAGAAATGTCATAATGCCTTGGTATTAGACCACATGTCTACTGGCTTCATTCTAGGTGCACCCTCCATCCTAATGATCAGCTGGCCTTGGAAGGCCCACTTTCCCGGGTGAAGTCCTTAAAGAAGTCTCTCCGTCAGTCCTTCCGCAGGATGCGAAGGAGCAGAGTCTCTAATCAGAAGCGGCAAACTGCCCAGGTGAGGCAATGCATTCTTTTGCCTCACATGATTGTTAATATCCTTTTTTTTTTTTAATGACAGGTGAGTGGTGCTGGATCTTGATATTGCCTTCCATGGCACTGGCATGTTGTAAGAAGAAAAGAATGAGATTCAAATAAGGGTGCTGATTTTGAGTGAAGACAACTTGGGCTCTTGGATTAGTAGAAAGGAAAATTATTTCTTTCCCTTCTGCCATTTGCAACAAATGCAGGCACTCCAAATCTAGTCCATTCATAAGCCTTCAATTTATTACAGCAGGAATCTGATACTCAGCTTATTACCCAGCAGTCTGGCTTCATTTTATAAGACCCATTTGATTCTTTTACACAAGGGCTCTATGTGTTTGTTTTCAATGAACTGCTAAATTAATAAAAGTGGAGTAGCAGCATCATAATCTGAACAGTTTTGCTTGTTTGAGATCTGCAAAGGGTGATGATATTCAATGGTTGCCCGCTTTATTTCATGGGACAATGCAGGAGGGAATTTCCAGGCATCATCGCGACGCATTACAAGAAATTGAATTAGCTCCAGTCCAACGAAAGATTGAAGCACGATCAGCAGAAGACTCTTTCACGGGCTTTGTGCGCACCTTATATTTTGCTGACACCTTCCTAAGAGACAGTAAGTAAGAAATACTTCACTTTTGAGGACTTGCCATGTGTCTCTTTGCTCAGAGAACAAATAATGGTTAATAGAGAGCATTTATCACTTCCTGGTCATTATTTGCTATAATCTAACTCTCCACCAATGCCTACAAAATACACACAAATGTGTGGATTATTGGATTCTTTATAACTGATCACTACAATTGGTTGGAAACAGTTAGGATTTCTGACATTAATGAAATATGTTCTCTTCTAGATAAAGATTTTAGAAAGTGACTCTTCCAAATATTTCAACAGGTTTGTTTGTTTTGGATCAGGAAATGTTTGTCAAGAGAAAAGAACACACCACACCCCTTTAATGAATGTGAACAGCAGCATGTGCACATTGATCCATGCACTTAAATCAAATATTAAATCACCTGGAACAGGTAGCAATAGCACTTAGATTTATATACCGCTTCACAGTGCTTTACAGTTCTCTCTGAGAGGTTTACAGAGTCAGCATATTGCCCCCAACAATCTGGGTTCTCATTTTACCAATCTCGAAAGGAGGGAAGGCTGAGTCAACCTTGAGCCAGGGAGAATCGAACTGCTGGCAGCCAGCAGTCAGCAGAAGTAGCCTGCAGTACTGCATTCTAACCACTACACTCACTGTGGCTCAGTGTGAGAGGTATGCATCTTGAATAAATGGCAACCACTGATCAATGGATCAGTGATCGCCACTTATTCAAGTTGCATAATTTCTAGAGCAGGGGTGTCAAACTTGTAGCCTGTGGGCCAGATGTGTCATGCACTGGCCACACTTACCCTCATTTTAGCAAAGGGGGAAAGTCACGTGACAACGCTAGTTTGAAACCCCTGTTCCAGAGTAATTTTTTAGAACTTGGATAACAAATCACACTAAGAAAAGGAATATTGGCTTTAATGAGGAAGGCATTTGCGACAATCAAGTTTTGGGCTTTTTAATTTAGGGAAAAATGGCATGCTTGTATAAACTTTTACAAGACACATGCAGTGTGAAAAAAGGGCTACATGATGGCTTTCCCCATAGTATACAGAAGAAAATAATACCTCTTGGATTCAGAGGTTGCACTATTAGAGTTGTTGTACAACAAATGTTAAAAAAAGGAAATATGTTGCTGGATTAGGCACATTTTAACCTGGTTCATTATGGTTGTTTTGATATACTGACTCATAATTGTTTCCATTTTTTTCAGTCTCTTCCCATTGTCACAAATGCTAGGAATGTAAATATTTTTAAAGAAAGCATTTAGCCCACATTATTCATAATGTGTTTGAGCTGGACTGAGTCAGAAAAGTTCTGTACTTATACAGAAAGCATTGATGCTTACATTGGAGATCTGAGCCCAGTGTGAACAAAACAAAACGAAAACCACTGTTTTTCATCCCTTGTTATGCATGAGAATTCCATTCATGAGTTCTGTTACTTCTTTTCAGGTTCTCGGCACAGCCCTTCTTTGTGGGCGGGTACTAATGGGGGCACAGTGTATGCCTTCTGCTTGCGCGTTCCTCCAGCAGAGAGAAGAATGGATGAGCCTGTGAGAGCAGAGCAGGGTGAGTGAAACACATTGATGAACTGCATTTAGGGTTGAGGATGTGATGATCGTATCCATTCTATCAGAAAGAACTGGCTCATGATTTTTTTCACAAATGGTCTTGCGGGTGATGAGTTCATAGTGTAACAGAAAACGACGGGTGGGTATATTACCAGCCCTTATATATTTGGTGAATGGATATGCTGATGTATTTATACATGGTGTAGTGTTCTGAGCTGCAGAGACCCATAGAGATGGCTACGAGGTTTATGCAAGCAACATTCACGCAATGTGCAAAAGAGACGATCAACAAGTTAAAAAAGGAACAAAAAGGCCAAAATGCATCTCCACCAGCAGCCAACATCCACATGAGCATAGAGTAGCACCAAGATTAACATCAAACCAACAGTCAAGAAGAAATCAAGGAACTGCCAAATAAGCTAACATTCAACAGTCTAACCAAAAACCCACCAAGATCACTCCCACCAACACTGATGGGGCAAACCACTAGAATATCAACTGAGAGCAACTTCCACTCAAGTAGCACTGATGATGTTACCTAGTTTGGGTAATGAAATATCTGGAAAACAAATTGAACTCAGAGAGCAATAAGGACCCCTCATTATCCTCTCATGTTGCCACATCAATTATCAAATTTCTTTTCAACCATAGTTTTTTTAATTTTTTCAATTGCCTGCAAGGGAAGTATGATTGTGAGAAAGTAACCAGACAAGGAAATTAGAAATTTCCATTCTCCATTCATAGTCTAAAACTACATTGGCTCTTCTTGTATTTCATCTGAGTCATGATGAAATCATTAAGGCACTAACAATGCATGCAAAACAAGGGAGCTGTGTTCTATCAGGAAATTAATTAAGTTAGCTAAAGAATGCATTTTTTTCCTACATAACACCTGACACTACAGTTCTAATAAGCCATGAGCTAAACCAATTATAAAAAGGTAAGGATATATAAAAAGCAGCTTAGGAAACATCACAATAGAGTGAGCAGTGGTAAGAGTGACAATGAAAATATCATAAAAGCAATATAATAAAGGAAAAAAACACAAAAGTGGACACAAATGAGATACAGGAAGGTAAGGTGGAAAAAAGAAGAATTGAAAATAAAATGCAGATAGAAGATTTCACTGGGATTTACAGTCACAAAGGAAAAGTAGTCAAAGGGGGAGATCTCCCCAAAAAGAAACCACAAAATAGTAACGAAAGGAGGAGAACAGGGCAAACCCTGGGGGAAAGTTACTAGAACAATAAAAGTAAACACTCTGAAGAAAAGATACAATAACCACAAAAATAGGGGAAAGAAAAAGAAGAAGTTAGGGGAAAGGAGGAGAAGAAGGAAAAGAATTAAAACTGGGATTTTTGGGAGCCTAAGCGAAAATGGTTAAAAGAGGAAGAAAGGGAAAAAGAGTTACATTAGTAGGCTAAAGAGAATAGTAGTAAGATTGTTATTGTTACATAACTAATTAAGACATAAAGAAATGACAGTATATTGTTAATAGTAGAAAAAGTTTGAAAGAAATGCTCTCTATGCTTAAATTGAATTAGAGGATGTATGCTGTTTATAACAAAATATACCAATGGAGAAAATAAGAAATGAAAATTTGGTGTAACTTTGAAGGGGTCATTGAAGATATTGTTTATGTATTAAGAAAAAATAACTGTAAAGATGGAAAATAATATGAGAATAATTTGTCTGAAAATGAAAACAAAATTATGATGTAAAAAGGACTATGTAATTTAGAGAATGTAAAAGAAAAGACCCAGACAACTATTTGTTCCTATAATATGTGTGATCTGTATTAAAAAAAATAAAAAGAAACACAAACCAAAAATCACATCCCAAAGCAAAGCAGCTTCTTCTTTACCGATGTCTTGGATCTAGGTCTTGCCTTATTGCCGTGTGCATTTTCTCTTCCTGTTTCTTTAGCCAAAGAGATCCAGCTAATGCATAGAGCTCCAGTTATTGGCATTATTATTCTGGATGGCCAAAGCACTCCTCTTCCTGAACCACTTGAAGTAGCACATGACCTCTCCAAAAGTCCCAACATGCAAGGTTCTCACCAGCTCCTTGTAGTGTCTGAAGAACAATTTAAGGTAATAGGGTTCTCTGTATGTAAGGTTTTGCACACTGTGTGAATGTGTGATGCTCTTTGGAATGCAGTGTTCAAAGAACATCTGGAAATAAGGTGTTAACTCCCTTGCCTTTTCCTTGCTTTCAAGAGGCATTTAGTGACATGTATTACTAAAAACAAGGCTGCCCAGAGTTGAAGAAGCATCCCGTAAATTAGGAAGGTTGATTTGCATATGGCAGAAATTCCCAATTTTGTCTCGTCACGCATTTTCAACATGTGTGACTTCTACGCAGGGGGAAGAAAAGCTGAGTCATCGTTGTTATCTTCATTCCACCATTACCCAAAATAATTTTAGAGAAGGGATGGAAAATTGGGAGCCTAAATTGAGCAGAGTCTCCATTAAAATAGGAGGATCTGTGCTGTGGGTAATTGCCCTATGCTTCTGGAAGTTGAAGAGAACAATTACTTGAAAAGCAGGAGTACAAACAGAGCCAGTAGACTCAACCCTCCCTTCCTTCTCCCCCCGCAACAGAATACCTAAACATTGTTTCATCACTTCTAGCTCTTCACTTGACACCTTTTCCCAATTTATATTTGGTTTGCTGGCTTCCTTAAAAAGAAACCAAATTAAGCTCATGTTGAAGACAGTACTTTAGGCTCCTGCTAGCAAATAAATGTACTCGGTTTTCTGATTTTGTTTGTAGCAAAATATTTGCAAGTGGTGAAAGTCAGATCCTGGCCATGTAGAAAATTCATTCATTGCTTTCTGTAGCTTGAGGCAGAAAATCATTGCTTTTTAAAAACAACAACAACAGGCTCTTTTGCTAGTGGAGGAGGGAAATGCTGCACTTTTCTCATTACAGGTTGACTGGCAGAAGCTTTGATGTAATTCTTCCACTCAGGAAGGAAATGATAGAATTTGTTCATGTTGGCAGGTTTTCACTTTGCCCAAAGTCGTCTCCAAACTGAAATTGAAACTTACAGCTCTGGAAGGCTCCCGGGTGCGAAAAGTAGCCGTTGCCAACTTTGTCAGCTCTAAGACCGAGCATAGTGAGAATGACTTGGCTATCCTGACAAATCAGGGAGACATCCAGATCATCTCTCTGCCTTCACTTAAAATCCAAGCCCGTTATCCCTGTATTCGTAAGGAGGATGTGAGTGGCATTGCTTCCTGTGTATTCACCCGATATGGACAAGGTAATATGAGGATCATCCATGCGTTACCACACTTTGGTGTGCTAGGCCTTTGAAACTTTTGAGCCTCAACTTGAGAGCATAGAGATGTTTTGTCTTTGTACTTATAATACTAGGAAGGCTAAGGAAGAAGACTGGGTTGGGGAAACGGGGAAGAATTGTCTCCTTTTGTACCGAAACCCAACTTTTGCTTAAATTGGTCTATTAATAAGGTGCTCTCTACTTTGATATTAGGAGGGACACGGTGGCTCAGTGGCTAAGACGCTGAGCTTGTATGTCAGAAAGGTCGACCTTTCGACAGTTCAAATCCCTAGTGCTGCGTAATGGAGTGAGCTCCCGTTACTTGTCCCAGCTTCTGCCAATCTAGCAGTTTGAAAGAATGTAAAAATGCAGGTAGAAAAATAGGGACCACCTTTGGTGGGAAAGTATCAGCGTTCCGTGCACCTTTGGCATTGCGGCCACATGACCACGGAGACGTCTTTGGACAGCACTGGCTCTTTGCCTTTGAAACGGAGATGAGCACTGCCCCCTAGAGTCGGGAACGACTAGCACATATGTGCAAGGGGAACCTTTACCTTACTTTGATATTTGCACAAAAGTGCCTTTATGAGGTAACAGCCCAAGGAATCAATATCCATATCCTAGTTGCAATTTTTCATCCTTAGGACTTTTTAAAAAAACATATCCATCCAAAAAAGAGTTAGATACTTCATTGGGATCTCCAGTAATAAAATCAATCTAATCAGTTCAGATGTGAAACCGGACGTTGATCATGTATGTTTGTTCTGAATTTAAACCAGCTTTGCTCAGGTGCACTTACTTCCAAATAAGGGGATATTTGCAGCTTCCATGTATGTTTGTAACCTTAATCTGTTTAGAAGGGAGAATGTGCATATGTAGAACTTTAGGAAACAGGGCCCCCTTGCATAACATCTATCCCTACTCAACTGGCTGTTTCTCCATCATTCCCTTCAGGGTTCTATCTCATCTCCCCATCAGAATTTGAAAGATTTTCCCTTTCGCCAAAGTGGCTGGTGGAACCTCGATGTCTTGTGAAAGCATTAGAAAAAAGAGAAAACAGCCACGAGCACAGTACATCTGTCACAGAAAGGACTTCAAAGAAATCAAAGTATGTGTGTCAGAGTTTCTGTCAGTCAAGTCAAGTATCCATTTTGTAACACTTATGAAGTGTAACTTATTTGACAGTATGGTTGATAATTTTAATATTCTTGTTTTGTTGTTGAAGAACTCAAATCTCTAGGGAGCCTGCTCAGTGTTGAACAATACCATGATAATATTGTGTATGCATTCATATTACTATAATTTTTGGAATGTATAATTCACAGAACTATGAGAAGACCAGTGGTGAAATTCAATTTTTTTTACTACCGATTTTGTGGGTATGGCTTGGTTGGCGTGGCAGGGGAAGGTTACTGTAAAATCTCCATTCCTTCCCCACTCCTGGGGGAAGGATATTGCAAAATCCTCCATTCTCTTCCCACTCCTGGGGGAAGGATATTGCAAAATCCCCATTACCAAAACCACTGCAGGGGAAGGTTACTGCAAAATCTCCCTTCCCTCCCCACTCCGGAGCCAGTCAGAGGTGGTATTTGCCGGTTCTCTGAACTACTCAAAATTTCCGCTACCGGTTCTCCAGAACCTGTCAGAACCTCCTGAATTTCACCCCTGGGGAAGACCTATCTCCAAAAGAGATCCATGTCTGATGTGGAAAAGATTTGAATAGATGTTGTTCTGTATAAGAGCTTAATGTGTCAATGTGTCTGCTTGTCCCCTGGTGTCCAATCAATTGAGTTATAGGGTTTACCCCGTGCAAGAAGTCTTCAAGTTATGACAGCAATTGAGACTGGAATTTCCATTGCTAAGCAATGTGGTCATAAAGTGAGGCACCATATGATCATATCACTTAGCGATAGCAATCCCTGCAGTCCCTATTGTATCAAGTGAGGATTGTGGATCATTAAGTGAGCACCTCCTCACAAGGAGTGTGGGTTGCTGGCAAGACGTGCCTCAACCCCAGAGAGGTTTTGGGTGTGTGTGTGCATGGATTTGGGGGGGGGGGGGGGATTTACCCAAGCAATTTCAGTGCTTCCCTTCCAGGGAAGACTTTGCTTCTGGGAAGCTGGCAGGGAAAGTGGCAACTCATGATCACATGACTCCAGGATGCTGCAATCCACATGTGTGAACCAGTTACAAAACACCCAGATTGAACATGTAACAGCAGGAGTGCTGAGACCACCAGAACTTTGTGGCTGGTCATAACCCTCACTCATTCAATGCTAGTCACTGAACAAGTGGTGATTAACTGAGGACTACCTGAGTATCACTTTTGGATAACCTTAGACTGCTCAGTTGTGTATTTCTGGGCAAATGAAGCCTTGATATTAAGTGGAAAGAATAAAGATCTATCTGTGAAACCTATTCACCTCTAGGGGAATGTTCTAGATCAAGGGTGTCAAACTCGCGTCGTCGTCAGATGACCTATCGGGACTTTTTTTCTCTTCGCTAAACCAGGGGTGGGATGGCCAGTACGTGACGTGTCCGGGCGTGGGCCGTGAGTTTGACACCCTTGTTCTAGGTGTTCTCTGTCTAAATGTTGCAAGTTTAAATACAACATGGGTTGCTGTAATGTTAGGACTAAAAATACTGCTTGATCTATCAAGTTCTGAGCCAGAACTATTGAACAGTTGGTCTCATTGGCTTTATTTCTTTTTTTCCAGCAGCAGCATTAGGGATTCAAGACAAACCTCTGGTGAACCAGGTGGTGATGGTAAGCATTTAGAACTCAGTTGCTTTTGTGCCTATCATAGAAAACGATGGTGTCTTGGAATAATTTCCTCCCTTGCATTGTATCCCATAGTCATAAAGAATAGAATAGAATTCTTTATTGGCCAAGTGTGATTGGACACACAAGGAATTCGTCTTCGGTGCATAAGCTTTCAGTGCACATAAAAGCTATGTGATAAATAATAATAATAATAATCATAAAAATACATCCACCATAAATCATAAGATACAACACTTAGTGATAGTCATAGGATACTAAATAAGCAATGAACGTAAATCATACTAGGAAGCTAAATAAAGCGATATAAATCATAAAGATATAAGCAACAAAGTTATAATCATAAGTAGAAAGGAGATAGGTAACAGGAAGATGAGAAGAATAATAGTAATACAGCCTTACTAAATAGTTTGACAGTGTTGTGCGAATTAGTTGTTTAGCAGAGTGATGACATGGGGGGGGGGGAACTGTCCTAGTTGTTCTGTTGTCGTTTTGAGGGTGGAAGTTGAAACAATCTATGTCTAGGATGTGAGGAGTCTGTAGATATTTTCACAGCCCTCTTTTTGACTCATGCAGTGTACAGGTCCTCACTGGAAGGCAGGTTTGGTAACAATCGTTTTTACTGCAGTTCTAATTATCTGCTGACGTCTGTGTCTGAAAAGGTAGTGTGGCAATCCATACGCAACTGGGTACTACACGTGCGGAAAAATTAACCAAAACCTTTATAAAACATTTTTGAAAACTTCATGACAAACAACCCCCCCCCCCAAGAAAGAACTGAAACAGCAAGGAAGAAAACAATTTATCACAAAATATCAGAAACGTCCTCCATCTGCATGCACAGACACACTGCCCCTACCACCACACACTCCCTTACATACGCATGCCTTCTTAACCAAGAGTTAATTTTGGTTATTTAAATAAACTCTATAACTATGTGGTGAATTCTGGGAAATAAAGCCTACATATCTTAAAGTTGCCATATTTGAGAAACGTTGCCCTAGGGGCATTTAAAAAGATCCAAAGATCTAGTCTCTCCACAGCATCCTTTTCAGGTAGCCTCTCTTGGCCTGGTAATAAATGGAGCAGTAATGTTTTACTCCTTTCCGTCCCTATGACCAATTCATCAGTAGGTTGGTAACAGGGAAAGTTGTAATTCCCACTTCAGGTTCAAGCAGTTGGTTTACCTTATTTTTGTTACAGTTAAATGATGTTTTGTTTAACTCTCCTTGAACCATTAAAGCATATAACTAGTAATACTACTAATACTAATAACAGTTAATCAATAGGTGCTATGTCCATGTTTCTGCATGGTATGAATCACCTTTCTTCTTCAAATCGGGATCAGTACAGTTATTTTACGGTAGATTTGAATTTCAAAATTGAGTTTTGGTATGCAGAAGTGAGTTGTGGCCTTCGTTGCTCGGAGGATTTAAGGACCTGCCAGCCATTTTAATAACTTTTAAAACATTTGCTTTCTCTTTCTGTGTTGATGGTACATTCACTCTCAAAGTCCTATTTTTGTCTCCAGGCTGTGAGAATTAGTTGCTTTAATATTAATATATATTTTTTCCAGAAAGAATGACTGATAGGCTGATGGAACACGCCCTTCTCAATGATGAAAGTAAGAAAAAGGGTTGGGAAATGGACTTTTCGTGGAAATTATCCTAAATGTTTTTACTAATGCAGTTTCAACTATTTGTTTTTCCACCCAAAGGCATATAACTTCAATAGATTTCTTTCTGAGTTGTATGTTTTGTGTGTTTGACAGATCAGACTTAATATATCTGAGATGACTAATAGGCATTATTTAGCATAGCTGGCCATTTGTGTTAGTATAGTCTTTATTGTCATTGTACATCATATATAACAACGAAATTGGTTTTAGCCTCACTGGTGCAATCCATGACAAAAAATACAAACAACATAAATAGTATAAAGAATAATCCCTATGCAAGTAATTAGGGGGAAAAAAGAAAGAAAAAGAAAAACTAGTCATATGTTTCCACGTGTGCGTGGAGTGATTGTGGTTGTGTTTAAGAGTCTGAAAGCGCAAGGATAGAAACTATTTTGAAACCTATTTGTTTGGCTGGCTATACTTCGAAATCTTCTGCCCGATGGTAGAAGTGCGAAGAGACACTGACCGGGGTGTGAATCATCTCGTGAGTATCTTCCTTACTCTGCTAAAGCAGCGAGACCTGGTGATGTCATCCAGTGGTGTTAGAGGGCGGCCAGTGGTTTGTGTATGGTGTGTGTACTCTTCAATACTTGCATCACATAGTTTCCAGCTGTCGTTCATAATTGCTAATATGCTTAAAAACCAAACCACATTTACTGTGTGTCTGTTCAGAGCACAATGGTCAGTTACCACATCTGTGAAATGGACAATGTTAACCCGCCTAACAAAACAGTTCGAGAGAGGTTTCGGTGTCCAAAGTGTTCTGCAGCCCCAAAATGTTACATTCACTTATTTCTATATTTCTTCCAGGCTATGATGATATAGACACATGTATTTCTCATAACTTATTTTCCCCCCCTCCTTTCAGATGTTCTGAAGGAAATCCAGAGTACTCTAGAAGATGGGAGAGGGTGAGTATGATGCACCCATATTTGTGATGTCTGTTAAGGAATTAATTTGGTAGGTCACGAGTTCAGATATAGTAATGGAAAGGGAAGATCAATAATGGTTTTTTGGGGGGTATTTTTGGAGATAAACATTCTGAAGGAAGAGGGATGTTACCATTTGGATTCTAATTACACAGCTTTCCGCCAGTTTGGATGAGATGCATGTATTTTTTGTTTTAGAAAGAGCTTTTAAGTGGTAAAAAGACATTAAGACTTTTAAACTAGGCCATGGGTGTCAAACTGGCGGCCCGCGGGCCAAATGCACGCACAGGCCACACACACCCAGCTCATCACGTGACAGCAATGTGACGCCATGAGTTTGACACCTGTGAACTAGATCTTCCTTTTTATAGCTAGAATGTGTAATTGAGTTGTTTCCTTTTTGAGGAGAGTGTCTTTCCTAAATAGTAAATAAATTTGCTTAGAAATGGAAAGTTGCATGTGTGTATGATACATGCATATTATGTGTGTATCCAATGAGAAAATGGAAAGTTGATTAGTGTTAATTGTATGAATTTGGTTTTTAATTTTCCAATTAATTCAGTTTGTAACACTGGAGAGATAATTCTTCTTAGAAAGACAGCTGCTTTTTGTTCCAAATGTGCCTTTTCAAAAGGCAACTTTCTTGGTTTTTCTCTCTGAAAACTTTTGTTTCTTTAATTAACCATGACTGAATGATTGATAGTCTCCATAGATACAGCTGCTTTTTTCTGACACAAACAATCCATGAAATACTGTTGCAATGTATTACTTGCATATGTTTGCTTGGAAAGAAACTGCCACTATATACTGTATATGAAAATGATATGGCATAAACTGGCTATCTCATAATCTCCTGTTTTTCATTTTTTTGATGCTTTTTGTTTTCTTCATTTTTTGGTAGGAGTTACTATAATAGAAGTTCAGGAAGAATCCAAGTAGGGCATACGTTAAGTAATGGAGGAGGTAAGTTGACTTTATATTTTTACTTGTAGTCGGTATTGAAACATAATAAACTATGGCTTGTTACAAAAATATATTGCTTCCTACTCTTCATTTGGAACTGCTGAGCAGTCTTATAAATTTTTTCTCCCTTTAACGTGAATAGGAAACAACTAATTTCTTGAACGTGAGAATGTTAGCAAACTAGAATTGTATCTAGTTTGAATTTTTCCCAATAATTTTATTATGGTTATTACGGTTTATTTTGAACAAATAAAACTAACAAACCTTATACAAATATATATATACAAAAGTAAGAGTGAAAAGAAAAAAATCCCCCCCAAAAGATAGTAAAAAGATTTTTTTCTCTTCATTCCTAGCAAGCATATTCAACATTAACCATTTATGACTGTCTCTTCAATTACAACCAGATACATTTTCATTCTATATTTCATCCCATTATCTATAAACTCATTTCTAAATTACAGGATCCAAATCTTCAGCTCTCCTTATTGATCAATGAAGGTCCAGTAAAAATTAACAAAAATAACAACGCAAATATAAAACCCCTCCCTCCATTTAGTCTATATCAGTGGTTCCCAACCTTTTTTTGGCTATGTCCCACTTAAGCATCTTTAAAATCCTGGTTCCCCACCCCCACCCCGTGACATATAATTCTTACTCTACTCACAAAGTGAACTCTACTCATGTGGAGGAAGCTTAAAAGGCCATTAACTTATTTTAAGCAAATTGCCCCCATTAAAAATCAAATTGCCCCACCTCCCCCGTGGGGCGTGGGTGTTGGGAACCCCTGTTCTATATCCTTTTCTTAACAAACATTAAAAAAGAATAAAATTGAAAGCTATTAAACATGACCAGAAATAACCCCTTATTTACATATCCAAAAATGATAATATAAATATTACAAATGAATCCATTGCAACACTGAAGATTTCCAAACCAGATAATTATGAAATATCACCAAGGGTAACAAATCATTATTTATCTACAGTCAGATAAACCATTTTTTGTAGGATTTTTTCCTTCTTTATCCCAGCCATCCTTAAGTCCCACAGATAAAATTCTAACTCCAGTTTTCTTTTTTTCCCCATCAAGTTTTTTATTTTATACTATTTATATATATCAATGCGTGAATGGTGTGATACCTGGGTATCATACATTTCAATACAAATAGGCAAATATTACTCATAGTTATTACATTTCATTTTCATTATTTCATATTGTTTACACATACTTTTTACTACCGCTTCAGTTTCTAAACCTCCCTCTTGTTCTTTCATATATCTTAATATGTTAATACACACACACACAACACACACACTATTATTCCCCTCTTACTTCTATCTCTATTTTAAATTATAAAAATATATATTTTTCCAATATCACTGTAATATTCAAAGATGTTTCTTTTCTATTTCCTATATTTCACCTGTTTTATTATTCATATTTCCCTTATTTAGATCTTCACATCTATTTATGTTAAAATTTCATCCTTCATTCTTTCATTATTCAATGTACACTTCTATTGCCAATCACAATCATTTAAACGTTTAAAATACATGTATTCGTATTCTTTCCAATCCTCCAATCCGTGTAATTCTACTGTTAATACACATATCCTATATAATTCTAATATTAATACACATGTTTTTATTGAGATATATTCATGGAAGATCTTTTACTATGTCTCTCTCTCTCTCTTTTCTTTATCCATCATCCCTTGCCCAGTTTTCGGTTTTCTTATAGTCTGTTTGCTTCATCTGTTGAAGTTCTTATCTGTATCAAAGCCATTTTTAATTTCTATGAAGTTATCTCCAATAAATCTCTCACATTTCAATTTAAAAGAATAGTCTACATTGCTCTTTAGGGTACATTGTTTGTATGTCCTTTTTTATTGTTAAATGATCATACAATTCTACTTGTAAATCCAGCATTTCCATCTCATTTTTGTAATTTGTAAGTTTTAATCGGTCCGCCTTGAAGTCCAGTCTGTTGTCTTCAAAGGAGTTTGTTCATTTTCGGCAGCAAAGTTTGGTTCTAGTAAAGAGTTAAAAAGCTCAAGGACTTCTTCATATGCCCACACATTAAATGTTCCCTATCATGTGCTTTAGTAATAGACCTTCAAAATCTTGCTTTGCAGGGAAAAAATGTAAACAAAGCAGACTTTCCCTACAGGAAAGGATCTTTCTAATTAGTTTCACAGTCTTTCTTTAAACCAGGTTCATGAAGCATTAGCATTTAAACTCTAAACACAACTCTAAAGCCACTTCTTTGCTGTATTTTGCAAAAAGTTATCAAAATAAATAAATATCTTACAAAGCTGAAAAGGTGTAGTTTCCATTAAAAAAAAAAACTCAGCCAGCAACTTTATAGGCTTGCAGTTCTGAAGGTTTTTCAGTCTTAAAGAGGCAGTTCAAAAAATTAAGCTCCAGAATGATTACAAAGAATGAAGCTTGGTCATGCCTTGAATCCATGAAAGGCTGCATTTAGGGTTCAAGAACAGGATGGAACCTGCAACTCGCAGTTAATTGCATGTGGCAAGTTTTGTCATCTGCACACAAAAATCAGCTGTTGAGGTGTATATATTTATTAGTCAACTTCATATGCTGTTGTTCTTCCCAATAAGGAACATAATGTGCACCAAGGGTGGGCTGCTGCCGGCGTTTATGCCAGATCGCTTCGCGCACCGTTGCCTGTAAATTGTTCTGCCTATGTGCAGAACATGGAAAAATGACTGAAAAACAAGCAGTGGTGACCGTGGAACCAGTTCGGGTCGTGGCCAGCCTGCCGTCCCTACTGGTTTGGCATCCCAGTCCCAATTTCCACTACCAGTTCGCCCAAACCAGTGCGAACCAGTAGCAACCCACCTCTGATATGCACCCCCAGAGCTCTCTTTATTCCAGAGAGAATTTCAGCAGTCTGGGCCTCATATCTAGTTGCCTTTTCAGCCCTAGGGGCCCTGCCATCTGCACCAGAGTGGAGAAAAATGTCCGGCACCAACTTGCCTTGCTTCAATGAAAGCCTGGATTGTGTCTTGATATCTTTTTGTAAAAAATGTTTATTAAATTTTCATAATATAAATGCAAATTAAAATAAAGACAGTAGGAAAAAGGGGGGAGAGAGAGGAGTGCAGGGTAGAGAGAAAAAGAAGGAAAATGTGTTAACCTCCAATTTTTCTCAGAGCAGTAGAATAAAAATAATAAGATACACTCTCGCTTTTTCCTTTGACATATTTAACATACTAGGCATATTGGACTGACAGACTTGTCTAATCAGCAAATCCCAAAGTCAAAATTTCATATATATTTTCTGTCTGTCTTCAGTCTAGAAGTAGTTTCCAAGTAGAAACAAAACGATGTGCTTTTCAATTAAAGCATTTGATTCCGCCATCCCTGCTAGCTCCATTCGTTTCTCCATCCATTCTTTCATTGTGAGGATTAATGTGTGTTGCCTTTTTCAAGCATAAATAATTCTTGCTGCACTCAGTCTATACAGCAGGGATGTCAAACTCACTTCATCACGGCAGCGTCACATGACATATCGCAACATTTTCCCCCTTCGCTAAACCAGGCATGGGTGTGACCAGTGTGTGACATACACAGCCCATGGGCTGCGAATTTGACAGCCCTAATATACAGTAACAAAGGGCACAGGTTTTTTAAAAATTCCTTGTCCAGTTATTTGGTTCGGATATCTTGATATTAATCTTGTTTGGTCCAGAAGAAAAGGCTGCTCTTAAAGCCTATTCTGCTCTTCAAAGACAGCTTTGTCATGACAATTCTTGACATTATGATTGTCAACAAGACCGTTCAATATCCCCCCCCCCCCCCCGACTCTTATTTTTCTTCAAATGAATGGAGAGGATTTATGCCTTGTTTTCCTCCTACATTCTTTTTCTCTCTTTAAGACAGACTACTGGGAACCTAGCCAGAATTTACTACAAAACCCAACATACTAACAGAGCCTTTTGGCCCTCTTTTTCCCTTCTGGGAAGAATAGTTTAGCTCCTTTATCCGAAAGGCCTAGCAACAGTGGAACACTTCTAGCAGGAACTCCTAGAAAGATGGGGTTGGCATTTCTGGGACTATTTTCTTACTATGTCAGGCCAGTTAGAAGCTGCTGGATGAATCATACACCGTTGTGTAAACAGAAAGATAAGTTAAATGGTGTCACTGATACAGAATTTGAGCTGGGGGAAAATACCAGCAAGTAATACATACATTATTTCTGTCATGGATCTTCAAAATCTACAGATATTAAATACACAGCCTGGCCTTTAGATGTGCTGAGACCACCATATCCAATTATTTACTTGTGTGGTCAGTACCTGCACTGGGTCAAATCAATTCAGTGTTTCATTAGTCAACTGACCGTATAAACAAGCTAGAAATCATGGAACTAAATCTAAATCCATCGTATCTGGTTATTGCACCAGGTTGGCAAAGAGTGTTGTAAATTGAATAATGATATGTTAAGTCTTCAACTTTTATACAGTGACTGCTTTTTTCTTTCCAACAGAATGATTGTGCCTTGGCTTGTCGTTTGTGAGGTTTGGGCATTTAAAAGGAGTGCCATAACACTACTGTCGTAGGTACAGCGTCGTCGGGGCCGAGAAGCATCCCCTGGCCAGGGCTTCGGATAAAATTGAAGGGCTGCATCCTTTTCCTCATTGTGCCTCACCTGAAGCTCGTACCTATCTTGAGTTATCCGCCTTGTGAAGAGGCTGGAAGCACTCTAGCCTCTTCCTTTTTATGCCTCTGGATCTGTGTTTTGAAATTCTTCAAGTGTTTGCACAATTTATTTCATATATATATATAGTGGGATGGGTTTTAAATTATGAAAATTATTGTTTTGGAAGCAGACTTTTAAGAATGAGTACTGTTTCCACTAAGATTATTATTTTTTGTACATTTTTAAAATCATAATGGGTGTTTAACAGAGGCATATTTTAGAAGTGTGCTTTTTAAAAAAAATGATTGAAATAATATATGTCACTTTAAATCCCCGTGGCTGCTCCAATGAAGTTTTTGTCGTATTACAGTACTGTTAAATTGTTTGGCAGACTGGGTAGATTATTTTTGTAGCTGTTCAGAAGTGAGAAAACTAATCAAATTTAACTTGATTTGTATGTGAACACTACATTAATTTTTCTTGAAATAAAACAGTACCTTTACTTATTTTTTTCTTGTGGCCAATACGTTTTGTGATGCTATCTTAATTTTACAGTCTTTGAAATGTTTAGAATATCTATAAATTCCAAATGCTTGGGGTCTTTTTTTCATGTTTTGCTATCCTTTTAACTTTAGACTTAAAATAATCTAAACCATTTCTTCACAGGTAGTTTTACAAAATCCTTTTTAATATATGCAATTTATCTACATACTGTATATTTCAAAGTACATGCTTCCCACTTTGAAAAGATGCTGCAGGCCAAATATATAACACGTTTTTATTACAATCATTAACACATTTTTCTATGTAATTGTGAGCCCTGTTACAATTCATTGAAAGTAAATCTAATCCACCAAATTCCAAGTTCTATACAAAGGATTACATAATAGTGCTTCTCCAGGACAGTAATGGTGAACCTAGGACATGCCACGATGCTTTGGGTGACATGCTAGTGTCCACCAACACCTATTTTTAAGCTCTCACTGCATTCTGTGATTTTTGAAGGTTGCAGAAGTCTCCTGAGAAGGCAATGCTTATCCTTGACCCTCTAAAAATTGTTTGGAAAAGGGGTATGCTTTTGTAAAATTTTCTGAGGCTGCAGAGGCCATGGAAGATCATCTTCTGAAGCCAGTTCAAGAATGAAAGCATTATGTAGGTAGGTCACAGGGACTTGTGAATAAAGAGTACATTGCCTGACATTAAGCAGCTTACGATAAAGATTCTGGGGATCACACACAATTGGATTTTTTTTAAAATAAATGAACATGTAAAGAATTGTTTCTCTTTTGTTTTGGGACAGCAATGTGAAATGCCAGCAGAGTCAAGTTAGGTATTTCTGAAATGTTGACATGTGAAGACCAAAACGTTTGCCACCAGTGATATAGAGAAAATGATACTGGCACGTTGAACAATGATCCAAATTATTCTTGCCAAGCTGAGAGGCATAAACTACGATCTGAGGTACAGGACAAGGTGATTCCCATTTCCTGTGGCCCAATGAACTTTAATGAACACCTCATCAAATCACTAACAACTGGTCTTGCAGACTTTGTTATAACCTATTTCAAAGAAATATAGTTGTAGTCTTCCTGTGACATCTTCCTAAGGTTGTCTACTTTAAAGGGCTGCTGTCAGCCTTGCAAGTCTAATTGTGTTTTTCCTCTCCCCTCGTTTATATCCCAGTGAATCAGAATGGAATTTGCCTCTTTCCAATACTATCTTGTTTCCCAGAATCCCCAGGGACTATTTCAGGCCTCTTTATATGATGGTACTTGCATAGGGAGTAGGGACTGCAACTACTAAAAAAAACCTGAATAAAATTCAAGTACAGTAATACCAAAGCTGAATGTTTTAAGCTAATGATTAGCAACTTAAAAGAAACGGGACTTGGAAACCATAGTCAAATATTTTCATTTCTTCTTAAATCCATTGTGAAAAATATGTGCCACTGCTCCTATCTCCAGAAAACAATGTTTCCCAGATGAAACAAAGTAAAAGGCCAAAAATCTCAGAGGTACATCCTCTGATTTGTACTCACTCTCCCAGATTTAATTCCTGGGCTTCAGACTACAGCCTGAAAATATGGAATAGTACAGAACTAGGCAGGTATAAGGGACATTTACATGTTCTTATTTTAGAATACAAGATCCTTTTTCTGGCCAATAAAGTGACATCAAATTTGAAAAAAAGTATTGGGGGAAAAATTGCATACACAATGGGCAAATACGTGATTTTGTCACATTTTATGTACACAAATTAGTGACATCCTATATTTCTACAATATCCCTCACACTCTGAAATAATTCCTGTTTGTGAGCATGTAAGAATGGACCATCCAATTTCATTGCTGATGGAGCCACGCTGCAGACAGAAGTGTTTTTCACAATATCTTGTTTTGCAGGTGGAAAGGGGAGAAAATAATATCCTATTTCTAAAGTTACTAAGAATTAATTAGTGAAAAACAATTTCAATTACATCCTTTAAAAATTATTTCAAAAATACAAAAGTAACATCTTACACTAAGCACTGTAAAATATCTAATATATATTCATTTATAATTATTATTTGGAAGATTTGTTAAAAGCTTTGGTCTTAGGCACATCTAGCATAAAATGCAGCCAACCTAGCAGCAAATCTCTTAGAGACAGCCATGAGTGTATCGTTTCTTTGGTGGCAGGTGGATATTTTGAGAGTTCATGGATTCTATGTTTGCCACCATAAGATCAGGTAAGGGAGAACTTCTCTTCAAGCTCAGTTGCTGATGTTGCTTGGCACTTTTTCCAAAAGCCTCTTGAGGGGTAGAAACGTCTATGTTCCTGACATGCAAAAAGCCGTCGGCTCCTGACTGGATTGGATTGTTCTTCCTATCACAACTTTGTTTTAATTTAGGATTAAATCTGCGATAAAAAGATTCCACTTCAGGGAGGTCAGCAAGATTGGTCATTGACATGGTATCTACCAGGTGATTGTATGCCAACGGGACTGGATTTCTTGCATTCTTCTGCAATGGGGGCAAGGCCTCTTTCTTCCATACTTCTACATGCATCTTTCGGTGAGGTGGCAGCAATCTGGGCCTCTTCCGCGCTGGAGACTCCATCAGTAAATCAGAAACGCAAATCTGTAGGAGTTCCTCTTCAACACTTGTCACGGATCCACTTGGCACCTTCTTGTCTGTAGCATCACGGTTGCTATGCCAAGATGCCACAGCATCTTGCTGTGGGCAATGTTCACCTACACATACACCCCCAGGAGTTGGATGCATTCGCTCTGGAGGAAGAGGCATTACTTTCACATAGTAAACGGCGTTTTCATTATGTTGCAATGAGGCCCTTGTTTGTAAATCTGACAGGGCCTCGTTATTCCTTGTCCGCATTTCCTGGACAGAAATATTAACTTCCGACTGAGATGCTAATGTTTGAGAATACAATTTGGGGCATGGCTGGAGTTTCAGCTTTTCATTCCATGCTTGAAGAAACTTCTCCCTGCAAGATTTTGGCTTTTCTGTGTCATTGAGATGCACGGCCATCTTATCTTTTGTGGCTTCTGCCTCCATGAGTGTTTCTGAGATTTAAAGATTGAGATAGAAGTGGAAGTTAATGAAAAGAGCTTTCTAATATGTAATTTGCTAAAGGGTGGTACTTCTAGTATTTTCCCTCGCCTCCAGGTCTCTAATTGATGTAGGAATAGCTGTAGTGTTGCCAGGCAACACACATTCTAGATCCCACAGGCCTGGAGTAAGCTTCATGGCCTAAGCCATGGAAGCTGTAGCAGTTGGGACAAAGATCCAAACTTTCCAGGGTCATAAGCATTCTGACATCAGTAATTTGGAACAAATGATCAGTTAATTTAGGTCAGGATGCCCTTTTTAGATGGAATCTATTCCTAGCCAAAGCTGCAGCTGGGAAACCTTGAATATCTTGTATGTGTTTACAGCAGTATTTTTCAACCTTGGCTGCTTGAAGATGTGTGGGCTTTAATTCCTAGAATTCCCTAGCCAGCAGGCTCACTGGGGAATTCTTGGAGCCAAAGTCCACAACATCTTCAAGCTGCCAAGGTTGAAAAATACTTATTTACATTGCGTTTATGCACCCAGAAATCAGAAACGTTTTCCTTTCTGATTATATGCTTTCTTAGTCCTCCTGTGGCTGCTTACAGAGAAGAGAGCCCTGAAACTTGCAGAAGCTACTCCCGATCTGCTGCTCTCTTGACATACTGGATTTCAATCAAACACTATGCTGGCAGAGAATTATAGGAAATCCAAAGCAGGAGGATATCAGATTGGGGGAAATGGTATATCACCTGCCTGATCCCACTGCATCAAAAAGAATGGGAGGTCATAATACCATCCTCAGATTCTAGTGGCTTTTGGATTTGATGTAAATAAGTAAGTAGGCAAAGTACAGGTCTTTTGGAGAGACTCTCCTTACCAAGCCTTTTCAAATATAAGATCCTTCTAATATCATTAGGCAGTTGCAATGTTAATTGCATTCATACTCTGGTCTTGGTTAAGCAACCAGATCTGCCCTGCAAACATCCAGGCGACCACTAGATGGCAGCAAAAAAAAACCTGTTGGCTTCCTTTAAAAAATTTTTTTGAAGCAAAACATTTTCATTCATATACATACATACACATATATATGCTTTGATCTTTGAACCTTGTGAGCCTTTTCATGACTTTATACAGTTTGATATTTGTATTATCAGATGGGCTATTCCATCCTTCAACTTGATAGAAATCTAATAAATAAGAAGCCCTTTAAACTAATCCCATTAACACTTCTATAAATTTGGGTCTTCTAAATTTGGAAGCAGGTAGCAGGTACCTTTTGAATTAAGGTAGCAGGCTGGAAAACAGTGGACCATCAGTTGTAGTCCTGCCTTAGGCACAAAATGAGCTGGGTGACTTTGGACCAGTCCCTCTCTCCAGCCCTAAGAAGGAGACAAATCTTGCCAGAAAAACTGCAGGGATTAGCCTAGGCTGTTGCCAGGAGTTAACACTGACTCGAAGACACAAAACAACGAAACAACTGGATCAATAAATAATGTGCTATTCATCCGCTATATAAATATTTTGCTTCCACGTTTCTGTCCAAATATCATTTGGTGTAGTGATTAATATCAGCCAGTTTGGTATAGCATCAGTCTAGCAACGGTGAGTTCTAATCTTGCCTTAGACCTAAAGCCAACTGGGGGCCATGAGCCAGTCACTTTCGCTTAGCCTTAGGAAAAAGGCTATGGCAAATCACTTCTGAAAATCCTTGCCCAGAAAATCACAGGGACTTATCCAAGTAGTCTGAGAACTGGACACAATTGAAGAGGAAGAAAAATAAAAGAGCAGCCTCGCTCTCTGACCTATGACATTCCTGAGGACCCAGAAGGAGAGCCCCTACTTCCGTGCCCTGAGCCTGACTGAGTGACCAACCAACCAACAATTAGGCAACAAAGGATCTGTGAAATGTTTTTCCAAACGTGTGTCATTTAATTGCTCTGGTTCTTCTCTTCCTGGGCATGAATATTTTAGCAAATCGCCTCCGGTTTCTTTTTGAGGAGGAAGAGATTGGATATGAATTTTCTTTTCCTTTTCAAAGCAGTAACATGATCTCCTGAAGCACAGAAGCAAATTGGGGAGATTCAATTCAATAGCTGCTCGTTCTGTGTAAGCAAAGTGGGGGCTCTGTGTGTGTGTGTGTGTGGGGAGACAACACTGATTCACTTGCAATTGGGTTTTTTTAAAAAAAAACTATGGTTACTAAATAAAAGGGATAGACTACCAAATCCCTCACCTTGGTCAATAACCCTCTTGGCTTTTAATTTACTACCTAACTAAAATTACTTACCTGATTTGAAATGGTAAAACTGTGAAACAGCTTGTCAGGCAGGAAAGACCAGGTCTCCATGGGAAGATCCAATTAAATTAATGTATTGCTAAAAGGCCTATACATAGGAATCTTCTCAACTAATGGTTAGCACCTGCTTGGAGTTAGATAAGTATCAACTGAATTTAAGGGGAGGAGTGAACTTAGTCCATGGCTACATAGGGAATCTAGACTGATCCTTCTTTTCACACACACACACACACACACACACACACACACACACACACACACACACACTGCCATTCCTTCACCTACATTTTCCTGACTAATTAATACTCATCTTTTCCTGAAAAGCAAAGAGAGATGTATCTCTTCTTTAATCCAACGAGGATGCAAAATTAGAATATGGGATGGATACAATTTCAATAATATCTACTTTAACATATGCACATTATCCAAGCCAGCTCAGTCATCAATTCATGCACATTGTCTCTTGATCTGAGCGGCAACCCTGCTTTTCTTGAATCTATTATTTTCATGCCAATTTTCTTTCAACCAAATATTATCGCAAACCTTTGAAAGTCATATGCTGAGCTCAAAGTTTTAATTTTAAAAACAGTATGTCCAGCTTTGACTTCCAGGAGAAAAAATGGTGAAAATGGTGATGACAGTGGCAGAATGAAGAGCTGGTAAGCTCTTCATAATTCCTCTCCCAATCAGGAGATCTCATGAGAATGTCTACAACGTAATAGGATGAGATTTTTAAGGTTGGACATTAGAGGCAACTAGAAGGAACTAAAGATTATAATTAAAGGAAAGTAACACTTATGTAAGTGTTAACATTTGACATACTGAAGGATATTTTTGAACAATGGCCCTAGAAGCTAATTTTAACTTTTGATTGTGTTTAAAAGAAGTTATGGAAGAGAAATCAATTTTATCAGACAAGACTGAGACCTATTGGAAAATGGTTTTAAAAAATGACAGGCTAGAAGAATGACATGGAAAAAGATGCTACACTGAACATGTAAATGAAACCGGCTGATATGTTAATAATTTAAAGGGATATACAAATAACAAACCAAAAGAGTGACCTAAGATAATTTTCCTATATTGAAATTGCAAAAGGGAATTTGTAGAAAACTTTGAAGAATTTTGTGAGAAGGAACAATGACAAATGAAAAGAAATAAAGTGCTAAGACATTATTTGAAGGGTCAGGATTCAAATTATTAAAAATAAAAGAACAAATACAAATGTGGTTTATTTGATCAAATAGATGTGCTATTATTTCTGCTAACCCTTAACAGACTTTTGCTGATCAGGAGTGAAATAATGTGTTTTAAGGATTTGTTTATTAAACAAGAGATGAGTTATGGAAAGAAGTCACCTTCAAAAAAAAGCTGAAAGTTTCTAAAATAATTTGTACTTGTGATGAAGGGGAAGTTATTCCTTTTTTTTTTACTATATATATATCTTTATTCTTTCTTTCTAGTTTTCCTTCTATTTTTCCTATTCTGCATTTTTAAAATTCTTTTTAGATGGTATTTATGTTTATCTTTTAATAAAAGTATTTTTTTTTAAATTGGCAAGATTTCAGTGGGATATGCAAATGTGCATTTCGTCTTAAAAGCACAGGAATCATACCACAGAAACACAATGCCCACCCAGCTTTTATGATTCTCCAAACCACAAAAAGGTAATGAATCATTATTAGCAATACACCCATATTTTACAGTGAACAATAGTTTGAATACTTTCCGCTATTTCTGCAACAATGAATTTTTACAAAGTAAGGATGCTTTCCACTTTAAAGAGTAGAAAATTAGAATGTAAATTGAAGCACCAAGGAAGAAGGAGTACTTAAAATGGTCCCTTCCACTTCTTTTCCAAGGTGGCCATTGGTCCTCACAAGCAACCAATCTCCAGGTTGAAATGGATGTATTGGGTGAGCTACGATAAAGAGGAGGTGGAGGTTGTAGAGGAGGAGGAGGAGGAGGAGGAGGAGGAGGAGGAGGAGGAGGAGGAGGAGGAGGAGGAGGAGGAGGAGGAGGAGGAGGAGGAGGAGGAGGAGGAGGAGGAGAAAGAGGAATAATCCTATTTTTGGAGGAAAATCAAAATCAGATTAGATTTAGATTTAGCATGTTAACCTTATATTTAGAACCACTAGGCTGTCTCAGAAGCCCCTGCAAGTTTTAGAGACTAAGTCAAAAATTCAGTGAAATCAAAAATCAGTATTAAAATAAACATGGATAATTTGGAAGAAATTTAGACTAGAGAATTGGCGTTTCCTAGTTTGCTATGTTAATGGTTCTGGTTTTTTAAAAAATGTTTCATACAATATATAAAGAGAAATTAATGAAAAAAAATTAGGTTTAATAATGAATGTTTCCAAATGGCTTTGTTCCCAAAACCTACTGATTTTACTGACTGATTTATTTACTGATGTAAATTTGAAGGTACATGAGTAGACATGCTTTAATTATACAGTTTGATTGCTTTGCATTTGTTAAATATTCCAGCCAGTGTGTTGGAAGGAAGTTTTAAAGGTGTTAATGTGTTGCTAAATTATGTTCCATAAATGGGGACTGTATGTATAAGGAATTTTGGATTGGCTGCCTGGATTGTTGCTAAGTGAATTGTCTTCTGTTCTTGGAAAGACCTTTGTGTATCATATACCAACTATAATATTCTATGTCTCCCTAGTAGTTTTGTGTGTGTGTGTGTGTATGTATGTATGCATGCATGTATGCATGTATGTATACACACACACACACAAAAATACAATACAATAGCAGAGTTGGAAGGGACCTTGGAGGTCTTCTACTCCAACCCTCTGCCTAGGCAGGAAACCCTATACCGTTCCAGACAAATGGCTATCCAACATCTTCTTAAAGACTTCCAGTGTTGGGGCATTCACAACTTCTGAAGGCAAGCTGTTCCATTGATTAATTGTTCTAATTGTCAAGAAATTTCTCTTCAGTTGTAAGTTGCTTCTCTCCCTGATTAGTTTCCACCCATTGCTTCTTGTTCTACCCTCAGGTGCCTTGGAGAATAGTTTGACTCCCTCTTCTTTGTGGCAACCCCTGAGATATTGGAACAATGCTATCATGTCTCCCCTAGTCCTTTTTATTAAACGAGACATACAGTTCCTGCAATCGTTCTTCATGTTTTAGTCTCCCCGTCCCCCAATCATCTTTGTTGCTCTTCTCTACACTCTTTCCAGAGTCTCCACATCTTTTCTACATTATGGTGACCAAATCTCAATGCAATATTCCAAGTGTGGCCTTACCAAGGCATTATAAAGTGGTATTAACACTTCACGTGATCTTGATTCTATCCCTCTGTTTATGCAGCCTAGAACTGTGTTGGCTTTTTTGGCAGCTGCTGCACACTGCTGGCTCATATTTAAATGGTTGTCCAATAGGACTCCAAGATCCCTTTCACAGTTGCTACTACTGAGCAAGGTACCACCTATACTGTACCTGTGCATCTCGTTTTTCTTGCTTAAATGTAGAACCTTACTCTTTTCACCATTGAATTTCATTTTAATAGATAGTGCACAATGTTCAAGTTTGTCAAGATCCTTCTGTATCTTAAGCCTGTCTTCTGGAGTGTTGGCTATTCCTGATATATACATATACATATACATATACATATACATATACATATACATATACATACATACATACATACATACATACATACATATATATATATATATATATATATATATGCTGGTTTTGTTGTATTCGGGTCTACACCCGTGAAAATCTACGAATATATATATATATATATATATATACACACACACACACACACACACACACACATACATATATATATATATATATATACATACATACATACATACATACATACATACATACCTACACACACATACACATAACATACACACACAATTTGGAAGAGAAAAATGGAAGTTATTAAACCATGTTAGTTTTAATATTAAATTAGGTTACCCAACTACTTTCCTGTGGCCTGGCACATAAACAGTTAATTTAGAGCTTACAATTTTCCAGTTTGGCTAGCATTGGCTTTATTGAAATGTATTTTTAGAAATGGTCCTTTTTCTCCAAAAGAATGTAATAGCATGCATCTGCTAAACAAAACCATTTCCTGTTGAAGAGTCAACATTGCTTTATTTTGTCTCCTACTATAAGCGTGTATTTACAGACTATCATTCATTTTAATTCATTACCTTCCGTTCTCCAAAAGTGTTTTCTTCTAAGACACTTATATCTTTAGTTACACAGCAGGCTGAAAACCATCACTGGAATCACTGCTTTCTGTTGGCATAAAGAAACCAGACATTTACTGCATTTATTTACTTACAAAATTTATAAGCCACCTAATTAGTTGCAACACTGGAAGGTTTACAAAATAGAGCAATACACGTATAACAAAAAGACCAAAAAATACACCATAAATCTGGAAAAAAGCAACAATCATTTAAGGAGAAATAAACCTAGCATCACCCAAGGGAACCATCATCCACTGGAGCCAAAATCCTAGGGATACTGCCAGGTTTTAAGGATTTGTAGCGGAAATTTTGAGTAGTTCGGAGGACCAGCAAATGCCACCTCCGGCTGGCCCCAGAGTGGGGTGGGAATAGAAATTTTGCAATATCCTTCCCCTGCCATGTCCCCCAAGCCACACCAATCCCACCAAACCACAGCCACAGAACTGGTAGTAAATGTCACCACTGGGGGGTAGGGTATATTGCTCAAGAAGCCAAGTGTCATGACAGGCAATGCTGGGTCTCATCATTTTAGGATTCAAAACAGGTGAAATTTACAATCATTAAAGGAATTTTCACCATGTCAGGGGAAAGTAAATATAAACCCTTGTTTTATATTTCACCCCAATACTGTATATTGCAAAGATCTAGCTGCATGAAATCTATACCATTCATTCTAGCTGCACAAAATCTATGCCATTCATTGATGTGAAGGTGGAAGCTGTCTTCAACAAGTGTTTTAAAGGAAACTACAAGTGCAAAAGTTCATTTATTTCAGTGTTGCAACTTAAAAGGTGAAACTAATATATGATAGACTCATTACATGCAAAGCAAGATAGTTCAAGCCGTGATTTGTCATAATTATGATGATTATGGCTTACAGCTCATGAAAACTCCAAATCCACAATCTCAGAAAATTAGAATATTGTGAAAAGGTGCAATATTCTAGGCTCAAAGTGTCCCACTCTAATCAGCTAATTAAGCCATAACACCTGCAAAGGGTTCCTGAGCCTTTTAATGGTCTCTCGGTCTGGTTCAGTAGGAATCACAATCATGGGAAAGACTGCTGACCTGACAGCTGTGCAGAAAACCATCATTGACACCCTCCATAAGGAAGGAAAGCCTCAAAAGGTAATTGCAAAAGAGATTGGATGTTCCCAAAGTGATGTATCAAAGCACATTAATAGAAAATTATGTGGAAGGGAAAAGTGTGGAAGAAAAAGGTGCACAAGCAGCAGGGATGACCGCAGCCTGGAGAGGATTGTCAGGAAAAGGCCATTCAAAAGTGTTGGGGACTTTCACAAGGAGAAGACTGAGGCTGGAGTCAGGGCATCAAGAGCCACCACACACAGACGGATCCTAGACATGGGCTTCAAATGTCTTGTCAAGCCGCTCCTGAGCAACGAACAACATCAGAAGCGTCTTACCTGGGCAAAGAAAAACAGACCTGGGCAAAGAAAAACAGACCTGGTCTATTGCTCAATGGTCCAAAGTCCTCTTTTCTGATGAGAGCAACTTTTGCATCTCATTTGGAAACCAAGGACCCAGAGTATGGAGGAAGAATGGAGAGGCACACACTGCAAGATGCTTGAAGTCCAGTGTGAAGTTTCCACAGTCTGTATTGATTTGGGGAGCCATGTAATCTGCTGGTGTTGGTCCACTGTGCTTCATTAAGTCCAGGGTCAACACAACCGTCTACCAGGAGATTTTGGAGAACTTCATGCTTTCTTCTGCAGATGAGCTTTATGGGGATGCTGACTTCATTTTCCAGCAGGACTTGGCACCTGCCCACACTGCCAAAAGCACCAAAACCTGGTTCAATGACCGTAGGATTACTCTGCTTGATTGGCCAGCAAACTCGCCTGACCTGAACCCCTTAGAGAATCTATGGGACATTGCCAAGAGAAAGATGAGAGACATGAGACCGAACAATGCAGAAGAGCTGAAGACCGCTATTGAAGCATCCTGGTCTTCCATAACACCTCAGCAGTGCCACAGGCTGATAGCTTCCATGCCACGCCGCATTGAGGCAGTAATTGCTGCAAAAGGGGCCCAAACCAAGTACATATGCATGCTTATACTTTTCAGAGGTCCAATATTGTTCTATGTACAATCCTTGTTTTATTGATTGCATGTAATATTCTAATTTTCTGAGATTGTGGATTTGGGGTTTTCATGAGCTGTACGCCATAATCATCACAATTATGACAAATCACGGCTTGAACTATCTTGCTTTGCATGTAATGAGTCTATCTCATATATTAGTTTCACCTTTTAAGTTGCATTATTGAAATAAATGAACTTTTGCACGATATTCTAACTTTTCGAGTTTCACCTGTAAGTCAATCTGCTTAAGTCTCAAAATATTATTTGTAGAAATCTCTCTAAACTGTGTTTAACATATAGGGTGGAGAGGAAAGAGGGATGGGAATGGGGAATTATTATTATCTGCTCCACTGAATCCAAAGAAGAGGCCAGTTCTATGGGGTCAGTGTTTTGGGAATTGGTAGTGTCACCTGGTCTCTTCTCTAGTGAAATTTACAATCAGTTTCTTTTCCCTTTGAAACTGGAAGGTGCACAAGATTACTTCCATTTATGGGGGGGGGGGGGTTGCAGCGAATATGCCTTCTCTGGAATTGACTTCCCCAATATATTTGTTTGTTTATTTATTTTGGAGAGGTTCCTCTTTTTGTTTTCTCATATTAAAACTGGCATTCTGGATTACCACGTGGTAATACCACACATTATCACAGAGGCTTAAGTCAGATAAAAAAAGAATTATAGTTTATTTTCAGATGGGTTTCAGATGTTGCAGCTTCTCTGAACTTCAGGGCTGACTTTTCAAGGCAGATTCCTTAAAATAACAGTCCACTTGGTCAATTGCATGTACAATCCCTGGATGGTTAGTTAGCCATCTCTGGATGATACTAGAAGATGAATGACTAAGAATTTGACTAGCATTGGGATTTTTTGAAGCTAGCAAGTTTATTGCCGAGCCTGATCATATTGGATATTTGGGTTAGTGAACTTCACAATCCATTTCATCCCCTAGTACTGAATGCAATATTGCTTCAAAGCGGAATCTGAATATCGGCCCCTAGAAACTGCAGTCATCCCCCCCCCTTTCTTCCTAGAATCTGTTATCTTGGTGGCCTTCATAAACAGAATTCATAGCCTATCATCCTCTCCCCTGTTCCACTGCGTAAAAGTGTCAGCAAAAACAAGATAGAAGAACTACAAGATTGTGGGTTATTTTACTGATTTAATCTCAGGAAATTTAGCCTTTGTCAGGTTGATGTAGAGTATATTGGGGATGGTGACTCTTTGAGAGCTGTATGCAACGAAATCTCATTCCAATGTACGCCGATTAGTGTCCATTTAAAGTGACCCATAAAGTTATTCTAAGCCCAAGATGAAGAAAAAGCATCCTTCTCCGTTATCGTCTCCAAACTGAACAGTTTATGCCACGCCTTTACAACAACGTCCTGACCCGAGAACGTTTCTAATTTGACTGACTGAGCAACCGGGTTTAAGCGACCCTCGGAAGGTTTCCATCCAATTTAAATTGCACGCGAGAAAGGAGTCGCAGTCGCGTCCGTTCTTTCTCCAATAGCCGAGATTTTGCGCTCAGGCCACCGCGGGGCCCTGGCTGGCAGACGCGTTCCCCCGCTTGGCAATTGAGCTGTGTAAACTCCGGACCCGATCCCGCCCCCTCCCTCTTTTGGTTTGGAAAAGAGCGCGTGAATTGGGGCTACAGGTTGAACCTGGCCGGTAAACCAAGCCCAGCGCGACACCGCGGCTCCTTGCTAAGTTTGACTTCCCCACGGGCGCGTGCCGCGCTTCTTCTGCCACGCGATCCTGAGCCAATCCCCAAAGACGGACATTTTTATCCCGAGACGCCATTCGGTGCTGCCTCGAAAACCCGGTTGAAACACAATCTGGTGGGGAGGAGGGGGAATGAGATCCGTCCAGCTGGGCCCCTCTCCTCGACCTTGGAAAGCCAGGAAGCTGGCACGGAAGCCCCTGGGTCTTTTTCTTAAATCCGAGTCATGCAAGAAAACCCATCTCCCTATCCCATGCTCCTGAGCCTACGTAGGGCACGCTGCACCAGTTGGGAAAATAATAATAATAATAAAAGGGCATTGAGGCTGGATTTGGGAAAGATCCAGGCCCCAAAGGGGAAATTACAAAACACATTTGACTGATTCAGTTATTTTGTCAAAGGGGCATTGAAAGACAAGGAGGCCCCCCGCATCTAAAGGTGGAAATAAACGCATTAATGTGGACGAAGCCCAAATCTTGTCCCCAAAAGGCTCCCCTGCCGCTTCGGAATGGCTGTCGAAGAAATCGGGCAGAAGGGAAATACTCTTCCATTCCACCCAGGGAGATTCACGAGTGGCGAAGGGTGGGGAAGGGGCAGCCAAGCCCTCCCGGCCTCCCCAGACTATTCCCTCGCGGCCTCTACTTTGCAAGGCTTCCCCTTGGGAGCGTCTGGCCTTGGGGGGAAAAGAAGCGGACGAGACGGATCAAAAGGGATAAGAGAGCCACTTCGAATGAGATACTTTCGACTTTTAGGGGGGCCAAACTGGGAATTATTTAAAAAATCATCATCATCATCATCATCTATACACGAGGGGAAAACCCATGAAAACCCGAACTAACCTGTTTCTTTCCAAACGTCCAGTCGTTCCCAGGACGCGAGCTCTCGGGAAAAGCGAAGTCTTATCTGGTTGGGAAAGCGATTGAAAAAGTGTTAAATCAGGATCGGCTTTTGGGAGATTTATCTCCTTCTCGCCACCACCCCCAACGTAAGTGGATGTTAACTAAGTAACCTCTTACGGGCCGAGGGAAGAGATTCAGGCCCCACCCAACATGCAAAGGAAGGCTAGCATCCAGGTCTTATCTTAACGACCTTGCGGGGGTGCAGGATCTAGCTGCCTTTTTTTCTTTTTTAACAATAGATAACAGCACTTTAACGCCGCCTCAAGCTCTTCCCTCTTTTTTCATCGCCCCAAGGCAGGCAGACAAACTAGCTTGCAAAAAAACACCAAAAAAAAAAAAAACGGATGAGTTTGTGCTACTGAAAACTAAGGTTCAGTCATGGGATCTCCCACCAGCATCTGAGTTTTCCTGGTAGGGTGGTGATAAGAGGGTCGGCATGGTGCAACAAGGGGGCTTTATTACTGTGTAGGTAAGAAGCCCCCATCCTCTAATCCATGATCTACCAAAAAAAAGGGTGGTTTACTCAGCAGCTGAGATGGAAAAGTGGTGGGGATTTATAGGTGGAAAGGGAGGGCAACCTTTTTCCTTGGAAAAGAACATGTGCGCATAGATAATATTAATATATCAGATAAAGAGGGGGTTTGGGAGAAGTGGTCAATTAAGTTTCAGGTGGGATGCCATTAGCCAAAGGTCATACAGTGCAACCACAAATGCAGTAATGGAGGAGAGAGAGAAGAACAGCTGACTGGTTCTTCATCAGAGCTAAATGTAAAGGCCGTTTGCCTTCTTACCCAGTGGACAAGAGGTGTGTATGTTTCATTGCCTTTTTTCCTTTTTTCATGGCTCCCTTTCGGTCCTCAGTTCCATCTCAATGCTGCCCTGCATCAAGCAGAACCTAAGGAAACCAGTATCTCCTCAAAGTACAGGTATATTTCCCCATCTTCCAAGCAAGATACATGACACAAGAGCCACAACGTTTTGGAATCAGTAGCTTTGATACAATTCTACCTACTTTTCTCTGCTCTCATTTAGCCCAATGGTGACTGAAATATTGGGACTGGATTTCGTTGAACCCACCCGCCTGCCAGGCTTCACCAGAAAAAGAAAAGGCCCCAGCCTAAAGTTGTTGGCTTTGAATTGACATGCAGATTTAATACTCCCAGGCTTAGAGTGGCGAAACAATTACAGTTTTTTACCTTGCTATTATCAGCTGGGATAGGGGCACATCAACCTTAATTGGATCTTTTACTATTTGGTGAGAGTTCCCCCCCCCCCCAAATTCTCTGGTCTTTAGGAAATCTGTTTCGCTGAGCTTCACTTGACTCTTTTCCTTCTTTCTGTGCCTAGCCCTAGCAGTACATTTGTGATGGCAAATAAAAGTTTGTACCACAATGGATTCATTAGCTTATCAAATGCTGCAGTTGTTTTCTTTTTAATAAGCAAAATTGTTTAAGAAAATCTAGCTTTAAATCCACATGTCACAATCAGGAATACATAAATTAAAAATGCAGCTGTAATGATTTCAATGAGTTAATTCCAATGTGAAATCTACAGTTTTTAAGAGCACTTTTTTGCCGCTGTATCTCAATCTGGCATGTCCTCTGCATTTAATCAAAACTCATTGGTTCTATTTTGCCAGAGGACTGCTCGCCACCTGGTGCCATTGTTGGTTGAAAAGTTCAACTGTGCCATACAGAATCTTGAATTATTGATACTAGCTTCCCTTCATCCTTCTGTTCCTAACCGCACAGACTTCCTAGTTCAACCAAAGTTTGCTACCAAAGTGGATATGCTTATAAATATTGGAAAGACCTGTACTGGTTATTAGAGAAATAATGATCATGGTTTGCTTAGTTTTGCAAAAGTGTAAGTTCTGCTAACTTCGTCACAACTAATCCCTTAAATGAAATCAGAGTGGATAGGTAAGTAGGAAGAAGTGAAAAAAAAGTATGTTTGCTTTTGCGACATTAAGATAAAATAGAACTTTTAGCTAAAATGATAACATTTTAAAATCAGGATGCACTGAAAATATGGGTTTAGATCCCGAATCAGTAAAATGTTATTGCTGTAGTACCTCCATTCATTTGGGATGCAGGACAATCTACCAAATTTTATCAGAGTAGCTTTTATTAATGTAAGATAGACAAATAGGACTGTATGCAAGTCTGAATTTTATTTGTGTTACAATGCAAAAGGCTAACAGTTATGTATGTCACCACTTTTGAAAGAAATCTCAATTATTCTGGCTAAAAAGAAAAAAGTTGAAACCCTATCTAAATCAATATCAGACCTACCAATTTGTCAAATATAGGGTTTTCTTTCTCATACCCAATAATATTGTTCACATATTCCCTTTCAGCAGACTGTGACACAATTGTTGCTGGGGGCACAATATTTGCTTGTTTGATTTTTAGTGTAGTTTATTTTTTTCAATTGCCATGGAGGAGGATTGCTGTGTTTTCCTAAGGAGAATTTAAAAAGAAAATATATCTGCAGGTGTTTAGGGCTTGAGAAAAGTTAAACAGTTTAATTATTTTCTGTGCTTGATGACTATTCACCGTAATTTGGCATCTTTGCTTGTAATGAAATAATGCATTAGTGCAGCTCCCAGGTTGTTTGCTTTGTTGACATAAGCAGAAACTGTAATTTTGGATTTATCATAAACTACCTAGGATCCATTCTTCCTGCTAGGATTGCATTTGAATTGCATTTGAAAAGTTTAATTCTCCCAACTCTTTAATTCAGAAGCCGCAAAAAAAAAGTCCTCAATCTCAATGCAGAGAGGAAGGAAATTGTATTTAAAATCCAGGTGTAAAACATAAAGATAGAAATTTTACATTTTTGTGTAACATTTTGCACAAGATTTGGTTGTAATATAATAGGTGTGTTGGAATAATAAAACTTTGATGTCCTTACTGTCTTGAAATGTAAAGAAAAACATAAGTGTTGGATGGGCTGACAAGTCCCTAAAATCCTGAATCTGAGAATTACCTCAGATAATACAGAAATTGATCATCTTATTTGTAAGTGTGTTGCATTGCATATAAAGATTGTTATTTTCAAACGGTTGGACATAGAAATGGCATTTTTCTCTTCCTCCCCCTCACAGATATGCTCACAAATAAAGAAAAATGGCACCTTCTCAATCTAAGGCAGAACAAAAAACACATCAAAAAAAGAAATCCAGCAATCCTTCCCAGAAAAAGAAAAAGCGTGCTGAAGAATTTAAAAGACAGAAGAAAAAACAGAAGAAAAGAAAGAGCGGTGAAGAAATGGATTCTGATTATAGATTTTCTGATCAGGATGGGGATTGTGTTTCCCTACGAAGTCTGACAAAAAGTGGGAAAGATTTGACCAAGGGAGAAAAAAGGAGAGGCTTCAAAGAAGTAAAAGAAAAGAGACAAACTAGAGAAGGTCATTACGAGAGAAGATATGGAGAACCAGTAACCTATTGGGGAGAGAAGACTAAAAGAAGGACTGGGAGACCAGAATATCAGAGTTCAGAGCAACTACATAATATCATTGTCAAAAGCTACAAACCAAGAGGCATTGAAGATCGTGAGAAATATGCCTTGAAAGAGGAAGATAAAGAGCCAGCAAGAAAGTATAGAACTACTCCTGATGTAGAATCTTTCGGAATAGAAAGTGAGGAAGAGTTCTCTTGGAAGCAAGAGTTATGCCAAAGAACAAATTATAATAAAACTGGAAAACAATCTAAATGGGAGACTCACTCTAACAGCAGAAAGAGGTACAACAGAAGAAACAAGGAAGACAAAACAAGGAATGCTAAGAAATCAGCCAAAACGCTTTCCAAAGGAAGTCCTGTGAATTCAGAAGATTCATCATGTTTGGATTCCCAAGATGAATGCAGGTGGAACCAAAGAAGTGGAAATAAAGGGACAGGCAAGACCAAGTTCAAAGCAATAGAGCAGGGAAGCTTTTTGGAAGATCACCTTGGTGAGAAATGGCAACCAGCTTTTACAGAAAATCAGTTTGCCGGAGAAAGAAGACGTTATCGGACATCTCAGAAAACCGCCAGGCAAAGGAAAGAAAAACCTGAGATCAAAAAGAAGAAGAAAGACTTTCAAAGTAAAGAAAATTATTTGAAGAGTAATGAGAAAATTAAGAGGAAGGAGAGAAGTCCAGTGACAGGAATAGCTCTACTGGGTGACAGCTACGAGCAAACTGATGATGAAAGCAGCCCAGAAAACTACAGCAGAAGCCACACTGAAGATGAGAGAGATTCTTGGGACCATGGAAACCCACCAGAATATGATGAGTCTAACTACGAGGACAGTAGAGGTGGAAGTGAAGATACTGAAAATGAGATAAGTAGCACTGGGGGGGAAAGTGGCAGTAACAAAGGAACAGCACTTCTTGACATGACAAGATCAAAGTTCCATAATGCTAGCGTGAATAAGTCCCTACAAAAGAACACCATCGTAGAAGAAAATACAAGTTTCAGTGACCCAATGGCCAATATTCAAAGCACATCTTCACAATTGGTCAAATCTAGAAGTCAGGCTCCTAATAAATCTGATGCAGCCAAGCAAAGCTCCCATTTAGAACAGCCGTCAAGCCAAGTGAGCCGAACCAGGGTGGATGGAATAGTTTCGCTGGCCAAAAGATACACTCACTCTGATTCTCAACCTCAAATTCTGCTGAAGGTAGACAGCAAACATGCTAAAACCAAGCTATTGGCGATTAGCAAGCTTTTTCCCCCCAGAAAGGAAACAGAAATTGGTTCTGAATTGGAGGAAACTGAAAGTCTCCATTTAGAAAAAAATACAAGGAAAAATAAATCACTTTCAAGATCTAAAGCGAAAGAACTTTCTGCTGTGAAGAAAGACGCCGATGGAGGGAAAGTAGGAAAGGTCAAAACGGTTGCACACCAGACTCCAGGCAGCAAAGAGACCAAGGAGATTGCATGGAAACAAACTACTGGTGAAAAACAATTAATGTTTAAGCAACCCAGACACAGATCATTACAAACAATTTCAGCATTCAGGAAAGTAACCCATTGGCTCAGCCATAAACCTCCCACAAAAGCAAGCTTGAAACATCGTTTCTTAAAGATAGTGCATGCAATTGGCATCTCAGGATGGTTCTCCAAGAGGTTTGGTAAGAGGATGAGGAGCAGCCAACCATATGGATTCAGGAGAAGAATGGCCAACAGAATTGTTAATTTAGTTGGGCTGGCCAAGACGTGTAATAAGACTTCCCCAGGACAGGACATGAGAAAGGATTTGGATAGCAAAGAATATTCTTGTTCTTCATCAAATTGTGATCAAATTTCAAATGAAGAGACTTTAATAGAAAAGGATCAGCAAGAAGGGAGGGCTTCAAACCATCTCTTCAATGAAGCTGGTTTTACACGGATGAAGCCCAATGAACTTTTTGAGGAAGAAAATCGTATTACTAACAATAAGTTCGCCATTGTATTTCCCCAGGTTCACCAATTAGTGAATTCAGAAAATGTTTCTCTTGGAGTCTCTAGAAATAATGGGAAAAGAAATACACAAGGATTCCCTTACAGTTTTCAAGCTGATGAATCCATACTAAGTAAGCCCAATCTTGTGAAATCTAAAGTAAATGAAAATTCTTTGTAGTACATGAAGACTTTAAAGTCAAACATGTACAACTGGTCATTTTCTAAATGCATCTGCTGTGTCCTCTTCCTTCCAAGTTTAGGTTCCCAGTGCATTCTCTTTTTGGGCTCAGCTACTGTATAATTCAATTTTCTTAATAATGGCTACATGCAGGATGTTCTTCTTAGAATCAAAAGTTAGCAGTACTAAGGGGATCAGTCCCAATTCTCTGCTCTACTCTTTCTTTAGCCCTTCTGAGTCCATTTCACAGATTGATTATATTCTTCCCTTCTGTGTTACTGGGAATAAATAAAATGTTGGACATTGAAACAAACCACGCACAAATTAATGGATTGTCCAATATGCATGGTCTTCACTGTTCTCCAAAATACATATGTTAGTAACAAAGTTCAGATGTGACACTGTCAAAGGAAATTATCTATCTACCTACCCCGTTCTACTTTCTAGAAAATACTTTTTTTTTTCTTGGTGGTACTTATAGTTACAATTTAAAATGATTCTGCAATTATTCTTTTATTTTTAGCTGAAATTAGATATCGCCAAATCAAGAGGAAAACCTCTTTCCAAAGATACATCGTTGTTTAAAAATTTGAAGTATAATCTGAGGGGGGAAATAATGCACAAAACAACATGTTCACATTTTTAATAAAACATCCATACTGTAATATCTCTGTGGCATTTTTGTTTTCCATTCTTTGGAAGGACCAAGGGTTTGAGTAGACACCCAAGACTCATATATTTTGAAATACAAGCAATAGACATTGTTACAGCTGTTACCTCTCTTTTAGTGGAAAAGAAGAAGTCCCAGGGCTCTTCTTCCAGCCACTTTGAGGAAGAAGATATGGGAGACCTCATTCAGAGCATTGAACCAGGAACCACGGACCAAGTACACTGGACTCAGCACCAACCTCTTACATGTGACTCTACAACTTGGTTGAATTCCGAAATGTTACTTCCACGGCTTACCATTGAGAACCTAAGCAAGTGGACTTTATATAAGGAGAAGGGCTCAATCCAATCTCGTAAATCAAAGAAATCACTGTTGGAAAGATGGGAAGCAGAAGATACCGCTGAAGATATTCTTCAGCAGGACATGGCCCAGAAACAGGTTGGGAACATAGAAAACTCTCGTATACCATTGTTCATTCTATTGGCAGTAGTTTGCCCTTGTTTCAAAAGAGTTCTTTCTTAGCCCACCCAAAGATGAACCTAGGTCTAGAGCAGGGGTATCAAACTCACATTGTTACATGACGTATCACAACCTTTTTTTTTCCTTCGCTAAACTGGGCTTGGGCATGGCCAGTGTGTGATGCATCTTTGGGCTGCACGTTTGACAGCCCTGGTCTAGAGGATTACAGAAACTGCCTGTTCCACAGGTGCAGAAAAGACTTAGTTCAATCTGAGTCATTTCAGAAACAGTATGGCCTGACTTGGTTTGCTTGAAAGTCAAGGGAAACACTTCCAGGACAGAGCTTTGCTTAGCCCAAGGGACTCTGGAGGCGCACATGGCTCTTTCATCCCTCTGCTGCAGCTTCCTGTCACCAGTTGGCACCACAATTTTGAGAGGAGCTTCTGGTTAGTGGAGGGGGGGGAGCAGGGCATGTCTGGAGACTCTATGGCAAGGGGTGGGTTTTCTGGTCAGCTCCACAATTTGTTAGGACAGGTAGAGAAAAAAGATGCTGCGCTAGGAGGAGACTCTATTTTCGGGAAGCAGGACTTCCGGTCGGCTCCAGAATTGAACAGGGGACTTCTGGTTAGGACCTTTGTGGCTCTTTGAGTGTTTAAGATTGCCAATCCCTGTCTTAGCCTATAACTGGAATAATATAGGTTCAGACCCATCTTTCATTTAGATCAATACAAATTATTCCATGCTTCCTCAGAATTTGGTGTTTGGCTGAATGATATACCACCTCCTCTATGCAAATGTATCTGCAATCACAGATCCACTATCTTATACATACACTTGTATTTAAAATTGTTTTAATGAAACCCTTGCATTGTGGTTAACCGCATGAATAAAGCATCATTATGGGCGATAGTTGATTAAAATGATGCTATATATAACTCTTAGAAATACCTTTGTCATATTTTTCCAGGTATATAAAGATGGATATTGTTACACAGAATTAGAAAAGACGGAAGACCTTTCCAGGCTGGAGTAAGTAAAACATGGGTAATTATTAACAGAACATCCCTTGCAGTGCCATTTTTCTGGCCTATCATTGATTTCCTCTCCAAAGTATTAAAGAAGCAGTTCTTAAAACACAGTAGAACGTTCTACATTCTGAAACTAGTCCATCCCTGGAAATGAATCATTATTTACTTCAAAGACTGATTGTGTTTCCACCTGACTCTAGTTTGGGGTTGGTAAATGCTAAGTATGTGAATATTAAAAATAACTACAATATTTCTGTTTCTTCTTATAGGGAGGTCTGTGAAAGCTCTGTGTTGTTGTGCCTGAAGAAGAGATTCCATCAAGATGTTATCTACGTATGTATGACCATTGTTTTTTTTAATATCTGTGATTGTTTATATGTTTGAAAGGTGGGGCATGGGAAGGGAACATGTTGTCTATGAAGATCCATAATCATTTTGAATAAACAATAGAAGAGAAGCAGCTGTCTTGTAGTAGCTCGCCAGAGGACCTTTTGTAGCTCTTCCTGATCTTCTAGGGATTGAACATAGGAGATCTTACATGCAAAGCCTATTCTCAGCAAGAGAAATGGAACTATTTGTTGACATGCCAGCTAAGCTGATGAACATAAATGCAATAAAGTCATATTCTGTTTCTTCCCAGACTTATGTTGGCCACATCTTGATCTGCATCAATCCATTCAAGGCCCTCAATCTTTATTCAGAAGATGTGATCATCCAGTACCAGAAAGGAATGCTGTCTAGACATGCCCCGTATGTCTGTATTTTTAATTCCTCTTTTATTTGGGGGTTTTGTTGGCATGCAGTAAGGCTGGATAGAACCTGTATAGCTGAATGTGGATGTATGGAGAAGTGTTCCCTTTGGGCTCTGGGAATTCATATTGTGGTTTTTTAAAACTTTTTTTGTTTTTATTACTGTTCTGGGAGCCAAATAGGGTTGTGGTGCACAAGATGGGTTGGCTATATAAGTTAAACCAGTGGTTCCCAATGTGGGGGCCCATGCCACACCGGGGGGGGGGGGGGATTTGATTTTTAATGGGGGCAATTTGAACCTTGTTTAAACCAAGTTAATGGCCTTTTAGACTTCCTCCACATGAGTAGAGTTCACTTTTTGAGTAAAGTAAGAATTATATGTTACAGGATTTTAGAGATGCTTAGGTGGGGCATGGCCAAAAAAAAGGTTGGGAACCACTGAATTAAACCCATAATTTATATCCTGTAAATGTATCATTCAATGAATATTAGTTAAAATTCTTATTGACCCTCACGATCTTAGAATAATTTCTTCTGACTAAAACCATCTTTGGAACTAAGCAAAACAGTGTATTTATCATCATTGAGCATGGTATTTTTCCTTGATGTTTTAACCATTTAATTTGGCGGGGAAATATGCCTCTATAGATAAAGAGTTGGAAATCAGAAATTCTTGCTGATCTCTGCAAATTACAGGTGGCCCTCAACTTACGACCAGAACTTAGCTCAATATTTCTGTTGTTAAGCAAGACAGTGGTGAGTTTTGCTCCATATTACGACCTTCCTTGCCATCGTTGTTAAGTTAGTGACATGATTTGTTAAGTGAATCTGGCTTCCCCAAAAGGTGATCATAGGATCCCTTGACACAGCAATCGTCATAAATATGAGTCAGCTGTCAAGCACCTGGATTTTGATCACGTGATCGTGGGGATGTTGCAAGAGTCATGTGAAAAATGGTGATAACTCACTTTTTTGAGTGCCATTTTAACTTTGAATGGTCAGTAAATGAACTGTTTACTATCAGTATTTTTATTGACTTTCTACCCAGGCCATTCTTAAGTAAGGTTGCCCTTGGTTCTAGAACCCTTTAATCCACTGGATTCAGTGGTTCTCAACCTTCCCAATGCCGTGACCCTTTAATACAGTTCCTCATGTTGTGGTGACCCCCAACCATAAAATTGATGTCTGGGTTCCTTAGACCATCGAAAATATGTGTTTTCCAATGGTCTTAGGTGACCCCTGTGAAAGGGTCGTTCGACCCCCAAAGGGGTCCCGACCCACAGGTTGAGAACCACTGCTTTAATCCATAGAATGCAGTGATGGAACTTTCACTCTCTATTGTATTTATTTAAAGTTCTCTTTTTTCCCCTTCTCATGGGGCTGAAGCAATAGAGAAATCTTTAGTTATGATTTACTATTGCAGTAAGGATGACATAATCATGTCATCCTGGACTTTGTAGCTAGTTGTTTTGCTGATGCCACCCCTTTCATATTAATGGACTTATGCAGGTTGTTAGATTATATTCTTCATTGATTTCCCATTGAGATGAATCAGATAGCACTTGTTACAGAGTCTGCAGCCTGAGGTCCTGGATTTGTGCTCCTTAGTTCTACCCTGATCATACCGAACAACAAGTAGCATTCAAGACAGAAGACTTTTGAATGAAAGAACTTCCAAATATTCTCACTAGACATAGTGAGATACAGTTCCAGTGGTGGGAGTCAAATGTTATGTGGGCATGGCTTGGTGGGCATGTCAGGGGAAGGATACTTAAAATCTCCATTCCCTCCCCACTCCAGGGGAAGGTTACTGCAAAATCCCCATTCCCTCCAGATCAGCTGGGACTCGGGTGGCAGAGAATAGATGGGGGCGGGGCCAGTCAGAGGTGGTATTTACCAGTTCTCCAAACTACTCAAAATTTCTGCTACTGGTTCTCCAAAACTGGTCAGAACCTGCTGAATACCATCTCTGTACAGTTCCCAGATTTTCTAATTTCTGTGTCCACAACATTTAGTACATGGGATTTGTTTTTTTTTTAAACGTGTCTCATTACTTTACAACTATGGTTCTTTGTACCTGGAACATCTTATTTTGATGTAGTTCAGTTTCACTTCCAAACTGTTAGGCATCAGATGTGTTAATAGCAGGCGAAAGTATATTCTGCTGAAGAAAAACTAAGAAGATATACGTTTCTCTGAGTTGTAGATATTACATCTTAGGGTGTGGATATGTCAAAGTTAAGAACATTGAACATCTAGTCAGAAAAAGTATCCCCCAAATAATATTACTAAGAATCCTTTTAGTAGATTTTTTTTAAAGCAGCGTGGCCCTATATATGCTCATCCAGAAAGAAGCTCCATTGTGTACTGAAGATTTCATCCAGGTAGCTCCATAGGGTTATCACCTTTGTGACTTTGGTTTGGGAACTGATTTTTAGTATGTTTCCCCTTTTAGTGTTCATTTCAGTATCTGCAGACTTTTTTCTTTTCTTTTAGTGAAGGCTAAGGTAGGAAGAATACCCGTGTAGGTATCATGTTTTATTTCTGAAACGAATAAAACGGAAGGGACATTGCAGAGCAGAGTTGGAAGTTTGGTGGGTATATTAAGAAAAATGTGTTTGTTTCTTTGTGGCTTTCCAGACATATCTTCGCTGTAACGGAAATGGCTTATGCCTTATCTCAGAGCTCAGAGAAAGAACAGTGTATTGTTATCAGGTAAAAGTAAAGGTACCTTTGTCAAGATAATGTCATAGGCTTCTCTTTTTTGATATTTCCTTGTTGTCTTGAATAAATGCAAATTAATCTAGAAGCACAATGTTGCCTATCCCCTTTACTTCCTGAATCTCAGTGATTTCTGTTTTCTTCCTCCAACTTTCTCTTTTCTTTAGGGCTTTGTAGTTTTGGCAACTAATCTGAGGGTGTTTGGGGTAGAGGGCCAGGGGATTAAGTCACCTGGCCTCACTAAACCAGTTGGTTGGCCCAAAAGGAAAGGCAGAAATGATCTGGCTTTGTGTTCTGCATCCTATCCAACTCCCCTTACCTACTTGCTGAGGGCTTTTAGTCAGAAGATCTACAAATGGTTGAAAGAAACAGAGTTGCCTTCTATGATATCATTTTATGGGGTAAACAATGAAAGCTGACATTTTTATAATGATGTTGACTTTGAAACAATACTGAGTTGACATCAGTAAAAAAAAAAAGTTTAAAAAGAACAATCCTTTAACTGTCCCCAACAAAATAACTTCAGGTGCAGGACTGGGTTCCATTTTTTTAAAATGAGGTTGGTTCTCGTGATCTTCTGGAGAAGCCTGGTGATGAAAATTGCAGGACTAAGCTTCCCCCTGGGCTCTCTCTGGACATGTGCCTTTTTCCCAGGACTTTCTTTCCAATCCCTCGTGGTTATCACAGAGGCACAGGGCCCCTGGGAAAAACAGTACAAGGGAAATGTTGGACAAGAGTTGCTGATACAGTTTATGATTAGCCGTTTAGTGATTCTTGTGACTGTGTTTACATTTCAATTTTGTCATATCTGAGACACACATTTTATCAAAATACGTATTTGGGGAATCTACTTCAAAAGGTGTTTGTATGAATAAAGGGCTGTTGTTCTTCTGATTGATTTAAGTCAGGCTGGAGCCATGAGTCCTAGACCACAAACCAAAGACCCCGTAGACGCATATTAAACAGGGTCGGAGGAACACAATATTCTAATTAGATTTTCCTAACATGATACTGAAGAGTACAACAGACCTAGGTGCATATACATTCATCAATTTTGCAGTATTACTTTAAAAGTACATGGACTATTTCTTTGGTAAAATTACCATAATTTATATTATACAGAAGGAATTTACAAAAAGAAGTTTCTCTTCAAATTATGCTAATTTATTGTGATGTATTTTGGTAACACATTAGAACAATAGATGCAATCACGCCACTTTGCTGGAAAGACTTATTATTTCAAGTCCCAATTATTCTGAAGCAGTTTATGGATTATTGTATTTTTATTAATTGTTTGATGTGCTTTTTGCTAGCTGGAATGATTTAAAACTGTTGATTTATTATTGTATCCCTTATGTGTATCTATCCGTGAATCTAGAGATCTCAATTAGGCAATGTGTTTTAATGAACAAAAATACAAATACATTAAATTAAACACTTTTCTATTACATCAAGATGGTCTGATGAAAATGCTGATCAAAATGTTTTTTAAAAAATGTTTTCTGCTGCAGTGGCCAGAGTGGCTCAGGGAAGAGTGAAGCTGCCAAAGCTGCCTTCTTATACTTGTCTAGGCTATACCGAAAGCAAGAATGCCACGGAGGAAAGCAAGTATGATGGTCGTATCATTATCATGATAGAACAATATGCAAGTAATGATAGAAGAAAATATTTATAGCTCAGGGTTGAACTGTGGGGTCCTTGGTGCTCTCCTTGGTGTTTTCTTGCAGACATTTCATTGCAAAGCTAAATAACATCATCAATGATAGAAGGGAGTAGGCTTGAACTGTGAGTATTGGTGGGAGTGTTCTTGATGGTTCATTGATTAGGCTGTCCTTTAATCTTAGCTAGTTTGTCTGAATTGGCAATGTCTTGATTGGGGTATTGTTTACCTCTTGATTGTTGGTCTAGTATTAATCTTGGTGTTAATCTTGGAAGCCTGGCTCTCAGACAAATCAACAGATAGGCAGATAGAGATAAACAACATCTACATACCATTCAAAAGAAACAATCAAAAATCTAGAAAGGAAACGAAACATCACTACCAATCAAAACCTAGATAAACAGAGATTAAGTGTTTTAGCATTGATGATGTTAATGAGTTCAGTAATGAAGCACCTGGAAGAAAATCACCAACCTCAGAAAGTCCACAATAGGCAAGTAACTGAGTCCCTGCTCATTGTTAGCTTACTTTTAACATTACTATGATCTGACCCAGTCACATGTGGTAAATCTCCAATTTATGCAAACTTAATTGATCATTTAGGGAGCCATCTGAAATTCCTGTGGGGTCTGCTAAGTATCTGTAAGCGACTGCAGATCTCTCTTTCTCTCTCTGCAGGTAGAAATGGAGATCTGTGAACCGAGAGAACAAAGTTAGCTGGGAATTGAGGTTCATTGCTTTGGTAGCTCAGCTACTCCTGTTGATTGGTCAATGCTGACAGTCAAATAGGACATTTTAGGGTATGCTTTGGGTTGATCCTGTAGGATCCTGAAACTTCTCATTCATTCTTTCTGTAAAATCTGATTGGTTTCAGTGAGAAAGAACAATTATAGTGGTGGGGGCAGGATGGACACAAAGTTGTTACAAAACCTAGAAGCACCCCTACTTATTGTGAAGCCAGCACATCTTTAGATATGACTGATTATCTCTGCATATCCTGTCCCTGGATGCTGGCCCATCTCAATAAGCGCATTTGTTCTGTTAATTAAAACTCATACAAGGGTTCCATTAATTTCCTTTTATTAAATTGCAGTCATCTTAAATAATAACAGCAGTATTTATCTTGCTCTTATAGCCATCCAGTGTGCTTCCCATCCTAGAAAGTTTTGGAAATGCAAAGACTATCCTGAATGACAACTCCAGCCGTCTGGGGAAATTCTTGCACTTCCACTTGAGACAGTGAGTAGAGAAAGACATTCAGCTGGGCCTATTCCTGCCTTAGGCTTTAGTGGCTCCAACTATCTCTCTGAAACATATGCTTATTAATTGTTTTAGTCAGTAATTAAATCAATTTATATTGGATCAATTTATTATAATCTAATAGCTTAATCAAGCTTCCATGATTGAGAAATCAGTCTGTTAGAAGCTGGGGCTACTATTCAAGCCCCTCTTTATTATGGGGAAGAATGAATTGCTGTTAATATCAGGATCTACACTTCAAAAGGGGATGCAGTGACTCAGTGGCTAGGACGCTGAGCTTGTTAATCAGAAAGGTCAGAAGTTCAGCAGTTCGAAAGCATGTAAAAATGCAAGTAGAAAAAATAGGGTCCACTTTGGTGGGAAGGTAACAGCGTTCTATACGCCTTTGGCATTTAGTCATGCCGGCCACATGACCACAGAGATGTCTTCGGACAGCGGAGGCTCTTCGGCTTTGAAACAGAGATGAGCACTGCCCCCTAGAGTCGGGAACGACTAGCACATATGTGTGAGGGCAACCTTTATCTTTACCTTACACTTCAAAGGGTCGCAGAGTTGAGCCATCTTTAGTTTGTTATGATTTTCTGAATAAAGATAGTTGGTTTAGTTCATATAGCAAGTTAAGCCAAAATCATTTAGCACAGTGTGCAAAACCAATCTGTTTATTGACACGTAATTGATAAAAATCTAATTACACCATAGAAAGGACTTAATTTTCCCTCTCACCACTGGATGTCAGAATCACTAAGACTTGTTGTGAACTATCAAGATATACAATAATATTTTGATAGATCTAATCACCAGGTATTCTCTCTGGAAAGTTGATTGATGCTGAATTCATTGGCTGAGATCACACATAATGCTAAATCACAATGTTTTATTTAACTACTGTTATGTGTAAACCAGAGAAGGAGGGTCTAATGTCTTTCTGTTCTGAGTTTCCATGATTGATTTTAGAAATAAATTTAAATATTGTAGCAAAGACCTCCCATAATGAGTCTCAGACTTTTGCTGGGTCTTACTTCCTCTTCTTGATTTCAAGTACAATATCTATAGTCAGGATGAGAAGTAAAATGACTCCAGGATCCCATCTGAGTTGGTCATTGAGATCAAACTTTTATTCTTTCAAGCTTCACATTATGGAGAGGGAGGAGTTCCCTGATGATAGGCGCAAATACAAGCCCGAAAGTTTGGAAGAATAAATCTTTGGTCCCAGTAGCCAACTTAGATCATATCTGCAACATTTTACCTTCATTCACGTAAAATGACTCATTTTATAATAATATTTTTCCTTATAGTGGTTTCATTGTGGGTACATCGATTTCTCAGTACCTTTTGGAAAACTCTAGAGTTGTTTTTCAGGTAAGCCTCAATCATCCATATGTATCAGACGAAAGATGGTTATGCATATGCATTGTGTAATTAACTACCAAGGAGGAATCCTAATTGGGTGATAAATCCATGCAGTATTCAACAGAACTGAATGTTTGGTAATAGTAATAATAGTAATAATAGTAATAATAGTAATAATAGTAATAATAGTAATAATAGTAATAATAGTAATAATAGTAATAATAGTAATAATAGTAATAATAGTAATAATAGTAATAATAGTAATAATAGTAATAATAGTAATAATAGTAATAATAGTAATAATAGTAATAATAGTAATAATAGTAATAATAGTAATAATAGTAATAATAGTAATAATAGTAATAATAGTAATAGGTTTAAGGTTTAAGGTTTATTTAATTTATAGACCGCCCCCTCTCCCCGTAGGGACTTGGGGCGGTGTACAGACCGTTCATGATCAAAACAACAGAAAATAACATAAGACATAGAACAAAAACAACAATTACTAATAATAGTAATAATGGTAATAATGGTAATAATGGTAATAATGGTAATAATGGTAATAATGGTAATAACAACAACAACAACAACTGGGTGCTATTCCAAAAGCACTGGAATTACATTTAAAACAGTTAAAACTTGACAAAATCACCATCAGTCAAATGCAAAAAGCTGCACTACATCAACAAAATGCAGCTTCCTGCAATACTACCTGCAGAACTGCAAAAAACTGCACTACTCAGAACATCTTATATTTTAAGAAGGTACTTGGTTGATACCTAGGACGCTGGCAGCAAACCATATCAACCTTTAGCACCAGTCACTGGTATTTGTAATGCATTTTTGAATGTTCAGGTGGCTGAGTTTCATGTTTAGTGAATAAAGTATATAATAATCGTGTAATATATTCACCTTCTCATCACCAGATAAAAGGCCTTGTGGAGTTCTTTTGCATTTTTTCCTTCTTTTTCCTTCTTCTTATTTTGGTGGCAACAGAAAAAAGAAAACAAGGAAGGGTTATGTGGAATTATCTAGAATTCCTGTGAAATCCTGTGAATAGGAGAGATTTATTTTCTACTACCAGCTCTGAGGAGACTCAGTTCATTGGGTCCTGATCAGTACCTCATCTTCATAGAGATGCTTTTAAATTGCACAAAGTCTTGGCAGTGTTCTCTAAGAGATTCTCCCCCTAGTCTGGCACCTTCCACATGTATTGGGCAATTCCTAACCCATCTGGTGAGTAGCAGGCTGAGGGTAGGTTGCTGTGAAGCCTCCTTATTTTCCTTATTTTCCTTTTTAAGGGGTGTGGTGAGAGGAGTTTTCATATATTTTATGAGCTATTGGCTGGCCTGCCAATAGAACAGAAAGAAGAACTGTATTTGCAAGAGCCGGAGACTTACTTTTATCTCAACCAGGCAAGTAAACAGATGACTTCAGAGATGTGATTCAGTCATAACAGGATTTGTCCTTGCATTACATCGAGAATGGAAGAAATGAGCCCCTGAGCTTATTTTTTAATGGCCTTCAAAGCCCTTTTGATTGCACTGCTAAATTTTCTTATCACTGTGAGGAACGGAATATAATAAAACAGTGGAAAATAGTATATGAGTGGGTGTCTTCCTGCCTATATATGTATACTTGTGTTTGTGTGAATATATATACACATAAGACACAAATACACATAATCATCCACATCCACATTTGTACCCTATGACTATCATTAAGTGCTGTACCTTATGATTCTTGATGAATGTATCTTGTCTTTTTATGTGCACGGAGAGCATATGCACCAAAGACAAATTCCTTGTGTGTCCAATACACTTGGCCAATAAAGAATTCTATTCTATTCTATCCCATAAAAACAGAAAATCCCATAAAAACATTACAAGTGATCCTTAACTTATGGCGACCGTTGGGACCAGAACCTCTGTTGATAAGCGAAGAGGTCATTACATGAGTTGTGCCTGATTTTATTACCTATTTTGCTGTGATTTTTAAACAAATGGCCATGTTTGTTAAGTCATTAATTAAATCTGGCTTGACTTTGCATGTCAGAAACTTGCTGGGAAAATCACAAATGGTGATCAGGTGATCCCGGAATGCTGCAGTCCTGATAAATGCATGCCTGTTGCCAAGCAGCTAAATTTTGATCATGTGACCATGAAGATACTGTGACAGCTGAAAATGCGAGGACCAGTCATTGGTCACCTTTTTCAGCATTGTTGTAATTTTTAATGGTCATATTTGAAAGGTCATAAATTGAGGATTATCTGTCCAATTTTGAAGTTTATTGCATATTGAAAGCAATACAATAAACACATAGGAGTCAGTCATGGTAAGAGGAGCATTTAAATACTGAAGATTTTTCTAAAATAAAAATGAGTAAGACAATAACCACTCTCAGTTGTGATGAATTCTTAGTACTTCTATCAGACTATAGTTTTTAAGAACAGAGAGGTTCATATCACATTTCCACCCACCCCCCTCCTGTTTTTGACAAAGTCTGATAAAGTCTGAGGATCATCTCTTACCACCAGATCCGATGGCAATTATATAAATCGAGATTTCTAATTCTAACTGACTTCAGTCTAATCAATCATTTTTCTTCTGTCTGGGATGAAGGTGCTCCAATGAATGGTGCACCTTCCAAGTGTCCGTTGGCCGAAGACAAAAAAACAGAATCAGGATGTTCCAAGTAACATCCCAACACAGGATATTTGGAATACGGTATTTCCTGTCTGACACAGGAAATATCATAAAGATATTCATGCTTCAAGTTAATAATTAACAAGACATTTGGTTGACTCTTTCAGGGTAGAACATGCAAGGTTTCAAGGAAACGTGATGATCAAGATTTTCTGGTCTTGATTAAAGCTCTCCAGATAATTGGCCTTTCTGAAGATCAGCTGACTTCCATCTGGGCAGTCCTTGCCGGAATCCTGCAATTAGGAAATATCTGCTTTACTTCTTTTGAGGTTTGTTACCTTCTTGTTAATTTCAGGCAGTCTTCATGGTGGTGCCCGAGTGTAATGTCCCATCCATTCCAGTGGTGGGATTCAATTTTTTTTACTACCGGTTCTGTGGGTGTGGCTTTGTGGGCGTGGCTTTGTGGGCGTGGCAGGGGAAGGATACAGCTGGGAGGCAGCGGGGGTGGGGCCAGCCTATTTGCCGGTTCTCCAAACTACTCAAAATTTCCACTACCAATTCTCCAGAACCTGTCAGAACTGGGTGAATACTACCTCTGATCCATTCCCTGCACTGGGCCACCTTTTTTTTTCTTTTAGAAGGAGATGCATGAACGGCTATTCATATTAGACTAATAAGATGTGCTATCCTTGGACTAGTTTATGTATTTATTTACAGCATTTGTGAACTACCTCTTATGAGCCCTGAATGATGTACAACAAAGCAAGAAATATCAAACATAAGATAATAAAATATGTTCATATAATTGCATAGTCAACATTGCTATTACACCAATGATATGGTGCAATTGCAATACATTTTGGCATGATGTACATATAGACATACACTCTTACTTATGATATCCTTATCTGAAGCTGAACACACTTACAATTGAAGAGATGTTGTGGTGATGTTGCGAAGATGGTGGCCAAGGCAGATGATAGCAGATTTTAGAAGAAGCTCTCCTTTTCTACCACCTCTTACGGTATTAGGCAACACAGTATTAACAGTAGAAACCTTCATGTTTCTAGGTTCTATTATCTGCAAGGACTTGAAATGGAGACCTAACATTAGAATCATCATTAAAAAGGCACAACGAAGAATGTGCTTCCTGTGTCAACTCAGAAAGCTCAGATTGCCCAAGGATCTGCCAACATAGTTCTACATTCATTCAATATACATTCTCATTGTATATTGAGTCTGCCATTTGTACCTCAGTAATTGTCTGGTTTGGCACAGCAACCAAACAGGACAGGTACAGACTTCAGTGAATAGTTAGGACTGCAGACCAGCCTGCCTTTCACTGAGGATCTCCATGAACCCCAGAAAGTGGGCTGAGAAAATATCCACAGATCCCTCACATTCTGGACATCAACTGTTTCAACTTTTCCCCTCAGGACACCACTATAGAGCATTGCATACCATAACAACTAGACATAGTTTTTTCCCCTGTGCCAACATTTCGTTGAACACTTACCGGTAATTCCCACCGCATTCTCTCATCTCTCATCTATTATTTTTTTAAGTTTTTTATTTATTTTTGTTACATAATAAAACCTCTTTTATGAACAGAGTGTTGTCCGAATTCCCCCTTTAACGTTCCCACCAAAAAACATAATTCATTTTACATCATATTTCTATTGTTTCCAATTTTAGGCGTATTACTTCTCATATTTTCCAATTTCTAGTTTTTAACATGTACAAACAGTATAGTTTTTCTTTCTCTTTAAAAATAAATAATTTATCATTTCTTTTCCATCTATTTTCCCTTAACAATATGAATCTTCAAATTTCAAATTTCAAGTTTTATATAATCAACATAACATAATTATTTAACAGCTTTAAGTTTCTTAATATAATTCTTAATTCCCACACATTCTAATTTAAAACCTTATTTATAATACTTCTTTCTGCTGAGTCATATCATTCTACTTATTCTCCTATTTCTAAATTTTCTTTTCACCTTTTCTACTTTTTATGTGTGTCATATCTTTTCTTCTGTATTTTCCCTCTCACTTTTCGATAGATTTTTTGAGTATCTTTCCCCCAAATTTCTCTTTCCCATCTCTACTTACAGTATTTCTCTCTTTATTTTTGGCTAATTCTTGTTTTGGATGCCCATTGAATTTTATTTTCCATTTCTACCTGGTTAATTTCTTGTTGATTTACATTGCTTGTCTGTTCCTCTCCTGTCTCCACTTTCAACAATTTTTCTGGTTCCTTTTCTACCTCTTTGTTATCTTTTAATGTTGCCCGTGTACTTTTAAACATTTCCAACAACTCCTTAAACATCCCACCCTCCATGATCAAAATTAATACACTTTTAATATTTTTACATTTTATCACAATTAATTTAATCCTTCTTCTTAGTTCTTTCGTTTGACATCAGGTCCCAAGATAAGCCAATCCTTTTCCCACCTGCAAAAGTTCTGTATTTTCTTCCTGTGTAGACAAAGTAAAGTCAAGTAAAAAGATGAACCACACACTTCTTCTATTTCTTTGTTTCAAGATGGTATTATGTCTCCTCTCTCCAGTAGGTGGCTTTTATTGTTTCTTTATGTAATCAAATTACTAATTTGTAAAATCTGGTCAGTAGTCGAACCCAAAGTTCAAAATCCATATTCCAATTGTCCTGCTCTTCCCCTCTTCTTTTTCTCTTTAACTTTAAATCTTTCCAATTCCAAATTTATTAACAAAGTTCTTCTTGGTCTCAGTACTCTCTCACCGATAGCTTTCCCCTCCTTTCTTTCCGCCTTCCGTGTTCCGAGTGATATTTAGAACATTTTTAAGCTTCAAATTTGTTTCTCTTACTCTCACATCGGCCAATCTTCCTCCGAATCAAACACTCTGTCCACTTCTCTGCACCTACACAAATCTTGTTCCAGATGCTCTGGCTCCAGAGCAATCATACAAAGATGGCTGCCACCCCTCCACCGCCGATCTCCAGAGAGTTTTGAATCAGACCTGCTGGGGAGCGTGCCTCGTTCCCTGCAAGTGTCCGGAATACCTCTCCTTGTGCCCTGTCCCTTCAGGATGATTCCGGTCCACAAAGGACCTGTCGACGGTGGCTTGCTGGCTGGGTTTTCATGTAGTTGGGCAGAGCTCGCTATTTCCCCAGCCATTCTCACTGCGACACTTCAAAGTCCCATCTATCATCTTTTCTCATCTCCTCATCTTTCCTACTATCTTCCCCTATTGGTTTTCTAATGTTTAGAATTGTTTGTACCTTAATATTAATTAATGTAATTATGATTTATGACCTATGACTTATTACTTGCTGTTTATATGTACACCATGCAGTTATAAACTGGAGACAAAATCCCTGTGTGTCGAATCACACTTGACCAATAAAGAATTCTGTTCTGTTCTGTTCTGTTAGATTTGATTTGATTTGATTCTCTCTTGCATGTGCACACACACGCATAAACACGTTCTTTTGTTACTTAGAAAGAATCCTTTGAGTTTGTGGTCATCCCCAGTGAAACCGAAATCCAGATCGTTGCCAAATTGCTGCATGTTTCAGCAGAGCTTCTTCAGAGAGCCATCACTCATCGAGTCACTGTGAGTATCATTCCCCCTCTTAGCCATGTCTCACTACTTTGCACTGGACTCTCTGTAGAGCCACGTTTCTCAACTTTGGCAAATTTAAGATGTGTGACCTTCAACAGCCCTGAGTCTTTTGGGAGAAGGGCGGCATATAAATCCAATAAACAAACAAACAAACAAACAAACAAACAAACAAACAGGACTTCAATTTAAAATGTGTGGCCTTCAACTCCCAGCATTCCCTTGCTGGCTGGGGATTCTGGGAGTTGACGGCCACGCACCTTAAAATTCTGAGGTTGAGAAACACTGCTGTAGAGGATTGAGTGAATGGTGCTGATTGTATTCTTGCTGGACTTAACGCAGTCGGCTTTTTGCTACTTGTGGCCAGTTAGAAAATGGTGAATTGCCAGATCTTGCAAGAGGATAGTGGGCTATCGATAGCCAGAGAATTGGGTGGCTTTTACGTGGTGGTCCTTGAAAGAGACTGACCAGTATAGGAACACACCCCTGGATTACGTGTGTGTATATGTGCACGTGCACATACATGTGCATATTTATATGTAAGTGTACATGTACAATTTCCCAAAGCCATTCTCTTTCTTGTGATTTAACTGGCTGTGTTTTATAACATTATTAAATTCCTCAGTGACAACAAAAAACAGTAAAATTATTTTATTGTGCTAACAGTAATAAAATGTATTTGCTGAAGTTAGTGGTGCATAGTTCAGTTTCAGACACTAAAGAAAAAAAGAAAAAGCATATAAAAGTCTTTGTGGCATTGTATATACAGAAGAAATTTAAAATTTCAGTGCAGGAATTATGAAAATTCCAGAGGATTAAAGATCCCAGTATGTGTATTTGTCTTGTGGCTCAAGAGCAGGGATGGGCACCTATGGCCCCTTTGCGTCCTGGGGACATCAACTCCCAGAATTTCTGAGCCATGCTGGCTAAGGAATTCTGGAAGTTGAAGTCCACAGGTCATAAGGGCCCATAGTTGCCCATCCCTGCTTAAGAGGAATGAAATCTCCCTATTTTTTGTCCCAATATCTGTGGATTCTGATTCAAGTAGGGGAGTTTCCCTGTATAATTGAGGAAGCACATGGGACTTTGCATTCCTAAAAAAGTTGGATTTCCAGAGAGTGTCCATTTAATGTTTTGCTTATCATTCTGCTTTTGATGGTCAAAGCTGTTGTCAACAATGAGTCTAAATTATCACACTAAATGGATGCTCCAGGTTATATGCAGAAAAGAGAATAGTTTTAGTACAACTGCCCAAAGTCATTTGCTTCAGTTTGCCAGTGGCAGAACTACAAGGGTGTAAGTACTGAACTCAGAATGAATTCTTATTTGTTAAGAAGAGGACATATGTAGCACAGGGGCAATATCCTGTGTCTGTTTTGAAGTCTCCCTCACCATTGTGGAAAAAGAACTCTCTGGTAAGAATAGGTGACTCATAGACATTACAGATAAGCCTTTTTGCAAAAGAGCTTTGCATAAGTTTAGACGTTTTATAAATCCTTCATTTAATTTGAAAGGGAGGTGAGGTTTTGGTGAAGGAGAAGGAAAGCTGTGCCATTTTGGGGGGTTATTAAACCATTGTCTCCAATTACATCTGAAATATAATATAACTGGAGATCAGTATTTCTCTGAATTTGGCCAAGGGGCTGAAGAACATAGAGGAAGTTATTGAATAGTCTTTATGGGCATTTTGCAATTCAGAAATATAGAATATATACTTGGCTTGCAGAATCCTTTTTTCACATCTCATGAGTTCTCAGAAGGTTATCAGGGCACTGCTGAATGATTGGTTGATTTTTATCCTGTAGGTTATTTTTATGACTACGTTGCTTTGGTGATATTGTATTCCTTTGTAAACAAAACTCTTTTTAACTATATCAATTTCTCAGGTAGAGCTTGCATTTTATTGCATGCCTTAATTGCATTATTTCTTTCTCTACCAGGAAGGACAGCTTCAATGCTGCTTTTGATAGTTTTAATATTCCAATATAATATTGGGTTGGATGTTGTAGGTTAAGGGAGTAGACTTCATTTCTTAACTAAATGTATTAATTTCAGTGGGAATCCTGGTCAGTTAACTTGGTCTGGATCCAATCCTGCAATTTGCTTTTAATTTTCAATGTGCTATAAAAAGACAATACATGTTAATAAGTATTGAATTCAGATAGATAGATAGATAGATAGATAGATAGATAGATAGATAGATAGATAGATAGATAGATAGATAGATAGATAGATAAGAGGGAGGGAGGGAGGGAGGGGGAGAGAGAGAGAGATGATAAGACAGATAATTATATCGTACTGTAATGAACAGTGCTAATCTGGAAAACTTTTGTGTATCAAGATATTTGTAATAATGTGCAGTTTTTTATTTCCAAAACCAGATGATCAAAGGAATGCACCTTTTAAATTAATACCTTTTAAGAAGAAAGATGTGAACATACTTTGATGAATAATGAAACTTAATTTTTTTCTGTCACCATAAAATATTTCTTACTGGACAACAGCTTGACAATTACTAATAGCTGCTGAACTGTAGAATCAATTATTCTGAGAGGCGGTAGATAGGTTCTCCTTTATTGGAGGTCTTTGAGCACAACTTAGGCAGCCATCCATCAAGGATACCTTAATCTAGAATCCTGGACTGATCAGGGAATTGAAGCCTCTGGCTTAAACGACTCCCTCACTTCAACCCTATGAATTCTACTATGTGATAAATCATATCAAATTCATTTCCCCCCCTAGGAAACGCATTATGACCAGATACTTAATCCATTGTCAGTAGAAAGTGCTATAGATGCCAGGTAAGATTCTTTTTCTTTCTCTGACACCCTAAAAAATTCATCCATGTACTAATCCTTGCCTCGTTTTCCTCCCTTCTCCCCCTCTCCTCCTTATTCAGGGATTCTATAGCCAAAATTCTGTACTCTCAACTGTTTGATTGGCTGCTGATGAAAATCAATGAGTGGCTGGCTCCCTTGGACATCGACAGCACTGTTGGCATTGTTGACATGCATGGATTTGAGGTCACTTTCTATATACAACATACGCTTTTGATGGGGTGGGGGGGGTCTGCCCTCTGCTTGGATGGATGGAAATGTTGATGAAGACCTGCCTGAGGCACCTTGCTCAGTGGAGGTTTTTAAAAACAAGGCCAGACATACTGTACATAATGAAGAGGATCAGGTGGAAGCATCTTAACCCTGCAATTGCACTCGGGCTCTTGGCAGTGATGGAATTCGAATGCAGTAGTGAGTTGACTACTAGCTACTTTGCATATCAGGGCATGTATGGACTTGCTACCATTCCTTAGTTCATGATTTTAAGTGGGGGAAAATTCCCCGAGGTGTTGTGGCTCCTCCTTATCTCCAAGAAAGAAAGTTGAAATGCAAAGGAACAATTCTCTCCATCCCTTTCATGACTCCAATATCTCAATAAGGAGATGACCCCTAGCTTCGCTGTGGAGGAGGAAAGTCTGGGTATAAAATTGTGTGGTTGTGAAGGAACAATCACAAATTTCAATTCTCAGCATTTGAAGTCTGTCCAGCTTGCAGTATATGCTAAAGCCAGCAGGGCCCAATTGCAAAGATGCTTAATTCAAGACTACATGGTCTTATACATGGACCCTCTCCAAAAAGTTGGGAGTGTATTATTTTATCAATTCATAAGTTTTAATGTTGACAAGGGAAAACTCCTTAAACATAATAGATGACTGGAGAGTAATATTAAGGTAAAGGTAAAGATTTCACTCGCACATATGTGCTAGTTGTTCCTGACTCTAGGGGGCAGTGGTCTTCTCTGTTTCAAAGCCAGTGCTGTCCAAAGACGTCTCCGTGGTCATGTGGCCAGCATGATTGAATGTCAAAGGCACATGGAACATTGTTACCTTCCCACCAAAGATGGTCCTTCTTTATCTACTTATATTTTTACATGCTCTCAAACTGCTAGGTTGGGAGAAGCTGGGACGAGTCACTCCGTTACGCGGCACTAGGGATTCGAACCGCCGAACTGCCGACCTTTCTGATCGACAAGCTCAGCGTCTTAGCCACTGAGCCACCGTGTCCCTTTAGAGTAATATTACATGTATTTAATTTCAAATAAAGGTAAATGACATGAAGTCAACTTCAGCTTTTGTCCTATCCCTACACATCATTTGGGGAGTGACCCTAGTACACTGATTACTAAGTGCATAGTACTTTGTATGCAAGCTTGTGAATTAGAAATGAAAGAAGTTTGGATTCCTTCTTTCCTTCCTTCCTTCTCTCCCTTTCTCCCTCCCTTTCTCTCCCCCCCCACCTCTCTCTCTCTCTCTCTCTCTCTCTCTCTCTCTCTCTCTCTCTCTCTCTCTCTCTCTCTCTCTCTCTTTCTTTTGTTATTTCTTGCTTTCTCTGCAGAATCTTGGGGTGAACAGCCTGGAACAGCTATGCATTAATTTTGCCAGTGAACGTCTTCAGCACTTCTTCCATCAGATAGTTGTCACCCAAGAGGAGGTAAGAGACACAATTAGGAATATGTGGATGCACAATTGTATAAAAACACAATGGAACATGTCAGCTTCTACAGAGGCAGTTTGGTGTAGTTGATCCCACCCTGTGCAAAGAGAAGTGTGGTATAAGGTTAAGGTCTTCAATTAAGAGTGGGGAGATTTATGCCCTATCCTGAGCCATGAAAGTTCATTGGATGAGGTTGTCAGCCTAATCTGTTCTTCAGGACTCCTGGGAGGAAGAAGCTGGAGAGAATCCAGTGTATGTTACCTGGAGGTCCTGGAGAGTAGGCAAGATGCAAATCTAGCATATAAATGTATAAAATAGATATGGCTCTCATTTGCATTCTTTCATGCTACCCACCATGGGCAATTGTCAGCAAAATCACCTATCTGGGTCTTGTTTTACATTTTTTAAATTTTGCAACACTTATGTTTTGGGCTTGCACTGGGGAACATCAGAACACTAAGACTTTATTTAGAATTTTGATATTTTGCATATATACTGACTACTAGGAGGAGTATACCCAAGAAAATCTCCTCTGGAGTCCTGTGTCCAAGAGGCCTTCTGATTTATGCCTGGATCTCGTAGCTGCAAAGCCCCATGGGATCTTGCATATCCTGGATGAGCAAACACTCCTGTCACAGGTCAGAACTTTATTAGGGTTCGTATTCCTCCTTGCCTTTGAAATGCGGAAGACTTCTGTGAGCAAAATGAGCTTTCTGTTTTGCTGTGTACCCCGTCTCTGATTTGAGATCCAGGCAGCCAGGTGACAAGTTCTGGGAAACTCTGGAATCTTTGACACTCGTTCATTTGCCTTAATCCCAACGAAGGCATTACAATGCCCATTTTGCAGTTTTTAAAATGAAATTATGCCTGATTTTGTTACTATGAGAACATGTCATAGCCATATTTGATCAACAAAATATGGGCATAATGAAGCCACTATGCACAAATAACATCTGGGAACCTTCATTGTTTTCTCCCATAGTTACATCTCATGGATAAATGGCATCTGTCTATAATAATTAATAGTCAATCTCATAGTAAACTTTTCATATTCCCAGATTTAATAAAGTTAACACGCAAATCCCAATGGCAAATTGTTTTCTGATAGAAACCTGATGTTAAATAAAATTAAACAGAACTACATTTCCCTAAGCATCTGGATTATTTTGAAGTCAACTAAGAAAAGTACTATCAGCTAGAGACTGCCACCTCCTTTATAGCATACCTGGCCCTTGCTTATTTTCTATTAGTTAAATAAATAGGTAGGAGGGCTACCTAAGTTGGATTCTACTGTAGAACAAGATATCTTTATTTTGCAAAGATATAGTAACAGATATTATAATATAAACAGAGGAGTAAGAAATAATGACTCTCATACACATACACACACACAGAGAGAGAAATATTACAACACTGAGTTGCATTTGTGGGTGTGTCTCTGTAAAGCTTCCAAAATCCTTCCAATGGATAGCATGGATGTCACTGCTGACTCTAATGTTTTATGCCTCTTCTTCAGGCTACAGATCACACCTTCCTACAGAAGTGCCATTACCACCATGCCAACAACCGTGGGTATGTCAAACCAAATCTGCCTTTGCCCATCTTCACTGTACAACATTACGCAGGACCAATTACTTACCAGGTACATTGAGAAGCTTCAAATTCAAGCATTCTTGATTTCGTGTGTCTGAATGTAAGCTGGGGGATGACAGAATTTTAATTGGGATGAAAATAAAGTTGATTTCATCAACAAAGTGAGGTAGATCGTCTAAGGCAAGACATTTTAGTTGCAGCATTCCTAGCTGTTAGTTTTCAATAAATAACTTAAGAAAAAGAATCTGCTTGTGGCATCTTTGTCATGCTGGCTTGGTTGTCCAACTGCAACATATAATTCTAATGTTAGCTCAGAAGTGTGATATTTCTTTTTAAAGTCCTTTCTGAATGTTCTCATTACATATTATGACCATGGTTTTAAATGGTTCTCTCCAAAAACGAAAGTTTTTTTTTTAAAAAAAAAGGCAAACTAAAAATAGAAGCAGTATTTTAATTTTCAAAACAATACAGGCAAAATAGTAAGCCAGAATTGCTGGGAATTTATGTTGTTGTTTTTTATCATGAGCAAGTATTTATAGAGTGTTCAATCTTATTTGTTAAAGACAGCATTATAACTGTCAAGAACTTATTAAAGTTGGAAAGTTGAGTGAATATGTTTGAATCCATACTCTTGTCTTTCTTTCCTTAGTTAGAATTTGAAATCAGGTTGAATGTTTAATTTTGGTTTGGTAGGAGAAAACAATCAGGGTCTGAATTTAGTCTACACTTTGGTGGTTGGTACATTCTCCCTCCCTATAAAATACCTCATTTGTAAGAGGAACCCCAGGGAGACTGATGAGTAACAGTATGCCTTAGTCATTCTGGCTTATTCTTTTGTGTAAAACAGGTGAGGTAAGAACCATCTTGGGGAAAGTCTGGAAATAGATAAGAGAAACCTGTACCACAAGATAGCCACAGTGCAATCCAGAACACACCTACCCTAGTACATAACCTCTCTTGTATTCAATAGATTGTACTGCCTGGGTAAATCCATTGAAGTTACCAGCCTCACATTAAATAAATTAAGAACCATAAACAAGAACCAATTGTGACAATACAAATTCTGGCTTTTCAGGTTCACAAGTTCCTGAATAAAAATCACGATCAGTTGCGCCCAGAGGTCCTGGAACTTTTTTCACACAGCAGTCTCAAGGTATAGTGAATGGATTAGGTTACTGTTTACTTTTGGTACTTGTATTATTTTCTACTCATGAGATAGACTTTTTAATGTATTTATAAGCCACAGTGGCGCAGTGGTTAGAGTATAGTGCAGGCAATGTTCCCTCTAAGCTGCGTGGCCTACAGACACGGTTACTCAGATGCTGGGGCCAAACTCCTGCCAAGAGGAAAGCGTTGGAAAATGAATTGGGAGAAGGTCCAGCCGCCCATAGAAACTGGGAGACCCCGAAGATGAGAAGCAGCGCAGGGCTGGAAGCACAGTCCGCCCACCAGCCTACATTCGGAGAAAGTGGTTCCAAAAATTAGAGGGGGGGGGGAAGGAGGCAGGGCTAGAGGTTTGCTAACTTTCACTGCGATAAGCTGACTGAGGGAATCGGACATGGCCAGCCAACATGATAGCTGGGGAATTCTGGGAGTTGAAGTCCACCATCTTCAAGTCACCAAAGTTGAGAAACACTGAGGCAGAGCCATTTGGCCGGTTTGGCATTTACACCACTGTAATTGGCTTCTAAATCCCCAAGCAACTTTGAAGCCGAGGACGTTGAGTTGAGAGCGCCCCCTCTAGGTCACCCAAAGCCATACCGATCTACCCCCTAGAATGGAGAGAGACGGGCCTGGCTATAAGGTAAGAACGGGTAAGCCCTGCACAGAAGCACTTCAGGCCTTTGGGTCTTGTTCCCTCCTCCAGTTCCGCCCTTAACCTCATCAGGAAGTCTCTGGAGGTGAATCCATGTGTTTCGTGGCATTGTGTTGTGCTTTGCAGAGCAGCACCCCAAGATGCCAAAGCAAACTCCCCAGCCCCCATTTCCACTCTCCTGTGAAATATTGGGGTTATAATGTTGGCCTTTATTACCAAGAGGTTGTTCTGATGTGTATCAGGCCCTTAAATTTCCAGGAAAGCACAAATAGTCCTGGACTACAACAGTTAGTTCATTTGATGACCATTCAAAGTTACAATGCCTACTCCTCTCTCTGGCTGCAGATCAGAGATCGCAGAAAAAGGACACACTGCAGTGTGTGATTGCACAAGTGAAAGGCTCTTAGTTGGATTGATGTCTTTTCCATGGTACTGTAATGCTCTTTCTTCTAAGTTTCCTTGAAATGCTGCCTGATTCCACCCATCCATGATCCAGCATAAAATTATACCAGTATAATATTTGCTGTCTCCATTGTTCATCCCTATGCTGCCATAGGCATGACACCCACAATTGGTAGTCTCTTGTTTCTTAGTGTACAAGGAAAGAGTTTTCCCCTAGCTTGTTGCCTCACTTCCACTTCCAGCTGATGGGGGGGAAATCATTAGACTGAGATAACAGATGACAAAGCATTGCAAGTTTTACAGCCTGTGAATCCGTGAGAGGGCAGATCTAAAATAAAAGAAAATAATAAAACCTTTCCTCTGCCAGCTTGCTTCTCTCAGATTGATTTTATGGAAAATCAATATTTAATTTCTGTAGACGTTTCTTTGATATAGCGCCAATAAAAACGTGAGAAACTGTAAGATGAGACAGACTTTCAGTGAATAACAGTGTACATTACCGTAAACACTATACAAGTATTTTAATATTGCAGACTTGCAGTATTATAAGTGATACTGATATTATATAACACTTTTAATTAAGCAGATATCTTGAATAAACATAACTTTGAGTTTCAAATAACACTGATTTCGTTGTTGTCTTGGGTGACATCTGTGAAAAAAATTCAGGTGCTCAGGCATGAAAATGTGCCACTCAAACACTGTAGTTTTCAGCACACACTGAAAAAAAATTAGAGGGAACATTGACTGCAGGCTATATCTGCAGACTGCCGGCTGACTGCAATTTGGCAGTTCAAATCTCACCAGGCTCAAGGTTGATGCAGCCTTCTATCCTTCAAAGGTTGGTAAGATGAGGCCCCAGATCGTTGGCAATAGGCTGACTCTGTAAACCGCCTTGAGAGGGCTGTAAAAGCACTATGAAGTGGTATATAAATCTAAGTGCTATTGCCAAGTGCTATTGTACAGACAATATTATACAACCAAACATTCATGCACGGAATGCTGTGGAATTGTGGACAAGACACAGTGGAGGGCCATGCTGAATGTCTTTTCATATGGAGTCCTTGTTGCTCTCTGAGTTGCTCTAGAAGGAGGGGGTGAGTCACAAGACAAAGACACTGAGGTGGGGGCCCTTAAACCCCATATCATTTGAATCTTCCTGAAGCTAGGATTGGAGCTGCTGGAGAGAAGGAGGGGGTGAGTCACAAGACAAAGACACTGAGGTGGGGGCCCTTAAACCCCATATCATTTGAATCTTCCTGAAGCTAGGATTGGAGCTGCTGGAGAGAAGGAGGGGGTGAGTCACAAGACAAAGACACTGAGGTGGGGGCCCGCGCGCCTAACGGCGCGCGAATCATATATCTATAAACCAAAATAGCAATAATACATTCTGGATTAGTGTGTTTGAGATTGTGATTTTATTTATTTCAAAATGACTGGCTTAGTTCAATGTAATAGCTGTTTTGCACCTGTCTTTCGCAGTACTCTTTTCAAATTTGGATACTGTCCCCTTTGTAAACAAATTACGAGTCTACATAGGCAGATTACCTATCTAGAATCTGTAATCTGTGCTCTCCAAGCAGAAACTAGGTGTCTACGTCAGCCATTCCACTCTATGGTGAAGCCACACTATCAGCCCCCTCTACCACAAAGATCTTGCAGGAGAAGAGCTGTCTGGACAACTGTGGGATCTGGCAGGTTGAGAGCTGTGAACCATAAACCCAAAGCTTTTGCTGTGACCCAGCAAAACAGATATAGTGCCCTTGCTGACCTTAATGGGGACACTAAAGAGATAGGTCAAGGCAGTTGTGATAATGATGACTCAAATAAGCAGGGGATCGTGGTCCAAAACGAAGAACTTTCTTCGGAAAGGCGAAAAGGGGAACCAGGTATCACACATCAGTCGCAGAAGAAGATCAAGGTATGTAAAAAGAGAAGTCACCTTCTGGTTGGTGATTCAATCGTAAGAGATGTTAATTTAGGAGAGGATACGGAGGTTTTAAAAGAGGTCAGGTGTCTGCCAGGTGCTACTGCCAGCAGAGACAAGAGGCGTATTCTTAAGATAGTCAAGAATGCAAGTAAGGACTGTGACGTTGATGCTATTATACATCTTGGCACTAATGATCTATCCCAGAAAGATGTACTTTCTGTGCAGAATGATTTCCAGAACTTGGGGTATGAACTTAATAGTATAGGTTGTAGGCTTATCTTTTCAGAGGTTTTACCTGTATATAAGGAACAAAAAGGGAAGGGCCAGCGTGTAGCAGAGTTTAATGTTTGGCTAAAGGAGTGGTGTAAAAGGGAAGGCTTTGGTTTTATTAGTCATGAAGCCTGTAGCTGGTCCAATGAAAAACTGTACAAAAGAGATGGGTTGCACCCATCCAAGAAAGGAACTGAGTTACTTGGCATTAAATTCACAGATTTTCTTGATAAACATTTAAACTGAAGAGCGGGGACAGAGAATTAATAGATACAGAACATCTCTGTCCCCAGCAAACTAAAATTCATAGGGTTATAAATGCATGTAACATAGATGTGTGTGTGGGTAAGATTATCACTCCTGCTGTCAAGCAAAACCAAGCATGTAATAATGATTGTCATACCATGTGCATGAATCACACAAGTGGCAAGAAAATAGGGGCAGTCAGGCATAATACAGGTTATGTAGACAGTAAACACAAGGTCAATCAAAATGGACTCAAATGTCTATATACCAATGCACAGAGCATGAGGAATAAACAGGGAGAATTAGAAATTCAAGTAAAAGAGGGCAGATATGATATTATTGCCATTACAGAAACTTGGTGGGATGAAACTGACAAATGGAACATACAGCTAGAAGGATTTAAATTATTTAAAAGAAATAGACCAAATAAAAGAGGAGGTGGAGTTGCACTATATATAAGAAATAACTATGTCTCTACAGAAATAGAGCACAACAATAATGAGAACTATCTTGAATGCATTTGGGTCAATATTAAAGGTTGTGGGGGAAATGACATTGCCATAGGTCTATACTACAGGCCACCCAACCAAGCAGAGGAAGAAGATGAACTTTTTGCTAGTCAGCTAACTAAGGTATGTAGGAAGCACACCACAATAGTAATGGGAGATTTTAACTACCCTGACATCAACTGGGAAACAAACTCTGCACCAAGTGGAAGATCCAACAGGTTCCTAACAAACCTAGCAGACAACTTTGTTTTCCAAAAAGTAGAGAAGGAAACAAGGGGATCAGCCATACTGGACTTAATTCTCACTAACAGAGAGGAAATGATAGAAGGTGTTGAAGTCATAGGAACCCTGGGGGCAAGTGACCATGCAATATTGGAATTCAACATTATCCAAACACAAGTAGTAGAACAAAGTCAAACTAGAGTCTTGGACTTTAAGAAAGCTAATTTCAATAAACTTAGAGAGAGCTTGGGAAAAATTCCATGGATGAGAATCCTCGAGGGGAAAACAACTCAAGAAGCTTGGGAAATTTTGAAAAATGAGATTAGAAAAGCCCAGTCTAACACAATACCAATGAAGAAGAAAAACAACAGCTCCCAAAAGAAACCAGCATGGCTGCATAAACAACTATCTGACAAACTGAAAGACAAAAAAAGTAAGTATAAAAAGTGGAAGGAGGGGGACATAACTAAGGCAGAATATCAGCAAATAGCCCGAGCCTGTAAAGATGAAGTGAGGAAAGCTAAGGCTCACAATGAAGAAAGGCTTGCCACAAAAGTAAAAATTAACAAAAAAAGCTTCTTCCAACATGTTAAAAACAAGAAAAAAGTTAAGGAAACAATTGGTCCATTGCTAGGAGAAAGTGGCAAGAAGGTGACAAGCAACAGGGAGAAAGCAGAACTATTTAACTCATGTTTTGCATCTGTCTTTACACAAAGGGATAAAACAGTCCAACCTATCAAAAGCAGCACCACAAAATTAGGAACACAAATTGAAATAGGGAAGAAAATGGTAAGTGAGCACCTGTCTACCCTAGATGAGTTCAAATCACCAGGACCGGATGGATTACACCCCAGAGTTCTGAAGGAACTAGCAGACGAGATCTCAGAACCACTGAATTATATCTTTCAGAGATCCTGGAACACCGGGGAACTACCAGAGGACTGGAAAAGAGCTGATGTGGTTCCCATCTTCAAAAAAGGGAAAAAATTAGATCCAGGAAACTACAGACCTATCAGCCTAACCTCAATACCAGGAAAGATTCTGGAAAAAATAATCAAACAACGAATTTGCGAACACCTAGAAGCAAACAAAGTAATAGCCAAAAGCCAACATGGATTTGTCAAAAACAGATCATGCCAGACTAATCTTATTGCATTCTTTGATAATGTGACAAAATTAGTGGACCAGAGGAATGCCGTTGATATAGTTTACTTGGACTTCAGTAAGGCTTTTGATAAGGTAGACCATAACCTACTACTAGATAAAGTAGAAGAATGTGGGTTAGACAGCATCACCACCAGATGGATTGGTAACTGGCTGACCAACCGCACTCAACGTGTAGTTCTCAATGGAACTGCATCTACATGGAGGGAAGTATGCAGTGGAGTACCCCAAGGCTCTGTTTTAGGCCCAGTACTCTTCAACATCTTCATCAATGATTTGGATGAGGGAATAAATGGGGAACTCATCAAATTTGCAGATGATACCAAGCTGGCAGGAATAGCCAACACTCCAGAAGATAGGCTTAAGATACAGAAGGATCTTGACAAACTTGAACATTGGGCACTATCTAATAAAATGAAATTCAATGGTGAAAAGAGTAAGGTTCTACATTTAGGCAACAAAAACGGAATGCACAGGTACAGTATAGGTGATACCTTACTCAGTAGTAGTAACTGTGAAAGGGATCTTGGAGTCCTAGTGGACAACCATTTAAATATGAGCCAGCAGTGTGCAGCAGCTGCCAAAAAAGCCAACACAGTTCTAGGCTGCATCAACAGAGGGATAGAATCAAGATCACGTGAAGTGTTAATACCACTTTATAATGCCTTGGTAAGGCCACACTTGGAATACTGCATTCAGTTCTGGTCGCCACGATGTAAAAAAGATGTGGAGACTCTAGAAAGAGTGCAGAGAAGAGCAACAAAGATGATTAGGGGACTGGAGACTAAAACATATGAAGAACGGTTGCAGGAACTGGGTATGTTTAGCTTAAGAGAAAGAAGGACTAGGGGAGACATGATAGCATTATTCCAATATCTCAGAGGTTGCCACAAAGAAGAGGGAGTCAAACTATTCTCCAAAGCACCTGAGGGTAGAACAAGAAGCAATGGGTGGAAACTAATCAAGGAGAGAAGCAACTTAGAACTGAGGAGAAATTTCCTGACAGTGAGAACAATTAATCAGTGGAACAGCTTGCCTCCAGAAGTTGTGAATGCCCCAACACTGGAAGTCTTTAAGAAGATGTTGGATAGCTATTTGTCTGAAACGGTATAGGGTTTCCTGCCTAGGCAGGGGGTTGGACTAGAAGACCTCCAAGGTCCCTTCCAACTCTACTATTGTATTGTATTGAGTTTGCTTATTTGCTTAAAGACATTTTGTTAACAAACTAAGTAACTTCATCAGTGATAGGGGCAGACATTCTCTTCTATGGGAATATCCTTTCATGGAACATTTGGATCATGGTACAGTCTGTTCTCTTATTGATATGGCTCATTGTGGGGAGGATACCAGAATACTCTGGATAGAATACTCCATGATAGAATGCTTTATACTTCCATCCATTCTCTTCTAAATGCCAGTTTGTTTGTCTATTGAAGTTCAAAACCACAAACCAAAAATATTAATAAATTTAGATCTTGAGTGAATGGAAACACACATTTTTTTTGTTAACTGTTCGTTCATATTTTGACATTATTTTGATGATGAGTGGCTTTAATTCTTTCCCTGTGTTCTCTTTGATTCTTTCCTTGTGAAGCTGGTGTCCAGCCTTTTCCAGAATGTCAGGGGACAGCAGGTTAACCAGAGAGAGTCAAAAAGTAGAGTCCAAAGGTTAAAGCATCGAGCATCTACATTGGTATCTAGATTTCAGCAATCTTTACAAGATGTCATTGCTAAATTAGACAGGTAAGGAAATAAAGTTATGTAGCTGCCATTTCCTATGCCTCTATTACCATATCTATATTTGGAGTGCAAGTATGAGAATAAATTAAAAGGGTATCCAATAGTCGAAAGAGAATCTAGCCACAAATATATTTCATGGTACTTTTGAAGATCAGCTCACAATTTGTTATTTTCAGCATATAATGTTAAAAGCATAATGTGTGCTATGTCATGCGACTTATTGGCAGGAGATATACCTAGAAACTTTCTTATGTATTATCCCAGAAATTCTTCAAATAATCTTGGGAATATTCGTGGATTACATGATTAAAATAGAAAAAGTGGTAAAGTGGATTTAACCTGATTAGTGCTCAGATAGGAGGTCTTTAGGAAAATCCCAGGGATACAGGCTACATTAAGGAAGTTTAAAATATATCATTAAAAAGGAAGAGGAAATTAAAAGATGAATGCTGTCCCAGCTCCCATATAGATCTGTCCATGGTGTAAGCAGGAATAAAACTTGACTTGGAGGAGACTTAACTTTAAAATAAACAAAGGAAAGGTGGCTTAATTCCTATCACTTTCCCTAATAAGTGTAGCTAAGTAGAAATCAATTTCCTATATCTGGTATGAGCAGTAGTGACTTAAGATTGTCTAGACTCATTCATCTCATTCCATTAATTAATGATTTTATTTTTAAAAAGTCTGTTAGTAGTTACAATAATCAATATCATCTTAATACTTTGAAAGTGTCAGATACATTCTTCAACATTCATTCATAGGAATGAAACTGTATTTCCCCCCTCCGTTTTCATAATAGCTCTCCTAAACTCTGTCCGATTAGAAAATAATGTTTCACTACCCCCACCCCCAATATACCTTACAGGAGCCATGTTTTCTTCGTTCAGTGCATCAACCCCAATTCCAAAAAGGTAAGAAAGTGATTCTATTTGCAAAGCTGGAACTGAGTTGATTGTCAGGCACTTCTAAGGGGAGAAATTGAATTTTTGTGACAAAACACAAAAAAACAAAAGTTGGAAGTATAGGAAGAGATGGCAGCAGTATTTCATTTATAAAGAACCAGTAAATAAAAGCCAAGAGAGTTTTGCATCTGAGTATTTCAGTTCTTTCTTAAAACTAGAAACATAGTTTTTTTTTTTTTTTAGCAAACAGCAACCTAAAACAATTGAGAATGCCGGCTAATATTTGTAGCAGTACTCTAAATAAATTGCATTTTTGCTCACTCAGAAGTTTATACAAGCCTTTCAATCTCAAATACTGTATCCACATCTCATTCATCCAGCAAAAAGAGTTAAGTGTGTTTTCTTAATGGCATTCGCAAGAGACAAGTAAGAAACTAATGAAATTCAACCTTCACACAATGAGACATTACCTTCAGAGAACATAAGGAAACTTTAAGTTAACATTAACATAAATTAAAGTTTATACTTACCTGGAAAAGTTAGTGTGTGTTGTGAACACTGCAGCTCAGTTAAGCTTAACCCCAAAATGTGTCAGTTTTAGTGTAAACAACCCTTTTTAGGCTAAAGTGGATCCTCTTACATAGCTATAAGAGAGAAGAAATCCTTACAAAAGGAATGATTATCCAATCCACCCAAAGCATTTTTAAAAATCACCCTTTCCCGGATGCTACACACACACACACACACACACGAGAAATGGCAGGACACAGCAGTGTCTCAGTCCTGCCACTATTGTGAGGGCAGAAATAATATCTACTTCCTGACCACCCTTGATGATGCACAGAGGTAAACCAGATGAACAGGAGATCAAATGATTTAGTCCAGTGGTGGGATTCAAATTTTTTTACTACTGGTGCTGTGGGTGTGGTTTTTGTGTGCATGGCAGGGGAAGGATACTGCAAAATCCCCATTCCCTCCCTACTCCTGGGGGAAGGTTACTGCCAGGGGTGGGTTCCAGCAGTCACTACTGCCAGTTCGCTTGCGGGTGTGCTGCGTGCACGCACGCCTGATGCACGTGCAGTGCAATAAAAATTGTTATGCACAGAAGCACAAACAAGATGGTGCCGCCTATGGTGTCACCCGGAGAACCGGTTCGGGGGCGTGGGAGGCCTGGGTCGCTGCCGGTTCTAGCGACCCAAGCCACCAAACCACTACTGGTTCGGCGGAACTGGGCCAAACTTGTAGCAACCCACCATTGGTTACTGCAAAATCCCCATTCCCTCCCCACCCCACTAATCTGCTTTCCAGCTCCATTCTCCTGTTCAGGGCAACAAAAGAAGATCAGCTGGGAGGCTGGGAAGCAGCGGAGGCAGGGCCAGCCTATTTGCTGGTGCTCCGAACTACTCAAAATTTCCGCTACCGGTTCTCCAGAACCTGTCAGAACTGGCTGAATACTACCTCTGACTTACTCCCTGATGCCTTTGAACATGTGCCACGGAAGAGCAAGGCATGTGTCTTAGCCTAGTTCCAGGACATTGTGAAATATTTCTTTCATTTTAAAACAATCCTCTTTTTTCCACGTCTATCATGGCCTTTTGGAATAGAACGCTTGATTCTGTGCCAAACTTAATTAGTTTATTTAGTTGGCTGTGTTTTTTTCTTTTACCAAATGTGGGGCCCATTAGTGCACTGATGATGTTACCTAGTTTGGGTAGTGAAATGTGTGCAAGAAAACAACCAAGCTCAGAGAGCACCAAGGACCCCTCATTTTAACACTGAGCTACAAATACAAATATTCTTTTATAAAAACCGAAAAGCTGCAATTTTGAGATGCACAGTGGGTAGCTATTAATGTACTGATTTTTTTTCCGGCTGTCTTTCCTGTCTTTATTCCATTTGTCTTTTGTGCATTGATCCTAGGCTCCAGACATCTTTGATACAGAATATGTGGCTTGTCAATTGAGACATTTGGGGATTTTAGAAGCCATTTGCCTCAGAAAAGGAGGCTATCCTATCCGCCTCTCATTCCACCACTTCCTAACTAGGTAAAGGTATTTCTTCTTTTTTACTGTATCAGCACATCATAATTTGTGTAAAGCATTTGTGTTTACTTCCATTTTAATCTTTCTTGAAGTAGCATCTTTTAAAATTCAACTTAAAAAATATTGCCTAACTTATTGGAATCAAGTATACAAAATGTTTTAATGATAACTGGCCTATTGGGAAAGGAACTAATTTAACCTACCCAGGTGCCTTTGTATTAACCTCACTTTTAAGGGGATGAGAAATTTTATATTATTTATTTGACTCACACAGGCATTCCTCTCCCCCAATCCCACTGTCCCACCTCCTCCAGTTGGGTGGGGGGAGATTGCCAGCCCTAGACGTGATGATGTGGTAACTTTCTCCTGGTTTAAATCCTCCCATTGAGAATGAGTGAGAACAATCAATCAGTGGAACAGAAGTTGCCTCCAGAAGTTGTGGGAGCTTCATCCCTGGAAGCTTTTGAGAAGAGACTGGACTGCTATCTGTCAGAAATGATGTAGGCAGGGTCTCCTGCTTGGGCAGGGAGGGGGGGTTGGACTAGATGACTACAAGGTCCCTTCCGACTCTGTTAATCTGAATCTAAATGACCTGGGGGAATAAAAAGTCTTTGCCTAGCACTGAAAAGGGTTTGCTTCTGCTACTTGGGTCCCAGCCATGAAAATCAAGTCCAAGATTACCATTGTCAATTCAGAGAAGGGAATGGGCAATCTGCGAGTAGAATCTACAGCCTGCTAGTGAATCTGCAAGGCAGAGAGAGGGGAATTTCTCTCTCAGCCAATGTGAGAGAGAAACCTTATTATTAATTGACCTGACATTTAGCAGCAGCACCTGCAGGGCAGAGAAAAAAGGGCAGAATGGCCATTTCTAGACAAGAAAATAACCTAAGCGGTTACTCCTGCAAATGATATACTTTCCTCTGCCTTTAATTATCTTAATTGGAGCCTCTCCCCCCTCACCCCTCGCTAAGATATCGTAGGTTTCTCTCAGACATATAAAGTAAACATCTGCAATGGTTTGTGGGAATATCCTTGAGAGGCAGGAGGAGGAACAGCTACAGCCAAGCAGTGGTCAGATAAGAGATATTTGCCTCTGAAGTGCTTGGGCTTGTGTGTACTTTCTCTGACTGTATCTCGTGAGACTGGAGTTATTTGGGAAGTGAGCATTATCCTCCCCCGTGTGTCTCAGGTATGGAGCCCTGGCTGGCCAAGGTCCCAGCTGCCTGCAGAAGAGAGACAGCTGTGCTGCTGTGCTTTCCCATGTGGTGGGAGATATCTCGGAGCTTTATCAGATTGGAGTCACCAAGGTAGATTGTCTAAGTGCCTGCTTACTGTTTGGCTTTAGAAAGCTCAAATATGGATATTGGTTTCGCTGGCTCGTCCTTAATAGATACTCCCTTACATACTGCCAAAATTTAGAGTGAGCCTCACGATCATATTTTACTATGCTGCTTTAATTGAAAAGGATTTCCTCTTGTCACATTTGGGTTCTCCTTCTGTTTCTTGGCATAGTGGCATTCATTTTTCTCCCATTCTTAAGAATATCTTTTTCCATATTGCATATGGAAATACATAATTGTGAGACTAGTCACCATATTGTTTCACTTGTTTTAACAGTTAAGCTACTGGTAAAAAAATATTTTTTGACAAAGATTTTTCTGTGACTGCTGGCTACTCCATTTACTGGTGTAATTGCTAGAAATATATATTTGTATTGTTTTATTGTATTCTATTTTATTTTACTGTCCTTGATGACCAAGGTAAATCATTAATCAAAATGACAAAATGTAGGTGCCTTGGACATGAATATAGCTAAATATATTGATTTCTTAAGTCATCGCACATCATGAATAAAGATTGTTAAAATTAATTATACAACAACTTCTTTCCCACCCACTTATCCCTTATTTTAGACAAATAAGACAGTGAGGGTGTGAAGTTACCTATGTGTTAGGTAACCTCCCACTTTTTTATTGTCAGTGCTTTTGACTATTTTTTTCAGGTGTTCTTGAAAGAAAAGACATGGCAGATGCTAGAGAAGCAGCGAAATCAAAAGTTGACATGGGCCATTGTCACCCTCCAGCGCTATCTACGAGGGCTCATCAACCGTCGGCAGTTCCAGGTCTTCAGGCAGAAAATCACAGTGATCCAGGCTCACTTCCGAGGTCATCTGGCAAGGTCAAGAAACAATGACCAAGCAGACAGAGCTCACACTGTATAATGCTCCTAATATTGAAGGAAACTCCATTACTTTTGATGTCAACCGGTAGATTTACTGACACCTATGGGTTATAGCTGCGTTACCCAACAGAGGTTTTCTTTTTCTTTTTTTGTAATAATTTTTATTGTTTTTGTCTTTTTATCACATATTACAATCTTTATATCAACAGTTTGTACAATGTTTCATCATCGTATCTATGTATGTTCTCCTCTCTTTACCATATATTACAATCATTATGTCATCTTATCTATACATTTTTATGATATTTTACATATTTACCTACTTTTATATACAGTTCTATGTTTATTTATGTATATTGTTTTCGGCTTAATTGTTTTTCTTATTATCCAACCATTCATACCACTTATTCCAAATTTCGTAGTATTCCGATTCTTCTTTGTCCTTTAATTTTAGGGTTAATTTGTCCATCTCTGCACAATCCAAGGTTTTCAAAGTCTCACACTTATATCTTGTTTTCTAACTTTACTCTTTTTTTTTTTGGTAAACTTCAGAAAACGATACCAAAGACTGAAGAAAACTCTGCTACACTTTGGGGTGGCCATACTTGTTTCTGGAAACCTGGTTCACAAAATGAGGGAATGCAAGGTAAGAAACCTATTGACAATGAGTGAGGAAAGTTTAATATAACCCTCTTCCTGGTGTGCCACATTATTACCAGAAGAAAGAGAACAACCCTGAGGAGAAATAACCAACCATTTATTGAACAATTGTTAAAGCCCAACTTTACCTGAAAGAGGAACCCTGAACAATAGGAAAGCAAAGATATTTTTTTATAGAAATTAGAAGGGTGCAGGTAGGAAATCCTAGGAATCTGATTTGTTAGCAGTTTTTTGAGGAGAAATGAAGCAGGACCTGCTCCTATATGAGGTTATTTCTATTGTTAAACCTTTTCAGGAGTGCACCAGAGCTGGGGAAGCCCATTGTTAAGGAAATTAATCTTAAAGTAATCAGAGGAGTGTCTGGGATTGATTGTGGATGTTGAGGTTTCACTATGTTGCAATTCCTTTGTTATGGTTGCCCTTGTGCTATGGGCTGCTGTGAGGCTTTTATTCTTTGCTTTATTCTTTGCTTTAGATTGCAGCAGCCCTGGTCTGGGGGCAGGGAGGGTCAGTTGGATCGGATAGGATTAGGCAAAGACAGGAGCTGGGTTTGACCCTGGTCATGTCAAAAAGACAGGGAAGTGTCTCAAAAGGGTGCGGCCTCAATTTTATAGGCTACATTTATTTTCTCTCACACAAAAAAGCTCTTTTAATAAAAGGAAACAATAAACAAAGCTTTGCTGTGAGCAGGACAAACATTATGCTCTGTCTGTGTGTGTGTGTGTGTGTGTGTGTGAGAGAGAGAGAGTTATGGAGAATATGGTAGATAAAATAATCACTCTTTCCCATCCTCCCAAAGGTTGCCAGACTATGTCACTATCTGTATCTCTATGATTAGCATTCTGTGGTGAAAAGATCCCAAGTTGTATATAGTTGATAGGTTCCAGATGGGCCTATCAGCAATATAACATTGACCATGACTATTTAGTTAGGCCAGCGATGGCGAAACTTTTTTGGCTCGCGTGCCATAAGGGGGGAGCACAGGAGGAGGTCGTGCACGGGCATGCCGCACCCATAATGCAATGTGCAACCCCCCTGGTGTGCATGCGCGCATGCGAGGTGCGACCCCCCCCATTTTTGGTATGCTTTTTTCACCCTCCCCAGGCTCCAGAGGCTTTATAGGAGCCTGGGGAGGGCGAAAAAAGCCTCCCCCGCCCCCCAGAGGCCCTCTGGAGGCTTCGGGGACCTTCAGGAGGCTTCCCAGAAGTCTCCGGAGGGCTTAAACTGGTTTGCTCATAGGGCTGGTTTAGGCCCTCTGGAGGCTTCAGGGACCTTCAGGAGGCTTCCCAGAAGCCTCCGGAGGACTAAAAATGACCCTACGAGCAAACTGGAAATCCATTCCCGAACATCCGGTTTGCCCATAGGGCCGTTTTTTTACGCTCCGGAGGCTTCAGGAAAGCTCCTGAGGGCCTCGGGGGGAGGGGACGGGGGAGGCTCTTTTCACCTTCCCCAGGCTCCTATAAAGCCTCTGGAGCCTGGGGAGAGCAAAAAATGGCTTTAAAAAAGGCTGAACTCAGCTGGCCATAGGTTTGCCATCCTGGAGTTAGCCTATTATGGCTATTATAGCTTATGGCTATTAAAATCTAATGCATTTTAGGATCTGTAATATATACTGTATTTCTTCTTCATCATCTAATTATACATAAACAATCATACTTGAATAATTTTTGGAGTGTGGATGTCATTTGATGATTATAAACCTTACATTGGAACACTTTACTGGATAGGCTTCTTGGGAAGCTGTACGCTAAAGGAAACCTCTGATCTGTGATTCTATTACTTTGAGCTTTTAATCAAGTATAAAGAACTTCAGTTTAAATCAAAGATGTACAACTGATCCATCTGGGGCAAAAGTGCAGTGTTAGCATAAGAAACCAATCATTATTCCCCCTTTTCCTTGAGAAGACTTCTTCCAATAAAAGTTGCCGGGAGTCAGGTAGTGTACAAATTTATTTAAAAAAAAAAGACCTGGCAAAAAACTGACTGATATCCTCAGGTATTATTGTATAAAACCCAAAGCTATTCAATTACGTACAGCATCGTCTGATTGGATTTTTCTTGAAGATTTCTCTCTTTTATTAATCCCTTGCAAAACCTGTTCAGGTTCTCCGAACCTGTTCAGGTTCTCCGAAACTCTCCAAAATAAACAGGGAAAGGCAGAGAGAAGGATGAGTCTGTCCTTCTGCTGATCAGTCAATACATGGATATAATTAAATAAAACCCAATAACTACCCAAGAAAGTACCAGGAAAATGTCCAGTGCAGATTCAGCTTGTTACGGATTTCTAAATTACGTTCCTAGTTTAGGTGTCTGTTCTGCACGTATTCTTCCCTCTTTTATGATTCTGTGTTAGAAATAAAGCAAGGTTATATTCCTTTGCTTCAGCATCATCCCTGCCCTTCCTTGTTTATTGTATGACATGGAGATTTTATGGGAGAATTACAACAATAGTTCAAAGTTCACTATTAGAATCGCAGACTCTCCCTGTTGGAAGAACTTTAGCACTCTTTTAATCTTAACCTGGCAGCTAGTTGTATCTGTCAACTGCCCCTGAAAAAACAGGCTTTGGAGAAGAAGAGGAAAAACACCCAATATATCACTTAACAGCAAACTGGTAAGTACCTTTGGGGAACATTGGTTTATAGACAGAAAAGACAAAGCCAGGGAGGAGCTGATTATTGTAGTTCAATCTATCCAAATCTATTTGGAGGAAAAAGACACATGATGCGTCTTTTCCAGAACTTGTTAAAATATTTTCAGTTAATATTTCAGTAAATATTTCAGAGAAAGATGAAATGAATACCTTTTTGGAGTCAAACTGGCAGTTACAATTACACACATCATTTATAATATTAGGTTAATTAACTTACTAGTTAATAAACGGAGCTTGGGATTTAATGGGAGTGAGCAAAGTATTCTCTCTGTGTGTATGAATGTATATAGATATATAGATTTGTTTTTATTTTGACCATTTAAAACTTCCGGGAGCTTAATATTCTATAGCTAATGGTATCCCATCTTCCTGTTACACTTTTCCTCTGTCCTCTTTCTTTGAAGAAGAAATCCAAATCTTTTTTAAACTGGCTGCACACTTTTAACGAATAAAGATGTTGCTATGAACATTTATTTGTATGGTAATTAACATTCTGTGGATAAGGGTGGTGGATGTATGCATGTATCATTGTCACAACGGTACTAAAGTAGAGTGCATACATTGCTAATTGTGAAAATAAAAACAATTTGTAAGACAAGCCAGAGTTGAGGCAAGAGAGAAAACATAGCTTTTCATAAGGTGTATGGAGAGTCTCTATGGGATTTCCATAAGGTCATTTTATTTATTTTTTCAATTGCTTCTTCATGTAAGACGGACATTGGAGTCAACGTATATGCTGCAATATAAATCTATATAATTTACAAGAAACAAAGAATGTAGTTCTCTTTTTCACAGTGCTAAGATTTTTTTTTTGAAAGAGTCTAGCTTGATTATGCATACTGTATTTTTTTTTTAAAAAAACTACCCTTGTTCCAGAGGTCTGAGGGCCGAAAACAGAGCAACAAGTCACTGGTCAAAGGTACTGAAGACAGCAGAATTTGCCTGGAAATGGTAGGTTAAATTGATAATTGATAAACCTACTGGGTGTCGTCTGACAACACCCAAAACTGTACATGCATACATTTATTATTGTGTATTGCTGGATCATGTGTGGAAGTGGGAATATTTTCTCTCTGTGTGTGTATGTGTATTTCGAATTTTCAAGTATGATGGCACTTCGTATGCAAACATTTATTTATTTGACTTGAATGGCCATCCGTTAAAAACACAATTCAAGGTGGCTCACAACAATTATATACCATTAAACGTCCCAAAACAGACAATGCTTAGGGAAAGAGCAGCAACTCAAGGCCGTCTCGAAGGCAAGGAGTGTGTGTGTGGTGGTGGGGGAGGTGTCTGCCAGATCTTTGGAAGTAGAATATCCTACAGGGCAAGGCTGTCATGGAAAAGGGGCATTTCCTAAGACCCACTAGATGGCAACATTTAAGGGAAGGGACTGGAATATCCTCATTCTATACGATAAGGTAGAGTAGGCAGATGCTCTCAGGGAGATCTAGACTTGCAGCTCTAAATAGTCTTTTCTGCTTTCCAAACTGTTAGGCTGAGCTTAGGGCCCACATCCAAAAAACTTTATCCACTTTCTTCTACTCTGTTAAGTAACTTTGGAGAGTAACCAAAGTACTAAAAACTGAATTTTAAGAGATTTTCTATAAGTTAAAACTATCATAATTATAATAATCAGATTTTGATCTTACATTCTGTAGGTTATTGCTTAAACTACAAAAGACAGAATCAAATAGATGTTTATGTTGCTATAGTATGGCATTTGCAGTGATGGCTAACCTTTTCCGGACTGAGTGCCCAAAGTGCGCGCACCCGACCCCCAAAATGTAATGCGTGTGTGGCCCCCGCGCATGCGTCCTGCACCCATGTATGTCTGTGTGCTTCCTGCACATGCCCCCCCACCCCCGTGATCCTCCCTGCATGCACAGCAGAGCCCCAAACACCAGCTGGCTGGTGGGAGGCGTGCGCAAATCTGCAGTGGAGCTGAACTGGGGCGACAGCTTGCGTGTCATCAGAGAGGGTTCTGTGTTCTATCTCTGGCACACATGCCATAGGTTCGCCATCATGGACATATAGTATATCCATTGCTCTTCAGGTTATTTTGCATGAGTAATTTAATAATTTAATGCTTCTGCAAGGGGGTTGTTGAACTGGAGGGTACAACCACATACTGAAGCCCTGCTCCTTTGTATATGTATATGATATCAACGCACATAGAAAGAGCCAGGGCTTCAATCCATGGTTGTTCCCTTTCATTGCAGATCATCTGAGTGGATTGATTTTATATTGGCGAAGACATCTTTGCATGATTTGTGCATTGATTAATGTAACACAGCATAAACAAATGTAGCTGATTTGGGAGCTGATTTGCTTTGACAATAGTTCCTGGTCTGGTCACCTTGTACTTGACTTACTGAAGTTCACTATCCTTGGACATGCCCTTGGAGACTATTCAAAAACTGCAATTATTGGAGAATGCAATAACATACTTGCTGATAAAGTATTTCAGCAGAACTCTTGTTCTAAGAGTTTGGCAAGTTATTTCAGATTACACTTGAATGTTCTGGGGAACATTTCATCTAGGGAACCAGTGGTGGGTTGCAGGCGGTACGCCCCGGTAGGGGTGTACCGTGCCGGTATGGTGCTCTGGGGGGGCCCATTCACCCGCTCGAGCTCCTTACCTGTATTTGAGCTCTTCGGCGCTTATGCGCATGAGCAACTGGAGCATCGTGGAGGCATCAGAGAGGTAAGGACACATGCGTGTGCTGTGCACATGCATGTGGGAGACTCCGGGTTCCATTGCACTGAACCGGTTGCAACGGGATCCGGACCCCACCACTGTAGGGAACCTTGTGCTCTGAATAGAGTCTACCTGTTGTGTGAGTTCAGCTTCAAGAAGGTGTCTTTCCATTTAGAAGTTCAGATCCAGAAGCAGATCTTTTCGATAGCTAGCCCAGCTACTATGGAATAAGTCATCCCCAGTGCTTCCTGTCAAAAAGTTAATTTCTTTAACTTTCAGGAAAAAGATTGAATCTGGAAGTTTTTAAGAAAACGGGAAGTTTTTAAGAAGATATTTGATAACCATTTGTCTGAAGTGGTGTAGGTCCCCTGCCTAGGCATGGGATTGGACTAGAAGACCTCCAAGGTCCCTTCCAACTCTGTTATTCTGTTAAATGGACAAACATCTGCCATACACCACCCCAGACTTAACAACTGTTGATAAGAAAGACAAAAAAGTCTGCAGAGTGAACCATTGTTGTGTCAGGAGGCAGCAAAACAGCAAATCCCAAAACATGTGGAGCATCACTTGAACACCATTGGTATTGACAAATTCACCATCAGTCAATTGTAATAGGCAGCTGTACTTGGAACGATACTGCAATGATACCTCTAATACCATCAAACAGCTGCCTATCCCAAGTCCTTTGGAAGGACTTGGTAGGTGGATGCCAAATTATATATTCCACAAAACATCTAAACATCTAGCTGCCTGTGAAACCATGATAATAGTAACGACAGGAACTATTGATTTCTGATTCTTCCCTTTTTATACATTTACTAATTTGCAATATTTGTGGACATTCAGGCCCCTTTAAAAGCCAGAGTCTTTTATATAGGATTCTTTCTTGCTTGAATTTAGTTACACTTCTGTTGTGTAAGTGTACTGTTATTTTTACGATTGCTGTGCATTCGCCAAGTTTAAGTTCCCAATTAGATATTATTGAGATTGTGTCTTTCTTCCAGTGTTGAGCAAAGTTAATTCTTGCTGGTGTAAACATATACATTATGATATTCTTTGTTGATTTTTTTTTCTGAGATTGTGCCTAGTAGGAAAAGTTGTGATTTCCATTTTTTTCTGATTGTGAGCCATCCACAGTCTATGTTTAGAGTATCAAATAAATCTTCTGTAATAAATAATAATCAAAGCATTTCAAATCAAAAATAGTTTACATTACAGAACTAAACTACAAGTTATTCTTTAAACCCAAACAGGTAGGGGGGCCTAACGGAGTGGTAACAATGTACAGAAAAATATCCTATTCCTCATTAATTCCTGTGGGAGTAATTTACAAATGTAATGGAGTGGGCTCAAAAATACAATTACTGTGAAATTGTACAGTGCTTGAAATTCTTTTGTCTTCTGGTTCCCATTTCTGCCCCCTGCCAAAAGGGGGAACAAAATGTAATGTCTCTACAGATTGAATGCCACATTATTGATTTTTTTTCATGAAAATATTTCATGGAGTCTAAGAAGCAGCAAAGGCACGTACCCACTTCTCAACTGGAGAAGCCCAACCAATCAAGTGCAGATTTGGCCTAGCCATTTCCCAATATTAAAATCTCAGACTGCTTCTAGTTAAGGGATTGCCATTATGATGGGCTGCTCAAAACAGCTGCTTGTGTCATTCCAGCAAGTGTTGTGTTGATGCACAACTGATGCAATAAAATATTCTCCTTTGGAGCAATTATTAGCAGTGTATGTGGGTGTGCTTGCCTTTGGGTCAATTTTGGGCTTCTGGCGATTGACTGCGCCAGTCCCTGCAGCTTCCTTGCAAACAATTTGCCACTGGCGTCTTCCTAGAGCTGAGAGGGAGAAACTGCCCCGAGGTCATCCAGCTGGCTTGGTGTCTATAAGGCAGGGTTGGACTCACCATTTCCTGATTTTCATTCTAGTATCACACCAAAAATGGCTCTTTTAGCAGTGTAATAGCCATAAGGAAATGGAATGTATTTTACAGCTTTATGGTGCCAACAGTACAAAGTCACATGCGCTCTGCTAAGTTGCGTATTAGTCATTGAACCCGATCTGATTTGTAAACAGATTTGCAATGTCTTTGGTATCTAACAGGAAAATGAAGACTGCGTTAAACGGACTTGCCCAAAATAGGCTTTATTTAGACAGACATCTTCTCTCCTTACAAGAGCAGGGAGAAAGTAACAGAATAATAGAGCTGGAAGGGAACTTGGAGATCTTATATCCAGTCCAAACCCCTGTTCAATATATAGCGGTTTCCTTCTTGATTTAGAGAATCTCTTCTCTAAAAAAGTTTTCGAGCACCCACACCTTCTGGAGGCAAGTCATTCCACCAAGTAATTATTCTCACTGTCAGGAAATTTATCCTTAGTTCTAGGTTGGTTCTCTCACTGATTTGTTTCCCATTCATTGTTCCTTGTCCTGCTTTCAGGTGCTTTTGATCTATAAGGCATTATCTTCTATTTGCATCCTTTCTGTGTTTTCCCATTGTTTATTCCACTTTTCCTTCCCATTTTAGAAAACAGTAGCATAGCTGCACAGAAGCTTTAACTGAAAGCTCCATGAGCCCCTCTGGCTAGAAGATCTCCCAATCCCAGGAACAAAAATGAAGAATAGGAAGCGTTCATAGAACCAGAATCTAACATTGCAATTAAGGGATTAAGCACAGGATTAACATAGACCTGGCTTGATCTGATCTTGGGCTCCACTCTGGCTGGCCACACTACTAAACAAGAAAGGACCTGAGAAGTGGGCTGTCCAGAGTTATGACAGATAACTAAATCTGTACTTTCCTGTAAAGAGCTATATAGGGGCAGCATGGATTTAGCAATTGTTTGCCATTCATTTCCCTGTGCTTTTGAGAGCTTCTCTTTCATTAATGAAAAAGGGATATGTTAGATTGGGTAATGGATAGGCACACAGAGGTTTAACGGTAACAACAGCTCTTTATTAAGTACAACAAGTGAGAACAATCCAGCGAAGGTTGAGTCTGACAGCAGCCCTTTTATAGGATCAGACCCTTCAACCAATAGGATTAAACCTCTATTCCCACTGGAACAGAGGACCTTGGTGGGAACCACTGTAGTTAGAACAAGTATCTAACATCCCTCCCCTCTTGGGTAGAATAATCCTACTTTTTATGTAGTCATGCAGGTAGGCGGGCATTTGGGTAGCTCTGCCAGACCTGCGCAGTTCAGTAGGAGGGGTTTCCTTGGACAGGTCAGACAGACCTGTTTGCTCCGCAGCTCCGCTTGGTGGAAGCTCCTGGAACCTTTCACAGGCTGCGGCTGGAGCTTCTGGAGCTGGTTTGCTCGGAGCTTGCTGCGGGCCTGCAACATAACCAGATAAGTTTCCCGGTACCCTCGGGCTTGAGCTGGCCGTGGAAGGAGTGAGTGTTTGCTCTGTTTGGGTAGGGCTTTGGCTAACTTGTGCAGGAGTTACCTCTGGTTGTCTAAGAGTGGAGTTGGAGAGGCGGCCACGGAGTTGGTCAATATGCCTTCTCCAATTCCTACTGTCCTCGAGCTCTAAGAAGTAAGAGCGAGGGCCAGTGATGCCTATCACTGTGGCAGGAATCCACAGAGTTCCCCCGGCATAGTTGTGGGCATATACCGAATCCCCTAAATGTCCGAATCTTGCATGTGGGGTCTGGGTTCGATGAGGCAGAATAATTGGGGTGTAGCCGGTCTAAGTGGGACCTTAGCCAGTGACCCATGAGAAGCTCGAAGGGGCTGCTCCCTTTAGTGGCACTGGGTGTGATGTGCTGAATTAGCAAATAGTGGTCAACCCGTGTTTGCCAATCTTCCGGGCCCATCCTAGAGAGGACCTCTTTTGCAGATCTCACCATTCTCTCCACCTGACCATTGGAGGCTGGATGGAATGGCACGACCAGGGCATGCCTGATTCCCTGAGCTGCTAGGAAGGTTTCAAATTGCATGGCCGTAAATTGGGGCCCGTTGTCAGAGACCAAGACGTCGGGCAGGCCGTGCGTGGAGAAAAGTCTCTGTAGCACCTTGATGACTGCTTCTGCCATAGTGGAGGTCATCAGGACTACCTCTAACCATTTCGAGTAGGTATCCACAATTACGAGGAATGTCTGGCCATGAAATGGGCCAGCAAAGTCAATGTGCACCCTAGACCACGGTGCTTGAGGTCACTCCCACTCCTTAGCGGGCACCTCCGGGGGAGCTGGTCTGGACTCCTGGCACTGTGTGCAGGTAGCCACCCATTCCTCTATCTCCCTGTCCATGTTAGGCCACCACACGTAACTCCTAGCCAAAGACTTCATCCTGACAATTCCAGGATGCCCTATGTGTAAAGCCTCTAATACTGCAATGCGCAGTTTGGGTGGAACAACAACCCAGTGCCCCCACAGTAAACAGCCATTTACAACCGATAACTCATCGCGTTTGGTGAAATACATTTTGAAATCAGCCCCAAAAGGCCCCTTGGGCCACCCCCTCCACACCAAGTTCAAAATTTGTTTGATGGTGGAGTCCTTTACAGAGTGACGGGCAACTCTTTATTAAGTACAACAAGTGAGAACAATCCAGTGAAGGTTGAGACTGACAGCAGCCCTTTTGTAGGGAGCTGTCAGACCCTTCGACCAATAGGATTAAACTTCTGTTCCTGCTGGAACAGAGGACCTTGGTGGAAACCACTGTAGTTAGAACAAGTATCTAACAGGATAGGCTTGTGTGGCTAAAACTAGTCTCTTCTATACTTGGGAGAATGTAAGTTTAGCCATTTAAGTTTTGAAAAACTGCCAAAACTTAGCTTTGCCTGGGTGAGTCTGATGATCAAGGCCCAGTTTAACTGGTTTGAAATATGTTAAACCCCAGTGATCATGAGAGAGAGGGGGAGGGAGGGGGGAAGGGAGATATGATAGACGCAGACAGACAGACAGACAGACAGTGGTAGATAGTTATAGAAACAGAGATAAAAACATCACTAACACGGTAATGTGGTAGAGACAGCTCAGATCTACCTCTGCTTACACTGCTTCAATTTAGAATTGATCATTTTATCATTTGAGTCTACAATCCCTGCGGCTGGATTTTGATAGGAACTGATTCTCTCAACAGCTGATATGATACCGAATGTTGCAACTGTCAACATCATGGTTTGGAAATCTAAAAATAACTTCAAATCAGAGGTGGGTTTCCGCTGGTTTGCCCTGTATTGGATGAACCGGTAGTGGCGGCGGTGGGAGGCTCTGCCACCCGCCAGGATGTTTCTGCGCATGCACAGAGAGAACTGGTAGCAAAAAAAATGGAAACCCACCACTGCTTTAAATATCAAAAAAAAAAAAGGTTTTATAAGCCATGAATCCAAAATATATGGAAAATTTGGTATGTAACCAGGGAAAAATGTTATTAGAAGAGCCTAAATTGGCTGAAGTTTAACAAGGTGCTTTTTCTGGGACATTTGGCCACCTACAAAAATAAATTATTGAAGGCAGGTGCCTTTTTTCTCCTTTCTTTAGAATGTATATACAATTCTATGCAATTCTATACTCTGTTTCCCATATTGCCTGGTTGATGACTTTTAAAATTATTGTTAATGGTTTCCGCATAAAATGGGTTTTCTGATTTATTTGTATATGCTTGTTATGAAAGTGAGGGTTTTAGTATTATTTTTTATTGAATCAAATAAACTGCACTTTACACGAGGAGGGGAATTAAACCAACCTACTGCCTTTGCTGCTGTTTCTTCTCTTTAGGATGTCCGACGGCTCGAAATTCCTGCTGAGCTCGCAGCTCTGCTCCGCTTGGCTCAGGGTGAGTAGAATGCCTTGCATTTGAATAAAGATGGCATCCTTGGCCTGCAAAATGTTTTCAGTTCACTTCCAAAGAACGGGTTTAAAAATAAACCTAAAGATCACCTTAAAAATTAGGATTCCACGCCACACCCCCAGCTGAGGATTTTCCTGCTGTTCTCCCACCTGCTTGAATATTTTCTAAGTACTTCGGATCCAAGGGAGGTTGTTTTTATCTGATAATATGACTCCTCATTTTAGATGTGAAATTCAGAAAAAGTATTTAAAGGTTCAACTTAATTTGACAATTCCTAAGGTGCATATAGTATATTCAATGTGTAAACGGTTGTAAACGAGAGCTGGTTGCCAAGTGCCCAAATTACAGTCCCATGACCCTGAGGGTGGTGTGATAGTGATAAGTTCAAGTACAGGTTGTAAATCACTTATTTCAAGGCTGTGATAAATTTGAACTCTCATTAACAGCAGTTAAGTCAAGGGCTACCTGTACAGTAGTGAACTTGGAATTGATTGCGAAGGTGTTAAAGGCATAGTTTTGGTTTTCTTGGTTCAAGAATAAAGGCAGGGAGCCTACTAAAGAAATAAGAAGGAACTTATTCCTATAGAAGACAATGACAAATGTAGACAAGGATATGAAGAATATCTTAGCATAATTATTAAAACAATGGTATTTCCGGTAATAATAGGTGGCTCATGAAATCTCTACACTGAGAAAGGATGAGAGAAAGAAAACAAACAAATTACGAATGGGGAGATGATAATTAAGTACACTGTGGATTTCAAGGAGAACCATCAATCCATTCCAGAACCAAAAAGAAGTGGATGCTTTTGTGATCAACAAGCACAAATATTTTATTTTAGGGTCAAAATCAGGTGTGATTCACTTTACACTTTACATTACAATTGTCTTGCATATGAGTGAAGTATTGCCGGCGGATCACTAGGAAAAAATATTGTGCAATGGAAAGAAGATAGAAACAGAAGAACAGATATGAGGTCAAGCAGATCATTGGAATGTCTTCAGAAGGGTTATGAATTGAGCAGATCCTTGGTGCTTTCTGAGCTTGCTAGTTATCTTCCAGACATGTCATTACCCAAACTAGGTAATATCACCAGTACTGATGATATTACCTACTTTGGGTAATGGCATGTCTGAGTAATGAAACATCTGTAAGAAAACAAGGAAGCTCAGAGAGCACCAGGGACCCCTCATTCCAAACCTGAGCTACAAATATTCTCCTTTATTTGAGCTATGAATTATTTCTAGAGGCAGGTTAGAACTGTGAACATTTGTCCATAAAGTCACAACCCTACAAGTCAAAACTGACTAAGTGACACCTAACCAACATGCATACAGTGATGGCTTGTTTAAAAGAACATCTGTTCTTTTAAAAGTATTCTTTTTACATTCAAATTCCACAGACTAAAAACAGGTTTTCAGCAGTTATCGTACTTAATATCCCAAGCCACACTGTATCAGCACGTGGACACTTTATTTGAGCTTGGGAGCATAGTAGGGCTTTGTTAATATTTGGATGGCATGACCATGGGATAATTTCAAAGCTATAGGCTAGACTGGGATGTTGAAAAACATCCTAGAATAAGGTAACAACAAACTGCTTCTGCATTGCTGCCAAAATTGTACTGCTACATATCCTAGGCATATGTTAATGTTAATTTAAGTTTTATTTGCATTTTTATTATGATTTTATTGTGAATTTACCCATTTGAATATCCCTCCCCCTCTATCTATCTATCTATCTATCTATCTATCTATCTATCTATCTATCTCTATCTATTTCTATCTATCTATCTATCTATCTATCTATCTATCTATCTATCTATCTATCTATCTGTCTATCTGTCTATCTATCTATCATTTATCTATATCTATCTATCTATCATCTATCTATCTATCTATCTATCTCTATCTATCTATCTATCTATCTATCTATCTATCTATCTATATCTCTATATCTCTATATCTCTATATATCTATATCATCTATATCTATATCTATCATCTATTTATCTATCATCTATCTATATCTATCTATCTATCTATCTATCTATCTATCTATCTATCTATCTATCTATCTATCTATCTATCTATCTATCTATCTATCAATCTACATCTATATATCTCTATCTATATCATCTATATCAATATCTATCTATCTATCTATCTATCTATCTATCTATCATCTATCTATCTATCTACATCTACATCATATACATATACACATACATATATGTTTTCGTAGATTTTCATGGGTGTAGGTATGCTGTCTTCTTGTGGTTGGGTCTTTTCCCGTGTAAGATTGATATTGTCTTGGCAACGTTTTGGCGAGGTCTCACTCGCCATCTTCAGGCTGGCGTTTTCGGCTTAAAGCGTGGTTGGAGCTGCCGTCTTTCTGTAAATCTTGGTGGGGGGGGTGTGGAGTGCTGGCTTTGTTTCAGTAAGTGGGTTGATTGGCTATGTGGTTGTATCATGATTGGTAGATTGGTGCTGATTGGTGCTGGCTGTGTGTCCATTGTTGTTTTGTGTTGTAACAGCCTGAGTGGTGGGTGGGGCTCGTTTGTTGACTAGGGCTGGTTTCCAGATGTCTGGTAGGTGGGAGGTATCGTCCAAGGGTGGGTTCCTGCCAGTTCTAACCTCTTCTATAGAAGAGGTTCCACAAATCTACAGTGCCGTTTAGAATCGGTTCCAGCTCCCTCCCTCTACCCATCCGCACATCATCAAGATGAAGAGCGAGAGGAGGAATTCTGGGAGTTGAAGTCCACAAGTCTTAAAGCTGTCAAGTTTGAACACCCTAGGGTTTTTTTTTCTAACGGGTTAGGGGTGCAAGGGTCTTGTCACTTGACAGCTTTAAGACTTGCGTGCTTCAAATGCCAGAGTTTCTGAGCCAACATTTTGGTTGCTAAGCAAGAGCGTTGTTAAGTGAGTTTCACCACAAGTTGCCCACATCCACCCAATCACCTGGCTGGCAAGCCACTCCCACCCAGTCACATGGCCGGCAAGCCACTCCCACAAAGCAGGCCACACCTACAGAAGAGGTTCTAAAAATTTTTGAAACTCACTACTGGTATCGTCACATTTATTCATGTTGTGGGGGTGTTTCTCTATTTCAATAGCTTTCATAATTATTCTCTTGTTGAAGTGTTCAGTTTTGGAGATTAATTTGGTTCCTTCAAAATCTCCAAAACTGAACATTTCAACAAGAGAATAATTATGGAAGCTATCGAAATAGAGAAACACCCCCACAACATGAATAACCGTGACGATACCTCCCGCCTACCAGACATCTGGAAACCAGCCCTAGTCAACCAATGAGCCCCACCCACCACCCAGGCCGTTACAACACAAAACAACAACGCGCACACACACACACACACACACACATGTTTTCGTAGATGTTCATGGGTATAGGTATGCAGGTCTTGGCGTATTCGGGTCTTTTCAATCTTACACGGGAAAACACCCGAATACGCCAAGACCTGCATATATATATATATATATATACATACACATACACACACACACATCTATCTATCTATCTATCTATCTATCTATCTATCTATCTATCTATCTATCTATCTATCTTTACCTCTACATTTACATCTACATCTACCCTTTTCCCTGAAAATAAGACCTCCCCGGATAATAAGGCCAAGCTTATTTCGGGGTCAAAAAAAAATAAGACCATGTCTAATTTTGGGGGAAACACGGTGCCTGCCTGCCTGCCTGCCTGCCTGCCTGCCTAACTGCCTACCTACTTACCTACCTACCTATCTATCTACCTATGGTTTATTTTTATGTAAGCCACCCAGAGTTGCAGAGAGATAGGTGGCAAACAAATTGAATAAATAAATAAATAATGCAGACACTGGGAGCTAAGCTTGACTTAAAGGAAATGTTTGTTTTTTTCCCCCAAAAGAAGTCTCTCCCCTACTTCATTTCTAATGCTGAAATTACACCTGGATCAAAGGTGGGTTCTGGCAGCCACTACTGCCGGTTTGCTCGTGGGCCTGCAGTGTGCCCTTGGTGCTCAGCGCGTGCGCATGCGCAGTACAATAAAAATTGTTCTGCGCATGCACAGAAGCAAAAACAAGATGGCAGCACCTACAGCACCACCTGGAGAACTGGTTGAGGGGCGTGACAGGCCTGGGTCTCTGCCAGTTCCAGCGACCCAGGCCACCAAACCACCTGGTTTTCCATTCTCATGTTAGATGGTGTACTTGAATTGGCATGCCTTCATTATATTGAAAGATGATTCTATCCTATGCAAAATATTGTCTCCGATCCACACCGATCCTGAACTGGGGAAAAGGATCTGTGGAGCAATCATCAGACTTTTTCCAGATAGCATCTCAAGCATTGTTCTCTAGGGATAATTCCTTGATTCAATAATCTCTTTTAGCAGTTCCCATAAATACTGTTGTAAAGCATTATTAAAGCCCTGGGAAACATTAAAGGGGAGAAGGAAGAATATCTGAGAGTAATGCGCCCTTCATCCATCCGTTCCTTTCACAAAGATGATGAGGATCTGGCAACCAATTAGCTCACCTGAGCTTTTGCTCCAGTGGGAGCGGTCCAAAGGCAGTTTTACAGCATCCCTTCTGGAGATAGATAGTGGTGGTTTTCCACTGGGGGGCACTCTTGCCTCATCCTGTCTCCTTTGCTCCTTCGAGTTCTCACTTGAAGCCAAAGAGCCGTAGCATCTTCTTCCCTTCTCCCTAGGGCGCTCAGGAATAGTTTTATGTTCTTTAGCATTGTAGCTGGTTATCTCTCTCCCGCTGCGAAATGGACGTGTGAGAGAAGAGTTAAAACAGAGGCACTGGCAACAGTGACTGACTAACCCTTATTATGTCCCTCCCATTGGCCAACAATTGGAGTTGTGGTTTTTTTTTCTTTGAATTTTTAAATAGTTTTAAACTTTTGCAGATCCACAAATGGATGAAACGGATAGAGCAGAGGTCTGCAACCTTAAACACTCAAAGAGCCATTTGGGCCTATTTCCCACAGAAAATAAAACACCAGGAACCACAAAAGCTGGGGGGGGGGGGCATGGCCAACCCGATGTCACTCACTCCCACTGAGTCACATGACCCCCTCAGCCATGCCTACCCAGGTTTTGTAGCTCTCTATGTTTTCTTTTCTATAGAGCAACTTCTTAAAGAAAGTCATAAAAGGAAACCTCCAGCATTTTAATGGGACACATCTTTCTCTCTAGGGGACCAAAATATTATTCACAATATCACTGCAATTGTCCCTGTACTCATAGGTTGCAACAATAGCAACGAGGGTAACAATCACAATAGATAGTCCTCAACGTAGGACCGCAATTGGAAATGGAATTTCCCTCTCCAAGCAAGACAGTTGTAAAGTGAATCACACCTGATTTTATAACTCTTTTGGTCGTGTTTGTGAAGTGAATCACTACAGTTGTTAAGTGAACAATATGATTGTTAAGTAAATTCATTTTGTCCCATTAACTTTGCTTGTTTGAAGTCACCTGGAAAGGTTGCATACAGTGATCATATGACACACACACACACACACACACACACACGATGCTGCATAAATACAATGCCAAGTACCAAATTTTGATCACCTGACTATATAAATGTTGTAACGGTCATAAGTATGATGTCCCACCGTATGTCATTTTTTTCAGTGAAGTTGTAACAAATGGTTTTGAACGGTCATTAAACAAATGAATTGGGGGAAAATAATTCCATGCTCAAAGTCAGTGGGCAAAATTCCTTGGCTGAAAAAAAAAAATCCTCTGAAATAATTAGCATTTGTTCTATAAACATGTCCCACTAGCTAGAATTCTTATTCTAGCTCAGCCAGATAACATTTTGAAAACCCCAAAGTAATTAAAAGTAAGGTTCTACATTTAGGCAAGAAAAACGGAATGCACAGGTACAGTATAGGTGATACCTTACTCAGTAGTAGTAACTGTGAAAGGGATCTTGGAGTCCTAGTGGACAACCATTTAAATATGAGCCAGCAGTGTGCAGCAGCTGCCAAAAAAGCCAACACAGTTCTAGGCTGCATCAACAGAGGGATAGAATCAAGATCACGTGAAGTGTTAATATCACTTTATAATGCCTTGGTAAGGCCACACTTGGAATACAGCATTCAGTTTTGGTTGTCACGATGTAAAAAAGTGGTGGAGACTCTAGAAAGAGTGCAGAGGAGAGCAACAAAGATGATTAGGGGACGGGAGGCTAAAACCTATGAACAACGGTTGCAGGAATTGGGTATGTCTAGTTTAATGAGAAGAAGGACTAGGGGAGACGTGATAGCAGTGCTCTGATATCTCAGGGGCTGCCACAAAGAAGAGGGAGTCAAACTATTCTCCAAAGCTCCTGAGGGGAGGACAAGAAGCAATGGATGGAAACTAATCAAGGAGAGAAGCAACTAAGGAGACATTTCCTGACAGTGAGAACAATTAATCAATGGAACAACTTGTCTCCAGAAGTTGTGAATGCTCCAACACTGGAGGTTTTTAAGAAGGTGTTGGAAAACCATTTGTCTGAAGTGGTGTAGGGTTTCCTGCCTAAGCAAGGGGTTGGACTAGAAGATCTCCAAGGTCCCTTCCAACTCTGTTATTCTAAAAATATATCACAGTCAATGTAATACAACCTTTCTCAACTTGGTCTCCCTTGTATTGATGGATTACCACTCCTTAAATTCTCTGCAATGGTCATGCTAATAATGAATTCCAGGAATTGAAGAGGGCCCCCAGGTTGGGATGGCCAATCTGCTCGTTCCTGGAGCCTGTAGACTGCAACATGCTACGTTCATACTTGTAAACATTGGCCATTACAACATGGGAGATTTAGATCACATTGCTGCCAGGAAAAATACATGGGCATATCCCTGCACTGAAAATAACTTTTCACTTGGGTTAATTTACACTCGCTTTTCACATGAGGAAGAGCTTGAACTTAGTTCCTTTTCCATCTTTTTTAGATCACAATCCTGCTCAGAGTAATCAAGTCACTGAAGTGTCCCTTCCAGAAGTCAAAGCCAAGGCTACCTTCTCTCTCCCTGGCGATATTAACAACTTTCCTTTCTCTACATTTGCCCAAACTCACTTCCAGGTAAGACTGCAGAGTCAGTAAATGAGTTTCCTCTGATTTCCTTATGACCAGAACGGTCTTTAGGCTCCTTTTTCCTGTTTCTTGTCTGTTGGATGGACAAGTTAGGTCTTGTGAGTGAGGTGGGCTGCAGCATTGTCCTCTTGTCTTCCAGCTATTGGGCATCTAAACTCATTTCCTTTCCCTTGGTTGTGGCTGCCATTACATATGTATAAAAAGGTCCTTTAGCTCAGTGGTCTCCAACCTTAAGACTTATGGGCTTCAACTCCCAGATAATTCTCCAACCTTGGCAACTTTAAGACTTGTGGACTTCAACTCCCAGAGAATTCCACAAGTCTTAAAGTTGCCAAGGTTGGAGAATTATCTGGGAGTTGAAGCCCATAAGTCTTAAGGTTGCCAAGTTGGAGACCACTGCTTTAGCTTATGCCTACCCACCCTTGTCCACAAATGCTAGAAAGCAGGAGACTGTGAATTCAAGGTCCTGCCTTAGCTATGAAAGCCTACTCGGTGATCATTGGCCAGCCACTCTGCCTTAGTTCAACCCACTTCACAAGGTTATTGTGGTGGGAAAAATAAGAGGAGGAAGGTGTGTTGGATATGATCACCGCCCTTAATTATTTGTAAAGATAACAAAAAGCGGGCTACAAATAAATGAATAAATAAAATGGATGCATGGGGGGGGGGATTGTGACCTAAATGCTTGTAGCGCCACATTCCCACCATCTGCCTGTCTTTGGTCCTTTGTAGGTTGTGAGTTTTCCAGCCCTTGGACAGCCCTTGCAAGAGCCTTTGACCCAACTCCACGCTGAACACAGACAAAATGCTCTACAGCTAAACAAGCTGGTAAGAAGGAACAACGAAGCATCTGAATCTGCAGCTACTTCCCTGGCTTGATCAAAAAAATGAGATCAAATCCAGTTTAAATTCAGTGCATGATTTAAATAAAGATACAGATTTAATTTATGAAGACTCGAGGATCGTGGGCTATTTCAGGCTAGAGGGAGCTTCCAGGAACCTCAAGGTCTTCTCAGGCTTTTATTCCTGTTTGGTAAAAGAAGGATTTCAAGGAACTTCCAAGGAAGGAAATTCTGGCTGACCAGACCAGGCCTAACATCTTCTAGATGCATTTGTAGTTCAATGGCTTATAATGGAATTTAGAAAAAGAGGATTTCAGCAGTTAAGAATAGTTTGTGCTTGTGCCTAAACTGGATCCTGTACAAGTGTCTGAGCCAGTGGTAGGATTCCAATTTTCTTACTACCGGTTCTGTGGCTGTGGCTTTGTGGGCATGGTGTGGCTTTGTCGGCATGGCAGGGGAAGGTTACTGCAAAATCCCCATTTCCTTCCTCACCCCACTAGCCTGCTTTCCAGCTCCGTTCTTCTGTTCAGGGCAACAAAAGAAGATCAGCTGGAAGGCAACGGGGGCGGGGCCAGCCTATTTGCTGATTCTCTGAACTACTCCACATTTCTGCTACCGGTTCTCCGGAACCTGTCAGAACTGGCTGAATGCCACCTCTGGTCTGAGCCCCATCTTCTAGCTTCAGAAATTATTTCAGAGGTCAGATAGGAGAATGGGCACATCTTTAGTAAGACATCTTCTCATATACATGTGGCTGTTTGCCAGTCTTCCCCTCTTCCTACTGCTCAATGCAGCATGGAGCTATTGGTGAAAAGAATGGGACAAAAGCAAGTTTGAAAACTCAGTTTTGAGTTTCTTCTGCCCTATGCAGCTTCTCTGGCTATTCCCAACAAAATCTTGCCTCTTGTTTGTTTTCACAATTTCCTCCCCATTATGTAGAATCTTTTTTGTCCAGAAACCACAGGATTACTTGGGATCTGTTATCTAAATTGTGATTAGAATTGTGCCTAAAGGCTCAGGCAACCTTTCTGTGGGTAAAGCAGGGACGTGCGGTCAGGGGAGGCAGGGGAGGCAGATCCTCACCGCTCTCATCATGAAAAAAAAGGGAAAAGGCGCTGAGGAGCCTCGGGGAATGTGACTGCGCGAGCTGCGGTCCCCTTCATGTTGAATCAGGAAGGCGGGGAATGGGACCACGTATGCAGGACAGAGGGAGGTGCAGGAGGCTCCTCTAGCCTCAGCCTCCCTCCTGCACACGTGGTCCCATTCCCCGCCTTCTGTCGGATTCTGACGCCGGAGCTCATGGTTCCAGGGCGAATGCGCATGCACGAGTGGCTCCCTTCCTCGCACTGAGCAATGGCAGGTTTACGGGAAGTTGCTCGCGAAAGGACGGACTTTTTGGACCGTCGGCTACCGTTTCCCAGCCAGCTCGCTCGCAAAAGGACCCTAGAAACCGAGTCGTGGCCGGCGCCTTGCTAAGAATTCCCCGCCTTCCTGATGACATCACCAGCCTCACCAGCCATAAACCTCACCGCACGTCACTGGGGTAAAGTATGACTGGGAAGCTATCATAATAGACCTTTGATAAGTGACTGTCCAGAAACTTCATATGGCCTTTTAAAACATATTGAGTAGTCCTTATCTGCCCTCAGGTTTCTGTTCTTATCTAGTGGGCCTGTGCAGAAAGTGGTTTGTTACTTGGGTGTGTGATGTCATTCAAAGAGGCAACTGATAAGATAAGAATGTCAGGAACAATGGAATTAATATATTACCTTTATCATGTGTTTATGTTATGTAGCTAGATATGTCATAATTTTATGATCTTGAAAGAAGAAAACTTGCTTTTTAATCATGGTTAATTATACTATTTTCTTTTAAATATTTTAATTGGGGTTTTTTTTTCTTATAAAAGGAAGGAAAACCACATTTTACTGTTGCTCATACCTAGAGATATTACAGGTAGTACTCTGAGGAGAGAAACAGAGAAGAAAGAATAGGAATAGCACACTAATCCTAAATTCCTAACAATCAATGTATTTCTTTACCTCCTGTTGCATTTCTTGGTCAGCTGCAATAAGAAAAATAAACCTACTTCACTAACATGGATAGAAAAGGGAAAACAATCTCTAGAAGTTATAGGTTACTGGCAGAACTCAACTTTTAGTATGTAGAAAGTCTCAGTTTTCAATTTCTGGCATTTCCAGTTTAAGTTTAGTGATAGAGAGGAAGAACTATATTTTCAAGAAAGGCTGAAGTTTTGGGACATTTTTAGCATTATAGTCTGCCAAAATAGAACTATATTTTGATTCTGTGCTATTGCATGCTATCCAATGTGTAGGTTCCATAATTTAATCTTGATTTCTGTAAAATAGATGGGGTATGTGCGCTAAGACTTTCTTTGAATTTTGGGAGTCACGGGCTCTAATGCCCAGGGGATAACCTAGCCCTGACTTCTTGCAAGGATGGTAAGGAAGGGTCAGAGATGAGATTACTCTGATTTTTCTATCTATATCTAACATCAACGTCCCTTGTTTTTATGGTACATCCCCTCCTCTTCCTGCAGATTTTGCGATTCATCAATGACCGGGATTTGCAGGGCATCCACGAACAGCTTCTAGGGAACTACATAGCAAGCCGGGGACTGGCCAGCCCCCCCCTACGCAATGAGCTGCTGAGCCAAATAGCTACCCAGCTCTGGAAAAACCCAGATCTGGAGCAATGCCAACGAGGCTGGGTGTTGATGGCTATCCTCCTGAGTGCCTTCACACCTTCACCAGCTCTGGAGAAGCCTCTGCTGAAGTAAGAAGTGGGGCTTTTTCAGGGGTGGGCTTCAAAAATTTCAGCAACAGGTTCTCTGCCTGGTTGCTGGGTGGGCGTAGCCATTGTGGGCATGGCCTAGTCGGTCTCCCCTGAGCACCGGAGGCCCTCCGGAGGCCAGAAATGGGCCCTTTTCTGGCCTTCTGGAACTTCCAGGAGGCCCATTTTCCCCCATCCCCGAGCCCTGCACTTACCTCGCATCCAAAATGGGCTGTGTGGAGACTCCTGGGAGGGGGGGGCTGGGAGAGCTGGGCCAGCCAGGTGTGGGATTTGGAGGTTCTCTGAACTGGCCATAACGTTAGCTACGGCTTCTCCCGAACCCAGGCGAATCCATAGCAGCCTTTTTCCTCCCTGGGTTTCGGGAAGCATTGGAATAGCAGCAGTGGTTACTGAAGGCTCTTCCTTTGCTGGGATATAGGTTTGTGTCAGATCATGGCCTGGAGGGCTACAACGGAATGTGCCAGCACAAACTCTTAACCTCCATGAAGCAGATGGAGGGTTACTTGGAGCTGTCCCGCAGTTTCCCCCCCACCCGCCTGGAGTGGACTGCCAACCAGAGGAAAGGCAAGATGGTGTTGGAAGTCTGCACTTATAAAGGTAATAGTTGCTTTCCTATTCAGCACTTGATCAGTCAATCAGAATAGAGTTGGAAGGGACCTTGGAAGTCCTCTAGTTCAGGGGTGTCCAAACTTGGCAACTTTAAGACTTGTGGACTTCAACTCCCAGCAGAGCTGGCTGGGGAATTCTGGGAATTGAAGTCCACAAGTCTTAAAGTTGCCAAGTTTGGACACCCCTGAACTAGTTCAACCCCCTGCTCAAGCAGGAGACCTTGCGCCATTTCTGAGAAGTGGCTGTCCAGCCTCTTCTTAAAAATCTTCAGTGATGGAGCACCCATAACATCTGAAGACCAGCTGTTCTCACTATTAGGAAGTCTCTCCTTAATTCCAGGTTGCTTTTCTCCTTGATTAGTTTCCATCCATTGTCTCTTGTCCTGCTTTATGTTTGCGGTTAATAGGATTTTAAAAACAAGTGGAGTGTGGAACTGTATGTGAAATCCACTGAGGTTCTCTGTTCCAAAGGTTTAAGTCTAATTAGCAAGACTGCTAGAACAACAAACCTTTATACAAAATGTCTCCATTGTTTTCTTTTGGTCTACAGAGAGAGAAGGGTTTCCCATCCCACTGCAATTTATAATGCAATGTTAGCATGAGAGCAAAGTCAGAAATCCAGGGGATGAGAACAGACTGGGCCACTTCAGTAACAAAATACAGGAGTCATCCAGTTGTATCACCATGAAATCAGTGTCTCTCTCTGTCCTCTATGATAGACAGGTTGGAGAAAGAGACATAACAGTTGAACCTCGGTCTGCTCTATGGTTTAAAATTGAGGGTAAAAACATGGTGGTATGGAAGATTCTAAGTAGGGTTTACAATATTTCTGAGTAAATATATAACACTAAGCGGTCGATCTCACTTTGTCCCTACAGTGAGCTGCTCACACGGCAACCTGGTATGCCCATTCACTTTTGGCAGTCCTTTCAATGATCAGGATGGCATCCTATGTACCTACAAGAGAGGCGTCCAAAAGAATCCAACCTTGCAGAATTAAACATATATTGTTGTTGTTGTTAGTTGCAAAGCTGTGTCCGACCCATCGTGACCCCATGAACAGTGTTCCTCCAGGCCTTCCTGTCCTCTACCAATCTCGAGTCCATTTAAGGTCATATCTTCGGTGACTCCATCTAGCCACCTCATTCTCTGTCGTTTTCTTCTTCTTTTGCCCTCAATTGTTCCCAGCATCAGGGTCTTCTCCAGTGAGTCCTTCCTTCTCATTTGGTGGCCAGAGTGTTTGAGTCTCATCTTTGGGATCTGGCCTTCTAAAGAGCAGTCAGGGTTGATCTCCTCTAGGACTGACCGGTTTGATCGCCTTGCAGTCCAAGGGCCTCGCAGGAGTCTTCTCCAGCACCATAATGCAAAGGCCTCAATTCTTTGGCGCTCAGCCTTTCTTATGGTCCAACTTTCACAGCCATACATTGCAACTGGGAAAACCATAGCCTTGACTATACGCACTTTTGTTAGCAGGGTGATGTCTCTGCTTTTTAGTATGCTGTTTAGATTTGCCATAGCTTTCCTCCCCAGGAAAAAGCATCTTTTTATTTCTTGGCTGCAGGCCCATCTGCAGTGATCTTGGAGCCCAGGAAAATAAAATCTGTCACTACCTCCATTTCTTCCCCATCTATTTGCCAGGAATTGAGAGATTCGGATGCCATGATCTTAGTTTTCTTAATGATGAGTTTCAAGCCAACGTTTGCACTCTCCTTCACCCGCATCAAGAGGCTCTTTAGTTCCTCTTCACTTTCTGCCATTAGAGTGGTATCATCTGCATATCTGAGGTTGTTGATATTTCTCCAAACATATATATGAAACAATATATTTTGAGGCGCGGGAGACTAGGAAAGAAATATGACTAGTTGGCATGCACTCTACAGTATAACAAGATTTTCTTATAGGTTATATTCATAATTTTTAAACTCTCTTTCTTTGGTTTAGAGGAGAGGATTTCAGCAGAAGTAGAATCGTGGACCACAGGAGAGCAATATGCAGGCTGGATCCTGAACTCAAGGTAATCTAAAGGCAAAGAGAAATTGGATTTGCCTCTTTTTTCAAAAACCCAATTAGTTGTTTTTAGATGTCCCCCAGAGCTGATGACTGATTCTTTGATAGAATTTCTAGTTTCCAACAAAGATCTCCTGTTCCTTTAAAAACTAATCCAAACAATCTACAAAACTATCCTTTATTACTTTGTAGCCTTTACAAGGTAATTCAAAAGCTTGGGGAAAGCATAATTTTGAAGGAAAATGATAACGTTTGTTTCATTTACTCTTGAAACAGTTGTCTGGATTCAGTGGCCCTTATTAGTTATTAAGTGGTGAGTCTTCTGCCGTGAGAGATTTGATATTAATGGACCACTGGATATTAATGAATGAATAATTCAATTTAATTTGGGCTTTAATTAATTTGCAAAAGCCCAACTCTATCTCAGTTGCGTAGGCCCTATGATACCTTGAAATCTATTAGCTTTTCTGGGGCATTTTATGATATTCTTACACATATTGTTTATATGAGATGTTAAGTAACACATAAGTAGTAGTGCGGAAGCTGGAGGAAGAACATATGCTTTTCCTTCCTGTCTCCAATTCATACCATCTTCCTGGTCCTTTTCACTGCTTCATAGTATCCTCTGCTACCTCCCGTGACACTCTGTCTCCTCACTTTGTTGATCTCAGGGGTTTGGATACCGTCCCTCGCGGATGGTCCATATCAATGTTCACCGGCAACAAGTGGCAGGACTTAGCAGGCTGTGACTTTGTGTTGGATTTGGTTGGTGAAATGGAGGAAATAAATTGCCCTTCTCAGTCCTCCTCTAATTATCCTATTATCCCTGAGAGGGATGTGAGCTACTTTCAAAGGAACTCTCCAAACAGGTAAGTGACTGCCTCCTTACTTCCTGTCCCCAGCAGCCTCTCTCCTGCATCCCCAGAAATCTCTGCTTTTGAGACCCCCACTTTCATTTCTTTTTTGATAGGATGTCCTTGGATATCCCTCCTGCACCAACCTTTAAGGCCCCTTCTTTCCCTCCACCTCCCCTGCCTCCCGTGTTTGACAAGGCAGCCCATCCAGGTGAGTCTCCATCTCAGGTCAGGAGTTCAAAAGGCATCTGAGAATGCTGGGGAGAATTTGATCTTTGCATCCTGAAGCCATAAAAGGCTCCCTATATTTGGATCTGGGTGGGAGGGGGAGATCCTCAACCAATGCATTGAGGATAGGTAGAGAAAACGAGCAAGGGATGGTAATGAAGTGACAGGAGTTTTATTTCTTTGATTAACAGTGATTTTATCTCTTCCTCCTCCCCCTTCCCGAATTAGGCCCCATGGATAGTCCAACTCCCCCTAGAGAATTGGATCACTATGTGGATGGCCTCTTTAAACCACTCTTACATGCTGGCTCCAGACCTCATATGTCAGTAAGTCTAATCTCATCTAAGTTTTTTTTGCTGTTCCTCATACATCACTTTCTGATACCGGTGGGTGGGCACTGAGAACAGAACTGCGATGGTGGTTATGATCACTGCCTTTTTGCCACAGATATATGATCTCCAGGAGTTGCTAGAGATGAAACTAAATGTTGATATCTCTTTTTTTTTTTCCTGCCTCTCTGCAGGCTATGGAAAGTGAGGCAAACCTGACTGGTCATATGAAAGGAGGTGGGAAAATTGGACCTATGAATCAAGGAGTCTATTCAGGTGCGAGTTTGAATGCAGGGAGGAGAGCAACTTGATAGGATAAATCAAGGGTGTCAAACTCACATCACCACGGCAGCATCATGTGACATATCGGGACTTTCTCCCACTTCTCTATACTGGGGGTGGGCAGTGCGTGACACATCCAGCCCATGGGCCAGGAGTTTGACAGCCCTGAGATAGATAGTGGCTTCTGTGACTGTTCTTTTTTTTTTAAGCCATTCTGGAATTGAGGCTTATTATTCACACTGCTGGGATGAGGATTACTGGCCTAAATATTTCTCCTTGCACCCAAGGAAGTTTTTTTTAAAAAAGGGAGGGAGGGGAGGAAAATCACTGTACAAGGACATGAAAAATCTCTAAAAACATACAATTCTGTATGCTTCAGATACAATAAATCCTTTTTATAGGGGGAAATGTAAAAAAAAATGTTACAATGCTCATATTAGTAAATGCATTTGTAACTGCAGGTATCTTTTACAAAGGTAAAACATATGTGCCCATAGAACTAGAAAATTCCTTTGCTGCTGTTTTCCAAATTATGGTATCTTTATTATGTGAATCAGCAATATCTTTCACTCATATCACATTGCATGACATGATGGATGACAAAATCACACGGGTATCTCAGTTCAGCAGTTCATTTAGGGACCGTTTGAAGTTACAACAGCACTAAAAAGACACATGACTATTTTTCACACTTAGGACCGTTGAGGTATCCCCCATGATCGCATGGTTAAAATTCAGACACTTGGCAACTGACTCATATTTATGACGGTTGCAGTGTCCTGGGTTCATGTGATCCCCTTTTGTGACCTTCTGACAAGCAAAGTCAATGGGGAAGCCAGATTCACTTAACAACCGTGTTACTAATTTAGCAATCATTCACTTAACAACTGTGGCAGGGAAGGTCATAAAATGGGGAAAGATTCTTTAAGAAATGCCTGATTTAGCAAAAGAAATTTTGAGCTCAATTGTGGTCGTAAAACGAGGGCTGTCTGTATTGCATGCCCCTTACCACACTAGTTAAAATATACTGTTAGTTGAAAACCAGAGGATTTTTCACAGATATGAACAGAACCTCAAGTGAATTTTATTTAGAGCCATCATATCTGGGCTGCAAAACTCCAGACAAACGCAAGGATAGCATATTGTTGCAATCTAGTGGTCATCCAGGCTTGCACAATGCAAATCAGGGAGCCATAATTGGTTGTTCATTTCATGGGAATAAGCCAGATTCTCTCCATTCATCAGGTTATCCTGGAATGATGACCATGCCAACTTTCCCATCTATGCCAGTTATGGGAGGAATGATGCCAGCCACCATGCCGGGAATGCCAGGTAATGGGAACACAATCACTTGAGGCTCAGATCAGGGGTGAAATCCAGCAGGTTCTGACAGGTTCTAGAGAACCGGTAGCGGAAATTTTGAGTAGTTCAGAGAACCAGTAGTGGAAATTTTGAGTAGTTCGGAGAACCAGTAGCGGAAATTTTGAGTAGTTCAGAGAAACCGGTAGCGGAAATTTTGAGTAGTTCGGAGAACCAGTAGTGGAAATTTTGAGTAGTTCGGAGAACCAGTAGCGGAAATTTTGAGTAGTTCAGAGAAACCGGTAGCGGAAATTTTGAGTAGTTCAGAGAAACCGGTAGCGGAAATTTTGAGTAGTTCGGAGAACCAGTAGCGGAAATTTTGAGTAGTTCAGAGAAACCAGTAGCGGAAATTTTGAGTAGTTCGGAGAACCAGTAGCGGAAATTTTGAGTAGTTCAGAGAAACCGGTAGCGGAAATTTTGAGTAGTTCAGAGAAACCGGTAGCGGAAATTTTGAGTAGTTCGGAGAACCAGTAGCGGAAATTTTGAGTAGTTCAGAGAAACCAGTAGCGGAAATTTTGAGTAGTTCGGAGAAACCGGTAGCGGAAATTTTGAGTAGTTCAGAGAAACCGGTAGCGGAAATTTTGAGTAGTTCGGAGAAACCGGTAGCAGAAAGTTTGAGTAGTTCGGAGAAACCAGTAGCAGAAAGTTTGAGTAGTTCGGAGAACCAGTAGCGGAAATTTTGAGTAGTTCAGAGAAATTGGTAGCGGAAATTTTGAGTAGTTTGGAGAACCAGTAGCGGAAATTTTGAGTAGTTTGGAGAAACCAGTAGTGGAAATTTTGAGTAGTTTGGAGAACCAGTAGTGGAAATTTTGAGTAGTTCGGAGAAACCGGTAGCGGAAATTTTGAGTAGTTCGGAGAACCAGTAGCGGAAATTTTGAGTAGTTCGGAGAACCAGCAAATACCACCTCTGGCTGGTCCCAGAGTGGGGTGAGAATAAAGATTTTGCATTATCCTTCCCCTGACATGCCCACCAAGCCACGCCCGCCATGCCACACCCCACCCACCAAGCCACGCCCACAGAACCAGTAGTAAAAAAATTGAATTTCACTACTGGCTCAGATGTGATGAAGCTTGTGTAGCTTACGCAAGAATTGCTGTGCATTTAACAGCATGGGGAGACATTTGCATTGTGATTCTATGTGACCCCTTCTCTCTTTTGTTTTTGCTTTCAGCTATGATGATGACTCAGCCCATGATGCCATCAATGGATCCTAACCAGGCAGCAGCTCAGCAGCAATCTGCCATCAACCAACAAGCCCTGTTTCTGGTATGCGACAGCGTTAGAGTGAAAGAGTACGCAAGACAGTGAATTGTCTTGGCTGGGAGTCATGCCTAGTTTGCCAGTTCCCACAACAATCTGAAGAAATCATTTCTTGTGCAATGCAAAGCATCAAAGGGCCAAGTTATGACCGAGAAGCTAATACAGGTAGTCCTCAACCTACGACCACAAATGGGCCCAAAATTTAGGTTGCTAAATGAGAAATTTGTTAAGTGAGTTTTGCCTCATTTTGCGACTTCCAGTGCCACATTTGTGAAGTGAATCACCGCAGTTGTTAAATTAGTCTCAGAGTTGTTAAGTGAATCTGGTTTCGCCATTGATTTTGCTTGTCAGAAGGTCGCAAAACGTGATCACGTGTTCCATAGGACACTGCAACCCATAAAAGTGAGTCAATTGTCGAGCATCCCAAAGTAAGTCATGTGACCACGGGGATGCTGCAACAGTCGTAAGTGTGAAAAATGGTTATGTCACTTTTTTCAGTGCCATTGTAACTTCGATCGGACACTAAGTGAACTGTTGTAACTTGAGGTCTACCTGTACTAGGGAATGGGTTTAATAGAGAGAGAAATTGCCTCATGGAAAGGGGTATTCTTTTGCTAAATGAAATATACAAACGGGTGAATTCCTGAATTAAAGATACACCAGTGGCACCATATTTACAGGTAGTCCTTGACTTACAACAGTTCGTTTAGTGACCATTCAAACGGCACTGAAAAATGTGACCTATGACTGTTTTTCAAAGTTATGATCTTCGCAGCAAATCCCCATGATCATGTGATCAAGATTCAGATGTTGGGCAACTGGTTCATATTTATGACCGATGCTGTGTCCTAAGATCATGTCATCCCCTTTTGCGACCTTCTGACAAGCAAAGTCAATCGGAAATCCAGATTCACTTAACAACCGGGTTACTAACGTATCATCTGCAATGATTCACTTAACAACTGTGACAAGGAAGGTCATTTAATGGGGCAAAACTCACTTAACAAATGTCTCACTTAGCAACAGAAATTTGGGGCTCAATTGTGATCATAAGTCCATGAGTGCTGTATTCATTGTGTTTGTGTTAAGCTTTACTTAAGAGCAAGGGGGGAGATATTAGAGAATAATAGATGTACTGTAGAAGAGAAACATAAAGAGAACAAGAAAATGAAACCTTTAAAACATAAAAGTGAAATCATAGTTCATTTACGATTAAAAGTAATCTGAGATCTGACTGTTGGTGGATATAAATCCACAAAGTAAATAAGAAGCAACAAAACATTAATTTTGTCTAGCATGGACCTCACCCCTTTCCTAAGAGGTCTGTAAAGGGGGCGTGCCTACCGCCCCTGTCCTATTGTCCCCATTTATTCGCACCCATTTCCTGTGTTCATGTCCATGTTTATACTTATGCCTGTTAACTCCTACACGTTTGACAAACTAAATAAATAAATAAAAATTTGATTTTGTAGGCTCAGCAGATGACACTTCAAGCCATGAAAATTTCAGAACAGGATCAGCAGCGGCAACAGAAGCATCGATCTCCTGAGCATTCACACCCAAACCAATTATCTTCACATAGATCACATGAACGTTCAAGGCAAAGGCAACCATCACCACCCAGTTCACCTACATCGTCAAGGCCAAGACGAGCAACATCAAAGAAGAGGACACCTGAACATTCAAGACGAAGGCCATCATCATCATCAGAAAGCTCACCCGAATCCTTAAGATCAAGACGAGTATCACCAAGGAAGCGATCACCTGAAGCTTCGAGGCCAAGACGAACATCACCAAAGAGCAGGTCACCTGAACCTTCAAGCCCGAAGGGAACATTACTCCCCAAGAGGCCTCCTGAACTTTCAAAATCAAAAAAGGTGTCAATAAAGGAACAGCCTTCTGAATCTTCAAGACCGATACAAGAGTCTTCTTCTCCTCCACCTCCACCACAATCACCGGTATTGAGTATATGCCTTATATAATTCTTTTTCTGGATAATATTCCATTTGGAATCTTCTGATGATGAAATGGGAGTAATATGGAAAACTCGAGTCCTCAAAGATGATTTAATGAAATCTCTGTCAGGATTAGAACGTATTAGAGAAGGCCGACTTTTTTTTTCCCCTTCAAGGATGCGGATATGTTTTGATCAAATGCTTTCCATGCATATTTTTATTACTCATCTGGGATTGGGGAAAGTGGATCTAGAACAGGGTTGTCAAACTCCCGGCCTCTGGGCCGGATGCATCATGCCCACGCCCAGTTTAGCGAAGGAGAAAAAAGTCCTGATATGTTACGTGATGCCACTGTGACAACGTAAGTTTGACACCCCTGATCTAGAAGTATATTTGAATTATACAGTGCAGCTATTTCTCTAAAGAAGAAATCAAGGACACGATCCAAATTGTAACCCACCTTCTGGTATGTGTCCTAGATCCACATTTTGGCAGAGGAGGTGACTGCGGACGTCAGAATAGATTCCCTCTCTAAGGGGACTTTCCAAAAGAAAGTTGAGTTCTTCCAGAGAATGGGTGAGTTGTAAGCCAATGTCCTTCCCAGATTGTCATATTTTCAATTTTTTTAAATATTAATGCAACAAGATCTTTGTTGCGACCTTCTCATACTTGCTTCCAAGTAAAGTGCGTTTTGTAAGAATGCGAATGGATTCTTGGGATGTGATTAGTCTTTTCAGTTCTCCAGATAGACATTGATATTGATAACAGGAGTAGGATGAGGATTTCTAATGATAGCTTTGTGCCTCCATTGTCCAACTATTAGGATTCAGGACGAAAAAAAATATACTTCCAGTCCAGAGGTGGGCTCCTACCTGTTCGGACCGGTTCAGCCAAACCGGTAATGGCATGCCGGCTTGGGTCGCAGTACCGGCAGCAACCCAGGCTGGACACGCCGCTGAACCAGTTCCCAGTTGCACACCGTCACTGCCACCATTTCTTTTTTAGTTCTGCGCATGCACAGAACAATTTCTATTGAACTGCGCTTGCACGCATAGCCCACATTCAGCATGGGCGCACAAAGCGGGCACGCGAGCGAACCGGCAGTAACTCCGGCCAGAACCCACCCCTGTTCCAGTCACACTCTCTGATAAATTTACATGGTTTAGAACAGGGGTGTCCAAACTTGGGAACTTTAAGACTTGTGGACTTCAACTCCCAGAATTCCCCAGCCAGCTATGCTGGCTGGGGAATTCTGGGAGTTGAAGTCCACAAGTCTTAAAGTTCCCAAGTTTGGACACCCCTGGTTTAGAATAATCAAAATGTTTGATTTGCTAAATTTGCCACCTTTGTCATAGGGACGTCTAAGTCTTAATGCAGCTCTTTCCCCCTGTATACAGATAATCCTAGAACCATTTATTTAGTGACTATTTAAAGTTACAACGGCACTGAAAAAAGTAACCTATGTGACCGTTTTCCACACTTACGACCGTTGCGGCATCTCCATGATCAAAATTCAGACACTTGACAACTGATTCACATTTATGACGGTCTCAGTGTCTCGGGGTCATGAGTTTCCCTTTTGCCGCCTTCTGACAAGCAAAGTCAATGGGGGAAGCCAGATTCATTTAACGACCGTGTTACTAACTGCAGCAATTCATTTAACAAATGTGGCAAGGAAGGTCATTAAATGGGGCAAAATTCACTTAACTAATGTCTCACTTAGTAACAGAAATTTTGGGCGCGATTGTGGCTATACGTTGAGGACTAGTTGAGCTGTCTACTTCTGACTGTCCATAATCCATAAACTTTTCAAAAGTAAAATTTAGCTGTATCAGAGTCTCTAAGTCCTTTGCAACCTCTGTTAGTCTGGTTTCTTGGATATTTTGCTTAGACTGATGCTAGAACAAAATGTAGATTATTTATTATTTATTATTTTATTTTATTAAATTTATAGACCGCCCCCTCTCCCGGAAGGGACTCGGGGCGGTGTACAGACACCACATTAAAACCTAATATAAAATAGATACACTTAAAAACCAATTAAACAATAAGGCTGTACAGGGTAATAAAAGTTAAAAATCAGCTTAAAACAACCCAAAAAATTTTAAAGTACAGAATTGAAGGACTAGATTGGGATTAGGCCAGGCCCGCTAAACTAAACAGGTGGGTCTTGAGCATCTTACGGAAGGAGCGGAGATCAGTGGTTGTTCTGATGTCACGGGGGAGGTCATTCCAGAGGGTCGGGCCCATCACAGAGAAGGCCCTACTCCTGGGCGTCGCCCGCTGGCACTGCCTCATGGACGGCACCCGGAGGAGCCCCTCCCTGTGAGAGCGGATCGGCCGAAGGGATGTATGGGGCAGGATACGATCCCGCAAGTACCTCGGTCCTGTGCCTGAACCTCCTCTTTTACAGGGATTGAGACCGTTCCATTGAAGAAAGTCGTTCCCTCTTCAAAAAGTCGTAGAGTAAAAGAAAAGTCAGAGGATCCAAGCGCCAACCAAGAATCAAATTCAGGTAAGCTGTGGAACACTTCTGATTTGCTGTTATGGCCTAGAGGTGGAGCTCTCACCTTACAATCAGGAGGTTGTGAGTTTGATCCTAGGTAGAGGCAGATGTAGGGACTCCTGTTTGGGCAGGGGTTGGACTAGATGACCCTTCCAACTCTGGACTAGGTCCCTTCCAACTCTGTTAATCTGAATACTGTAAAAAGCTCGTGCAAGAGATTTGCAACAGCGTGATTCTTAATGGTGTTGCAAGTGGACCCAAAGTGCTGCCATATCTCTTTTGGGAATGATCTGTTTGTTGCAGCAGATATTCTTGTAGATAATAGCTGATTTTGAAGGGGTCCTTGGTGCTCACTGAACTTGCTTGTTTTCTTGCAGACATTTCATTATCCAAACTAGGTAACATCATCAGTGTTAAGTGAGGAGTGGGGTTTGCTCTCAGTTTATATTTTAGTGGCTTGGTCGAAGGGGTCTTGGAGATTCATTGGTTGGACTGTTTACTATTAGCTTATTTGGCAGTTCCTTGGTTGAAGTACTGTCTATTTCTTGATTGTTTGTCTGATATTAATCTTGGAGATTTTATCAGATATGATAAAGAAATAATGCCAAAACATTAAGGCATGGAAGAAGACATCAGCTAGGTGTTGACCACTCTTCAGTCTGAGCAAACTGCAGGGCAGTCCATGATTTTTTTATATTAATCTTCTATGGACGAATTTTTCTATTTGCCTTTCACATTACAGCATGTTCTTGAGAAGTTCCAAAACATGCAGTAATAGCATTTTGTGAGTGAGAGTATTATTCTGCACCCCAAATAGCTTCCTTCATATTAATCTCTGCAGAAGGGCTATTATTAGGGCACAGAATAAAGAGATGGTGTCATATTCATTCATTCATTCATTCGTTCGTTCGTTCTTTCGTTCGTTCACTCACTCACTCACTCACTCACTCAACAAATCTATATAGCACTCTATCCAAGGAATCTTGGAGGTTGCTTTTCCATCCTGTTCCTTCAACTTTTCTATTGTGAAACAGTTGCTTTGGCTGTTTGTCTCCCTGCCCATTCTAGTTTCTTAGACATGTACAAAGGATGAAAACAGTCCCAAAGGTGCTTTTTCAGGAAGCAACTGGACTTTCTTGCGTTTCCTTTTGAAGACGTTTTGCTTCTCATCCAAGAAGCTTCTTCAGCTCTGACAGCACTTGGAGGTTTATCTGTGTCCTCAGGGTCACCTAAATAGTGCTTCTAGTTCCAGCAGTCTACAATTTTCCCCCTGGAAATCCATTCCTACTCCCACACCGTTCAAAGGGTGTTCATCTCAAAACACAGAGAAACCTCCAAGGGCTTCAATGACCCTCTAAAAGGATGCAGATGACCAGCTGTCTGCAAGGAATATAAATCCTTCCATTCTCCACTATCCTGTCAGAGTTGAAGAAGCTTCTTGGATGAGAATCTAAACATCTTCAGAAGAAAAAAACAAGGAAGTCCAGTTGCCTCCTGAAAAAGCACCTTTGGGACAACCATGACCTGGATGACTGAGAATCTCTACAGACTTTTAGGGTGAAAATGGCAAGATATTTGTGTAAAAGATTGGAAGTAGCTGTTTAGAGACTATTGGAGAATACCTTTACTTTACTTTACTTTATTTCGTATTTCTAGACCGCCCCCTCTCCCAGAAGGGACTCGGGGCGGTGTACAGTCAGGCTAAAACACAAATAGGATGCATATAAATAAATACATAAATACATAAATGCATAAATACATAAATGGAATTCAAAAAAATTCATAAATTCAAAAAATTGAATTTAAAATAATTACACATGAAATTCCCCAATTAAAATATCTGCCAGGAGGTAAGATAAAACTATGAGTGGGCCAGGCCGGCTGATCGAAACAGGTGAGTCTTTAGTTTTTGTCGGAAGGAGCGGAAGTCGGTGGTAGTTCTGATGTCGGGGGGGAGGTCATTCCAGAGGGTTGGGCCCATCACAGAGAAGGCTCTACTCCTAGGCGCCGCCCGTTGGCATTGCTTGGTGGACGGCACCCGGAGGAGTCCCTCCCTGTGAGAGCGAATTGGTCGCAGGGATGTGTGCGGTAGGATGCGATCCCGCAGGTAGCTAGGTCCTGTGCCATGGAGCGCTTTAAAGATGGCGATCAACACCTTGAAACGCACCCGAAAAACCACAGGCAGCCAGTGCAGCTCGCGCAGGAGGGGTGTAATGTTGGAGTACCTGGTACTCCCCGTGATGGCCCGCGCGGCTGCATTCTGAACTAGCTGTAGTCTTCGGGCGCATCCCAGGGGAAGCCCCATGTAGAGGGCATTGCAGTAGTCCAGACGAGACATCACCAGCGCATGAGTGACTATGCGTAGGGCATCCCGGTCCAGTAGGGGGCGCAATTGGCGCACCAGGCGAACCTGGTGGAACGCCCCCCTTGCCACGGCTGCCACATGGTCGTCCATCGACAGCCGGACATCCAGGAGGACGCCCAAATTGCGTGCCCGTTCCACAGGGGGCAATTGCTCGCCCCCTATGGCCAGTGATGGTGTCAACTGATTGAACCGAGGTGCCGGTAACCACAGCCACTCAGTCTTGGAGGGGTTGAGCTTGAGTCTGTTGTCTCCCATCCAGACCCCGGCGGCTTCCAAACACCGGGACATCATTTCGACCAGAGTATGTGGGAGGGGGGAGGCTTAATAGGGTAGTAATTGTTTTTTTAAAAAGGAAAAATATACTCTTAATTTTTTACTTCAGATTTGCCACCTCCTACACAACTGGAAAACTATCAGGAGACGAAATTCCAGAAAACAAAGCCTGAACAGCCTGAACCAAGCCAAGAGATACGCAACATTATTAAAACCCACAAGAAACCTCCAGTTCCACCACCAAAACCTATCATGCCTGCTGGGTAAGAGATGTGCCAAGTTGATCAAAGATCTCCCTTGGTGGTTGAAGTTGCAGAAAGAAAAGATTCGGGCCACCCTTAGAACTTCCCTCAGTTTGAGGGAAGGAGGAAAGTCTGTTAATGTGTGAGTCAGTCATTGACAAAATATTTGTCTCCAAATTTCTTGCATAAATGACTAACCACCTTGTCACAGGATTCCCTTCCTACCATAGGAACAGCCATAGAGCTTTTGTATCTACATATGTAAGAGAACTTCTATAAACAAAGTCTCTAAGGTCTCTAAGGCCTTTTGTTGTGCACAATCCATGGTGGTCCACGCAACAGGTCATCTTAGCTGGTTTTTGTTTAATTGCAGAGGCATCTCTAAATCTCTTACGAAAGGTGAGCCAAAGGAGGAAGCTCTAGCAAAACTGCGATTGGATCATTCATCGGTGAGTGTTTGATGGGCTACCTTCAATCTAGTGTGTAGAAGGAAATGTCCTATAAAAATCTGCAGGCTTAAGTTTCCAGTCAGCTCATAGTACTCACTGGGAAGCTTTGAATAATTCACCTTTTCTTTGCCCTGTGGATAAAAATCAGATAAACTTATATCTGCCACTGAAGGGAAAATAGAACTTATTTTCATAACATATGAAAACAGCACGTAACTATATGGCTGTAGTTATCACCACTCAGTCAATGTCTTTGGAAATGCTGTGTCTCTTCTCTGGATGGAACTCAATCTTCTGAAAATAATTTTCATAGCCTGAACCAAGAGACATCATGATTTGATTTAAAGATAAGGCACCGCTAACTCTATTTAGATGCTGTTAAAAGCTACTACTAATAAACCATTATAACATTTATAATGTTTGTTCTATTTAAATCATCCCAATGAGTCCATCTGTAAAGCCCTATCAAATGAAATGAGCAAATGAAATGCCAATTGTCTTGAGTAACTTAGAAGATTTCCGCCGGAAAGCTTCCATCTTACATTCTTATTTGCTTTTTATATTGCATGTTGTTGTCAAAGACTAACTTGCTAGCTGTGTGATGTGAATGAGATGCTAATCATATGTGAGTAACATACGGCCATGGCTGAACTGAGCCCTTGCTCTTCCTTTCTGCTGCCCCATCCCAGGTCTCCTCTGAAAAAATCAAGTCCTCACCACCTTCACCACCAGTCAAACCCTCCAATACCATCAAAGAAAAACAACTGGCGCTCAGAAGTGTTTTTGGTCCTGACAGCTTGGTGCTTCCTCCTCCCCCTCCTGGCCCACCCCCTTCTTTCCCCCCAGATTCTGTCACAGATGAAACAGCTGGCACGAAAGGTAAGCAAACCCTCTCTGATCCTGTAGACTTTGTTTGGCACATCTGCCATGGATTAAGTTAGGAAGTAGCCATCATTCCAGATGGAGTGCCTTTCCTAGGGAAATAGTGGTAAGCATTTTGGGCGTAACTCTGAACACATTTATTTTACAAAACTTTGAATTTTTTGAATTTGGCTAAAGCTATGCAATATAGCCTGGTCTTCATTATGTTTCATAAGTAACATAATTTTATAGCACAGAAGTAAAACTGTAAGGGGGGTGCAGTAGCAACGTTCTGCACTATTTTGCATTTATTTATTATAAAATTTATTTGCCTCCAATCTCATGTCAAATGACATTTTTTTCTTTATTACTTTAAATTGAATTATTACAGTGGAAGTCTTTCACTGAAGGGCACTCTGTGCATTTATTATAGCAGGCAACAGTTTATGGGTCCACGATTTGTTTTGTTTTATGTAGGTAGTTTTAAATCTGCTTGTAGATACTGTGAGGAAGGTAGCTTGGAGCCAAAATCTTTACTGAAATTCCATTTTAAGAGGCTATTTTGTTTTGAACTTGAGAATGCCCTTGTAGGTCAAGAAGATCTCAGAGATATTTCAAAATATTCTCAGTTGCTTTGAGGATAACTTTAGAAAAAGCAACCTATACAAAGTGGAATGCTACATTCTCTTCTTTTTCTGTTTCTTTCAGACTTAGATTCGACTAAGATACTGTTGGAAGACACTAATGTCAAAACCCAGCTCTTCAATCTTTCTGCTAGCGTCAGTTTCTCCTATGCTAACCCTACCTGGAAACTCTTCCTGCGGAAAGAGGTGTGTCATGGTCCCAACTTCTTGCATGGTTATCCTGGTCATGTTTAGCTACTAAAATTAGCAATCACGTCTCTCTGTAGTGACAGCATCTCCCACAGTTTGGACACTTGGTGGCTAATCCTCTTGCAGCCCCCATTCTGCAAAATGTGTCTGGATAATTTCAATGCCTTCTGTCCTGTATGCTTATTCTGGATGGTCGTCTTAGGGTTATTACGAACACTGGGATGGCTGACGTGGGTTAAGAGCTGTGGTGGTGCAGGGGTTAGAGTGCAGTACTGCAGGCTACTTCTGCTAACTGCCGGCTGCTGGCAATTTGGCAGTTCGAATCTCACCAGGCTCAAGGTTGACTCAGCCTTCCATCCTTCCGAGGTGGGTAAAATGAGGACCCAGATTGATGGGGGCAACAGGCTGACTCTGTAAACCACTTAGAGGGGACTGTAAAGCACTGTGAGAGTGGTATGTAAGTCTAAGTGCTATTGCTATTGTATCATTGGTAGCAATCAATTGTGCAGAGTTGGGATGGGTCTAATGTTTAAGGCTCTGGGCTAGAAACCAAGGAACTCTGAGTCCTACTACTTTGGGGGTGAAAGCAGGCAGGGTAATCTGGGGCCACTCGGTCTCTCTCAACCCAACTCATCTCACAGAGCTGTTGTTGTGAGGAAAATAAGGAGGAGGAAGGAATATTAGGTATGTTTGCCACCCTGAGTTATTGATAAAAATAATAAAAATGGGATTTAAAAAAAAAATCTTTAAAAATGGGGTCAGGACAATGACCCTGTGGAAAGGTGGGTGGCCCATAAACTTGATAAATAAAAATAGTAAATAATAAAAAGTGGTAAGCCTTTCTACCGGTAATTAGTATGAAAGCATATACCATAATAATTCACTCACTGTGATGGAGATTAGTATAGACTGGTTAGAAGCAACAGGTCTGATTGTATGACTGGCTGGAGAAGAATAACATTCAAATGGATAGGATGAGTTTAATTACTCTTCCTATGCCAGGATAGAGTTTTGTGTCGATAAGCCACTACTTCTCCTGCAAAATGAAATGTATGTTATCTTCACTCAATGAATTGTGTTTGGATATATTAATGTACAGAATCATTTGCTATTTTGAGTCATGATTTTATTTTGCATATGTTAAAACAATTTTATGTTGGATCTCTTCCTCAATAGGTGTTTTATCCCAGGGAAACTTTCAGTCATCCTTACTGCTTGAATCTGTTATGTGACCAGGTAAGTGTGTGTGTGTGTGTGTGTGTGTGTGTGTGTGTGTGTGAAAGAGAAAGCGAGAGACAGAGACAGAGACAGACAGAGAGAGACAGAGAGAGAGAGAACATGTGTCTAAAAGATAAGAGAGACTCACTTTTCTTTTCGTCATCAGCTTTTCCATCCCAAGACTCCATCTTTTATTTATTTTTTCTTCATTAAGTATTGCTTCTTTCAAAGAATGTACCTGGTTTACTCCATATGCTCTGTTTCAAAGCTTGATACTTGCATTATAAGTCTTATGAGTTGAATTGAAATCCATTTTTTTTCCTTCCCAGATCTTGAGAGATACTTACTCCGAGTCATGCATTCGAATTTCCAAAGAGGAGAGGTGCAAAATGAAAGACCTGTTAAGTAAGGAAGCCATGTGTCCTTCCTGGTCTTCAAGTATCTTGGAGGCATGAACTTTTCATCCAAAACTGAATAATTGTTTTCCATCTTTTTATTCACTAGAATTATGGGAACTGTTATATGTTTAACCATCTTCTGCCTTCACAATCTGCTACTGAACCCACTGAAGACTCTCCTGCTAAGACAAAAAACCCACTTCTAAATGTTCCTCACTCAGTGATAAATGTATTTAGGGACTGAAATAATTAGCAGCATTGTGTCAGATGAATTTCTGCTCAATCCCAAGGTCCAGATGTTCAGGGCTCTCAATCCATTCATGATGCAACCCAGTTTCCTTTGGAAGACAGAACTGCCAATGGCACATAGTTTGTTTTCCACCCCAGGAGCCAGTCTCTTGTTTTGGATACCTTGGAGGGCATTATTGCTCTACATCACTTCCATCAAAAGAAGATTCATCTGCCAGTTTAACTGCTTTCTAGGCATGGAATGGCAACATGGCGTTGTTTTCTTCCATTTGGGCAATAAAATCTGTTTCCTGCAAATCATTCTTCAGCATCCCCACTCCAGAGAGGTTAGGAAGAGGTAGCACTGCTGTGCATAACCCAAAGAGATCCTGATCTAGAAGTATAAAAATCCAGGGTGCTTTCTGCTAGCCATTTTACATGCACATGTCCCAAACCTACTTGATCCAACCTAATCTCACTGCAGTTATATAAGATAAAGGCTTGTTATGCATTCCTACTTCTTCCAAAAGGAAAAAAAATGTCTCACAGCAGTGCTCTCAGGATTTGTTTCTTTGAGGTGAATTTGCACGAGAGTTTTGAAATGTCTGCTTGCTTTATTTGCAAAGATGAGTGGAAGCAAACAAGCACTTCTAAAAGGCAGGAAACAGTATGGGTAGCCCTCTGAAGTTGCACCCACAGTTTCACTTAGAAACATGCATTTCTTTCTTCTCCCTTCGGCCACAAAATTGCTTTCTTTCACACATGCATGTTTCCTTCTGCTGGACCAGAGGTGGTATTCAGCAGGTTCTGACCAGTTCTGGAGAACTGGTAGTGGAAATTTTGAGTAGTTCAGAGAACCGGTAAATACCACCTCTGGCTGGCCCCGCCCCCATCTATTCTCTGCCTCCTGAGTCCCAGCTGATTGGGAGGGAATGGGGATTTTGCAGTATCCTTCCCCTCCCATGCCCATCAAGCCATGCCCGCCAAGCCATACCACGCCCACAGAGCCAGTAGTAAAAAAAATTGAATCCCACCACTGTGCTGGACCTATTCCAGATTCTGATGGCTTCTCATTCAAAAAGGAGGAGAGATTCTCAAGTCCCATTGCTATCCCCCAAATTCCGATTAATAAAATATAAGCAAAAGCTTTAGCTTATTAAAACAACCTATTTAACGCAAATTAATGGTCTATTACCAGCTCCAATAGAAGGCTCTCTAATGCTGGCTGCAGAACATCAGTTCCCTGCTTGTAAGCTGTCTGTCAGGCCTGCAGTTATATTCCTTTTTAGGATCTTTGGCCTGCCACACTCTATTATTTCATTATGCTGTTTCATTAGTGTAGTAATTGGTGGGGGGAATAGTAAGGAGTAGAATTGTAGAATGCGTTGTTGTCATTCCTTTCTAGAAGCCCAAGGTCATCTTTTGTCTCCGCACCTCTGCATCTGACCGGAACTAGATGGGTGGAAATGCCAGAGTGGCCGAAGAAGATTGGACCATGTGATGGGCTTATGGGTGTGGGGATAAGATCATGAATTTTCAACTGGGTGAAATCCCAGGAAGCTTTTAGATTTGGGATTCCACAGATGTGCCAACATGTCTGTCTTATTAAATTGGAACTTTAAGGATAGCTCTGCCTTGGACTCTGATTTAATTCTGGAAGATATTTGGAACGCTGACACTGTCCTTGGAAACAGTGCACTCTTTGATGTGTTTCCCAAGTGTGCTAAAGTCATCTCTGTAGCTTGCTTCCATCAGGGGAAATGATCCAAAAATCTGAGCCTGCTGATTAAACTTTTCCTTTGTTTTGTTGCCGTCAGCCGAATTCCACGTGGGCATGGATGTCAGCTCCATCACAGAGGAAGGGATCAAGAAAAGAATTGTGGTGGCTGCGCGTGATAACTGGGCCAGCTATTTCTCTCGCCTTTTCTCAGTAAAAGTAAGTTTGCCTACCTCAGCCTTCCATAAGGCGACCATCCTGTTATGTCCTTCCACTAAGATTCAGGGGCTACTTTCCCCTCAGGGCTTCATCTATTATGGGCAAATCAATAACAGGTCAGCCCTCTGGGCCAGGCTGTCTGCTATATAGAGGTTGCTTGTGCATTGAAGGATGACATTGTTGAAAACTGACCATGAGTAGGTAGACTGTGTGAGTTGGTAGGTAGTTAGGCCACACCAGGAGTAGGTAGACCACACCAGGAAGGTTTCAGCCATTGTGTTTAAACCAGTCTCCAGATCATATTACTATTTGTTTGTTTGTTATCCTCTCTATTTTTTATACTCTCAAGGCAGCATTCATACTTAATGCTCCCACCTCCTAATTTCCTCACAACTTTGTGAAGTGGATCAAACTGAGAGAATGGGTGGCTCAAAGTGCCCCCCCCCCGGATTTCTTGCCTAAAAGAGAACTAGACCTCAAGGTCTGTAGCCCAGCACTTTAGCCACTACACCACACTGTCATTTTTATTATTTAATTGGATTTAGCCCTTATGCTAAGTTCTACTTTATTTAAGTATAGTTTATAGACTAAAGGATTATTGGTTGGGTTTCCCCTGTACTGCTCAGCCAAGCCAGATCAGCAATATTTTTTCTTCACCTGGAATTTTCTCTTGTCCCATCATCTCATTTAATCTGGATGGGTAAAACTGCAAAACTCAGAATGAAAATAGGTAAGGATTTGTGTGTGTGTGTGTATATGCGCTAAGGACAGTGTTGTCGGGGGAATAATTTGTCAAGGGTAGACCTGACCTGCCTCTTTTGTGTTCCTCTTTCTTCTGGCCTGGAACAGAGCAAGAGGCTGCAGTTTTCATCCATCAAACATTTAATCCAAAGAGCCCAGCTCTTCAGATTGTCCACTAAAGCAACTGTTCATCCTCTGACAAAAATTCCCCTGCTGCTTGAGCAAAGCATGGGAAGATTTTGTCAACCATTTTGTTGTTGCTGCTGTCTGTTCCCTTCCTGGTAGGGAGAAAATGGAAGCAATGTCCAGATACTGGGTCTTTCTCACAGGGGCCTGCAGCTGTTGAAGAAATCCAAAGAAGCCACTTTCAGTTCTGAACATCTGAAAATCCTTTGCAGCTTCAGGTGAGAGGAAACAAAATCCACTATAGAACTGTTTTCTAAATTCATGAGGGAGGCCGTTGCCTCTTGCCAGTGGAATGCTAAAAACTAGCAGACCTGGCAAAGAGATGGATGGACAAATGCTGAGTGTGGATGCAGGTGCTTGTTGGAGAACATCACTTGGTGAAAAACTCCTTTATAACCTGAATTTGCACAGCGCATCAATTCCCAACAGACTTCCAAAAATATACGGCTTTTTACAGTTATAACTAAAGCTTTTCATTTCTTCTTTTTTGTTCCTTAACCTATGAGACTTCATGCTTGTGAGCAGGGCCTATTTTAGTCCCCCGCATTACTTAACTGTTCAATAAACGTTATATACTTTAGTTTGATAAACCAAAACAGAATGCATACGTAGAAATATATGTATTCAATTTTTTAAAATTCAAATGTTCCCACATTCCCAATGAAACACAAAATAAAACAAGTTTTGCTTTGCTTTGATCTTCACATTCAACTCATGTTTGAGTTGAATCAACTTGTCTGAATCATTTTGAATTTTTCAACCTGCTTTTTTGGGGGGAGGGGGGTGTTGTAGCGCCACCTGGTCTAGACTGCATTGGGGCAGATTAAAGAGATCAGCAAGTACAGGTTTAGAAGTTGATCAAAAGGGACAGCAGATGAATCCTGCCTTGGTACTTTTTGTGCTAGTAGGTTTCTTATCATTTCAGGTATCTTTTGAGAGTTCAGAAGCCATGTCCTAACAAAAATTATCCCAATAGGCTTAGTAAAGGTAAAGGTTCCCCTTGCACATATGTGTTAGTTGTTCCCGACTCTAGGGGGCGGTGTTCATCTACATTTCAAAGCTGAAGAGCCAGCATTATCCAAAGACATCTCCGTGGTCATGTGGCCGGCATGACTAAATGCCGAAGGCACACGGAACGCTGTTACCTTCCCACCAAAGGTGGTCCCTATTTTCCTATTTGCATTTTTTACATGCTTTCGAACTGCTAGGTTGGCAGAAGCTGGGACAAGTAACGGGAGCTCACTCTGTTACGCAGCGCTAGGGATCCGAACGGCTGAACTGCCAACCGCTCTTAGCCACTGAGCCACCACGTCCCCTAGGCTTAGTAAAGTAGGTGCTAAATAACCTATCCAAAAATGAAAGCCAAACAAGTCAGGGAATTCATGTTCATGTTGACTTTTTCAGTTATGCAGATGTCCTTTCTGTGGAGCTGATCAATCGGAATGTCCTTCAGTTCTCTCTGAAGAACGAGCAGCTCATCCTTCATTCTCAAAAAGCTCAGCAGATCAAGGCTACAGTGGAAGTCTTCCTGAAAGAACTGAAACAGGTAAGAGCAAGTTCCTGGTGCAAGCCACGGATCCTTATAGGTAGGCTGATTTTAGAGGGATTGTACAGGTAACCCACCTAAAGCCCTGAGCGCAAAGGTAAGCATTTTAACGTCAACCTATTTCTCCAAATACAGATAGTCTTCGACTTACGACCACAATTGAGCCCAACATTTATGTTGTTAAATGAGACGTTTGTTAAGTGAGTTTTGCCCCATTTTATGACCTTTCTTGCCACAGGCGTAAAGTGAATCATTGTAGCTGATAAGTTAGTATCATGGTTGTTAAGTGAATCTGCCCCCCTCCCCCATTGATTTTGTTTGTCAAAAGGTGGCAAAAGGTGATTGCAAGACCTTGGGAGACCGTAATGGTCATAAGTATGAACCAGTTGCCAAGGGTATGAATTTTGATCACATGATCATAGGGATGCTGCAAAGGTTGTAAATGTGAAAAATGACCGTAAGTCCCTTTTTTCAGTGCTATTGTAACTTTGAACGGTCACTAAATGAACCATTGTAAATTGAGGACTACCGATCATTTCAACCCCTTAACTCTGTTTTTCGTCTCCCGGTCCTTCCCAAAGGATTCCAACTATGTCATTGCTATGCGTAACTACGTGACAGATGACAAGAGCCTCCTAAATTTCAAGAAAGGTGACTTCATTCGACTTCTTCCAATGAAGGGGCTGGAGCCAGGTGAGAAAGATTAAGTACAATGTATCCTCTCTCAACCTCAAAATACTCCTTGTCAAGAGTGAAACAGCTGCTTCAAAGACTGCCAACTGCAGTACCTGGTTTTGAGCATTTTGGAATTGTTTCATGCTCTAAACCAGGGGTGTCCAAACTTGGGAACTTTAAGACTTGTGGACTTCAACTCCCAGAATTCCCCTGCTCTAAACAGATCTCTTATGTCCTTCTGGGCCAGTGATGGCAAACCTTTTCAGCACTAAGTGTATGGAAATATCACACACACTCCAGAAAAGCTGAACTTCTGGGTTCTAGCGTGCCCGATGATCCTGGTGCCTGGTGCGCATGCGCAGGCTGATTTTCGGCACTGCCGTGTGTGTGAAAGGATCACGCTCTGGAAAAGCCGAACTTCCAAGTTTTGGCATGCATGCACACCCAACCATCAGGTGGCCGGCGCACATGCGCACACCGGTTTACAGCTCTGCTCCGCATGCGAAGGACAGCTGATCATCGTGCATGCATGCATGCATGCCAGAAACCCGGAAGACAAACAGGCAAGGCTGGGCATGATGACTTTAAGTGCCACTTTGGGCACGCATGCCATAGGTTCGTCATGACAGTTCTAAGCTCACAAACACAATATATTCAAAAGTTTGCCTCTTGCCTGTCTCACATTCAAAACAAGGCGTTTCAAGCTCAAAAAACGGGATGTTTCAAATTCAAATATGGCTGCATTTGTTGAGAGTTCTTAGACATTACTGAATACTTAGTAATGTGTTTGTCTGTCAGGAACTCAATTCTGTGAAATCATCCGACCACAAATAACTAATTCCAAGAGTCCATAATGACAACATACACACACATGCTTCGATCAGACAAGCTAATTTTTGTGGCACAGTTCTCAATAGCTATGCTGATTAAAGAATTCTGTGGAGTTTCAAACTCACAAATCAGTAGCCTATTCAGATTTGGAGAGGCTGTCCTATGGCTAATACATCACAAAGACAATGTAAGTGAAAGTTGCCCATCCTAATTTCCACCTTTTCTGTTCAGGTTGGCAGTTTGGCTCTATTGGTGGGCGCTCTGGCCTTTTCCCTGCTGGAATGGTGCAGGTGGTGGCAGCTCCCGATTACCTCAACCTCCACATGAATCAACAGGAAGAAGTCCGAACGGGCTGGAAGAAAAACACCCAGGAGAAAACGGTTATCGAGGAGGTGAGGGTTGAAGCAGAGACCAAGGGGATTAGTCATGCAAGAAAGTGAAGGGAGGACACTGTGGTGTTGCTGAAGAAATGCAAACCGTCTGCAGAGATTGCAAAGTATGAAGACAATGCAAGAGATGGAATATGAATACCACAGGATGAATTTTTTCAGTACAAAGAATACCGGTTGTCTGATGACTGATTTTCTGTCTCTTCAGACCTCTGCCTCCAGCACAGAGTCAGAAGTTACCAGGACTAGCACACCTATAAAATCTGTTGATATTTGCCACTACCCTATGATGGAGTTTGCGATGGCACATTTCCGAGAAGCCAGACTCATGTAGGTATTCTGTAGCAAAAAAAAAACAACCTTTAAACATACGCTACTGCAATCTATTTAATTTCAGTTTGATTGCTAGTGTGCCCGCTTTGTATTTCTTACGTTATGACGGCATGGGAAAAGATGCTTCGTTTGATGAATGTAACCTTGTTCATACGTGCTGTATGCAAATATTCAGACATTATCTAGGTCAGGGATCACCAACCTTTCGGACCTCAGGGACCACTAAATTCATAATTTTAAATCCTGTGGACCACTAATATGAATTAGTGATGGGAAGGGAACTTTCAGGCACTTAGTTTGGCCATCTCTTAGCAGAGAGAAGCACCTGGAGTCAACCCTAGGTTTGCTGTCCTTTGCAGCTAGGAATCTCAAATACAGCCAAGAATTAATGTTTGTATTGTAGCCAGCCCTGGCACTAGATCGGCCCCCCTGCAAACTCTGCCAAAGTTTTTCACACCGCTCACTGAAGCACCTGGACTCCCAGGGAGGGAGGGAGGGAAGGAGGGAAGGAGGGAAGGAGGGAAGGAGGGAAGGGCTGGAGCTACTGAAAAGGCAGCCAAGCTAAGTGCCTGAAGGACCCCATCCCGTCAGTGAGTGGGAATAATTGCTTCAGGTAGCCATTTCCAGCCCAGGGGCTGTAGTTTGAGGATCCCTGATTTAGTGCCAATATAAAAAATGCAAAAATGCAAAGATTTTTCTGCCGACCACCAAAATTTTCTCATGGGCCACCAGTTGGTGACTGCTGATCTAGGTGATGTTAATTAATTTCTTGTGTTAATGAAAAAAAATGGTGTATAAATAGGTTAAACAAACCACTAAATAATACTCTGGGACTGTCTTTCCGGTTCCTTTAGCCACACAGAGAGGATCTGTTCCTTGTGGAAAACCCTTTTGTTTCCCACTGTCAAGTTTATTTGGGCATGGTTCCCCCCCCCCCTCCCTTCCAAACCTTTTCCAGGTATACACTTTTGAGATCACTTGTTTCTCAGCGTTTTAAGGCACATAGAAGTAGCTGAACCTTCACTAATGCCTCAGACACTGCCATTCTGAATTACATTTTCATTCATGATACGCACTGTAGAAAAATAAAGGAGATATCAGAGAGCTAAATAAAGAACATGCAAAGGAAAGAGTCCTTCTAGCACCTTTATTCCTATCCAGATAGCTTGAAGAAACTGTTCTATTACTTGCAAATAGGGCATTTTTTTTCATAACCAACTGGCAACTGAAATCTCACATCTTTTGGGACCTTCATAGGATCAACTACATTATCAACCACATAACTATATTATGAGCCGCGGTGGGGCAGTGGTTGGAGGGCAGTATTGAAGGCTACTTCTGCTGACTGCCAGCTGACTGCAATTTGGTAGATCAAATCTCACCAGGCTCAAGGTTGACTCAGGTTTCCACCTTTCCCAGGTGGGTAAAATGAGGATCCAGATTGCTGGGGACAATAGGATGACTCTGGAAACCACTTAGAGGGAGCTGTAAAAGCACTGTGAAGCAGTATATAAGTCTAAGTGCTATCGCTATGGCTATCAAGGATAGATGCTCAATCAGTCATATAAAAAAGCCTTCTGATCCTCCTCCTGAAAAATATTTATATGCCAGAGATGGAGGGGGACCAAAGTTTTCAATGGCTGGTGATCTATTTGAAAGATATTGCTATGCTGTCAGAATGATCACAGAAGCTACCTCGACTCCTAGCTGCTCAGATATATTCCTCCCAAAACTCCTTCTGATTTATCCATTCTACTGGAAATACAGGTTTAGGAGCACTGGATAAAAAATCTTCTTTGCTTGACTAGCTGAAATTTTGCTAATTTGCTGATTAGAAATAACTGGATGATTCTGGAAAATATCACAATGAACTTCCATATTTTAACAACATATGGAAAATACTGGCTATGTACAAAATTGCTATCCATTACAGCCAGTTAGTAATTGTACTCCAAAGAAGCCTCTCCTCTCCTCTCCTTTTCTACTCTTCACTCCTCTCCTCTCCCCTCCCCATGATTTAATTATCTCCAAATAAATATTTTTATATTTCATTTATATGCACGTGCTCACAGCAAACACCCCCCCCCCCTTGTGTATTCTCCATAAGTTATTATGCTTCATCCTGTTAAATTTCAACCAAATCCCAATCACGGTCTAAATTTAATTCTTTTCCCACCATTTTGTTTAGTGAAATCACGCTTGATGTGTTGTAATCAATTCTTTTCGTGTATTTATTTAATCTGCAATGTTTGATTTAATTATAATTACCTTTGTATAATCGTCTTACACAGTATCTGCTTTTTATTTATTTAAAATGTGTGTCAATAAAGAATTAAATGTTGGAAAAAGTATGTGAACTTTTTAAATTGACAGTGCACTGAGGTTCAGTGGAACTAAGAAACAGATTGCCAAACTGAGGAAAGAGAATTGCAATCTGAGGAAATACGTGTGCTGATAAAGCCAAATCCCAGACTATTGAGGAAAGCCTATCTAAAGAGATGCCTTCATCTTTGATCCACACAGAGATTTTGAATACCTATCATGATTAGTTAGGAAATATTTACTAGATATGATGCCCTTCGGAAGTGATCCTGAGCCTTTGAAATCTCCTCATGATATATCAAAGAGGATGTTTTAAGTATTTTGGAATCTCAAAACACCCATGTTCCAATCAAAGTATCTATTTTTGAATTTGAAGCAGAATGTTTCCTACTTGAAATGGGGCATTTTGAATTTCAGATGGCTTGATTCAAAACATTTTGTGCATTCTTCTTCACTTCCAGCATACTTGCTCTAGCTTTAGGGCTCCTTTGAAGTCTTCTTTATTAATAGCTGCATCAATATCATAGCTTTTGACTTTGTTGCAGGTTTGTAGAGTAACAAATGATGTGATTTCCTCTGAAAGTGTACTTATTGCTCACTTCATTTTGTATTTCACTCCAGAAAGCTTAAGACACCTCACATAAAGTGATCATAATTGCATTTCCTCATTAACAGGTGGATAGCATTTCCCAAATTGGGGACAAACCAAGATTTGTTTTTCAGATAAAAGAAACCATGTTTCCCAAGGCATGCTAGAGAATTTTAGATTGGTGCACCTCCTAGTTCACTTAACTTGTTCGGGGTTAGCTGATGCTAGTAGAACTGTCACAGTTAGATAAGAGCTATTGTAGTATTTCTGAATTCCAATTTAATATAATAATAATTAATCTGGGGGGCTCTTTACATTGGTCAGTGAGCCTGTGCTGTTAGAGAACAAGATGCTTCAGAGTCTCAAATTTTCATAAAAGTCCATGGAATTAGTCTTTTTGAGCAATTAGCAATATTAATAATTTTAGATTAAAGATTTTCATTTCACAAAGGCAGAATTAGGTGACTTAGATAAATGGAAAGATCATGTGTCACAAAAGAAAGTTGTGACAGACTTGTCAAGTAACTATTATTTAGTATAGAAGGATTGAGAATAAGCTATCAACTATTTCTAGGATTGATGCCAAGTGAAAGATTGATGGAGCTCAAGATGCAAAGCACACAGTTGTTCTTGTCACGTTCCTCAAGAATGTAACAGTGGGTTTTCCTGTCTCCAGCACCCAAAAGAAAATTATGAAATAACAGAATAACAGAGTTGGAAGGAACCTTGCAAATCTTCTAGTCCAACCCACTAGTCAGGCAGGAAACCCTACACCATTTTAGACAAATGGTTATCCAATCTCTTCTTAAAAACTTCCAGTGTTGGAACATTCACAACTTCTGTCAGGAAATTTCTCCTAGATTGCTTTTCTCCTTGATTAGTTTCCATCCATTGCTTCTTGTCCTGCCTTCAGGTGCTTTGCTTGACTCCCTCTTCTTTGTGGCATCCCCTGAGATATTGGAACACTGCTATCATGTCACTCCTAGTTCTTCTTTTCATTAAACTAGACAGTCCCAATTCCAGCAACCGTTCCTTTTTTTTTTTTAGTCTCCAGCCCCCTAATCATCTTGGTTGCTCTTCTCTGCATTAGAGAAGATTCTCCATATCTTTTTTACATCATGGCAACCAAAACTGAATGCACTATTCCAAGTGTGGTCTTCCCAAGGCATTATAAAGTGGTATTAACACTTCACATGATCTTGATTCTATCCCTCTGTTAATGATTGTGATGTAAACACTGAGCTTGCTCATAAATTCTTAATTGTTTAACAGTGAGCTTCATTTGCAAGAAAACCTGAATGGGGTACAAAGCTTATTTTAAAAATGTGCAATATAATAAAAATACTGAAATTGCATCATTAAAATAAAAATAGAGGAGGTAGCAAATACTGTACCCATGGTCACATAAGCCCATGGCATAGATGGACTTCCGTCATTTTCCCGGAAAAGCTTCTTTTTTTTTACATGCCCTATTTATTCGTTCAGGAAGGAGAAACATGTATGCAGCTGATGATTTCTATTGAGTATTTTAAACCAAATGTTAACAGGTCTTGAATACAGTACTGGGAATTGCTTCAGTCCTTTAGCATAGATGTAAGTTATTGCCTTGTAAGTAGATGAGAGCTCATAGACCATAGTTTAACAATTATGAACACAGAAATCTGCTTTCGAACATGTCAAGAGTCTCTACCAAAACCTGTTCACATTTGCTACCTGTTTTTTTTTTAAAGTAACTAATCTGGAGGGACATGGTGGCTCAGTGGCTAAGACACTGAGCTTGTCGATCAGAAGGTCGGCAGTTCAACAGTTCGAATCCCTAGTGCCGCGTAATGGGGTGAGCTCCCATTACTTGTCCCAGCTTCTGCCAACCTAGCAGTTCAAAAGCATGTAAAAATGCAAATAGAAAAATAGGGACCACCTTTGGTGGGAAGGTAATAGAGTTCCATGCGACTTCGGCGTTTAGTCATGCTGGCCACATGACCAAGGAGATGTCTTTGGACAGCGCTGGCTCTTTGGCTTTGATATAGAGATGAGCACTGCCCCCTAGAGTCAGGAATGACTAGCATATATGTGCAAGGGGAACCTTTACCTAATTAATCTGAAAATGTGAGAGATAAATAGAACCTGATACCTTCTGCAAATCATTGTATGCTTTTCCACTGAGCAAAGGTTGTCCCTGGGACTGACCACTTGCTAAAGATTGGAGCATCTCTTCTAGCTTCCCATGATTCATTTTGTAGGTAACCAAATCCCCATTTTGTGTTTCTGCCAGGTTACCAGGGAGTGGCATGGAAACTGAACAGATGGCCCTCGCTCTCTTGGTTCAGCATACAGAGGTAAATCTGAGTGCCTCCCCCTCTTTGTCATTTGGGGTATGGAAAGAGGTCTTATTTTTTAATACCTGTATTAAAAGTTCTTAAAAAAGAAGATTAAAAACTAATACAAATTAATATATCATAAGAAAGAAAAGAAAATGAAATCAAAGAGAAAGTTTAAAACGCAGGAAAGGAAAAATCAAACTAGAAGAGAAAGAAAAAAGACAGAAAGAAGTAACCGCAAATCTTCATTATGGCAGATACAATGATAAATTTGCCTCTTTCTCTAAAGTTACTGAAGTATTCTTTATATAATCTATCCTGTCTAATAAACAGAACTATAAATCATTTTTTCCTGTTTTCTGCATGAAGTCCATAAGGGGTTTGCAGTCAGCAATAAATGTAGGCATTATCTTTTTTCTAATTGATAAAAGTTTTATTTTCAATACCTGAATATGCAACCTGCCCCCAAGCCCTGGAAGCAACCCCTGGAGCCGTAGCATGGCTCCTGCCACCTCCCCAACAATTACTACCGAAGTACACTTTGACATGGGACAGAAGAGGGAACATTATTAAAGACGTGGGAATTATTCATATGAAGTGGATTTTGGAATTACATGAAATTGGAATTGAAATGAAAGCTAGATTCAGTTGAATTGAGTCTGTGTTCTGATCCTACTCACAGAGACCTACTTTATGTAGAATGCTCCAACATGCCACGTAAGGACCAAGTTCCTCCCTCTTTCAATTAGGCGTAACTACCATAAAACCACTTACTGCCCGTTGAGTAAATGTGCAGATTTAGGAACCAAGGAACCAATCCAAACATTTTGTAGATGTGATCCTTTCACTATATGAGCCAGTTCTGTAAGAAAGAAAGGCAAAATAAAAGATAGAGGAAGAAAACAGATGAGACGAAAAGAAAGCGAGTTGGGGGCCTTTACCCATTTTTGGCTCGGATTCCATCCAGCATTAGCTATAAAATGTGGCTCCCCAATGAATTATTCTTGTGCAAAATCATCAGAAAAAGTGTTGCTTAGTCACGTACTAAGTTTCATTGGTGAAGGAGGACACGTCCATCATTTTCTGCATATCTTTTTAAGAATCCACTGCTTCTGTTGAATCTCTGCCTTCTGCCTTTGTAGGTACCAATCCAGGAAGCTCTCCTGTGTCATTCTGATGATGCGTTGAATGACTTGGCTACAAAAATTTTTTTGAGTATGTAATGGTCCATTCATGAATCAATGAGAAGTGATTGGTAGTCTAAGAGCCGTGTTTAGGATGCTAATTCTGCAGACTGTTGTCTGCCAGCAGTTTGATTCAAGGTTGACTCAGTTTTCCATCTTTCCGGGGTTGGTAAAATAAGGACCCAGATTGTTGGGGAAAATATGCTGACTCTGTAAATCACTTCAACAACTTCATCAATGATTTGGATGAGGGAATAAATGGGGAACTCATCAAGTTTGCAGATGACACCAAGCGGGCAGGAATAGCCAACACTCCAGAAGATAGGCTTAAGATACAGAAGGATCTTGACAAACTTAAACATTGGGCACTATCTAATAAAATGAAATTCAATGGTGAAAAGAGTAAGGTTCTACATTTAGGCAATAAAAACGGAATGCACAGGTACAGTATAGGTGGTTCCTTGCTCAATAATAGTAACTGTGAGAGGGATCTTGGAGAGGGATCTTGGATCTTGCACAGAGGGTGGAAAGGAGATAGGGAGAAGGAGGAGAGAGGGAGAAGAAAGTGATGGACAGGGTGTGGAAAGCAGAGGAGCCAATAATTGTTTTTTGGGAGTTGATGGTAAGACAAATTGATGTTAATATTTAACAATATAAAATAATGTTGGTTATGTAACAGTATACATGTGGTTATGTGTTATGAAAATGAAAAAATAAAAAAACTTTAATTTTTTAAAGAGAGGGCTGAAGAGCCCTGTGAAGCAGTATATACCGTGTTTTCCTGAAAATAAGACAGGGTCTTATTTTCTTTTGACCCCCCCCCCCCCAATAAGCGCTTGGCCTTATTTTGGGGAAGCTCTTATTATTTTTGAGGTGCAGGAGACGGCGAGTGTGGTCACCTCATGGCTGCTGCTGTGTTGCAATATTTTTGGGGAGGGCTTATTTTCAGGGGAGGGCTTATTTTAGCACATGCGCTCAAAAGCCCAATTGGGCTTATTATCCAGGGAGGTCTTATTTTCAGGGAAACAGGTTATGTCTAAGTGCTATCGCTATGCTGTTGCTATGACTAGTGCTATTGCCATAGCACTGATTAAACTTTTATTTATTTAGCTATGGATTCAGGAAAGGTACTGAGAATATTTCTACTTTTACTAGTTCTCTCAAAATCAACTATCAAGACTATATTTTTGCTAGGGCAACTCCATATTAGTTTTGAATTTTTTGAAACTTTTCCAGTGCCACAATGTGGTAAATAAAAGAAGAACGATGGAGACAGGAGAGAAAGGATTAGTAGTTAGTCATCTTAAAATGAAATGTGAGAAGGGGATGCAATCAAATACTTATATTAGACACTCAACCTGTAAAAGGGGTTTTGGTTATGCATAGACATTTTAAACACTGTTGGAATAAGAAACCTTTTTTAAATGCAATGCTTGATCCCCTCCCCCCACTTAAAATATTTGCATATTCTTTAGCAAGAATCAGGAATACTTCAGACCCTAGGCAGCCCTGCAAGTTTTTATGAGATGGTGCTTATGCATTTCCCCTCCCACATTTTCAGATAATTTTCAGAGATCTTGTACAAGAACAGTGAAATCACATGCATTCAGGTCTATAGTTTTATTGTATTGTATTGTATTGTATTGTATTGTATTCTATTGCATTGCATTGCATTGCATTGCATTACATTGCATTGCATTGCATTGCATTGCATTGTATTGTATATAATTGGGGAACAACAGATGTTCACAAAAAATATATTGCTAATTGTTATTCTGAATCATCCTCTTTAGCAGTGTTTCTCAAACTTGGCGACTTTAAGTCCTGTGGACTTCAACTCCCAGAATTCCCCAGCCAGCTATGCTGGCTGGGGGATTCTGGGAGTTGAAGTCCACAGGACTTAAAGTCGCCAAGTTTGAGAAACACTGCTTAGGAAAAATCACACAAATTCACTGGCAGTTTCTCTTTCCTAAGTGGAAGATAAATTTAGATATATTCTACTTTTTGTATTTGATGGTGATAATACTGATCAAAAGAGAGGCCCCTGAATCTCCTCTTGGGAATCAGTGCCGTAACCCTATATTTTACTTTTCCAGCTAAGATTAATGCTGATTTCTTATTTTGAAGCTCTGATGAGGTTCATGGGAGACCAGCCAGGCCTCAAGAAACAAGATAAGATGGATTATATCTATGACATCCTTCAGGTTTGTGACTCTTGTGGTGGATTGGTGTAGATAACAGTGGCCTCATGAGACTTGGAAGGTCATCCGATTTCTACTGAAGGGGCATTTGTATTTTTATTTGTATTTATTAGACTTGTTAGCCGCTCCCTCTCCACGAAGGGACTCGGGGCGGCGTACAATAAATAAATCACATGTTACACGATTAGACATTACATTACACGGCGGAGGTATAAAATCACAACAATTGTTACAATACAAAAACAACGATAATAATAAAGTTAAAAATTAAAATACCCAATTTAGAATTTTAAAGTGTAAAAAGTTTAAAATTGCCAGGAGGATTAGAGATAGAACTATAGTTGAGCCAGGCCAGCTAGCTGGAAAAGGTGGGTCTTGAGTTTTGTACGGAAGGAGCGGAGGTCAGTAGTAATCCTAATGTCGGGGGGGAGGTCATTCCAGAGGGCTGGGCCCATCACAGAGAAGGCCCTGCTCCTGGGCGCCGCCCTCTGGCACTGCTTAGTGGACGGCACCCGGAGGAGTCCCTCTCTGTGAGAGCAGATTGGTCGTAGGGATGTATGGGGCAGGATGCGATCCCGCAAGTAACTAGCCATTGATGGCCTTGAAAGGAGATTGATTTTCAGATGCTTATTTTCCCTTTCTATTCCCCTTAGCTAACTCTATGAACTCTTATCTTATCTTAAATTAAATTATGCAGAGTTTAACAATTTGCAAAATAATAGATCATAGATCAAAGATATCAAGAGGGAGCAAGACAGTACAGCTGACAATCAAGATAAAGTAGGGAATGGGAAGAGAGAAAAGAAACAAAAATTTTAGAAAAGGAAAGAAGTTAAACACTGCACGTTTTGAGTCATTTCAAAATATGAGTTCTTATCACTAATGGGTTTATATCAGGGATGGGCTACTACGGGTTCGCCCGGGTTCGGAAGAAGCCGTAGCTAATGTTATGGATGGTTCGGAGAACCTCCAAATCCCACCCCTGGCTGGCCCTGCCCACCCTGTCTCTCCCCTCCCAGGAGTCTCCAAGCGGCCCGTTTCGGATGCAAGGTAAGTGCAGGGCCTACATGGAGGCTTGGGGAGGGGGAAAAACAGGCCTCCTGGAAGTTCCAGAAGGCTGGAAATGGGGCCGTTTCCTGCCTCGGGAGAATCTCCGGAACCTTGGGGAGAAAGTTTTCGACCTCCCAGAGGCTCGAGGAAAACCTCCGGAGCCTGGGGAAGGTGAAAATGCCTCTACCATGATGCAGGAGGCCGACTAGGCTACGCCCACCATGGCCACGCCCACCCAGCAACCAGGCAGATAACCCGTTGCTGAAATTTTTGAAGCCCACCCCTGGTTTATATGTATTTTGCACTGATGGGTTGATATGTAGTTTGGTTTATTCCAAACTATGGTAAGCTAATTCTGTTTCCTTGGGTCCTTTTTGTTAAAGTTTTGAGAAGATCTGAGCTTCTGCTCTGAGTTCAGCAGTAAATTCATTCCTGATTCCTTTTCTATGGTACACATAACTTGCTCTTTGGCCTCCAAATTCTGCTTGCTAGAGCTGTAATGGCTAAGTGGAATAAGAAGTCCCAGTTTCTGGATTCTTTATCCAGAAACCAAAGGCCTTTTCATGTACTCCTATCAACCACAATGCAGATTATCACGAGATACTGACCTCAATCTGACCTCAGAGTCCAATGGGGCTGCCCTTGAAGAGCACCCGGAGGCTTCAGCTGGTCCAGAATGCGGCCGCGCGGGTTATCATGGGGGGTACCTAGGTGCTCCCATGTTACACCCCTTTTAGGCAGCCTGCACTGGTTGCCGGTTGTTTTCTGGGTATGATTCAAGGTACTAATTATGACCTTTAAAGCGCTCCATGGCTTTTGCCCAGGGTACCTGCGAGACCACCTACTGCCACCAGTAGCCTCCCACCATCCAGTGCGATCCCACAGAGTTGGCCTCCTCAGGGCGCCGTCGGCCAGACAGTGTCGGCTAGCAACCCCCAGGGGGAGAGCCTTCTCTGTGTGAGCGCCTTCCCTCTGGAATGAGCTGCCCCCGGAGCTTTGCATAATCCCCGACCTTCGGTCCTTCCAACGGGCCCTAAAAAGTTGGCTTTTCCAGCAAGCCGGCCTGGCCTGAACAAAATAAAATAAATGATTGATGTAATTGTTAATTTTAATCTAATTTTATTAGATGTTATTGTTCATATTAATTGGGTTTGTTTTTGGATACTCTATCTAATTTCTTTTTTAACTTTTGTAATATGTTTTTTTTTTAATGTTGTACGCCGCCCTGAGTCCTTTGGGAGAAGGGCACCATATAAATCCAATAAACAAACAAACAAACAAACAATGAAAAGTGCCAGATAACACTCCAATCTTGGGAGTTCAAGATCAAAAAGTACAATTAGGGACCATTGCAGAAAAAATTATATTCCAGTGTCTCTCAGCTCAGGGGTAATCCTAGTGCCTCCCATGTGGCCTGCAAGAGAAGAGGAAACTAAATTATTTCTCCCCCACCCCACTGGGTTTTTACAGTGTTGCAAAGACAAGAAGACTCTGCATGATGAGGTTTACTGCCAGGTTATCAAGCAGATCACCGGGAATCCTAATCTGTAAGCACCAAAGAATGTCATACTGATTCTTCACACCTTGCATGGGTTGCTGATTGATTCTTGACAAATATTTAAATTGTTGGTTTTAACTTATAAAAAACCTTTACCGTGTGGCACCTGATCACTTGCAGGAGTATCTCCTCCTGTTGCTATCAGCCCAAAGTACTGGGCCAAACTCCTCATTGCCCCACACTGCCAAGGGGCCAAGGCAGTGGTGGGTTTCAAATTTTTTTAGAACCTCTTCTGTAGGTGTGGCCTGCTTTGTGGGAGTGGCTTGCTGGCCATGTGACTGGGTGGGAGTGGCTTGCCGGCCATGTGACTGGGTGGGCGTGGCCAACTTGTAAAATGTGGTGAAACTCACTTAACAACGCTCTTGCTTAGCAACCAAAATGTTGGCTCAGGAACTCTGGCATTGAAGTGTGCAATTCTTAAAGCTGTCAAGTTACAAGACCCTTGCACTCCTAACCCTTTAGAAAAAAAAAACCAGGGGTGTTCAAACTTGACAGTTTTAAGACTTGTGGACTTCAACTCCCAGAATTCCTCCTCTCACTCTTCATCTTGATGAGGTGCAGATGGGTGGGGGGAGGGATCTGGAACCGGTTCTAAACGGCACTGTAGATTTGTGGAACCTCTTCTATATCATATCCTCACTTCATTTTTTGGGGGGGGGGAGGGCAGGGTGTTATGTGGTGGTGGGATCCAATGGTGTATTAAAATTTGTGATGTGGCTATTTGGTGACTTTGCACAGCTGTTTTCACATTTCCCACTTCAGAATTCCTTTTTTGTACTTCTTCATTTCCCACCTTCTTCTCATTTATTTCCCCTCAGAGTTTTATCTCTTTACTTTTCCCCTTTTAGTCAACAAGAAATCTTTTCATTTGTGATCTCTGAGACGTGCTCAAAGTCTCTCACGGTCCTTTCTTTGTTCCAGGGACAGTTGTCACCTTGGCTGGCAGCTCCTCAGCCTTTTGACTGGATACTTCCTCCCATCCAGTACCTTGAAACCTTACATCATTGAGTTTTTGCAGGAGACCTGCTGTGATAGTAACCACCCCTGCTCAGGTACATGACCTGTCTCCTCCTATTCATTAGTTGTGAAGAATCTGTGGTGTTATTTTCCATGCTTGCAGTCTATCTACCACCAACCCTTCATTTCTGTGTGTTCCTTAACATCCTTTTAGTAGTCAGAAATCAATAGCCAACCCTCAGTCCTGTATGGGGAAGGTAGGTGGGGAACTCATGCATGAGTTCCAGCACCTAATTCTATTTTAGCAGAAGCCTCTTTAAATGTCAGTCACACTTCCTACATCGTATGCTCAACCTTGTGTGTGGTTTTTTTTTATCCCCAGGAATAGCCGAGGATTGCCAGAGCAACCTGAGGAAACTGATCACGTATGGAAGCCGTCAACACTTGCCATTTTTGGCGGAGATGAGAGCATTTTTGGTAAATGAGAAGCAGATATGGGTCAGGGTGGGAATGTCTCCCCCTTGGGTGCTGAAGCAAATCTTCCAGGCAGAAAAGCAGAAAAGATCTAGCTGGGGAAGATGGTAAAACAAAGCAAATACTGGGAATAGAACATCTTTTTTTATGTGCAGCTTGAGGTTGAATCACCTGCATGAACATGATTTATAAAGGTCAGGCTTGAAGGCAAGTTGATGTGTGAGAAAAAAGGCTTTTTTGAGGAAAGATATATTTGTATTGCTTAGTATTACATCTTTAGGGAGGTCTGATGTCCAGAATTATGCCAAATCATTCAAATGTTTTAGAATTTAATATTTTGAACACCTTCATCCTCTGGCAGCATCACCTTAAAGAGCCCAACTACCCCAAGGTTCATTATTCTTGGGCACAATTTTCCTATATTTTTCAGTAAGTATTTGAAAAAAAAGTAGACTTTGGGGTGGAAAATTTTTAGAAGCAAATTGTGGACTTACGTGATGAGAAAACCTGTTTTGACAGATCACATCATTTGCACACAAATTGTCAGGGTTCCAAGTAACATCCCCAGTGAAAGAAGACTCCGAGGCTTGAAGTTCCTCAAAGTTCCATTTTATTAGAAATGTCATATTGGCACATCTGGGAAAACCCGAATCTGAAAGCTTCCAGGTTTTCCCCACCCAAATGAAACTCCAAGCCCCTGCCCAGCACCCACATGTCCATCGCATGGTCCAATCAGGCACCATCCCAACTGGAGATGCCTTGTAGTCCCATAATTCCAGGTACAGGGCAAGATGTCCTTGACTCTGTGAGAAAGGAATGTTATTTTGATTATATATCTCCCATACTTCATATAATCCCCCCTCCCATTTTCCCACAGCAGTAAATGTGGTAGGCCAGAAGGCCCAATGCAAAAGATGGCTTCCAGGCCTGACAACATATTTATAGTAAATTTCGCGTACATCCTTGGTGTTCATTAAGAAGTTTTGAATAAGTAAGCCAGAATATGTTGGTCAAACGAATTCTTCTTTGAGTTGATTACAAGCAGTTATAAGGGAAGACATCCAAGATAGGACATGTGTTATGTAGAACAATGTATCTGGAATAATAGATGTCGTAATATTTGAAGGAAAACAAGATCTGTACTGCTATACTGTATCCATCATAGTCATATGGGTAATTACAATGATCCAGAAATTATTTTTCTACTTATTAACTTATTTACTTAGTAATGCTAAGAACTCAACCAGTAAGACTAACTCAGATATATGTATTTGCATTCATCAAAATTATTTTTTAAATCAAATATTAAACTAAAACATTGCTTCAAGTTCCATTGATTTGAAGGATAAAAATACAGATAGTCCTTGACTTATGACAACTATAGGGACCAGAATTTCTGTTGCTAAGCGAGGTGGTTGTTAATTAAACAATGCCAGATTTTACATATGTTTTTTGCCATGGTTAGTAAGTGAGTCACTACAGTTGCTAAGCAAACCGCTGGTCATTAATCGAATCTGGCTTCCCCATTGACTTTGCTTGCTGAAAGCTGGCTGGGAAAGTTGCAAATGGTGACCAGATGCATCCAGGATGTTGCAACCATTGTAAACACAGGCTGGTGGTTGCAAAGTAGCTGATGACTGATCCCCTGACTGTGGGGAAGCTGTGACCGTCGTCAGGTGAGGATCTGTTGTAAGTCATTTAGTAAGTAACTTGGAATAGTTGCTAAATGAATCAATGTAAGTGGAGGACTGCCTGTACTCAAATGCTCAATTCTATTTCTCAAGGGCTCAATTTTTGCCAGGAATTGGCTTTCAATTAGGAACAAAAATGCCTATATTGTACTGATTCTTTTTTTCCCGTTGTCAGAAGGGCCACTCTTTGCGCCAGATATCAATCATCTTACCTGGAGGTCTGCCATATAGCACAAAGATTAAGACATTCACTGTAAGTTCCTGTTTAGTCCATTAAAAAGGATATTGTGGAGTGGTGCTCCACATACCCATGGTGATGAGCATTTTCTTTCTTTTTATAAAATTAATGTTGTTGTTGCCTTACTGAGAGGACACTCAAAGAGCCGTTTTTGATGCAGACATCTAAAAGGCCAGTCTGCCAGAAAACAGACTGATCAAAGTGCTGTATAGATTCTTGTTGGAATATAAACTAGAGGAAGAATATGTCAAAGAAACCATGGTTGCCTGGGCGAAAAATTTCGGTTACAATGTGGAACTGGCTAAGTGGGGAAAACTTTGGATACTTAATCAGAAATTAACATTGGCTATGGCGTATAAAGAAAACCTTTACAAGATGTTCTACAGATGGCATCTCCCGCCAGCACGGCTTTATAAAATGTTCAAAAATTTGGCCCCAAATTGTTGGAAGTGTAAAAAAACACCAGGCACTTTCTACCATATGTGGTGGACGTGCAATGAGGCAAAAAAATATTGGAAAATGATTCAATCCTGGTTAGAACAAATGGTGGGAGAACAAATGATGTTTAAACCAGAAACTTTTCTCCTAGGCATAATACCGGAGGGGTTTAAGAAAGATACACTCTATCTAATTATACATATACTGACTGCAGCGCACATAACCTATGTACAGCATTGGAAAAAAGAAAATACACCATCAGAGCTAGATATAATCAGAAAAGTGTTGGCCTGTGCAGAAGCAGATAGGCTCACTTTGGAACTTAAAAATAAAGGGGAATCAGAATATTTCGAGGTATGGAATAGATGTTATGATTGGTATAAGTTAAGATGACAAGACTGGAACAAATGTATATATTGTGATCGAACAGAAGGACAGACAATGTATTAAGTAGAATTACTGTTAATGGTTGAAACTAGCTGTACATAATGTGAATATATGATCACCCCGACTCCGTGGCATTGCATTGTTTTAAATGTAAAAACAATAAATATATATATATATAAAATAAAATAAAAGGCCAGTCTGCATCTTGGGTTACTCAGTTATGCTCAAATAGAATAGAATAGAATAACAGAGTTGGAAGGGACTTTGGAGGTCTTCTAGTCCAACCCCCTGCTTAGGAAGGAAACCCTACACCACTTCAGACAAATGATTGTCCAATCTCTTCTTTAAAACCTCCAATGTTGGAGCATTCACAACTTCTGGAGGCAAGTTGTTCCACTGATTAATTGTCTTCACTATCAGGAGATTTCTCCTTAGTTCTAGGTTGCTTCTCTCCTTAATTAGTTTTGAGTTAGTTTTCTTTTGAAGTTCTTGTGTCTTATTACCTGAACCATACCTGTAATATTTTGTTCTAGTCTTTTGGGGAGGGGAGGAGGGAAGATCGAGGGAGCTTGGCAACCGTGGTTTGCATCCCTGGTTAAAAAGTAGCAGATATTAATGAGAAAGACCTGAATTTGCAGTCACACCAGACAATAAATATTTGAATGGCCTGACTTAATTTCCTCGTGTTCCTTCCTTTGAAATATTAATGGGTACATTAGGAATCCCTCCAAATTTTTACCTTTGTTCTTTTTGATTTGGGAAAAGCTTTGTAACCTGTTTGATGAGAGGTGTAGACACAATCACACTTTAGATTTAAGCTCATGATAAGAATGCTAAATTCTCTCTCGCTTGTTGTGCAAAATCCAAAACGAGCCAGATCATCTTTCTGAAAACGGGGAGGTCTTGTTTCACTCAGTTTCTCAACTTGCTTTTTTATGTGCGATTGTTCCCGTGCCAAACTATTTTTTTAAAGTAATGGAATGAAACAAATTAAATCTTCCTTGTCTATCTCCCTTACGCTTTCTGATTTTTTAAATGAGGGATGCTGAGTTCAAGACTTTCTTTGCCTTAGACTGCATTGGGCAGACTGCATTTGTCCAGACAAAGCAATTTGCACACACTTACATAAATTATTATTTTTTCTGATGGTAGGTTACAGCCGATGTGTTAAAGGAAATTTGCGAACACATAGGAGTTACTGAGTTGAGGGAGATCCAAGAATTTGCCATCTTAGCCGACAAAGACAAAGGCAAGTGTACTAATGGTCAACTTCAATATAGTGAAATCTGATAAATATGGAGTTTCACTCTAGTACAGCTTTCTCCTTCCCATTGTCTTCTACTGCCAGGGTCCTAGTTTTCTGGGGTTATATACAGTCACGTGAAAAAGAAAAGAAAATTTCTTTGAGTTCAATGTTCTTACATATCAGGACAGACCAGTAGTAAAAATCATCTGGTCCTCTAGGGGGCAGTGCTCATCTCCATTTCAAAGCCAAAGAGCCAGCGCTGTCTGAAGATGTCTCTGTAGTCATGTGACCGGCATGACTAAACACCAAAGATGCACGGAACGCTGCTACCTTCCCACCAAAGTGGTCCCTATTTTTTCCACTTGCATTTTTACGTGCTTTCCAACTACTAGGTTGGCAGAAGCTGGGACAAGTAACCGGAGTTCACTACATTGGGTGGCGCTAGGGATTTGAACTGCTAACCTTTTGGATCGACAAGCTCAGCATTTTAGTCACTGAGCCACCGCGTCCCTGATCCTAGGCAGTTTTTAAAAGTAGGTAAATACAACCTTAGATGACCAACAACAACATATGACATGGCTTTTCCATTTTGGTGTTCTTTTTGTAAAATAAAGGATGACATGGTGTAATATGTCACGTCTTTTTCATCTGAACAGGTTGTATTTACCTACTTTTAAGCACTGATAAGGACCAGATGGGTTTTACTGTGCCCTGATATGTAAAACCATAGAACTCAAAGAGGGTATATATATATTTTCACATGACTGTAATTTTTGTAGGCTTACATGTGAAGAATGTATTTATAATAATAGCCCTGATTTTGGTTTTAGGGCCGCATTATGATATGTATGTGATAGAGGATCTTGCCTTTGTCTATTCAAAGTGTGGCTTTGTGATGGTTTGCTCCTGTTAAAGGAGAAGATCTGCCAGTACTCCTGCATCTGGGCCAGTTTACATATTTTCAGATAGCAATGGAAGACCTTTTTGTCTTTTTTGCACCAGTTTTTGATACAATAGCACATTTATAGCCCTTTCTAGAAATCACAGCCTGTTAATTGCCATACTTGATCATGGTAATGTACAGTATTAAGAGAATTTAATTTAGGTTTTCTACCCAGGTTGCTCCCAGAGCAATTCTGCTTTTGTTGAGCAATCTCTTGCCTCATTCGTGAAATTTGAGGTAGGGTCCAAATACCATCATCTTTCTTTTTTTATTTTCACATATTTGCCTCACCCATCGTTCTCTTTCTCTCCATAGAAAATCCATTGAGGTAGGGAATATGAAAAAGCTATCAATGCCTTTTGTTTGCTGATACTAAGCTCTTAGAGTGTAGCCATCGCTATATTAGCATTTCTAATGTTAAAATCTCATTGCTTGCTAACAGTGACGTGCGGTGAGGGTTATGGCTGGGGAGGCTGGTGACGTCATCAGGAAGGCGGGGAATGGGACCACGTGTGCAGCACACGTGGTCTCATTCTCCGCCTTCCTGAGTAAACATTAAGGGGACCGCGGCGTAGCATTGCTTCCTCCACCGGCACCAGTCCCTTCCGCCCCCCACTCCTTCAAGGTCTCCCACCAACCCAAAGCCCGATCCCCAGCTCCCTCGGGCAAGGTTTGAGCGGGGTGAATGGGAAAGGAACGAAAGGGGCTGCGCTTTCACCCCGCTCAAGCCTTGCTGCCTGCAGCCACCGCCCGCCCTCGCTGCCCCTTTCGTTGCTTGCCCGCCCGCCTCTAAGGCATGCCAAAGCCTCCTTCGTCCCCCCCCAGCGTGCGCCCTTTTTATTTCCCGCGACACCCCCCCCATTTCGGGAAAGCTTTCCCCATTGCCTGGGGGGTGAGGGGGGCGGCTCCTCTCCCCCCACTCCCTCCGTCCCTGCCTCTCTCCTCAGCCCCAAAGCTCCGTCCGCGCGACTCACTTCCAAGGCGGTGGCTGCTCCATCCCGCTCCGGCTCTGGAAGCGACCGAAGATCAGGCTGCGTCGCTCGCTCGCTCGCTCGCCGGACTGCTTCGGCGCCATTCTGGCTACCTCCGTCCATCCGCGCCCAGGAGCTGTGGAGGCAGAAATGTTGTCGGTGCCTCCGGATGATGAACCAGTCGCTTGCTTTCATCATCGGGAGGCCGATAACATTTCTGCCTCCGCAGCTCCCGGGCGCGGATGGACGGAGGTAGCCAGAATGGCGCCGAGGCAGTCCGGTGGACGAGTGACCAAAGATCTCGCTGCCTCGCTCGCTCGTTCACCCACCGGACTGCTTCGGCGCCATTCTGGCTACCTCCGTCCATCCGCGCCCGGGAGCTGTGGAGGCAGAAATGTTGTCGGCCTCCCGATGACGACAGCAAGCGACTGGTTCGTCATCCGGAGGCGCCGACAACATTTCTGCCTCCACAGCTCCCGGGCGCGGATGGACGGAGGTAGCCAGAATGGCGCCGAAGCAGTCCGGCGAGCGAACGAGCGAGCGAGGCAGCGAGATCTTCGGTCACTCGTCCACCGGACTGCCTCGGCGCCATTCTGGCTACCTCCGTCCATCCGCGCCCGGGAGCTGCGGAGGCAGAAATGTTATCGGCCTCCCGATGACGAAAGCAAGCGACTGGTTCGTCATCCGGAGGCGCCAACAACATTTCTGCCTCCGCAGCTCCCGGGCACGGCCGGCCTGATGTATATAATATTATATATATATAGTATATAATATTATATACTATTATTCCATGAAGAGAGGTGAGGCCCTGCCTCCCTTGCCTCCACTGACCGCACGTCACTGCTTGCTAAGGCACATGTCTTTGTTGGCAGCTCTTTTATGGCTTTTTTATTGTTGCTTTTTTAAAAATAACATTTAAATTGCATCTGCTCCTTTTAAGTGTAGGTGTAGATGTCATGTTTTGCTTTCAAATGATACCAAATATATATTTCTCCTTCTGTCATGACCATTTTTCTTTTGGCTTCTATATGGAATAACTAAATTTGAAAGGAAGTTTAACTAAAAGTTTTATGAGATGAAGATAGGAAGATGTAGACCATGGGTGCCAAACTCGTGGCGACATGTTGCCGTCACATGACATATCACGACATTTTCCCCAGCGTGGAGCTGGGGTGGGCATGACCTGTGAATGATGCATCCAGCCCACAGGCCGCCAGTTTGACACCCTTGAAAGACGGAGGAAAATGTTACCATCTTGATGAAGCACGATAAGTGATAATATTGTTCAGTGAAAATTGACAGAAAACCTGGATGAGATTAATAGGTGGAATTGAATACATATTTGCTACATTTTGCTATCAGCTTGAAGACTGCAAAATTACCATATAATAAAGTTAAAGGGGATAAGGTTGCCTTATATTGGAGGAAATAGGTTGACCTTAAAATATTTGCCTCTAAGTTCAGTGCTTTGGATGGGGATGGCATGAGCCGAGGTGGCACAGTGGTTAGAGTGCAGCACTGCAGGCTACTTCAACTGCCTGCTAGTTGCAGTTCAGCAGTTCAAATCTCACCAGGCTCAAAGTTGACTCAGCCTTCCATCCTTCCGAGGTGGGTAAAATGAGGATCCAGATTGTTGGGGGCAATAGGCTCGCTCTGGAAACCTCTTAGGGAGGGCTGTAAAAAGCACTATTAAGCAGTATATAAGTCTAAGTGCTATTGCTATGACCATCCTTCTTTATCCTATGCAGGGAAGATGAGGAGGCCTTTGCACCAGGAGGAATATGTCCAAGACTATTTGTTAGAAGAAAATTCAATAGGACTACATTTCTGCAGGATCACTTGGAAGATTCCGTTGCACTTTGATAATGAGGTCTACATCAACGTCCATTATAACCAGGTACGAAAGGGAAAGTCTTGCACTGTTACTCGCAAGACTGTAAAGAGCTTGTATGAGATTATGGTTCAAGCCTGAACTACTTAGCCATAAAAACACAGTGGGATTGAATGTGGGACAGTGTGTGTCAGTGACTTTCTGCCCATAGTAGTTCAATGGGTTGTTGTGGGGATAAAATTAAGACAGATCTCCATATATGCCTTCTTGAACTCCTGGAGAAAATGTGAGATGATGATGATGATGCAAAGGATGGCTGTCTCATTCTTATGGAAGGTGACTCATGTATTGGCTAAGAGTCCATGATAAATTCCTATTCCCACTTTGCTGAATTTGTTGTATTTACTTTTTATTAAATATTTGTTGTTATCACAGGTTAATGTTAGGAGTTGCAACAAATGTTCCGTCAATGATGCCTGCTTTAAAAATCTACTACAGAGAAGTACAAAGCAAACACTCCTTGTGGCTTATTTATTTCTAGGTCTTGCAGAATTATATGAGAGGAACACTCTCGTTGCAGCACAACACCAAACTTGGGCAGCAGCTGGGCATCTTGGCTTTGCTTCAGCACTGGGCCAGAGGAGCTCCATCCATCCCTACAAGGTAAGTCTTTCTGCATATCAATTTGGAAGAGAGGTAGGCATATCGATTCAGAATAGGTTGGTGGACTAGGAGATTTATTTATTTATATAAAGTAAGAAGTGGTCCCAAAGATAAATGGTGTGCTTAGACTCCAAATGCCTATAGCCATGATGGAGAACCTATGGCACACGTGCCAGAGGTGGCACGCAGCACCCTCTCTGTGGGCGTGAGCCGTTGCCCCAGTTCACCTCTGCCACACATGTATGCGCACCTCCCACCAGCCAGCTGGTCTTCAGGTCTCTACTGCGCCTGTGCAGAGGGCATGCAGGGGTCGTGTGCTCATGCAAGGGGGTACATGTGGAGGAGTGCATGTGTGGGAGACGTGTGCACATTGCATTTTGGGGGTTCAGGTCAGTGGTGGGTTTCAATTTTTTTTAGAACCTCTTCTGTAGGTGTGGCCCGCTTTGTGGGAATGGCTTGGCGGCCATGTGATGGGTGGGCGTGGCCAACTTGTAAAATGTGGTGAAACTCACTTAACCACGCTCTTGCTTAGCAACCAGAATGTTGGCTCAGGAACTCTGGCATTGAAGTGTGCAAGCTGTCAAGTTACAAGACCCTTGCACCCCTAACCCTTTAGAAAAAAAAACTCAGGGGTGTTCAAACTTGACAGCTTTAAGACTTGTGGACTTCAGCTCCCAGAATTCCTCCTCTCCCTCTTCATCTCGATGATGTGCGGACGGGAGGGGGGAGGGAGCTGGAACCGGTTCTAAACGGCACTGTAGAGTTCTAACCTCTTCTATAGAAGAGGTTAGAACTGGCAGGAACCCACCCCTGGTTCAGGTGCATGCACGCACATTCATGCACGCGCACTTTAGGCTCTCGGTCTGGAAAAGGTTAGCCATCACTGACCTATAGCATTAAGGAAATGAGACACCACCATGACCATCTCTGTATTTTCCATTAAAACAATTCCTTACAGATGATGCTCTGTTAGCATACATACCCTTGTAACACCCCAAGTTCTGTTGCATAATTTCTTTTCCCCTCCAAAACCTAGATAGCTGTCTATTAATCCATTTTCAAAAAAGCATATGTAAAATGAACAATGTACCATACGCAAAAACAAGGACCTCAGACAAGAATGGGTGTGTGCATAATTTAAAAACGGTCCATCTCCCTCAGAGTGACTCTAAACAGCAGTCAGTTAAACTTCCCTGCCTCTGCATAGGATCCTATCCTGATTCTCCATCCAGATCAGTCCTCCCATACCTCCTGTATTTACTCATATGAATATGGCCAGTAAAGGATTCTATTCTATTCTATTCGCAAATTGCACACTAACGCTTAGCTTTCATGCAGTTTTTTCTAGCTTTTCTTCCCCACAAATGGAAGGTGTTTTTTTCTGAATACTCTCCAATTTCAGTTTATGGTCAAGTCCATCTCTTCTATTTGTCTAAATAGAAAGGAACTGAAGAATTACATCCCTGTTTCAATCACCCACCTCAGCCCAGACATTGTTGAAATTGCCATGGCTTATGAGCTGGAGACCCTAGAACCACTTCAGCCATTGCAGGCACAAGTACGCTTTATTGGTGAGTTCAACAGCTGCATTTGATTGACATCTTAGCTTTGGTTCTGGTTTTATGCTGCTCCCTGAAATGTTTTGAATGCGGTAGCATGGGATGTTTTTTTATACCTACATTCCTCCAAAGTTGTATGTACATTGTATATCTACATGCGTTTTATAATTATCCTCAATAGGCAAGATTTTGGCATGGCTTTATTGCTATATCATCTTATTACTGCATGCATCTAAGTTGTATATTTGTATGCGTAGATGACCTCCAAGGATGATTTCAGTTTGCAAGTGCTGTGATTCAGTGGAGAATCTCTCCCGCTCATTACAGGTAGTCCTCGACTTACAAAAGTTCATTTAGTGACCATTCAAAGTTACAATGGCACTGGAAAAAGTGACTTATTTTCCATGTTTCACGCTGATGACCATTGCAGCATCCCCATGGTCACAGGATCAAAATTCAAACGCTTGAACTGACTCATGTTTATGACGGTTGCAGTGTCCCAAGGTCCTGTGATCCCCTTTTGCGACCTTTTGACAGGCAAAGTCAATGGGGAAGTCAGATTCACTTAACAACTGCGATACTATGAATAATTGCCATGATTCACTTAACAACTGTGACAAGAAAGGTCGTAAAATAGGGCAGAACTCACTTAACAAATGTTTCACATTTGTTGTATAAATTTTGGGCTCAATTGTGGTCGTAAGTTGAGGGCTACCTGTACATGGGGCAATTTGTGGGTAGCTCTCTATTTTAAATCTGTTCAAGACATTATTACACATGTTTTCCACAACTACTTGCACAGCTAACCATTGTGGGTAAACCCATTTTCTCCAAGAATATAGCAACAATTACAGTCTGTTCATTCTGTGAAGGAGCTTCACAATGTATAAATATTCATTTTTATATATAGGCCAGAGGCAAGGACTATATGGATCAACAAGAGAGTAAGGAAAAATGCTTTGACAGAGATATGCAAGCTCCATTGCCATGGTAGCAAGAGGGTAAAAAATGTTTTCAGTTCAGAACAGCCAGATAACATTTAGAAGCAGTTCACAGACATCTTCCTAATTCATATATATACTGTATATATGGCTGTGTGTGTGTGTGTGTGTGTGTGTGTGTGTATGTGTTCCAACATAACTCTGGAACACCTCGAGTAATTTCAACCAATCTTGGTACATAAATTACTCTCTGGAAAAAAATACTGTGGGGGTAAGACCCTATCCCTAACACCCCTCGGTGTGTGTGTTCTGTTAAGATACAGCCTGTTGTGCCTTAAAATGGCTTCTATTGTACAGTTGGAGTTGCCAAGGTAATGGCTTCACTGTACTCCACAAGGGGGCTCCCTCTGGTAAGGTGGAAAATCCAACATGAGAAATTACCTTTGGTCCGGACATTTTCCCCCTATAAATAACTATCCAGTCAACACTGGGTTATCAGCTAGTTGTAACTATAAGAAGAGATGTAGTCTCTCATGTTGCTCCCATGTAAATAGAGCCTTTTCCAACTGTGCTGTAATTACCCAGCTGGGATGATTTGCAGGCAGGGCATCGTATGGCAATAGCTGTCCAAGCGCAACTGCTTGGGTATGCAAAGTGTTTGGGTCTGGAGGTTTGGGCAGCTTCGAGAGTGCCACAGCTTCAATGGCTTGGCTTTGAGCCACATTCTTGCTTTAGCAGAGATGGCAACTTGCCCTGGAAAACATGCACAGCTGATGTGGCTTTTGCCTGTGAGTCTGACATATCGTGTTTCTTTTCTTGCAGAACATATAATTCAGCTGCCGCTCTTTGGCTATAATGTTTTCTCTGTGGAGAAGATCAGTGCCCCAGATATCCCTTCGCCTTGCATTGTAGGAGTGAACCAGGAGGAGATTGTTGCAAGGAGCAAGGAAACCCAGGTAGGGTTATAAGAGAAACATCACTGTGGATGTCTATGGAGATTCTCAGTCATCCAGGTCACGGTTGTCACAAAGGTGCTTTTTCAGGAGGCAACTGGATGTTCTTGTTTTTTCTTTGAAGATGTTTTGATTCTCATACAAGAGCTCTGACAGGATACTGGGGAATGGAAAGATGTATAGAATGAAAGGTCCAGCTGTCTGCAAGGTGTATAAATCCTTCCATTCCCCACCATTCAGTGAGAGCTGAAGAAGCTTCTTGGATGAGAAGCGAAATGTTCTTCAAAGAAAAAAAACAGAAAGTCCAGTTGCCTCTTGATAAAAAAGCACCTTTGGGACTATCACAATGGGTGGAACACATGAACTGAAGCAAGTAGGATACCATTCAGGTCAGGACATGGCCTCCTGGCTCCTGCAAGGATACCAATCTTTCCTTGGCCTGTATTTGTCAGATGTTTTTATTCTTTTGTCGAAACACATTCCCCACAAAATTTGGTTAGCACCCAGCCATGCTGAGATTTTAAAAGCCCATAAAACCTAGCTATTTCATTAAGTCTTGCTGGCTGACAAGGTGAATCTCTTTTAAATGTATGTTAATGCTGCCTGAAAAGAGACTGTATTGTTGCCATCAGGGTTTGTTCTGCTTCTTGTTTTAACCTTGTTTGTATCCTAGCCACTCAGGGCTGGTAAAAACTGGGGCAGCTTACAAGCCTAGTAAAACCACTTATCGTTTTAGATCAAATCTTTAGATCAAAACACAACTCTATTTAGATAGTGGCACTCTGTGTTCACAGTATTTGAATGCTGTTGGTCAATTTCAGTCCTTGTTGTGGTCTGCCTGCAGCCTGTGGAGCTGGCAGCAGAGTCGGGCAGTGAGGAGGTTGGGGAGGAACATGGGCTAGTCCTGGCGTCTGGGGAAGGCTCCGACAAGGGCTCTGCGTCAGAGGCAGAGGGGGCAAGGGCCATCTGGGAGTTATGTGCTGCCTCCCGAGCCTGACATCAGCAAGACAGAGGAACAGGAGGAGCCTGTTCCCAGTGCGCGCATGCGCAGAGCTGCCAAAAGGCAAGAACAGTTAAGACAAAAGGGGAGACTCGAGAGTAAGGCTTGGAGAGGATTGGCCCCTCCCATAAGATAAAGGAGCAAAGGCACGTGAGCCTTTACAGGAAGCAACTTTGTTTGTTCTGGTCGGTTTAAACTCTGAAGCTGTGTTTTGACTCTGTGCTCCGTTTGGCCTTGCAAAGCTAATTGGAATTGGGTCTTTGGCAGTGTTTCAGGGGAGATAAAGGTGAGTGCTTATCAGCCTTATACCGAAAGACTGTGGCAGACTTCTGTCGGACTCTTTACAAACTATTTGTGACTCATTAAGGGCTGTGAATGAATATAATTCATAGCCATTGAAATAAAGAGAGGGTTTTTGGGACTAAGCATGCAATTTTTTTCTGTCGCAGGAAGCCTCGGTCAGAACAATTCTTCTGGTGGAACTTTACTGGTGTATTTTAATCCACACACATACAAAATTGGGCAACTAATATGCCTGGGATTTACTTTTAAAAATCATTCACAAAATTTCTTATTGCCATCTAAGGATGGCCTTCATTGAGAACATTGTCCCTCAATGGGAGCCAACTGAAAGTGAAATGGAGTACTAAAGTATGAAAAATATGACTGATTCTGCAATGTCCACCATGCCTCTCTTTCCTCATGTGCAGAGCAATCAGATCATCATTCCACTGAAGCAGATTCTACGGATGAAATCCTTCCGCCCATCCAGTGCTGCTGGCCTTCCAGGCATAGAAATCAACTATGGCTCAATGGAAAATCCCAAGACTATCTGGTTTGAATTACAACAGGTAACATCAATTGTGCCGTCTCTTTATGGAAATGTTCTAAATGTTTATTGAAGTATCACCTTTTTTTAAAAACCAAAGACAGCCAAAGCTATAGCCAAAGATAGGGGAGCATAGATCAATGTAGGCAGCAGCTGTGGCTTTGTATTGTAAAAACAAACAAACAAACCCTGTTTCAGGGTTCCAGGTAACAGAGCCGATTCAATCGAAACTCTGATGCCAAGGTGCTCCTCAGTCCAAATTTATTAGGCATATTAAATTGGCACATTTGGTGAAAACCTGACTCTGGAAGACCCGAGGTTTCCCCCACCCAAATTAAAATCAAAGTTCTTTATCCCAGTCCATATGTCCATCACATGGTCCAACCAGGTCACAATCCTAACTCCAGTTGGTTTCAGTCCATGCCTCCTCTCACCTGGTGAGAACGTCCTTGGTTCCCAGGAGAAAGAATTTTATTTTGGCTACAAGTCCCCCCCCCTCCCATTCCCACAGCTCCAACCAGCTGTGGCAGCCCTGAAGACACTCCAAAGTGGCTTCAGGGTTGACACCTTGGTTTGCAATATCAGCTTTCAGTGTATATGTTTGGGGGAAATGAGGTTATTCTAGCTTTAAGAAAAAGGAGAATATTGTGCCTACCAATGGCCTTGTTTGTTTGTTTTTTTTGCTTACCTCAATGATTTGTGATCTAGACCAAGCAAAAAGCAGATGATGGGACTTAGGATAGTAGATAAATATATAGGATTACGTTAAATTTAAATGACCACTTGTTCTCCTTTTTTATACACTTTTTGCTATTGTTGTAGTTGCTAGGTTTGAATGTTTCTTTCTGTTTTGTTTCATTTTGTTTGTTTTACTGTTTTATATTTTATTTTCTCTAATAAAACAATAAATTTCTAAAAAAAAAGTAGATAAAATTCTGTTCGATCCAATTATGGCTCTAAAGCACTCAAATAACTTCTTTGTGAAGAAAGAACATTGTATTATCCTAAAAGGTATATGCTGTGTCTGTACAGGCACACAGAGAGTTATATGGAAGGTTTGATACGAGTTATTTTGAGAGTTTGCTTTGGAAGGAGAAACTACATGTCCAAAAGGGAGGGGAAAAAAATTCACACTGCTTTCTCTTTTGACAGGCTAAAACATTATATCATTTAATTACAATCATCAGTGGGGGATCAGATTCCCAGGTTTAGTGACAACCAAGAGAAGTTGGCTGCAATATCTTTTCCCAGTACTTGAAAAATGCCTGTACTCTTTTGATGTGTCTACTTGCCAAGTGCTTTCTACTAAGTCAATGTGAGCTATGGAAACCACCGTTCACTATTCTATCATCGTTCCTGCATCACGTCCAGCCCTTAAACTTGCGGACAGCAAAAGCAGCTTCTCGACTTCAAGCCATACAAATATGCCATAGCTTCTTTGGAATATCTTTGGGTGCATCACCTAACCCAGGGGTGTCAAACTCAAAGCCTTAGGTGCTTAGATCTGGCCCTTGGGACGACCCTGGAAAAAGTGAATGACTGCCCTGCGGTGCCTCTGCCAGCGAAAATGGAGCTTTGGAGGGTTAGGATTAACCCCTAACCCATGTGCGGCCTCCCTGAGCTGTTTTCATTGGCAGAGGGCTTCAGGATACTCTCCAGGCTGAAAACAGGGCCTGGGGTGTGTGCACGCAGCCCCCCCCCAATCCATTTTTGCTGGCAGAGGGCTAGCAAAACAAACTAACAGCAAAACAAAAGGAGAAATGTTTCTCCTTTTGCATTTGAGCATCCAAGAAGGGATAGGAAAGGAGAAGGAAGTGGGAAGGAAAAAGAGAAGGAAGGAAGGAAGGAAGGAAGGAAGGAAGGAAGGAAGGAAGGAAGGAAGGAAGGAAGGAAGGAAGGAAGTACTTGGCCACCAGCAGACGGCAAGGCTCCTCTGGAGGACAAGGGTTTGGTGGTCTCTCTGGTCTCGCCTTTCTCCATTGGAGACAATGGATCCCCCCCCTCCCAGGGCTGGGTTCCTGCCAGTTCTAACCTCTTCTATAGAAGAGGTTCCACAAATCTACAGTGCTGCTTAGAACCAGTACCAGCTCACTCCCTCCGCCTGTCCGCACGCTTGCCCCGCCCACCGTTCATTGATTGGCTGGCTCACCAATCACCCCCCCGCCTCTAAAAGTCCTATCTAAACCTTAAAGTCTTAAAGCTGTCAAGTTTGAACGTCCCTGGGTTTTTTTTTTCTAAAGGGTTAGGGGTACAAGGGTCTTGTAACTTGACAGCTTTAAGACTTGTGTGCTTCAAATGCCAGAGTTTCTGAGCCAACATTTTGGTTGCTGAGCAAGAGTGTTGTTAAGTGAGTTTCACCACATTTTACAAGTTGGCCATGCCCACCCAGTCACATGACTGCCAAGCCACTCCCACAAAGCAGGCCACACCTACAGAAGAGGTTCTAAAAAAAATTGAAACCCACCACTGATCCCCCCATCCCTGCCCGGGGCACCACAGGTGCCCCCAACACAAGTTATGTCGAGCTGGCCATGCCCACCTGGGCCATGCCCCCTATGGTCAAACACAACCATGATGTGACCCTCAATGAAACTGAGTTTGACACCCCTGGCTTAGTGAGTGACCAGACAAGGTTTTCACCAAGTTCAATAGCTGTTTTGTGTAGCTAGGACAAATGGCCTCCCTATTTCTTAAACACTTTAACTTATTAATTTTTAAGTCAAAGAAAGTCTTCCCTCAATTATGGAACTATATATAGTTTGGTGACTTTCAATATTTTGGAATGTTTTGGGATTAAACAAAAATGATCTGGGACTTGAATTTAGCTTATAGAAGAACTGCTGCTTTTTTTAAAGGATTAAAAATTAGATTTGAAGAATCTGTACCTGTTATATTTGAAGCTGCATTCTTTTCCTTTCTGATTTTAGAATTTTCACTTAGCTCATTGCTGATTGGTTTGGATCTATCAATGAATATATATTGGAAGAGCTTTCTGTATCTGCCCCCTCCCTTCTCTGAAAAATATAATTTGCAATTATTCTCTTGGACACTAGAGTGTGTTATTTAATATGATGGGGGAGTAGGGGGGAAGAAACTACATCAAATTCATAGAGATATTAGTTCTAGAGCTATGTTTGAGAGAACTCAAAAATTACTGGATAATAAATTATATGATTCTTCTGGCACATGAAGAAATAAAAAATAAAATGGAAATTAAAATTAGGGAAGGACACCTTATAAACACATTTTAAGTGATTGTTGTCTACAACAAGAAAAAAAATACAAGCACAAGTTTCTTATGATCATTTTTCATTTGATTTAAGATTAAAAAGTGAAAACTTAACTATAACTATTTTGAAAGAAACCTCTGTGGAGTTTAAGAAAAGGGTGGTGGGGAGGAAACATTTTATTTTATTTCATCAAAATTTAACAGAAAAAAAAGGAAATGCATGTTCAACTACAATCTGGAGATTATGGATTGGAGGAAATAGGAGGCACATATTAGAAAGGATATGTGACATATAGATTATAAATTTTGTTTGGTCTTGTTATAATGGTTGATTGCAGATTTGTAACAAGATGGCCTACAATTGTTATTGATTATGCTGAGTAAATTATTTGTTTGAAAAATGTTTAATAAGCGAACTGTAAAAGGAAAATAAGGGTGTATGTACATACATACATACGATAAAGAGTTTAGATGAGAAAATAGATATTAGTAGATATTTATGTATTAATGATGGTTATGTTATAGTCAAGGTATGTTTTTAATTGATAGTGAGTTAAGATTAAACTTCTAAAACTGAGGTATAACATTAATTTTGATTGTTAGTAAGTATGTGAATTTAAGGAATGAAGTTTATGGTGAAGTTGTGATTTATATAAAGATATAAAGATGGATATGATTAGGAACTTTTGTTATGATGAATATAATGGAGGAAATATAGGATTTTTTAAAGGATTATATTAGGTAACAGAATGCAGATGAAACAAAGGTAAAAATTGGTAATGAAAAAGTGGATTTGGAAAAAAGAATTGAGGAGAGATGCTAAGATTGAATATTTTGTTTATTGCAAGATTTTGTTTTGGTTTATTTTTAAACTAGAAATTATATTTAAGTTCTTATTTGATAACGATGAATATGTATTTTGAATTAGTGATTGGATAATTGGATTGATTGTAGATTGTACATGTTATTACATTTAGATATTGGTTATCCTATGTTTAATTTATAATAAGAGATTATCTAGTTATATATTTGTATCTGTACTGAGGAAAGCTGGAAGTCTTTTTTAATATATATATTGCTTATCCCTCCACCCCCTCTTCCCCCCACTTTTTAAGTTTTCCCCTTTTGAATCCCTTCTCCCATTTTTATTATCTTGTATTTTATTTTCTCTTCAAATGTAATAAAGTTGTTCAAAAAAACCCCAAACCATTAGGGTACTCTGTGTCTCTCACACATACATGTATGCAAACATAATTCTGCCCTTGGATGATTTAAAAAATCTCCACATATTACCATTACCACCCCTGTGGTAAACATACTCTAAGTTTCAAAGATAGTAATGGACTCTGTCAAAATATCTTGATTTTGTTTAGAAAATGTGGGAAATGATAGAGGTATAAAATTGCACATACTTTATAAAAAACAAGAAGAGATTTTTTTTCTCCCCCATTCCAGAAGAAATTAGGATCGTGCAACTGAATGAGAGGAGATTTAAAATCAAAGGTCTATGTTCTCCTATCCCTCTTTAGGGTCTTAATCTGGCTTTGAACTTTTGACATCTTTTTGTTGCTGTTTGCTAGTTTCATTTAATCAGAATGCTTTTTCAAACAAACAAGAATATGCATTTATTAAACTATGCATAATGTTATTAATCATTGGATAATCAAGAGCATCTTTACATCATTGCAATTTTTACTCCCTGATTCTTGAAAAGCAGCTTAAAGTTAACTAATGGTCTTCACTGCCACCAACTTCAAAACGTAGACTAGCACGAGCCACTGAGGTCTTGCATCCATCTGTTCTACAGGAGGGCATGAAAAACAATGAATAGTTAGTGGCCCTGAATCCACATTTTTAGTTCCTAGTATTTGCTCAGGGCTTTGCCCATCCTAGCAGAACAGCCATTGCTGTGAGCAGATGCAAAGTTTTCAAGACACCAGCTGTCAATTGTTTTAAGAACATTTGCTGAAATGATACCACCTCTCTACAGCAGCTGAATCTCTGCAAAGGGGGGATGGGAGAAGCTGGCTTAACCTTAGAAGGGAGAGGAAAGTCAGTTCCCCAGTAATAGGCAATAGCCTATTTGTTTATGGAAACTGCAGAAGGACATAGTTTTCAATGGTTTTCATGTGCAGAGTTAAAAGAAAAAGAAGAACAATTTGAAATAGGTAAAATGGTGAACAAAAACGTATAAACTTTTGTTAAGATTTAAAACAGAAGAACAGATTACAGACTGCATGACAAAATGGGCTATTAGCTTTGGATGTAACTGAGTTGAATACTTGGGAGAAACGGTGGGTAATTTATTACATTGCATAATTTAAGAGAATTTTTAAATAAAATGAAGTATTGTTGTATATGACACTAGATACATTTTAAAAAAAGTATGAAGGCATTTCAAACTAGTGCTGGAAATGTAAAACGTATGAGGGAACATTTTGTCATGGTGGACTTGGGAAAAAGCGAAGAAATTTTGGATACAAATTCACACCTGATACAAAAGATTTACAGACTAACATTGCAAAGAAACTAGAATTCTTTTTTTTTTAAATAAAATGTTATTTTCAAACAAATACAAACACACAACACATATAACATAAAAGCCTCTTCAACTACATACAGCAGTGGTTCTCAACCTGTGAGTCGCGACCCCTTTGGAGGTCGAACGGCCCTTTCACAAGGGTTGCCTAAGAGTCTTGAGTGTGGCTCCTCCACAACCTGAGCGCCCCGACCGTGGCCGGCAGTGGCAATGGAGTCATGGCGCTTGACTGGCAGAGGCAGCAGCTGCGGTGCTGCTGGGCGCTTCTGCTGAGTGCGACGCTCTCGCTATCGGGCACCTGCCTCTGCTACAGCCTGCTGCTCCTCTGCTGTGCCCCCCAGCCACCCCCGATGTCGCCCCTGCCCGCCACCCACAAGAAACCTCTGCAGAAGTGGCACGCCTGCCCCGTTGCCCTCCGCCCACCCCCTCGGCCTGGCCAGTGGGCAACAGGGGCAGCGGGAGCAACCGAGCCAAGGTGATGGTGGCCAAGCAGCTCCTGCACGTTCTGATTGTGGGCAGTAAGAAGGGCAGCAACCTGCACTGTGCTGGAGTTCATCTGCGGCCATCCGGACATGTGCGGTCTCGGCACTGAGCCCCACTTCGAGCGGGCACTACGAGCGGGGCCTAAGTAGTACAGATGAGGCAGCTCAGTGGAGCTCGGGAAGCGGCCGCCATGGGAAACGGGCGGGGGGAGAGCCGCCCAGCAGCCCCTGCCCATTGCACCGGCCTGCCTGCCCACGGTGCTGTTTTCCGTCAGGGCCGGAGCGTCAGAACCTCGCAGCGATGCTCCACGTCTCAGGCTCCCCCGCAGCCCACCAGCTCACTCGGGTGCCTGTCCTGTGCCCCCATACGTGCTTTCCCAGGTGCCCCGATTAGGGAGGGAGGGAGAAAGAGAGAGATGGGAGAGGGAGAAATGTGTGTGTGTGTATTTCCCATAAAAAGAAAACAGCCACAAAACCTGGGAAGCCATGGCCAGGGGGGAGTCAAGTGACTCGGTGGGAGTGAGTAACATTGAGTTGGCCATGCCCACTCAGGTTTTGTGGCTCCCGGTGTTTTGTTTTCTCTGGGAAACGGGCCCCAGTGGCTCTTTGAGTGTTTAAGATTGCAGACCCCTGGACTAAGACCATCGGAAAACACATATTTTCGAGACACTGGTTCCTATGGTTGCGGATCACCACAACATGAGGAACTGTATTACAATGTCACAGCATTGGGAAGGGAACCGCTGGTCTAGTCCAATATCTCTTGCCATTTGTAAAGTCTGTAAGTGTTTTCTTGATAAGTCTTATGTGGAATTCTCTTAAGAACTTGTTGTACATTGCATGTCTTATAAGGATTCAAAACCCTCTATCTGCTCCTTTTATCAGCTTAACTTTTGTTATCATTAGTGCTTCTGCCGAGATAACTCTCATTATTTCTGCCATTTTTTCTCTCCTTTCTTCATCTATGTTCTGACATCTTAAATAAAGTTCCCGTTCATCGATCTCTCCTTTCCATATTTCACACTTGTCGTTTCCCTCCACTCTCAGTTTGCTGTCAGTGTCAACAGTTTTCTTATCACTTTCATATGTCTCTGTGATTTTTTAAGCTCTGTCCTCAAACTTCATCACTGTCCCCATACTTTCTGTATTTTGATCTATAATTTCAAGTCTCTTCAATTCTCTCTGTGATTATTAAAACTTTTTGAATTTCTAACAAAATTCTTTGCAAAGTTAGTGCCTTTTCTTCTTCACATTGTGCCATTTTCCAGGTTATAAACACTGCCAAAACATCTGAGATTTTTTCGGTTTCAAACAAATTCAGTGGAGTTTTTCAAATCAAAGCTTTCTTTCCTTCAAAGGAACCCTGTATAAACAAAACGTTTTCCACTGACCTTTTTAGTAAACAAAGCTTATAGCTTTGTAATATCAGATATTGCCAAGCCTCTAGCCACTAGATGGCAGTGTTACCTCTTCTCCATCTTTTTTTGCCTCTCTCTATAAACTCCAAACTCCGGAAGAGGAAAAAAATGTTTAAAAATTACGCTCCGTCCAAGCCTTGCGAGAGAAGAAACTTTTAATCCACGAATACAAAAAGTGGAAAAAGTATAGAGGAAGAAGGAAAAAACAGTCCAGTTTAAAAGTAAGAGGCATTTGTAAAAAGTCCATCCATAAAAAACAAAGTTAAGAAAGAAAAGATAACACAATAGTTTTAAACCAGGGTTAATTTGCAGCTTATTTTTTTCTGTCTTCAATTTTATTTTAAACTCCAAGTCTTTTGGGTTTTCACTTCGCTAATAATAAAAAAATTTGTCACCATTTCGACACACTGTCCCTCCTGTACTGCTTCTGTTTCAGGGGCTTGTCCCAACCTTCTGCAGCCATTTTGGCTGCTTCTCTTGTAGCTGGCAAAAAGAGCTGTCTCCTGGATCTATCAGGGACTTTGCGATGTCCCTGAGATCAGCGGGACATGCTCTTCTCTATCACTGTTCCTTCAGAACAGTTTAGGTTCAAAAGGACCGTCCAGGAACAGAGATATTGACAGCAATCCTGGAGCCCCAAAATTGCATGTCGTGTCATTGCGACGTCAAGCCCCACTTCCAATCGAAACTAGAATTCTTTCCATTGAGAGTTGAGGATAATGAATGAGAAAAGATTCATGATAAACTGATTTTGTATATGCTACAAAATCTTTCTTTTTCATTTCTTGTACTTTTTTCTTTCTGTTCCTTTGTTTCCTTTTCTCTCTCTTTTGATTACCCTTTTATTCTATGTAAACATTTGATATAAACAAATAATCAAATCATTTTGCCCCCCCCCCCCCGCACATTTGGTAGGTCCTCAGGGTTTCAAGTGGGAAAATTTGTTTGTGTCATTTAAGATACACTGCAGTCAGAAATAAATCAGCTCAGCTGTTGACCACAAACAATTATGCGCGCTTTACATGAAATGTAGAATGGTTCCCATTTGGAAATTCATAGTTCTCAGACTATGCTAGATAGTCACCGACTAACTTTACCAGACACACACAGTTTTGTTCTGAATAAATAAACGCCACTAGAGTAACATCTTTAACATTAATTTTATTAGCAGCTTGCCATGTACCTTTAAAGTTACAAACCCTCTTTTTCCAGCAGAAGCTAATTTGTTGATCTCTTCAACAATTCTGCTTTTGTCTATCAGCTCTCAACATCAGAAAGATCAGTGGCTTTTCTAGGGACAGATCTAAGGCACAGGTCAAAAAACCATAATGATAAAAACTACTATTTTAACCAAGACTCCCCAAATATATTCAGTTTCTCTTAAATATCAATAAAACAGCATTTTCCTTATAAGCTCTGTAGGGTCACTTTGCCATAATACTGAGCTACTAGTTAGGTCCAGATTGGAGGCACAGTACAGTAGTATGGCTTTTAAGTATGTGACATATGAAAAGAATTAGCTCATCTCTTTCAAATGCGCATTTGTTTCTCTACTTATAATAGGGAATGTGAGCTATAAAATTTTTTTTCTTACCTGAAAACAAAACTATTTGAAGCAACTCAATTTCAAGATGGGAATTGGAGACTACTACAGTAATTGAGAAATTTCTCACTTTTTTTTTTATATTTTTAAGTGCTAATTTTACATTATTTACCTAAAAGCATGTTTTTAATACATCAAATCCATGTTTATAATGTGGCAAATCCAAGGGTTCCCCCAAAACATTACAGCTCCTCACAGTACTAATAATCTGTGTAACAGCCTTGCAAGAACCCATTGAAAAAGTTTGTGAATAATGATCTGCAAGGGTCTAGAATTTACTCCATATGCAAAAAATAAAAATGCAATGTAAAATATTACTACTACATAATTTTAGAGCAACGTGCACTGATACTGCAATGGCAATTTTCCTTAAATATATCGCACTGATACTGCAATGGCAATGTTCCTTAAATATATCAGGCATTTCCATTCAATTAATATCGAAGAACAGAATCTTTGGGAAGGGAGGTATTGACCTTTATTCCTGAGGTTTCATGAAAAGAAAAATCTGCTCCTAACTAGACATTTCTAACCATAAGAGGTGTGTAATAGGCCCTCTTGGATAAAGAAAGTCATGCCAACTAGGAACAGAAGCAAGACACAATATCTCTCCTTAAAAATAACATTTCAGAACTCTTCTTACCAAACTCAGTCTAAAGGCATAACGTCCATTGTTCCCAGCCAACAAAGACTCTGGTCATATTGGTGGGAGATAAAGGAAACTTACACCAACAGCTATCAGGGTAGCTGGCAGGGTGTCCCTGAAGTACACATTGCAAATACTGACAGATGATCCAGAAGGAAGACAGGATTCCTTAATTGTGCATTTAGAACTTAATAGGGGAGCAGAGTTACTGAAGCAGGAATTGGGAACAAAAATAATATGGGAAAACTTAAGCATCAAAACTGTTCCTGTTGCCCACATTGGAAGTCCCTCTCTAAACGGCACTTAAAAAACCCAAAGCACTGCATGTATTTAATTAGTACTGGTTGCTATGCCCTTAATTTGCTGCATTTAATTTGTTATTATATTACCAACTGAGGGAAAATTCTGTCAATATGCTGCCCAGTCAACTCAGCACATTTTATTACAGCTTATGAGCTTTAATTTTTTTAAAAAAATTATTCTGGTGCAAGGGAACACTTTTGGAATAAAAGAAACATGTCAACGCCATAAAAGAACAGAAATCTAAAGAGCTTTGGCCAAAATAACCCTTCCGGGTTTCCTTCCAATTATAAATTAACTGGTCTTTCCCAAAGTACTCTCTAACACCTTACTCTCACAGCAAAGAAATCCGGACTGAGGCAAATGCATTTCTTCTATTTAAGGTTAGCTGCCAGTAAAATCTGTATTAAAAGACTGGAGACTCTCCAGTCATAATCATATGCCTAGCCAAATAATAAAATTTGAGTTCACTCATACTTGCTAGGAGGAGGAAAGTGGGCTGCTCTCAAAACCTGACAGCGACATGACTTCTTTTTTTCAGACAGAGAAAATCTATTGTGCAGATAAAATCCTTAAGCCTGGCGCCTCTATCTCCCAACTGCCCTTTCCCTCCGCTTCCCCATTGCATTGTTACAAAGCGTAGCTATAGCGAAACGTGGAGGGACAGTCCTCTGTCACAACCAGCAAAGTGAAGCAGGGCCTTTCGTGAGTCACGTTTCAAAAGTGGCCAGCTCCTGCCAGTCTGTTTCGCTTTCACACTTGTCTCGGCTTTTGAAAAATGTCTTGATCAGCCTCTGCGCTTCTTCTTTCACTGCAAACAGAAAGTGTGGCACCTGAGATAATGACATTCTCAATCACAGTTTATTTATCACACCTCTCATATAATTACCAAATGCAAATTGTGCCTTTTGGCTCAAACAGTATTTGCAAAATACGGTCAACAGAACATGGTAGGACATGGAGTGTGGTGAGAATAATGTTAAGAATAGAATTCTTTATTGGCCAAGTGTGATTGGACACACAAGGAATTTGTCTTTGGTGCATAAGCTCTCAGTGTACATACAAGCAATATGTAAGCATGATCATAGTCATCATAAAAATACATCATAAATCATAAGATACAACACTTACTGATAGTCATAGGTTACTAAATAAGCAAACAACATAAATCATGCTAGGACACTAAATAAAGCAATATAAATTGTAAAGATACAAGCAACAAACTTATAAGTAGAAAAGAGGTAATCGGAAATTGAGAATAATAGTAATACAACCTTATTAAATAGTTTGACAGTGTTATGGGAATTAGTTGTTTAGCAGAGTGATGGCATGGAGGGAAAACTGTCCTTCTATCTAGTTGTTCTGGTGTGTGATGCCCTATAGCTGCGTAGGTGAATCTTTTCGGCACCGAGGGCCCAAACCAGAACACCTGTGCTTGTGCGCACGCCGGAGTGCTAGAAACCCAAAGACCAGCTGGCTGGTACACATACCAGCCAGCTTGTCTTCGGCTTTCTGGCATGTGCATGCGCGCTGGCCAGCTGGTCTTCATGTGCGCCGGAGCACTGGATACCTGAAGATCAGCTGGCCAGTGCGCACATGCCTGTTTTGGGCCATTTTGGGGCTGTTTTCTGGGGAGTTTTGTGGGGAGTTTTCCAGTGCTTCGGCGCTTCCGAAGATCAGTGCGCCGGAAACTAGAAGAGCAGCTGGTCAAGGCATGTGTGCCCACAAAGAGCGTGTGCCATAGGTTCGCCATCACGGCCCTATAGCGTCGTTTTGAGAGTAGAAGTTGAAACAATTTATGTCCATGATGTGAGGGGCAAAAAAACAAACAAATGAGAGTGAGCCAATGGTGAGCAAGAAAAATGTGCAGAAAACTAACTCCACTTACTGAAAGTCATATATATTTCCAATACCTGTACTTTATTGGCAACACATTTTCAAACATTTCCATCCTATCATAAATGCTAACCAAGCTTCATTATACCCTATCCCCCCATACCAAAAAAGAGTTGAATAGAGATCTCAATAATTTTGCAAAATAGGAGGGACAAAGCACAAGACATTCCTTCACCCCATGCTTTATTTGGCAACTCACCTGTTTTGCGGAAGCTACTTTTGTCTGCAGCCAACAAATGAGAGAGGTGTCGGGCAAATCCCTTGAACAAATCCTGCCAGGTAAGAGATAAGAAAGCAGAATAAGTGTAGTGGAATGCAATTTTCTCATTAACATCTAACTCTCGTGCTTCTATGCAGGACAAAATAATTGATGACCAGCTGGGCAGCCTCATAATTAAGGTGCTCTGCTTATCGTACAATAGGGAACATGCTATCTGAGATTCAAACAGAAGATGCATGTGCAAACAATTAGACAGTCAAGGCTGTGAAACTAAAATCAAATCGAAGTTCTGCTAGATCAGGGATGGGCAATTAATTTCCCCAAGGGCCCACATGAAAAACTGGGACTGTGAAGAGCTGAACTGATTTGATGTCCTCAAACTCCATCACCTCATCGCCTTGGATTTAGGAGGGAGTGCTATGCAGGAGCAGAAAAGTGCTATCTCTCCTCACCCCCACCCAACCCCTTCAGCTGCCGACTGAAGGAGCGAGCGCATGGCAACTGCACAGAGCTGGGCCCAACTTGGCTTTGTCTCCTGCCCCCCTGCGGCATGCTTATTTACATTTGATTTCTAAGTTCCAACTGCCCTCATGTGTGCTGGACAGCGACAGCCAAAAGCCGAATGTGGCCCAGGGACCATGCCAAGGCCTGAATTAGATGCTTATATTATAAGTACCAATATAGGAGTATAATAGTATTAGATCCAGGGATCTACGAGGGATTTGGATTTTTTAATTTTGAGAATCTGTCTTATACAATGACTCCCCTTAATGAAGTAGCCAGAAGACACATTGGGAAGTTGCTCCCTGCCACCCACTCAAAACTTTCACAATGTTTTCTACCACTCGATTTATCTTTGCCTTTTTTTCCTGAGGAGTTAGGTAGGCATATCTATAAAGCACAGGGTTAAGTTACCTGCCATTTTTATTTTCTAAGAATTATACTAGACCCCATAAGCATTATTGGAAATAAAAGTGATGCTTGATGTTGGTGCTTTGCTTTGATCCATGCTAGATAGAGTCTGGTATGTGCTAAGGAAGGTATCACTGGATATATCAGCATTTTGCACATTTTAAATGAATAATCAAGCAATAAATAGGTTGTTCCGTGTCCAATAGATTGTGCTGAAGTAATCTGGGCTGATGCCAACTCACAGAGGCCTTTACTGGGCATATTGCAGCTCTTTATCCTTGTGGTAGTCTCGCAAGTTTAGAATTCAACATTTTTGTCTTGGTAAGAAAGCAAAGTAGGTCTAGTGATATTACCATTCTGATTAAATGCACAATCACCCTTAAGTGGGATTAGAAGAACAGCTGGACTAAATGTAAGAGAGGCTCATGCAGACATCAATGTCCTGAACAGCAATAAACTGCTGACTTACATACATGTTCCTCAATGAATGAAAACTACAACCGAGAAGGTGCTTCCAGGCAGTGGACTTCTAAGTGAGGATGTGCAAAACATTATCTGGTGAATGGCTCTGACCTTGAAGTTGGCGGTTCAACTACGGAATGGAAGTATTCTGACGTCACAACAAAGACATCCAAGAGGGTTCCAATTTGTTAAACTGCTTGTGGAATATTTGCAGAAGCCCATTTTGAGATCAAGTCAGTTCAGGATCACATGAAATGTTTTGTTCTAGGGTGGAACATTTTGTGTGGTGTCACAATTTGTATGTCCCTATTTACTACTACTTACCTGCCCCGAACCAATGCTGCTATTTTATAGCTTTTCCCCTTTGAATGGGTTTTGTTAGAAATTGATGGAAGAAATAGGGAAAGACAGAAAAAATACAAATGAAGGACAGTGCTGTCTGCTCATAAATAAAGGAGGTTAAATACACACAATTGTTGTTTGAAAGTACTGTACTTATTTCACTGGAATACAATGGCAGAGGGGAAAAAAACAACCTTAGTGTCAACTTCTAAAGCGTTGCCATGACTATTATCAGGCTGGCAAAGGGGTGGGGGGAATTCCATGCGTGCCTTCGGCTGGAGTCGGATCTCATGTCTACAGCCTAGTTAGAGAATATGAATTATGATGCAGGACAGAAGGGAGGGGATTACAGGGGTAAAGTTCAAATGCAATTAAGCGGAAGCAGTTTTGGCTCCACCGGAGTCCACGCCAGAATGTCGATCCTAATAAATGGATTTCCTTTGAGCTATGTCTGGAGGCTCGTAAAATAAATTAGGCCGTCTTCTGGGAACTTCACACAGTGCTCTGTTCAGCACTGTCCAGATATGTCCCATCCCCACTGTAAGAAAAACTAAGATGACATAACTGTGGAAATTTTATTTTCCTTGCATTTCCTTAGATATCTTCTGCAACAGCATTTAATTTCATACCTAACTTTTGTGTCACCATGGTGGTTTTAGTTGATAGGGAAACATAAATCAAACAGAGGAGGAGGAGGAGGAGGAGGAGGGAATTAAATCGTTCATAACCCACCTTAGATGCAAATTTCCCACTTTTGTAGAAAGGAGTCAAATATTTTACAACAATATCTGCTGTTTCCTTAAGCGACAATGTTTTTGAAGGTGGCTTAACGGCTCTCGTGGTCCCTTCTTTATCCTCCTGAGATAAATTTGGGTCAAAAGTGACTTTCTTTTTTGCCAGGCTACCAGCTTTTCCCTCTGACTGTGACAAAATGGAGGACATGTTCATCATCCGTAGTCTCTTTTCAGCAGGGCTCTCCAGGTCCTGGAAAGGCAGAAACAGAAATCCTTTAAAGCAACTTTATATGGCTAAACCTAAGCAACCTTCCTGAAATACAAGAAACACATATTTGTTGTCGATATGATTTAAAATTTAAACCCTCAACATTGCACGTGTCAAGAGATGATAATATGATCCGGTTTCTTAATTCAAGAAGCGGACGAAAAAAACATCTTATTCCTTTTTTGTATCTTTATTAAAGTTTAAAAGAAAAAAGATGGAAAATAGCAAGAATTAATTCAGTATTAAAAATAAAGGGGAGGGGGAGAAGGTGAGAAAAAGACAAAACCAAAAGTGCAAAAAATGTTATAAAAATGTTCAGTAATGCCATAATTACAAAGTAAAAGCTGAATTTTCGTTTGTACTTATCAGTCATAAAAGAAAACAGGAAGTCACTTCTTCTCAAACAACTTATTCCTACATGGAACAAGGTGTCTCTCCACAACAACTCGCAACTCTAGAACCTAACAAATATCTTTTTGTGTGCCTGCTTATATGGATGTGCAAAAGTCACAGAGGGCAAAGAAGGCAAATGATTTCATGGATTCATAAACTTGGCAGGGAGATAGCTGTGATGAACTCACATTAAAATAAATCATTGCTCTTATACTGTAAGCTCAAAATGGAACTGCAAGAGAATTTTTACTGACACACATATCCCACTACAGACTATCCATTGTAGTTACGACAGCATTACTTTCTCCAGTCTTTCTAAAGCAATGTAGCTCACTCCCAATGAAGCTAATCTTAAATGAACCAAAAGCATGTTAATCATTTGGAAAGGATTTCCTTGTCACTTAAAAAAACACTCTAAGAAATGTCAGAACACTTTAATTTTAAAAACATTTTAGCTTAGTTTTAATTATTTAAGACACTAATGTGAAGCAGAACACATTTTAATGTTACTCAAAATATTTGTTAAAAACAACAAAAAAATAAAATGGCAATAATCACAATGGGTATTTCACTAATTCTATACAGTTATGACAAGATTTGCTTTGTTTAATTGATCAGCCCAAACCAAATGGCAGATCTAAAACAACCCCCAGTGACACTGATGGATACAAGAAGCAGCAATATAAAATTCATTGCCTGGAAGCAGGTTCACAAAACCAGTTTCTTTTTAAAATATCTTATATTTTCACTTACTGATATACGAAGGTTCATTATATAGTTCATCAGGAAGGTCACTATCAAAAAAGTGTAAGAGCTTTTTTTTTAGTTCTAGTTTCTTTTGGGAATAACTCAGTAATATCTTGTTAAATAACTTTTATAAACCAAAGATACAAATGGAAACCTCTCCGAGATAGTGAACACTTCTGGAAATAGAAATTTGGCAGGACCAGCAAAACACTGTAACTGAATATTCATTTATTATCTACATTTTTCAATGAAGATGCATCATCATCTCAAAGATATACACTCATCAAAGGAAATTATCATGACTTTTCTGAAGCCTGGTTTCTATCCACATTAATAGACTGAAGCAAAGGATCAAAAAGATATCCAGGAACACAAATTAACAAGCACAAAATCTTCAGTGTTAATTATATCTCTTCCTGTACTCTGTTTGATCCTTTGCTTTAATTTGGGCCAAACAAAAGCAACAACACTAACAAAGACTTTTTTGTCTACATAGCTTCTAAGGCAAGGTATGTCATATTAGCCACTGCCCACTTTCTGCTATTAACATGATCAAGAGAGGATAGTTTTTGTTCGAGAAAAATAAGTGAACACTAATTACTCATTAAAAAAGGAACAGTCAAAAATAACCAAAAGCATGTCAGTTCACAAGTGTGATGTTAACACTGATTTGTGCATCACTAAAATGCAACGCAATGAAACCAATATACTGTTAGCATTAAACTCTAGAAGCAACCTACTTAAGATCCTGTTTGTGTTGATGGCTATTTTTATTACTTTTCTGGCTGCTGTGTTTTATTTTCTGTATACATATATGCAGTCTCTCTTCTCTCTTTCCCCACTCACAGTCATGTACTTCAGATGCATGGCCAATTAATTTAATTAGTTAAGTCGGCCAGCCTTAATTACTGTCACTGTCATTTGGTGGTTAGCACTAGAGACAAATTCTATAAAGAAGAAACTGACTTCTCTTGGATAAAGCAGCATGTATTTATCAATTTATTAAATCGCCACCTTAATCTATCATTTGGGAATTAGTTTAGGCAAACATAAATCATCTCACTTGCGACTTCCTATTCCTTCTCTCCTATATTCCTGTCATCAAATCTCAGGCTCATCTGTGATGATCTGGAGCGTGGCACGAAAGCAACACAGCCAGAGAACAGATCTAACTCCCCTTTATTGATCCAACTTTGCCCCCAAATGTCCCGTTTACTGCAAGTCCGGGAGCAAAACTCTCACATGCACCTTCAGCAGCCTCTGGCTGCGAGTAGTCCAGTAAGTAAGGTTAGCCAAACAGTAACCAGAGCCAGCAGTCCAATAAGCCAGGTTTATCCAAACAGTAACCATGGCCAGCAGTCCAATAAGCCAGGTGAGCAAACAGTAACCAGAGCCAGCAGTCCAGTAAGCCAGTTTTTAGCCTAACAGTAATCTCCAGGCGTCGGCAAGTGCACACAAGGCTCAATTCAATGCTTGTTCCAGACAAATGCCCCTCCCACTAGCACCTCCTTACATCTCAGTCCCCAGGTGTGCCCTCCTCCCTCATAGCCAGCTCAGTCTGAGTTGTTCTCGCCTTTTCTCTTCTCTTCATGCTCTAAGATCATGAGGGGGTGGTCCTTGCTCTTCGCCTGAGCTCTGTCTCTCCTGCTCCTCCCTGTCTGCAAGCCTTTCTAATCCTGAAAAGCCTTGCCCGAACTGACTCTGCCCTTCCCCAGTTTCCTCCAAGGCCAACGGAGCCGCTGTCTCACTCTCTTGTTGGCTCTTGCTCCAGCTCATCTTCTCCTGCAGATTCAGACTCCAATGTGGGCATGACACCCATCCCTCAATATGCCCTCCCCCTGTATGTGTGTCCGTGTGTGTCCGTGTGTGTGTGTATGGATGGACAGACAATTTTAATAAAATATAACTCACCTCAGCTGATCCTAGTCTTTTTCCGTTAAGATTTTCACAATCATTGGTTATATCTTCTTCAATCAAAGATTCAGCCCTTCAAGAAAAAAAAGTATAACAAATACATCTTGTAAGAACGTTAACATCTTTGTGGAGACAGAGGAAATGCCTGAAATTACACTTATATCTCCAACATCTACATACTGACCTACCCTTTTGCTCAATTTCAGTCCAAATACCAGGCTAAGATTTAGCTTTTTCACTTTCAGTTGTACTCGTACTATCTGGGTCAACTCTCAGGATGAGCAACATGCTTAAATTCAATTGCTTCATCCAACCTGATACACTACAATCTCAAATTTGACTACAGAAACTAGTTGAATCATTGCTTCTATTCAACTGCCCATTGTCTATCCTAACTTCAAAAAAGGTAATAATTGAGAGGCAAAGAAAAACGTATCTCACTTTAGCTTTTCAAAACGTGATCCAGAGTACGAGTACTCTCTCTCTAATCTTTGACTGCTCAAAGGCATATCTTCTATATTCTTCGATTCCTGCTCTTTTGTGGGGGATGAACTTGTTAGTTCTTCTTTAAAAACAGTATCAAGGTATTCCTGAGGTTCAGCTTTCTCTTCACACGCTCTTCGGGAGGGAAACTGAGGCAATTCATTGAGACAGTTGATTTTCTCTTCTGCAAAATCAATTTCTGAAGCCTTGGCTTTACATCCTGCTTTGGGGGTGGAGAAGAATTTGGAGATGTTCTGAGATTCTTTCCTAGCTGCTTCTGCTAACAGCAACTGCTTCTTAGTAGGTTTTCTCTTTTCATGACTAACCACCAAGGAGGTGACAGCCTCAGCAATGTCATGCTGTCCTTTTGTTTCAGGGGATTCAACACCGTTTTTGCATATTTTGTTGGTTATTTCCTCCTTATCCTCAGGAATGTCACCCATATCCAAAGGCCTGGGACCACAACTACTGTCTTCCTTCCAGTCTGAGCCAATTTCTTCCTTTACAACATTAATGTCATCTCCTTCCTTAGCAGATAGAACCTCTGAAGCAGACTGGAACATGCCAGACTTGTTTTGAAATCCAATCCCCATTCTCTTGGGTTTGAACTTGGGGAAAGAGATGAAAAATAGTTACATTTCTAAAATTTGAATTTGCCTATGAACATTTGAAATCAAAAGCACAATCATTTGAGATATTTTTTTATTTGTAATGTATACAGAGCTTCTAATACACTGCCTTCACAGAAAACATTTTTTAAAATTCAGGGAAATATTCAGAGGTGAATCTGCCTTGAAAATAGCCCACGTTGAACTGTAAAGCCCAGTCAAGTATGAGGAAATTTTGTATTAGGTCATGAATGTTTTTAAAAATATGCCAAATTTCAATTTCAGGGGAATCATGGGTTTTGGATTTTGAAAGCATTCTGTAACTTATCCCATTTGGGATACTTTGGTTCAAAAATGGTTCCTTATGATACACAATTTTGGCCAGTTAAAGTTACACACAGACAAAACAGGAGAATTTTAATAGTAATATACTGGACAACATGTGACACCCTTGTGTCATCCTTGCAGAGTTATTTCCTTATTAGATTTCTCAATGCCTTCAACGACAGAATTAATGTACTGCCTTCACTGGAAAAGTTGGAATACATTGAGAGATATGTATCTGCCTTGAAAATAGCCCATGTTAAGAGTGTAGAGCACAATCAAACAGGAAGCCCTGGAGATGTTTTATGACATTTGTATTATGCAATAAATTATTTGATGTTAATTTTACAATAATAAAACATTGCATAAAATTTGTGAAATTTCAGTTCTATGGAAATCATGGATCCCAGATTTTGGATGCATTCTAAAAGTTAGCCTATTTGAGGTATCTTGTTTCAAAACGTTTTGCCCTATGGTGTACCATTTTGGCCAGTTCAAGGTTACAAGAAAGAGAATTGTAGAAGTATATAAATGGATATTTTTCCTATATGGCAAGTATCTACAGAGATTCTCAGTGATCCAGGTGATGGTTGTCACAAAGGTGCTTTTTCAAGAGGCAACTGAACTTTCATGTTTTTCTTTGAAGATGTTTTGCTTCTCATCTAAGAAGCTTCAAAAGAGCTGAAGAATTTTCTTGCATGAGAAGCGATACATTTTTTAAAAAACAACAACAACCACCAGAAAATCCAGTTGCCTTTTGAAAAAGCACTTTTGGGACTATATGGCAAATATAACAGATTTCTGAAAGCTCAAGAAAATTATGCATAAGACAAAATCTGTTGCAAAACCACCTACCCAATAATGAATTATAAACAAAAGATCCACAGCACTTACAGTATTCACTTTAGATGCTTGACAGAAGACATCATCATGTGTAGCAGTTGGTTCACCTTTCATCTTGGGATAGTCACTAGTTCCCAAGTCCGGGATGGCATACAACTCCCCATTTTTAGAAGCTTTGTTAATTTCTGTGACCTTTATTGAAAAAAAGGACAGAGTAAAAAGAGCTATTCAGAGAATACTCTTCTCTGGTACTGTATCATTTTTGTTTCAATATACTAGTCCTCATTTAGTATAAATAATAACCAGCATCTGAATTTCCACTGCTAACTGACAAGAGTTATAAAGCACAATGTCATATCACTGCAGCGCTTTGTGACAGAATGTTTGGCACTTCTGGTTGCCATTATTCAGCAAATCATTGCAGGTGTTAAGCGAGGACTTCATGTGGTCACTAGATGTGACCTCTTGCTGGCTTCCTCATTGACTTTGCTTGTAGGAAGCCAGGAAAGAATGGCACATGGTGATCCTGTTATTGTGGGATACTGTGGCTGACCTGAGTACAAGCATCAGTCATAACTATCACTTGTTCAGCACTGTTGTACATTCAAATGGTTGCTGAATGAGTGGATGTTAAGCAAGAATTATCTGTAGTTGCAACAAGCAGGAAATCCATGTAAGGAAATGCTGAATTAGGTGTTTCTTATACAAAGCAATTAATTTAGCATTACCATCATTCCTGATCAGGTTCTTAACAATCTAACCTGGATCAACCTTAAACTATTCCTCCCTTGTCTGAACTCTCATTCAAATGTCTTGAGCACAGATAGCATGGACTCCCCCCCCCCCCTATTTTGTCAAAAAATAAAGTTCTTACTTTACTATGGTTTATTCAAAGTAGATATACCCAACTTTTAAATGCATATCCTGTCCAAAACTTAAATATAGAAATGTGAGAAATTAACAAATAAAAGAACAAAATCTTAAAAACAATTGTGATCAATGAATAATGGGATAAATTTAAGCTCAAGATGTACTCAAGATTCCACTGTAGTGCCAAACTATCAATGCAAGAAAGGGCAATCCAAATTGGGACAGCATAACCCTCTGAGAGTGAGGAAATTTCAAGGAGAAGGCAACAGACCTTTAGATGCCTGTCTTTCAAGCCACTTATTTATATTTATCTGAAATGAAGTGAGATCCTGGAAATTACAGAGGATCACTAGAAGTTGAGTGAACAATTGTTACTAATTTTTGGTCAATGGTGTTCCTGCGCTACCTCTGAAAGGAAGATTTTGCCACTGAAACTGACACTTATTTACACATCAGATTCTTATAGAGCCACAGGGAGAGTTGTGCAAGTCTCCATTTCAGTGTTAGAGAATAGCTTCCAAAGCATGCAAAAGTGATCAACACCTACAGCTGCTGGACCAATGCATTTTTCTAGATGTCCCAAGCCACTCGTCTACTTTCATTTCCCCCTTTAATCCTTTGTGAAGTTTTATTCTGTTGCTGCAATCATATAGTTTTAAAGAAGGGCTGTTCAGAAATGAATGCGCGACAGCTATACTGCTGACACAGACACTGCAGATTATTTCAAAGCATACATTTTTGAGAAGATATTCAAGTGTGATGCAATGATTGATCTAAAAACTGCTACAAATCTGATTATTACTGAATCTGCATTTTGCTGAAGATCTACATACTGGAATAACAATAGCACTTTCCAGTAAGTTAACAATAAATACACCACTTTTTTTTCTTTATGACCACATGTTTTAAGAAATCCAGTTATCAGAGAGAATTCTGGCCCACAATGTTAATCTCCACAACTATTTATTACCTTCTTTAGAACGGATGCCTTGTATAGGTTTGCCATCTTACTGGTCCGGAAAGCTTCATATTCCATCTCTACAGCACATGCTAGAAGACCTGAACTAAAACAGACCCATAGTTTGAGCAGCAGTGGCTGAAGGCATTTCTCCAAATACAAAGGAAATGCTCCACGTTTTCTTAGGTGTCATTGTAGAATCCACATTGTGACAGTTGGCAGTTCCAAACTATTCCCTGAATGCAAAAATACTGGTGGCAATTGACTATTCTTCCCCAAATAAAGAGACAAAAAACAGTAACCCAAAGTTATACTTTTCCTTTCAATATTTCTAGTTTATTACACAAGTAGGTCTAACCTGCCTATTTCTTTTTGCAGTATGGTGTATTTTTATAGTACATTGCTAACCTCTGATGGATACAAAGGGAATTGCAGTATTTAGATCACAGAAGAAAAGATCCAAATATACTTGGATCATTCAGATAATCACATTCGGGTAAGAAAAAAATTTACCCAGTAATACAAGAACGACCACATTAACTGCATAATTGGATTCCAACAATGGCACTTGCTGGAGAACCAACATAGTCATCCCTAAGAATGTACATATTTAGAGCTTTAACTTGGGAGCCTGATGACATTTTGTGTGACTTGTGCAAATTTTTCCATGGTTCAAAATATGGCAGTGGTATGCAAGTTTACTCATTTATAGACTGCCTTTCAAGAAGAAAAAAACAAATCCCAAGGCAACTTTAGAACAAAAATAGCAATAGAAATAGAACCAAAAAAAACCTCCATGTAACATCCCCACAGAAGTTATTTGTTTCTTTAGCTCTTTTAAGACTAATGGAAAATCTGGGAAATCAACATATTGGAATTTCCAACTGATATTAAGTACACACACAGAGTTAGATTCAATTCCATCTAATCCAATATTGGTGCAGGACCTACATAGGCAAAAGCTCAATTTCCTATAGTTCCTTCCCTATCCAAAAATTTCATGTCCCTTGCAACGGCCATGAAGGAAAGGCTGGATAAAAACTACAGGAAAGAGCCGAAACTCTTATACTTAGCAGTTCTTCTATGTAATTCTTCTATATAGTGTAGAGCTCTTATATTTGGTCTGCATCTTTGCCCTTAATTTGTCTGAATGGGGCAGGGAGGAAAATAATTCAACGGGAGCTCTGGGACTCTTCCACCAAACTGGATTAGATCTACCTATCTGTGACTGGTGCTGCTTGCCGGTTGGTGACCAATGCTTCTTCCAGCATCCTAAGGCAGTGTTCTCGAGCCTAAAATAAAAAAAAGGACATATGGAAATGTGTTCCTTGCCAAATGATGATGTATGTGCAGCAGGATAATTTCCAGGACCATATCTGTCCTGCTACCCTAATTAATGTTCCAGGAGTTGGGCTTACAGCATTACAGCCCAGATCTACTTTTTTGCTTATTAAGCTTCTTTAAAAAGATTATTCCAGGCTTAAAATGAAGAAAGAGCAAGCCCAATACAATAATTGTTTGGTATATTCATCGAAATCAAGATACTTATGACAAATTGCAATATCATCACTATCTGATTTTTTAAAACATGTTTTTATGTTTTAGGGCATAAATAAAAAGGTTTCACAGAGTTGGGATAATAAGGATTGGAGAACTCTATACCATGGTCTGAACAGCTAAGAAGTTTTTTAAATCAATACCTGTGTGTGAATGTTACATCATATTGGAGACAAGTAGTTCAGAATGAGCGTTGGTTCTTACCTGATACACGCATTTTCTGGTAGAGTAGAGACAGCAGCCAGACTGGGTATGCTCTATCCATTTATCAAGCGGACTGAGTCTACACTTATGACGTCATCGGGCCCTTGTGGCTCCTCCCCAGTTTCAGATGAAGGAAAACTGTAGACTCAAGTGAGAATTGTGAGCAAAAAGTGAAAGTCCATAGTCACTGTAACTCTCTGCTCCGCACAAGGAATCCCCTTGCGTGACCCATACCAGGGCGGGGCTGGCTGCTTTCTCTACTCTACCAGAAAATGAGCGTATCAGGTAAGAACCAACACCCATTTTCCTGTTATCATAGAGACAGCAGCCAGACTGGGACGTACCAAAGACTGGGCTGTCAACTAGGGTGGGAAATTGTAAAAAAGGTCCGTTAGGGCACAAGCACTTGTTGCAGCACCCTGCGCCAAAAAGCCGCGTCAGCCGACGCATACTTGTCCAACTTGTAATGACGTATCAAGACTGTGGGAGGTGGCCGCCTGGTAGACTTCTGCCAAGGTGGCTTGAGTGGACCATGCCACAGATGTTGCAACGCTGCGTGTAGAGTGAGCTGTAATGTTTGCAGGGACCTGTACGGATTGAAGTTCATAAGACAGTTTAATTCAGGCTCTTATCCAGCGCACCAGACTAGACGATGAAGCCTTGGTACCCAAGGAGGCCTGGCGAAAGGAGATGAAGAGATCTTCTGAGTAGCGGAACGAGGCGGTGCGGTCAATATAGATCTTGAGGGCACGACGTACGTCAAGAGTGTGCCACTTGCGATCCCTCTCGTGACGGGGAGACGGACAGAAATCAGGTAAGGTCAACTCCTGACCTCGGTGGAAACAGCTATTGACCTTCGGTATGAATGTTGGGTCCAGTCTTAAGACAACTCAGTTTGGATGGAACACGCACAAGTCATGCCTGACTGAAAAAGCAGCCAAATCAGAAATATGTCTGGCTGAGGTTACAGCCACCAAAAACAGCGTTTTAAAGGACAACAGTTTCAAAGAAGTGGATCTCATAAGTTCAAAGGACGTGGAAGTCAAAGCCTCTAGGACATGAGGTAAGTCCCAAGTCGGATATCTATGTATGGCAGGGGGACACAGATTGGACACTCCACGGAGAAATCTCCGGATCAAGGGGTGAGAAGGTAGATGTTCGGATGTGAGGCGTCCAGAACAGAGGCCAGAGCGGCCAACTGTCAGCATAGCATGTTAGGTATAAGCCCTGATCAAGCACCCTCTGCAGGAAGTCCAATATCTGCGGAATGGATGCCCTAAGTGGGTCAACTGGTTGAAACACCACAGAGCAAAAGTACGCCATGTGGCGTTATAAATGCTGTTAGTAGAGCTTCTGCGTGATGCCTGAATGGTAGTAATGACGTTGAGGGAGATGTTATCGGCTGTTAAGGCTTGCTGCTCAATTGCCATGCGGTTAATTGCAGCCACTGGGGGTCGGGATGACAAACTGACCCTTGGTGTAGAGACAGGAGAGACCGTGGGATGTGCCATGGGGTGGAGATTGACAGAGTCACTAGTCGGCATACCAAGGCCGGCATGGCCAATTCGGCGCTAGCAGCAACAGCTCTGCCTCCTGCTCCATCCCTAGGCCACTGGCATGTGAGAGGGTCTACTCCTTCTGCCATGGGGTCCATGAACCTCGAGTAATACCTGGGTACCTGGTTGTTGTCTGCTGTCGCAAACAGGTCTAGGACTGGGATGCCGAACCGTAGTGTCAGTTGATGGAAGAGGTTCGGATGGATGCTCCACTCCGCCTGATCTATCCTTGTCCAGCTCAGCCAGTCTGCTTGGACGTTGGAGACCCCTGAGATGTGTTCTGCCCTGAGAGATGACAGGTGAGATTCCGCCCACTGGCACAACAGGTTGGACTCCTGCATCAGGGACCAGGAACGAGTTCCCCCCCGTCTGCTTATGTGTGCCTTGGTCGTGGTATTGTCCGTGAGGACTAATATGTGTCGGGCCTGAACTCTGTGGTGGAAGTGTCTGAGGGCGAGGCGAACCGCCCACAATTCTAGCCAATTTTTGGCTGTTTTGGCTCTCTTTGAGGGACCACTGACCCTGAGCCACTAGGTCCTGCATGTGTGCCCCCATCCTGTCAGACTTGCATCCATCGTAAGTGTGAGACGGCACGGCACTCTGAACAAGGTCCCTTGCAAATTGCCGGGGACTGCCACCATCTGAGAGAGTGTAATACCTGCCTGGGAAGGGGGACCCTGAGAGGAGAGCTGCCCGTTGGCCTTTTGATGTGGAAGCATGAACCATTGAAGGCTCCTGCTGTGAAACCTGGCCCATGGGACAATCCCGAAGCAGGATACCATCTTGCCCAAGACTTGGGAGAGAAGAAGGGATGCCTTGCGTAGACGTAGCACCTTCCTGACAAGTACCCTCAGACTGAGAATGCGGTCGTTGGATAGGAACACCCTCTCCGCCATGGTGTCTATCAAGACCCTGAGGTGGAGAAGGCGAGTGCTGGGAACGAGGTGACTCTTTTTGAGATTCACCCCGAACCTGTGATTCCGCAAGGTGTGAATGGTGAGGACGAGATCTCTTTCTGCCTGAACTGGAGACCTGGACAACAAGAGGATGTCGTCCAGGTAACAGAGAATCCGAACTGAGAATGACCTGATGTGGGTGGCCAGTGCTGCCAGTACTTTTGTGAATACCCTGGGGGCAGAGGATAGACCGAATGGAAGAGCTCTGTACTGGAAGTGCCTCCCCCCATAGGAGAAGTGGAGATATTTTCGGTGGTCTATGAAGATGGGGATATGAAGGTAAGCTTCGGTCAAGTCAAACGATATGAGGAAATTGCCTTTCCTGACTGCCCGGAGGATGGTGTGCAGAGAATGCATTTTGAACAGCCGATAGACAATGTGGCGGTTCAATGTTTTTAGATCTAAAATTGCTCTCCATCCCGCGGAATTCTTCGGTACTATAAACAGGCGGGAATAAAAACCCTGCCCTTCCTGATGGGGAGGAACCGGTTGGATGGCCCAGATCTCCAACAGGTGCTGAATGGCCTGTTCCATCAGTCCCCTCTTGCGAGGACACCAAGAGACTGGGCATGGCACGAAGTGTTCCTGGGGGATGGAGAGGAATTCTAGCATGAGACCAAATTTGACAGTTTTGAGTACCCAACTGTCTGTTGTTGTCTCCTCCCAGAGGTGGGCAAAGAACGCTAGGCGGCCTCCGATCGGAAGAGAGTCCAGATAATCATTTCCTACATGACAAATGGCGGTTGCCTCCTCCACAGTAAGATTTCTTGGAGGGGAAACACTGTGTGTTTCTATTGGGCTGTCCTGGTGAGATGCCTGTCTGGGAGTGTAGGGCTGGCATTGTGGATGGGGGAAGGAAGTTTCCCCATCCGCCGGTCGAAAGGGCGACCTCCTATAGAAGGGAGCAGGCTGACTGTCCTGTTTTGGATGGATGAAAGGACCTTGCGTTTGTCTTTAGATTCCGTGAGGTACGGGTCTAAGAGATTACCAAATAATTGGGTGCCACTGAATGGGGAGGCTGCTAGGTGCTACTTGGTACGGACATCCGCCTGCCATGGCTTGAGCCAAAGTAGACACCTGGCCGTGACCAAAGAGGCCATGGCTTTAGAAGCGAATCTAGCAGCATTAAGGGAAGAATCAGCTGCAAATTCAACCGCTGCCCTGATCTTGTTGCGTTCCCTATGTGATCTAGTGTCAGTAGGAGCGATGCGCTCCTGAAGTTGCTCAATCCAAACCAGGGCCGCCCTGGAGAAAAAGGAAGTGGCCATAGAGGCCCTAACAGGCCAAGCCCCAGCCTGATAGTTTTTAAGGTTTGATCGGACCTTTTCTCCTCAGGCTTGAGAACCTCCTCAGGGGCTCCAGAGACCACAGTAGGTGAAAACAGGGCTGCAACCAGTGAGTCCACTGGGGGAGTCTCGAAGAACTTGGTGAGGTCTGGTGCAATGTTGTAGAGACGTTTCTCAAGGTTCGTCAGCTGTGGGCCCGTGCCTGGAGACTCCCATTGCTTCTGGATGATGTTCAGGAATATCTTGGGAATAGGGATCACCTTTTTTTCCCCCTGGGTTCGGTGAATGGCGTACTGGGAACCTCAGTTGAAGCCAGTTCTGTCGGTTTATCCTGTGAAGTTGGCTGAAGCAGAAGATGGTAAGTTAGCAGCTTTAATGGCCTTAAGTAGAAGGGACTTGAATCCATCAGTTTTGAATAATCTGGTAAAGGCAGGGGTATCTGGGGTGACCATCTTGTCATCAGACAGGTCTGAGTCCCGCATGTTATCTTGCTCCCCGCCAATTGAGGCCTGAGAGGCAGAGGGATCAGGTTGCTGAGCCGCAGCAGAAGATTTATGCTCATGGCCATGTAATGGAGCAGGTTGGGGTTGCTGTTGCAGGCCAGCAGCCATGACCTGTTTAATGGTTTCAGCAATGATGGTTGCCATATCAGCAGGAGAGGTGTACATGGTGTGGGGGGCCCCAGAACCATGTGTAACCGGGAGGGAAGCCTGTTCAAAGGTGCGCTCCCTATTGAGAGGGACATCAAAGAAATTGCCTCTGTTGTCAGGCTCCATTGAAGATAAGGACTCCGAATAAGACAATTCCCCTTCTGAATAGGCCGGGGGCGGGGGGGGGGGCATGGGAGGCAAGACAGGTGGAGCTGGGGACGCCACTTGGTGATCCTTGGAGGGAGGGAGGGCTGGGCAGTTAGAATATGATGGTGTTTTGGGGCCCTTTGAAATTCTTTCTCGAGTGCCTTCTGCCTGCGCTCTTCTGCCCTGGTAGTCGCTTTAGAGACTTTGGGGTTTACTCCTGGGGAAGGGGCCTCTTTGGCTTGCCTCTTCCTGCTGCTCTTTGCCCCTGATGGCCCTGCCTCCTCTAATCCTGCATTCGTATCCATAGCTGGATCAGCCATTTCCCCAAACATAAATCAACACCCCAATAAGATAGGCAACGGTCTCACCCGTTTGCTGGCCAGGCGCTCCTGCTCCGGTCCACCTGAGGTGATCCCACATTGCTGGGAACTCCAAACGGCTGCTGTAGAGTTCGCACCTTTTTTAAAGTGTCCAAAATGGCCGACTTTTTTTCTCTGAGGCTTTTCCGAGCCTCAAAATGGCCGCCGCTATCTTCGCGGGCTTTTCTGACCTGCAAAATGGCCATCGATACTAAGTGTGGCCAGGCGATCTGCATAATGGCCACCGGACCCGCCTGGAACCGCTGCACGCGAATCGGACAGTCGCATGTCCCTCCGAGTGCTCAGAATCATGGAGCGCCATGGGGAAACAGCTATGGAGCTGTAGCTCGTGAGCTGGCCGATCTGATTGCAAGGCAGGCTTCCTGAGCGAACTCGTGGCCACAGGCAATCAGATGGCTGGGGAGAGGCAGCCAGAGATCAGTTTCGATTTTCCCTCCAACTTGTAGAATAAAGGATTATTTAAGGAACCAATTTAAAGGAACAAAATATTTTTTTAGAAAAATTCAGCAATTAAAGATATAATTAAATAATTTGGGGGAGAGATCAATTCTCACAGCCAGTCCAGGTTGGACTGAGTCTGAAACTGGGGAGGAGCCACAAGGGCCGATGACATCATAAGTGTAGACTCAGTCCGATTGGTTAATGGACGGAGCATACCCAGTCTGGCTGCTGTCTCTATGATAACAGGAAAATGAACTGAACTGCACTACGTGAAAGCTGGGGCTAAGAGTTAATATGGTTCTTTAGCTCTCGATGTGGAAGAAGCAGTGAAAGAAAGATATCTGAATCCTCATCACAACATGAATATTCAGGTGAACAGCACATAGATTTTCTTTTACTGAATGAGATTTGCTCTACTAGTATAAAACAAAGTTTTATATTAGTTGCCATTACAGAAACTTAGTGGGATGAAACCCACAAATGGAACATACAGCTAGAAGGATTTAAATTATTTAAAAGAAATAGACCAAATAAAAGAGGAAGTGGAGTTGCACTATATATAAGAAATAACTACATCTCTACAGAAATAAGAGCACAACAATGATGAGAACTATCTTGAATGCATTTGGGTCAATATTAAAGGTGGGGGGGAATGACATTGCCAGGTCTATACTACAGGCCACCCAACCAAGCAGAGGAAGTAGATGAACTTTTTGCTAGTCAGCTAACTAAGGTATGTAGGAAGCACACTACAATAGTAATGGGTGATTTCAACTACCCCGACATCAACTGGGAAACAAACTCTGCACCAAGTGGAAGATCCAACAGGTTCCTAACGAACCTAGCAGACAACTTTGTTTCCCAAAAAGTAGAGAATAAGGGGATCGACCATATTAGACTTAATTCTCACTAACAGAGAGGAAATGATAGAAGGTGTTGAAGCCACAGGAACCCTGGGGGCAAGTGACCATGTAATATCGGAATTCAACATTATGCAAACACAAGTAGTAGAACAAAGTCAAACTAGAGTCTTGGATTTTAAGAGAGCTAATTTCAATAAACTTAGAGACAGCTTGGGAAGAAATCCATGGATGAGAATCCTCAAGGGGAAAACAACTCAAGAAGCTTGGGAAATTTTGAAAAATGAGATTACAAAAGCTCAGTCTAGCACAATACCAATAAATAAGAAAAATAACAGCTCCCAAAAGAAACCAGCATGGCTGCATAAAGAACTCTCTGACAAATTGAAAGACAAAAAAGTTAAGTATAAAAAGTGGAACGAGGGAAATAGGGAAGAAAATGGTAAGTGTGCACCTGTCTACCCTAGACGAGTTCAAATCACCAGGACCAGACAGATTACACCCCAGGGTTCTGAAGGAACTGGCAGATGAGATCTCAGAACCACTGAACTATATCTTTCAGAGATCCTGGAGTATCGGGAAGCTACCAGAGGACTGGAAAAGAGCTGATGTGGTTCCCATCTTCAAAAAAGGAAAAAAAACAGATCCAGGAAACTACACACTTATCAGCCTGACCTCAATACCAGGAAAGATTCTAGAAAAGATAATCAAGCAACGAATTAGCGAACACCTAGAAGTAAACAAAGTAATAGCCAAAAGCCAACATGGATTTGTCAAAAACAGATCATGCCAGACTAATCTTATTGCATTCTTTGACAAAGTGACAAAATTAGTGAACCAGATGAATGCCGTCGATATAGTTTACTTGGACTTCAGTAAGGCATTTGATAAGGTAGACCATAACCTACTATTAGATAAAGTAGAAGAATGTGGGTTGGACAACATCACCACCAGATGGATTCGTAACTGGCTGACCAACTGCACTCAACATGTAGTCCTCAATGGAACTGCATCTACATGGAGGGAAGTATGCAGTGGAGTACCCCAAGGCTCTGTTTTAGGCCCAGTACTCTTCAACATCTTCAACAATGATTTGGATGAGGGAATAAATGGGGAACTCATCAAATTTGCAGATGACACCAAGCTGGCAGGAATAGCCAACACTCCAGAAGACAGGCTTAAGATACAGAAGGATCTTGACAAACTTGAATTTTGGGCACTATCTAATAAAATGAAATTCAATGGTGAAAAGAGTAAGGTTCTACATTTAGGCAACAAAAATGGAATGCACAGGTACAGTATAGATGATACCTTGCTCAGTAGTAGTAACTGTGAGAGGGATCTTGGAGTCCTAGTGGACAACTATTTAAATATGAGCAGCAGTGTGCAGCAGCTGCCAAAAAAGCTAACACAGTTCTAGGCTGCATAAACAGAGGGATAGAATCAAGATCACGTGAAGTGTTAATACCACTTTATAATGCCATGGTGAGGCCACACTTGGAATACTGCATTCAGTTTTGGTCGTCACGATGTAGAAAAGATGTGGAGACTCTACAAAGAGTGCAGAGAAGAGCAACAAAGATGATTAGGGGACTGGAGACTAAAACATATGAAGAACGATTGCAGGAACTGAGTATGTCTAGTTTAATAAAAAGAAGGACTAGGGGAGACATGATAGCAGTGTTCCAATATCTCAGGGGTTGCCACAAAGAAGAGAGAGTCAAACTATTCTCCAAGGCACCTGAGGCTAGAATAAGAAGCAATGGATGGAAACTAATTAAGGAGAGAAGCAACTTAGAACTGAGGAGAAACTTCCTGACAGTTAGAACAATTAATCAGTGGAACAGCTTGCCTCCAGAAGTTGTGAATGCCCCAACACTGGAAGTCTTTAAGAAGATATTGGATAGCAATTTGTCTGAAACGGTATAGGGTTTCCTGCCTAGGCAGGGGGCTGGACTAGAAGACCTCCAAGGTACCTTCCAACTCTGCTATTGTATTGTATTGTATTGTAAAGTAATCCAAAAGAACTTTTAGAAACCTTACTATATTATTAAGCACATCCGATATTAAAAGGTCTCTCTCTTGCTTTCAAAATTCCATGCATGAGAGCATCTGGTGGCGCAGCGGATAGAATGCAAGCTGACTCTGCCCATTGCCAGCAGTTCAATCCTGACCAGCTCAAGGTTGACTCAGCCTTCCATCCTTCTGAGGGCGGTAAAATGAGCCAGGTTGTTGGGGAAAATATGCTGACATTTGTAGTGCTCACAGAGTGCTGTAAAGACACAGAGTTGCACTGAAAGAGTAGCTCCACCTAAATTTTGATTGATCTTGACTTTACCTAGGAAACATATCTGTGCTACATTTTTCTTCAGTTAGTCTTCAATTTGAATATCACAACTTAACCAGTTGACAACGAATAATAAGTAGACTATTAAAATAACCTGTTTTGAAAAAAACTTCCACTTACCTTTACTGTAATTCTAGCAATTTTCCTACTGGCTGCATCCTTCAAGGGACAATCACTATCTACCAAAAGGAGCAAATACACAAGTGAAGTTAACAAATTCTAATATGTTGTCAAATGTATCATAGGTGGGAAGTATAACTGTATCATACTGCAGAACAGAACTGTTTCTGTATGTGTGTTTTGTTACTTCACCAATCCATGTCTAGATTTTTTAAACTTCCTTTCCCAGCATATACTATCCTTACACTGGAAGAATTCATGTGACTCTCGATGGCTCTGGGTATCTTGCTTACATCCTGTTGGTTGATGCATGTGAGGAGGATCTATCTTATTAGCAATTTGGAAATCTGCCGTTATTTCACCTTTGGGATAGATCATAATGAAAATGTATCATTTTACTGGCATTTACCCACTATTTCTTATGCTTCAATTTGCTTACGTTTTTGGTTATCTCTGAAATTTTCAATAGCATAAAAGCCATTCTGCTGAGGCCAATTAAAGGAAAGGCAGAGTTTATTTATTTTTTCTCCATGTCATTAAGTGCCACTTAAGTTACACAATCAATTATATTGTCTTGTACTTCATTTTACCCATGATGAGATAGCTCTAAAACACATTAACATGATACAGTTTCTTATTGCCTCCTCTTTTATGTTTGTATTTTCTATTTATTGATGTGTTTTATCTGACTGTACACCGCCCCGAGTCCCTTCGGGGAGAGGGGGCGGTATAAAAGTCCAAATAAAAGTAAAGTAAAGTAATACCCAAACCCCATTATTAATCAAACATCTGTATTTATTACAGATTTCCAGAATGGTATCTGGCACTGAGCAAAGCAAACTTCTAGTGAAAGTCTATTTTTGCCAGTGTTGGACTTAAACCCAAATGTTTTAGCAAGGAGGTCTTCATAGGCAATTATATTACTGTATTTTTCAGACTATGAGACACACTTTTTTGTCTCCCAAAAGGAGGTGAAAATGTCTGTGCGTCTTATAGATTGAATACTGCTGAAGCCACTGCCCAGCCATCGGCCATCTTTTGGCCTCTGCACGCCCCATTTTTGGGCCTTTTTTTTGGTCCATTTGGGGGGCTTTTTTTTCAGCCCATTTTTGAGGCTTTTTTTGCCCGGGTATTTTTTGGGGGGGGGACGGCCTCAAAAAAAGGGCTGGAAAAAAATCAAAAATGGGCCAAGAAAAGCCTCAAAAACAGGCTGAGAAGTTTTGAAAAAGGGCCGAAAATGAAGTGCACAGAGGCCAAAAACCTTTTATTTGTTGTTGTTTCCCTCTTTTTAAATTTAGGTGTCTCTTATAGTCAGGTGCTTCTTATAATCCGAAAAATACGGTATCTGTAATTCAGTGCAACATGGAGTCCTGGGGTCATTAATGTCATATACAAAGAGCAAATTACATTCTAATGTCCATTAAACAATCTTCTGGTAGTAGATATTAAATCTATAAATGTTGCAGGCCTACAGTAAACAGAAAAACTAAGAAGGATTCCAGCAACTATTACGTATAAAATGAAAGCTCCATTTATAATGAAATCAAAGTTCAAATTTTTGCACCTTTTTCTTCTACCTATGTGGCTGGAAGCATCTCTTTTGAGCAGGATGAATTTACTCTAAACTACCATCTAGTTTAAGGTTATTTGTTTCTATTTCTATCAAACTAGCCCTCATACTAAGGCAGGGGTCTGCAACCTTAAACACTCAAAGAGCCATTTGGACCCATTTCCCACAGAAAACAAAACATTGGGAGCTACAAAATCTGGTCTGCTCACTGCTCTTGCAGCGCCTTGCGCAGCACACTTAATTTTAACGTGCTTCACAATGGGGGAGACAGCATCCCTTCTTCCTCCCTTGCAAGATGAGAGGCAAGTACAGGAGCGCTTCTCTCCCGGTCTCCTGGAATATGGAATACGGTCTGGAATATGAGCAGGTCTCCATCCCCACTGTCACCCTTACCTTCTCAGGCTACACCAGGAGTGACTGGGAAGGGAGGATGAGGGGCGGAGCCAGCCAGCTGACAGTGAGCCACAGCAGGGGGAAGAAATTCAGCTCAGGAGCCGCACATTGCCAATACCCATACTAGGGTTTATGCAGGCTAAAGCATCGATTGACTGATTATGCATCCCCATAGATTTTTTCCTGGACGCACTATCCCCATCTGATCCTTCAGACCTTCCAATATAGCACCCATTGCTGCTGTAATTGAATCCCTCTCTCTTAAAGGCTTAACTGTATACAGGCTTTTATTACTGTCAACTCCTCAAAAACACCCATGCAAACTTTATCTAAAACTGATATGTGAAATAATATTTACCTGGAAGAACAAAGTTATCATTTTCAGCTTCTCTGCCCTAAAGATATAAAAAAGATGGAAATTTAAGAGATTAAACAGAAACAGCATATTTGAAATGACCATAGGAAATGTTGTATGCTAAAACTTAACTAAGAATCTTAATTTTGAACTAAAAAAAAATCAATATATTTAAATAGTTTAAAATTTTTTAAACCAAATTACTTAGGTTAATTAACAGGATTAGGATTAATAACAATAATCCTTCAGTGTATGTGGCAATTATGGTAATTTATCTTTAGGTGGTTAAAGTAGAGATCTGCTAAACTTATCATATACAGTATCTTCATCTTTTGACCTGTACAAGTAAATTTTGGATAAATATTACTAGATAATATTCTAGTCACATAGAAAACACTCAAGAAAGTGCTTAGAAGCAGAAATAATTTAAAATTGCAGTCTCACATGTGAAGAAACCCAATTCTTCTTATCCATGAGTTGAGTTCTGTGTTTGGCCTATGGGTTAAGGTACCAGGCTAGAAATCAGAAGACTGTAAGTTCTAATCCCCCATTAGGCACGAAAGCCAGCTGTGTGGTTTTGGACCAGTTACTTTCTCAGCTCAACCCATGTCACAGGTCAGTTGTTGTGGGGAAAATAGGAGGAGAAAGGAGTATTACGTATGTTCACTGCCTCAAGTTATTTATAAAAATAAGAAATGTAGGATATAAATGAATGAATAAAATTAAACAAGTCTCACTATGCTGTCCAAATTCAGTGCAAAGTTACCCACTATTTTAAAATAGTAAATACATGAAAATGTAGTCCAGGGGCTAGCAATCCAAGAATTGCAGCTCCCCTAATAGGCTTTTAGTTACGTATTTACAAAAATATTTACAAAACGTACATTAAAATTTAATTGATTTAACTGATCTTTAATCATACATTAGAAAAAAGTAAATAAAATAAATAATAAATGAATTATTTTCAAAGTGGGAAAATTCTTGTGAAATGGTCATCAGTCACAACTTTTCTGGTTTTTATGTAATATTGTCTAAAATCTTGCCCACTTTAATGTCTGATTTTTAAATAGAAACTACTGTCTTTGATGCCTGTTGTTTGTACTCTAAAAGCCCTGCAACAATTCTCAACAATTTCAATTTAAAAACAAAATAAAGACAAAATCCCACCCATGCTCAAGTACACTACATGCTTCTACCTATTTTGATTACATCTTCACCCATACTCTATGCAGCCCCCGGTCACCCAAAGGATGCATGTATCTGTGATGAAGCACTAAAGGTGCCCCCAAAATATGATTCTCTTAGCAACAGAGGAAAGCCAGAATTATATCCAGTTTTTAAAGCAGCTGAATGGCTTTCTTCCTATTAGTATTTGTACAAGGTTTAGTCTTAATATTTTAGATCTATTCTGAAGTCTTACAGGTAGTCCATTGTTCTCTGCAAATGGAGGCTGGACAAGATCTGCCGTAAAAGGCTTTGCAAACTGAGGGAAGGCCTGAAGCACCAAAGCCTTCCCTCTGTTTGCAAAACCTTTGCCATCTTTGCAAAAAGCCTTTGCCATCAAAACGGAGGCTGGGAGGAGTGCGTGCATCCCTCCGGGCCTCCGTTTTTGTCAGCAAAAGCCTTTCCTCAAGTCCTTTGCCAACAAGAATGGAGGCCTGGAAGGATACGAGCCCCTCCCAGGCTCTGTTCTCATCAGCAAAGGCTTTTTGCAAAAATGACTGGAGCCTATAGGAACGTAATGTCTCGTCCCTGTAGCCTCGGCAAGCCTTTACTCAAGACAAAAATGCGGCAGAGAGGCTGAAGAGGAGATAGCTCCATTGATCATCAAGATCTACGTAAGGTAAATGACCTAGTTGGGCAGGATGTGGGGGGGGGGGAGCATGAGATATCTCAGTGGGTCAAGAAAAGCACCTGTGGCCTTTTCCTCCCTGAAAAACCTCATGCACTTAACGATCCGCGCATTCCATTAGCGAATATGTGGGCAAAAGAGGGTATGATCATGTTCAAGTTAGGTGATTCACTCCTACAAATCCTCGAGTTACGAATGTAATTGGCAGGCTCCATTACACTGTAATAGGTGAGCCTCTATCTTCTATAGAAAGCCCTTCCACTTACCCTGCGTAACTTCATCTGTTTGTTATAGAAAATGTTCCATTCCTTTTTCTGGCTGTCCTCATTAACTTCACCCACACTCCTGGTATCTTCGTCATATCTGAATAATAACTCAGAAAGATTTGGAAGTTGAACAGGAGAGTCATGTAAAATTATACCAAATCTTAAATTAGGATCAAAGGCCAATATTCTAGGCATTAGGATTAAACATCAGGATTGCGGACCCTTGTATAAACAAGATTGTAGTTTTACTACAGAGTAAAATGTAACTTAAACTTACTAACTGCATTTGATGAATAAACTATGGAACCATGATGGGCAATGTGTTTCCAATTCAAATTCAAATTTCAAGCGCATTCAGAAGTTTACTAACTTAACCAGCATGACAGCTGATGAATGTTGATGGGATCTCTATTACAATAATATCTAGAAGGTCACATACTGCCTGCCCCAGCAAATATAATGGAAACAATTTTGTATATTTATGTAATATAAGAAAATGCCTTTAACTTTCACCATCTGTGCTGCAAAGATTAAAAACAAATATTAGAGTAAGCTGTTAAGATAAGCACTTGGATCTTACTTTCACTCACAGGAAGAAAGTGATGCTGAACGTAAGCTTAATTTTCCAACAAAAATTAGGAAATCATCTTTTTACCAACAATAGTTGGCAGATTGTTCTAAGATTTGTCATTTTTTTCCTGAACATTTTTGAGGGTTAACCCTAACCCTAACTTAAAGTCAATTTGGGAAGCATGTGCAGGAGGGTATTATTCTACCATATGGACACGGACATGTTCCATCTCCGATTTTATTTTTAGGGCCTGCAGCCTTCCCTTAAGAAAGGAAATAGAAATAAGGCAGAATAACTGTGCAGCCCCACAAGGGAGAACAGCACCTTTTACTTGCAACAGGTTTACACAATTGAACACATTCTGAGATCCAGTTTTACATTTGTATTAAAAGAATTGCATAACTACATTTAAACATGTAAAAGAATTTCTATAACAATTAAGTATCATATATAGTTCTTATCCTCCTTATTCTTGAGCCTTTTGACTTCCAAGCTGAGCTACAGAGAGTAATATTGCAATATATTGAAGTGACAGATTCATGAAGAAGCTGTGGTTTTTGAGATCATCATTTTAGTTCACTTACACAGAAAACATTCTCAGCTTTTGTCCTCCTTAGTCAGGAGAATCATCAAAATCACCAAAAGGGGGGAGGGGAGAGAGAGAGAAAGAACAGTTCTTATTTGGCCAAAAACATGCCTCTTCCCAGTTAGTTAATGCGGACCTACCTTTCAAAGCCACCACAGCCTCGCTTTCCTCCTCCATACAGCTCAGGGTCAAAGGCATTCCAAGATGAAGCAGAAGGTCCAATATAGGTTCTACTCCAACTTTTGGTGCTATGCTGTAATGCTTCTACTTGCTTCTTCACTGCTGCTGGATTCTTACAATAATCACAGGTTCTGTTACATTGGGGAACATCATCTCCAAAGTAGTTGGCTATGGCAGCATGACGACAACTAACAGGCAAACAGGAAGCAATGTTAGATGGAGGAAAAGGAAAGGAAACAGAGAAAACACTTTTTCTTACAGTGATTTGGAAGGTTCAGAGACTTTCTAAAAGTGACCAAATTAAAAATACTCACAGGATAAAGACACAGTGACACAAAGAGCATTATTTGCTTTCCATGCTTTCTAGACTACTGAAAAATGCTAGCCTTCTATTTTGAGATCATTTGAGAACCTTAATGATCTGTTGACAACCTCTCCTACTAATCTCTAACCAGAAGTTACAAAGGCAGTTATAACGCATCTAAACCACAGGCATTTAAAATTACAACGAGGTCTTGTTTTAGGGTTGGTTCAGATTAACCTTTCCCTCCATACACGTTTTTATGAATGTTATTGGGCAGAGTGTCAAGTGGAAAAATATGCTGTATGCTGTTCATGTTAGAGCAACCACCTAACTGGCTGGATGAATGGAACTGTCTGTACAGACCATAAAAGGTCAATAAAAAGCAGTCCTTGTTGACTGAACTAAAAGATACCTTTGGGAGAAGGATAATCTATTTCTGTTGACAACATTAAAAAAATAGAACAAATGCCAATGAACCAACATTCTCCTTTCCATCCTTGCCAGTTAGCCAGGCTCTTCATGAGATGGAAATTACTATTTAATAGAGACTTTCAAAACCTTATTTTTTTCCATAGTATATAAATTTCCAAGCACGCCACAAATGCAGTTATACACATGCAAACTGAACATATATTTTGTCTCATTCTACATTATCAAAGGAATGTGGGCTTCAGTTTATTTCCTATGATACGTACAATAGTCTAGGACTGTGATGGCGAACCTATGGCACACGTACCATAGGTGGCACTTGTAGCCATTTATTAGGGCAGACGAGGCGTTGCCCTGTCAGCTCCAGCACGCATGCACGCGCTGGCCAGCTGACTTTGGCCTTCTTTTAAGGCAGTTTTTTGCCCTGAAGCCTCCAGAGTGTGAAAAACCGGCCCTACGGGGACCAACTTCCGGTTTGCTCGTAGGGCCATTTTTCACCCTCTGGAGCCTTCAGGAGACTTCCCTGAAGGCTTTGGATGGTGAAAAACAGCCCTATGGACAAACCGGAAGTCACAGTTCCCGAACTTTTGGGTTGCCCGTAAGGCCGTTTTTCACCCTCCGGAGGCTTCAGGGAAGCTCCTGAAGCCACGGAGGGGGAGCGCGGGGGAGGCTCCTAAGGTCCTAGAAAGCCTCTGGAGCCTGGGGAGGGCAAAAAAAGCAGGCCAAAAGCGGGGGGCGGGGAGTGCTGCATGCGTGCTGGAGTTGCGCACACATTGCATTATGGGTGTGGGCACGCCCGCTCACCAACCCCCTGCGCTCCCCTTGCTTTTGGCACACCCTCCATAAAAGGTTTGCCATCACTGTTCTAGGAGTTCATTTACAATATTTGTAAGCACTGGCACTTTTCCTTATTCTAAATAATATGAAAACCAAAACATCTTCCGTTTGAAAGCAGGCTTATGCTGGAAAGATAAGAACCATGGTAACAAAGTATTTTTGTGGCATTAAAAAAAATGCCTTTAGAGGCATTTCCTTATTGAATTCTAAGGAGGAAGGAGTAAAACTTTCCAAGAGTCAGGACTATTTTAGCAAATATATAGATAAAACAAACACCTGTGTGTGCTAACACAGCACAACTAGTACCCATCTGGTTGAGAAACCTGTATCTGTGTCAGATACTCAGCTAGTGGCTTAAAATCCCGGAATATAAAAAGTTAGGATGGGGAAGAGAAAAATTTAATGCTACAAAGCTACCCTTATCAGTTCTGCAAAGTGACTCTGACTCACACCGCTCTTGGGCTGAAAGAAAGCCTCTTTTCACAAGCAATGAAAGATTATCCGGTTGAATTTTTTTCTTCATGCCCTTCTAGCAATTGCTAGCATTACCCAGCTGGAAATGCCAAGGGTCTTTGGCAGACCAATTTTTTTTTCTCTCCAGAAAAGGAAAAGAACAAAATATAATTTGGTTACGCCAGGAAAGAGACTTTGTTTTTTAATTATTAGCACTCCCGCCGGGCTTCCAAGGTAACAGAAAAGAACTCAGTATGTACAACTAAAGCCATATTCTCATCTTTAAAATGATACCAGTTAATAAAAATGCAGGCAATGTTTTTAATTAATAGTTGAGGAAATGGATTTACAGGTTCAAGTCAAAAGGTCAATCTCTGGCAGAGTTACAAGAACTGGCCAACTTGCCAGTTGGTTTCTTGGCTGGAAGGGGCCCATGGTCTTTCTTAGAATAGTCAGAGCAGCTTTCTTTGCAATACTTTATTCATGACCTTAGAGCAGCAACTCTCTGCAAAGCGTTAAATTGAGGCAGGGGATGTGAGGGAAGGGGGTGGGGTGGAGGAGAAGGAATGGAAATCAGAGAAGCCACTCTCTTCCTTGCAAGGAATAGCACGGAATCAGAATATCTGTCTGTCTGTCCGTCCGTCCGTCCATCCATTCATCCATCTTCCTCCCTACCCTGCCCTGCCCACTGCCCTGGAAGTACATGTGCTTCCACTTGTATCTTCCATGTATTAACAGTTCTTCTCAAAACCTCTCTTCTTGTGAACTATGGAATTATTTCTTCACTCCCATGGGAGGCAAAGCCATTGCATAAACTGGGTCTTTTGATTCTTTTTCATGGAGTATTTCACAGGAAAAAAATAAGCCTTTAAAGATCTTCCTGTATCTGTGGAGGAAGAGCCTTTCGGTTATCTCTTCCATTCTGTTGATTTTGCTAAGAGCAAATCATTCTTTTTCTAACGCCAATCACAAAATTAGCAGTCTCCAGTGATGTGGAAAAGAACTCAAGAGTTGCCCAGACAGTGTGAGAAAAGAGCTGAAGAAATTTCTCAGATGCAGTCAAGAGTTACACAAAAAGTTGCAACAGCTCTTAATTCGGGAGAACCTTGTGGGCAACAGTGAGACTCCAGTTGTGTTTTTTCACTTCTTGGTGAGTATGTAATATGAAACTTTACATCTCCAGGATACTAACAACAAAAAGAGAGTGTGCCAGCACGCATGCACGCACATACACGCAGGCAGGCAGAGAAAGCAGCTGGCTGTCAGTAACAAGGATAAGAGAAACAGAGGAGGGAGATATGCGTTGAGAATCAAAAATGCAACGGGAGCTGACATGAAAGGACAGTGACAGAAAAATACAAAGGATAGAGAAAACAGAAAGTTCTTCAATGCCACTGGAGAAAAGCTCTTCTCAAACAGAACCACAGAGGAAGACTGATCTGTTCAATTTACAGTTGTATACAGAGTTCAACGTAAGTGTTGGTAAATGGAGAGGAAAGTGTGTAATAAGGATACACCAGGGCAGGCGAGTGCAGGGTGGGGAGATAAAGCCTTTTTGTTGGGCTGGCAAAGTTGCGCTGCAGGAAAAGTGTGTTAACAGATCAGTTTCTGCATGTTCCTTTGTATTCATATTTTTTTAGAAACTCAGCACTGAGAACTTAAATTGGTAACAGGAAAAATAGCAACTACTATTACTTGAGCACCCATAGTCATTTATGCAAGATAAAGTACATAAATTCCTTGCTGGTTTGAAATGTATGCATTATCCTACACAAATGAACTGCTACTATGAACAAGAATTTAAGAAATATTTTCAGGAATTTCCTAGTCTTGGTCTATTAGGCTTTTTTAGACAATCAGCTATAGATCTTGAAGGAATACTTTGGAACTTGTCAATCGTGATTACTGTAGCACTTTTTTCTGAGAGGGTGAAAATCTTTGTCTTCAAGAAGAGAGCTCTATGCTGTTGCACAACTGCTGAAATTTGACTCACAGAATTGGTCATTGTACCAAGTAGGAGAAAAAATATCAAAATTTGTATGCTTTCACTTCACTCTCTAGCAGTGTCAGAAGGGAACAGCTGCATAAATACCTTTTACCCAAGTCAGTTATCAAGGAATTCTAGGTGAATTTATTTTGATTTGTAACGTATTATTTGTTTGTTTATTGAATTTATATTGCCTCCTATTTGCCCATGGCGACTCAAGGCGGCTTACAGAATATAAAACGACATTTAAAACAATAAAAACTAACAAAATATTATTACGGGTAGACAATGTAAAGGAAAAAGTTTCAGCTGTTTTAAGAGTTACATTACATTCTTTAAAACAGTGACATCTTTATGTTAGATATGAACTGCTCTAAGAAACAGCAGAGAAGCTGTGCTTGTTTGAGGATAGAAACACTTCTTTCAAATATCTTTTGAAGCATGCATAGTCTAAGCAGAGTATAATTTCAGAACAGACTGGTATTTTATGGAAATCTGAGCTTTTTTTTTTAATTAAGAAGCACTGACTAGATTACGGTTGTGTTTGAATAATGCTGGTCTTTTTTTAAAAAAAGCAACTGGATCAATTAGTGACATGGCCACTAATGGGCTACGTAAGGGAGAAAAGATAAGGAACTAATCAGTTCCAAAATGAACAGTAATATTAATGTTTTGTCTATCTGCATATTCAAAAGCATGACATATTTGTCAATACTTATCTACCAACATGCCAATACTTCTGTAGTTAACCTGTCTGGATTGGCAAATTTCTGTGTAAGAAAAAAATGAAGCATTAAAAGAGTAACTCCCAGAAACCTGTAGGATGACATTCCAAACATTGTGGATAATCTGTAAAAATCTTCAAAAGACCACCAGCCTAAAGCTCTGATAAATTCCACAGTAAATATGACCTAAAGAAATCTAGACACAGACTACTGAACAATAAAAAAATGGTTGTTCTCTCATTTACTCTGTGCTAACCTATGAACATAGGTACTCATCTCACATTAACTAAATGTTCATTTTACTGTTCACTAAGAAAAATATGTATTTGGAAGTGGCCAAGCCTGCATTGATTGGCTTGATCTAATATTATAAACTGATTGTTTTTCTTATTCCTATTTTTAGGGTTATACATATTTATACTACATATTTATATTTCTTCATGTAAAAGATTTTTGAAGCTGATTTTATATTTTGATTGTAACAAGTGCTGTTAGTATATGTTATTACTGCATCCTATAAGTTGGCCAAAGGCATCAATCTTGTTGGCAGCATATACATTTTCTAAATATATACACAGAGATCTCTAACCTACAAAGGCATATTTTGCAATACGTTTATTACCCTTCAAGATACAATAACATACATAATTATTTTAACTGCAACAAGCTATTGTTTTTAAAAGATTGAAAGACAGCTTTGAACCTAAAGAACTTTTGTCCAAGAAAACAAATCATGAGAAAACTGGGGAGACTCGTGGAAAGGAAAGAAAAATGTTTTATATAAAGGAACATTGAGGTACTAATTTAATATTTTTGTTCAGTTTTTATCCAAGGCTGACTTCACTAGCACATTATAAGCTTCCAGTTAATGCCAATAACTAGTATATTTTTCACCTTTCAACTACAGTTTTTAAGCACCTACACATTATTGTCTAAAGAAATAATAATCAGTTGTGACAGAGGGCTAACTGAACATAATCTGAATCCTAGTTTGAAGACTTCCAAAACTGATTTTCAAAATTTAAAACCTAATTGAGAGATAGTAATTTTCTCCAAGATCTAGAGTTATGGAGAGATTAATTTTAAAAAATGGGAGGCCCAAGCAAATAAGCTGCAGAAATTAAAAAACAACAGGCCTTCTTGGGAATTTGGCATCAGCTGCGGCTTCAAGATAGTTTGTAACAGCAGTCCCAAACAAACAAACAGATCCAGAAGTCTATAAAACAGAGGCAACAGTTGCTAGACTACATTTAGTTAGGAAGGGGCATTTCATATCAAATATACAACAGAACAAAACACAAAACTGAGATGTGCAAGGTTCAACTTAATTGTAAATCAGTCCTTTCTGTTATTTATATTATATCTCATTCTTCCATTTAAAGATGTTAATAATAAATATAATAAAGGCAAAGTTAAAACTAACACAGTAGAATTGGAACAAGTGGAAACTTAAATATCTGAGAAGCTTACTAGGCCTACAAAACTAGGTTGTTGTTTTTTCATCAATACAAAACATTTCAGTGGCAAGCTCCCATAGGAAAAGACCATATTTATAGTTAATATTCCTTTCATTTCCAAAGGATAGAGATCAATGGAAAAATCTTTGAGGAATATCTTATTTTTTAGACCGATTTGTGTAAGTAAAATTTGTCCTTAGAAATCCTTTTCTGTCAGCTAAATTTCAATGGATTGTTGTTGTGGGAAAAATACGAGGAGGAAGGTATGCTGGATATGATCACCATCTTGAATCATTTGCAAAAATATAAAGCAGGGTACTTTAAAATAATAAATAAACAAGTCCATCAGCATAGGTCAGCCATTTAAATTTCTTGTAATTATTGACTCTATTTTTCCTGGATAAATTTTCCATTTGTTAATCGTTTGTCCATAACAATCTAGGTTCTAGGACTAAAAACTAAAGAATTTCTCATTTTGGGTGTTGGAAATATAGCCTTCCAAACTATGTTTTGCACTAGCTTTTTCTAAATATGCAACAATATAGAGAATAAATTGGAGGTTTAAAACTCTATGTTACCCTTGATTCTGGTTTAGATAACTGTAATATGGGGTAACTCAGTCTCAAACCTGAAGGACGGGGATGCGGTGGAGGGGGGGAATATAAAGGTCACTAAAGCAGAGGGTTGTCCTATTACAACGGTCGCGGGGAGGAGGGGATGCGAGGACAGGATAAGATCCCAAAGTCGGTTGGGAGACCGCGGCTGCTGGTTACGCCCGGTCGCTTGTACCAACCCCTGCAGTCTAGGTGGACAGGTGCTACAGAGCCAGGGCCTGCGGCTGATGCTTTGCAATGCAAGGTCTGTCACCAACAAGGCCCCCCTCATTAATGAGTTGATCTCAGAGGGGGAGCTAGACCTTGCAGGGATAACGGAGACCTGGCTGGGCCACGAGGGTGGTTTACCCCTCGTGGAAATGTGCCCACCGGGTTTCCGTGCATTCCATCAGCCTCGGGCCCTGGGTAAGGGTGGTGGGGTGGCGGTGGTTATGCGGGAATGTTTAGAGCCGAGGGAGTTCACTGTCCCTCAGATACCCGGGTGTGAGTCCCTTGGTGTGAACTGGGGCCCAGGGAGGCAGTGGGGCTTGCTGATTGTATACTTGGCTCCTCGCTATGCATCAGCAGCCCTGCCCGAGCTCCTCGAGCTAATCTCAGCGACGGCAGTTGAGACTCCCAGACTTTTGGTCATGGGGGACTTCAACTTGCTGTCAACAGGAGCGGCTTCCGAGGTGGCTCGGGAGTTCATGGCTTCCATGACGGCCATGGACCTGACCCAATTAGTGCAGGGCCCCACTCACGAAGGGGGCCACACACTGGACCTCATTTTTGTATCTGAACAGTGGACGAGTGATCTGGGAATAGGGGATTTAGTCATCACGCCCCTGTCATGGTCAGACCACTCATCCCTCCGGCTGGACTTCCCTGGCGCTATCCCCCACCGCGAGGAGGCGGAACCAGACTCTATAAACTGGTACCGCCCCAGGCACCTGATGGAATCTGATAGATTCCAGACGGAGCTTGGGCCAATACCTGTAGCCTTGTCCCGCTCCCGCTCCGAGGACCTAGTGACGGCCTGGAATAGGGCGACGACTGGGGCCTTGGACCGGGTTGCGCCTTTGCGACCTCTCCTGCGGCATCGACCCACCCGGGCTCCTTGGTTTACTGAGGAGCTTAGGGTGATGAAGCGCCACAGGAGACGTCTAGAGAGCAGGTGGAGGTCCTCACGCTCCGAATCTGACCGAACACAGGTAAGAGCCTATTTGCGGACTTACCTTGTGGCAATAAAAGCGGCCAAACGTAGACATTGTGCTGCTCTTATTGCATCCGCGGATAACCGCCCTGCCGCCCTGTTTAGGGTGACCCGCTCCCTTTTATCGCAGGGGGCGCGGGAGACACCCTTACAGGGTAGAGCAGAGGAGTTTGGGGAATATCTGCAGGACAAAATCGATCAGATCCAGAGCGGGTGGACCTCCGTCAGTGGACCAGATGAGCCGCCAACAGCGAGTCTTGAGAGACCATTCTGGGAGGAGTTTGACTCTGTTGCCCCGAGGATTTGGACAGGTTGCGTGGACGGCTGCGACCCACCACATGTTTAACGGACCCGTGCCCCTCCTGGCTGGTACTGGCAGCCTGGGAGGTGACACGAGGCTGGCTCCTGGGCCTGGTGAACGCCTCATTGGGTGAGGGATACTTACCAACCGCCTTGAAAGAGGCGGTGGTGAGACCCTTGCTCAAGAGACCTTCGCTCGACCCAATGGAGCTAGCTAATTATCGTCCAGTCTCCAACCTCCCCTTCTTGGCGAAGGTTGTTGAGAATGTGGTGGCGCAGCAATTTCCACGACACCTAGACGAATCCGACTATCTAGACCCACGCCAGTCCGGCTTCCGACCCGGGCACAGCACTGAGACAGCCTTGGTCGCGTTGGTTGATGATCTCTGGAGGGCCAGAGATAGGGGTTGTTCCTCTATCCTGGTCCTATTAGACCTCTCGGCGGCTTTTGATACCATCGACCATGGTATCCTATTGCGCCGGTTGGAGGGGATGGGAGTCGGAGGCACCGTTTTGCGGTGGTTCGGCTCCTACCTCTCCGACCGGAAGCAATGTGTGTTGACAGGGGGGCAGAGGTCGTCCCTGAGGCCACTCACTTGTGGGGTGCCACAGGGGTCGGTCCTCTCGCCTCTCCTGTTCAACGCATATGTGAAGCCGCTGGGTGAGATCATCCGTGGTTTTGGGGTTGAATACCATCTTTACGCTGATGATACTCAGCTGTACATTTCAACCCCAAACCACCCCAACGAGGCTGTCGAAGTGATGTCCCGGTGTTTGGAAGCCGTCGGGGTCTGGATGGGGGACAACAGACTCAAACTCAACCCCTCCAAGACCGAGTGGCTGTGGGTACCAGCACCTCGGTTCAGCCAGCTGACCCCATCGCTGGCCATAGGGGGCGAACAACTGTCCCCCGTGGAGCGGGCGCGCAATTTGGGCGTCCTCCTCGATGCCCGGCTGTCAATGGAGGACCATGTGGCAGCCGTGGCAAGGGGGGCGTTCCACCAGGTTCGCCTGGTGCGCCAATTGCGCCCCCTACTGGACCGGAGTGCCCTGCGCACGGTCACTCATGCGCTGGTGACGTCTCGCCTGGACTACTGCAATGCCCTCTACATGGGGCTTCCCTTGGGACGCATCCGGAGACTGCAGCTAGTTCAGAACGCAGCCGCGCGGGTTATTATGGGAAGTACTCGTTACTCCCACGTAACACCTCTCCTGTGCGAGCTGCACTGGCTACCTGTGGCCTTTCGGGTGCGTTTCAAGGTATTGATCACCATCTTTAAAGCGCTCCATGGCATAGGACCTAGTTATCTGCAGGATCGCATCCTACCACACACGTCCCTGCGACCTATCTGCTCACACAGGGAGGGGCTCCTCCTGGTGCCGTCTGCTAGGCAATGCCAGCGGGCGACACCTAGGAGTAGATCCTTCTCTGTGATGGGCCCAACCCTCTGGAATGACCTCCCCCCGGACATTCGAACTACCACCGACCTCCGTTCCTTCCGGCAAAAGTTAAAGACTCACCTATTTCAATCAGCTGGCCTGGCACTTTCTTAGTTTTACCTCCCGGGGATTTATTTTATTTTAATTGGGTTTGGGGTTTTAATTGTGATGTTTTTAGGATTAGAATATATTTATTTCTTAGTACAGCCTATCTCCCCCTCCAAATGTATCTTAAATGTATTTTATCATTATGACTGGTTTTATTTGTATTGACTGTACACCGCCCCGAGTCCCTTTTTGGGAGAGGGGCGGTCTAAAAATCTAAGAAATAAATAAATAAATAAATAAACTCTTGATTATAAGGTATGTGACAACATAAGAAATAATTGAATAATACTGCTACAGGACTCAGATATTGTATAGAAGATCATTTTAACCATAAGGTCTCTGTGCTTAAAAATAGACAATTTGCTCAAACACACAAGAAAGCAGGTTTGCTTCAGTAAGGATTTGTCTTACTGAAATACTTTAGTCACTTTTTTGTTGGTGGAGATAAAAATTAATCAAATCCCTTCTTAGTCTTCTTTCCTTTGTATATGAAGCTAATTTGATCAAACTACTGATATAATGGTACTGCAATCACTTCTGGGTGACAATACAGCATAAAGTTTCAAAGAAGTCTACAGTCTTGATGGAAATAAATGGACTAAACTAAATTCTCCACAATAGGACCTTTTCCAGATCCTCTAATTCATCTTAAACTTTTGATACAAATTCAGGTTCAATGTAGATCCAGCTGATCTTAAGTGCCCCCCCCAAAAAAAAAATCTGTTGTGCAACAAGGGGTGATAATTAAATTACTATTAAATTATTAATTAAGTAGGAGAACTATTATTGTCTTTCTCTAGCTAGACCTCTTGCTGCTGCTAGCTGAAAACAGAGAATGGAAGGAAAGCTAAATAAAAAAGAAGATTCCAGAGAAGGCTAAAAGACAGGGAGGAAAAACAGTCTAACATTATGTGGCCAAAAGAAAAGAAAAGAAAAGCATCCAACATTTGGTCAGAAATGTTTGCAGCAGCTAAAAGGAAACATGCAATTTAAAACACATGTCTCAACATAAGAACCCTTGCTTGCATTGCCAGCTGTCATATAATAAAGAGGCCTCTTGGTCTTCTAAAGCAGTATTTTTCAGCCTCAGCAACTTTTAAGATGTGTGGACTTCAACTCCCAGAATTCTCCCGCCAGCAAGCTGGAGTCTCCACATTTTAAAGTTGCTGTTCTTAAACACAACTACCAAATAGCTTTTATCAGGGCTAGGCACAACAACAGGCTAGCATAGTGTCATTCACTTTTGCAAAAATTTTGAACAATACCTAGGTGAAACATTAACACAAAAAGGAATTTTCTTTTATTTCTGTAAGTATTTGGGCTTGATTCCTTTTGTGAAAGTAACACTGGCCACTTCTTAAATATCTGTATTATTTTAACAGTACAGCACTTTAAAACAATGGGGTAAAGCACTCTTAGGCCATTGTACAAACACCCTAGTGAAGATTATAAATGTATGCCCATGACCTTAATCTGCTGATTTGTTATCCAGTGTTGCTTCTTAGGAATCAAAAGCAAAAATAATAATCCCCTAATTCAGGTTACTAGGGCAGGACAGGCATTCTGGAATACATGCATACAAAAACAAATATAAAAACATCTGCACAAATTTTTACTAATTAAAAGTGCTTTCCTTATTATCCCACTCCCTATAACAGACAAGCTTTGTTCAAAGGAGTGCACTTAAGAAAGGCTCTTTTAAGCTAGCTAGCCAAACTGTGTTGGGCTCTTGCACATAAGGTGAGGAAATGAACAATGTGTTCCCTGCATCCAATTGTTTAGTATAAACAACTGCAGTTTTAATAAAATAATGTCACTCTTAGATTCCATCAAAAGCCACTTATTCTGTGGCTTAGAGAAAGACAGTCATCTTCCCCTGGGCTGTGTGATCCCCAGTAATCTGTTTCCTCTCTCTTTAGATTTTTGGCAGCATAGAAAGGGAACCTGCATATGCATGAATGAAAAACTTGCTCTTTTTGTGGAATAAATATTATAATAGAAAAGAAGCCATGCTTCATCACACATGCAAGCTACTCGGTTCAATCAGAGAGGACTGCTGTTCTCAGAGAGCTCAGCCAACAATTTGCATGTTTTTATGCAAGGTAAAAGAAAATGCAGAATGAAGGAAAATTTGAGAAAATCAGTTCTGTACAGATAGTCCTTAACTTAAGACCACAACTGAGCCCAACATTTATGTTGTTAAGTGAGAAATTTATTAAGTGAGTTTTGCCTCATTTTAAGACTTTTCTTGCTATATTTGTTAAGTGAATCACTGCAGTTGTTAAATTAATAACGTGGTTAAGTGAATTTGGTTTGCCATTGACTTTGCTTGACAGAGGGTTACAAAAGGCGATTTACATGACTCCTGGACACTACAATTGTCATAAATGTGAGTCAGTTGTCAAGCATCCAAATGTAAATCACATGATCATGGGGATGCTACAACAGTTGTAAGTGTGAATATTGGTCATAAATCACTTTTTTCAGTGACGTTATAACTTTAAACGGTTACTAAATAAATAAGTTGAACACTATATCACATTCCATTGGCAGTTGTGGGAGTGGGTAAAATTATAAGGCAAAAAATGAAATATAAATCCATAGAGACAGACTTTGATGGATCATTTTCCTAGAAAAAAACTATTTTCCCCATGTAGTGGATGACTCTGCATACTTTGCTGACAGAGGCAACCAAATGCCAGACTGAACATCCAAAGAACAACTGTCAATAAAATCCAAATAAAATCCTGATTTTAATGAAACCTGGTAAATTAGGTAGCTTTCTTTTGGGTGAAGAAACCACTAGAATTATTCAGATCATTCAATTATTGTCTTTTAAAAAATTTCTTCCCCTGTTCATTCTCATTTCTCAGGTCACATTCTGAAATTGCCATTTGGCAGGCAGGCAAAAATGCCAAAGCTAAAGCTTCAAATAAAAATTTTAAAGTGTCAAATTAATCTTAGTCACTTGTTCTAATCAGTGCTCTCAAAATATCGCAACTCAGTGTGAAGGAGATTGTTCTACTCATGACTTGCTGATATTTGGGTAGAACTGGGAATGCCAGCCAACCAACCATACTTTTCCCCCCCAACAAACACAAAGAGAGTACAAAAGTATTGGTGTCCTACGGTAATTCACAGATAGCTATAAATGTACTATGCTTATCATTACAAGAACTTATTACAGCCTCCTTAACAAGAGCTTCAATCACGTTCTTTTCATGCTGCAGGTTTTTCCGATAGTAATAAAATGGGAAGGGTTGCCCTGTGTATGGAAAAAATAACTACATCAGATCAGCAATCTAAGTGGAAGAATATGGGGATACAGTATAGAGCATCTGGATTAAAATAATCCAGTGATTGCATTAACAAAATCATATTATTATTGGTACCTCCATTGTTCACCCTAACCAAGGAAACTGGATAATACTTTACAAAAGCAAATTGTACATCTTTCAAAAAGATATAAAACAATAGTGACAGATGTTCCAACTTCTGTTGGAAGAGCAAACCATGTCAAGCATGGACCTTCCATGAAATTTATAACTTGCCATCAATTTTCTCCTTCAGAAAATGGAGCAGAATACAAGATGTTATTCTTTACTTGATATTATCTAGCAAAGGTATGAATAAATTGTGCAATGATGGGAGTTCGGAGATGGCAGGATTTTAGGGAAGGGATCTGGTGCATGGCCATCCAATTTGAACTAGTGAGACAGGCAGACAGTCTTAGGAAAAGGCAATCCCACAAATAATCAGGTCCCATGCCATATAAGGTTTTTAAGGTGATAACCAGCAATTTGAACTGCATTCAAGCTTTCACTTCAGCCCCATCACTGTCATAAGTGCTATACCATAGAGTAAGCCCTTAATGGTCACTGAATGAATGGTCATAAAGCAAGGAATACCTGTGCTCTCATGATAACTGACTGTATATCACCACCGCAGGTCGTGAGGGAGATGCTGTTGTCAATCTTTCCTGGTGTCTGGAGGTAGTCAAGGTCCGGAGGGAGTGAGCACACTGAAGCTGAATTCAAGTAAGTCAGAGTTGCTGTTGTTGCCTGTTTAATGGGCAAGCAATACTTAGCAGAGAGCAGGCTCACCATTTGGGGTTCTTCTGGATTCGCAGCTCCTACTAGAACAGCAGGTGGAAGCTGTTGCAAGAAGGACTTAGCTCGTGTGCCAGCTGTGACTTGCCTATTGGTTTTTGAGTACCATTTAAGGCACTGTTTTCAACCTATAAAGCCCTTTATGACTTGGCATCTGGACATCTGCAGGGCTGCCCACTCAAACCAGTAGTGCCTCAATGAAACAAAAGTGGAGCAGATGCAGACATTAAGTTGGTGAAGGGGTGGAGTCTTAGGATCAATAAGCTACTACCAAGGACAGTCAACTTCTGAAAATTCCTTGGAAGAATGTCTAAGAAATTCCTTCTACAGAGTATATACTGGCTAATGAAGTCTGCTCCATCATCAGGGTTCAGAGAAGCAACCTAAAGGTTGAGGATACCTACATAACTATCTGCAATTCATTACCACCTGACAGGAAAGCATTCAGGAAAAACAAGTTTAAAATCATTACTATAGCATACCCAAAGGTCGTTTTTCAAGACGCAACTGGACTTTCTGGTTTTTCTTTGAAGACGTTTCATTTCTCATCCAAGAAGCTTCTTCAGCTCTGGCTGGATGGTGGGGAATGGAAGGATTTATATTCCTTGCAGACAGCTGGTCATTTGCATTCTAAAGTTCTTTCATCTTCAAAGAAAAACCAGAAAGTCCAGTTGTCTCTTGAAAAGCCACCTTTGGAACAACAATGACCTAGATGACTGAGAATCTCCATAGACATTTACTATAGCATACCATTATATAAACAAAATATTAAGATTGCTTCAAACTATAATGAATGTTTGTATGAGCTGACCTGCTATTGCATTTCAATGGGGAAAATGGCATTCAAAGAGAAGAAAGCTAGCTTAAGGACAGTTCATTTTTAAAGTGGTTGGATTTTTCTATGACGAATTGTTTATTAATGAAATGGTATACACTAATGCCTTGCTTATTATGTATTTTGCTTGGAATAAGAAATAACTCCATAATTTTGGCTTTAAAAGCTGCATCCAAGTGGAGAATGAGAGGAGTTCTCCCAATCCCCAACCATAATTTATAAAAGGAAAAGCTAATGTAGAATATCCAGCTTGTTAACAAATTATCCATTTCCGGAAAATGCTTGATACTCAGTTCACTGTGTTAGGCTAGTATTTTTTCATTGCTTAATAGGTACTGCAATGGAAATCTACATCTAAAATAGGTTTTAGAAAGGAAGTTTACATCTAAAAATATCAATATGTACAATTTAGAAAAAACAATAAGACTCCTTTACTTGCAATCCCACAAGCCACCATTAATTATTATCATATGGTTCCAAGTTTTTCCTAAGCCTTGCAATGACACAATTTTTGCTTTCTCACACTAAATCCTAAACACTTAATTAGATTTTTGCCAATTTAAGTCCTTAAGTTTGCAAAAGTATTTATATATGATTGAAGAATGGCTTAGAATTCCAAGATTTGTATGAAGACAATTAATTACTGTTTTCAAATTTTTACCCATGTTAATATAAATGCTGAAGAGTCAACAATAAACTCATAATCTATCAGACTTAGATGGAAGATATATCTATTAAATATGATTTTTATGTCTAAAATGTGATAAAAATTTGGGCACTTGGCAACCGGTGTGTATTTTTCACAGTTGCACTGTCATGGAGTCATATGTGATCATTAATTGTAACCTTCGCAGCCAGCTTCTGACCATGCAAAGTCAATGGTTTCATGCCTGCTTTTTACTAATAGAGCCAGATTTTGCTTAATGACTGCATGATTCACTTAACAACTACAGTGATTCACTTAACAACTGTGCAAAAAGATTGTAAAATGGGATGTGATTCACTTAACAACTGCCTTGCTTAGCAACTGAAATTATGTGCTCAATTGTGATCATAAGTTGAGGATTACTTGCAACCACTCTTGCTGGCCTTCAAATAGAAGTTGATACCTTCATAATCAATGAGATTTTAAAAAATTGTCATGAATTGTACTGGCATTCAAATTTTTTCTTGCCTTTTACAAAATAATTCCTTGCATTTTACAAGATTGCAAAAGCCATTCCAACTTTAGCTCTGAACTTAATTTCACATAGTTTGTTTCTGTAAAAGCTTCAGAACTGAACATGTATTAATATCACATGCTGAATATACACATTTTTCCTGTGACATTTTAATATCTTTTCATGCCTTTGCTATGGCTTTCTTATTGTAACATCTACACTGTGCATTCATAAAACACATTAAACTTTTGTCTTAGTTCATAAATATCTGGTAGTTTCTTTAGACATTTCTTATTACAAATGTATGAAATAAATATTCCAATTCTAATTTTTAACCATTTTTTTCTCCACCTCACTTTATGCATGATTGATTAAATATTTCTCAAATAGTGTAGGGCTGGTCTCGGGAAGTCTTGAGATGTGGAAGAGGCCAATTAAATGTTAAGGCAGGAGAAACAGCAGCTTAATTGTGAGAAAGTAGAAAATGTGAGAACGGACTGCAAAATAACTGTGTTTTGATTTTGTTTAAGATTAATATATGTAACAGAGAAACTCTTGAGAGGATTTCAAAATTCTGTCACTATGTCCTATGATAGTGATGGCTAACCTTTTTGTCATCGTGTGCCAAAAGCGGGGGGAGTGTGGGGGTCTTGTGCAAGGACGCCCTCCCCACGCACTTGGCCATGACCCTCCCTCCCGTTTTTGGTGCACAATGGCACAGTAGACCCGTTTTTTACCCTCTCCAGGCTCCAGAGGTTTTCTAGGAGTCTGGGGAGGGTGAAAATATCTTCCCATGCAGGCCCTCTGGAGGCTGGAAATGGCCCATTTTCGGACTTCCAGTTTGCACGTTGGGTCGTTTTTCGCCCTCTGGAGGCTTCAAGGCAGCCTCTAGAGCAGTGTTTCTCAATCTTGGCAACTTTAAGACTTGTGGACTTCAACTTCCAGAATTCCCCAGCCAGCATGGCTGGCTGGGGAATTCTGGGAGTTGAAGTCCTCGGGTCTTAAAGTTGCTAAGTTTGAGAAACACTGCTCTAGAGGGAAACGGCCCTACAGGCAACCCATAAGTCTGTTCCCGAACTTCCGGGTTGCCTGTAGGGCCATTTTTCTCCCTCTTGAAGGAGAAAAACAGCCCAACGCACAAACTGGAAGCCTGTCCCCAAAGTTTCGGGTTGCCGGTAGGGCCGTTTTTCTCCCTCCAGAGGCTTCCTGAAGCCTCCAGAGGGAGAAAAATGGCCCAACATGCAAACCAGAAGTTCATTCCAAAGTCCATTCCATTCAGGGAAGCTTCTGGAAGGCAAAAAAAATGCCCCAAAACAAAGGCCGAAATCAGCTGGCCAGCGTGCTGGAGCTGACAGGACTATGCCCCTCTTTTTGTACACCAATCTGCACCCAACAGCTTTTTCTCCCTGTGGTAACCCCATTGGAGTGAAAACTTTGTTTTTGCATAGACAACATTTCTTTATCTATAACCTCTTTCCCTTTCTTTTGTTCTGCCAGAAGTAAGTTGAATACTTCCTGGTAATTTGTGGGCTCATAAAAGATGTCACATACTTTTTATTCAACTATGAATCTTTCTGGAGGAACACCTCTCACACCCCTCCTTGGAATAAACTCTTCCTGTTTCACTGGAATCTCTCTCTCCAAACATGCCCTTGAGCTATACACAAACCCTAAGCTACTCTTGGATTCTTGTTTAACTTGCCTGTGTGAATGTTCATTCATTGGCGACCTCTGATTAACAGGCATTAAGCTTTCAGTACTGGAATGTATCTTTTCCCAATTCTTATGTTCTGAAAATTTGCAGAACATGAGAAAGTAACATTGACAGATGGACACCAAAATGCCTCTGATTCTGATTTATAATCTATACATTTTATTTCCCTTGCCTTTGGCGGTCCTTTCCTTCTCGTTGTCTTGAGAATGTGCATCCATGCATTGTTGCCAAAGATTCTTAAATGTGCCAAGGACGGTTGTCTTTTATATAACATGTAATATGGAGTTTCATTAATTGCTGAACTCCATAGTCTATTGACCAAATAATTGGCAGTTAAAATTGCCTCACCCCAATACAGCTTACTCATTCCTAGTAATGTATCTTTCATAGTTTGCAACACACCATTTCTGCATTCAGCAATTGCATTCTTTGCCAGAATGTAGAGGTTCATTCTTCTGTGGGTTATTCCTTTCTCTCTCTCTGCTGAAACATGTTAGATATGAACTCTATTCCTCTGTTTGTAGTTGACATACCCTTTGATTATACCTCCTGTCTACGAACATTACCCACTGTTTAAATTGTTGAACAGTTGTTTTGCTTTTTAGCAAATAACAATACCCATATCTTGAGAAATCATCAACAATTACCCAAGCAAATTTGGCCCCTCCCATTGATGGAGATAGAGGCCAATTAAATCAGCATGTACTAACTGAAAAATCCTGTCAGATTTCCTATCACTTCTTTTGCTGACAGGGTATATTTTCAATTTGGTTTCTTTGCAAATAGCACAATCCAAATAGTTGTCAAAAACTTTTACATTCAAATCTACAGCCAAGTCCGGCATTTTCTGTAATACTTTAAAGTTTGCATGATCCGGACTTCTGTATAATAAATGTGCACAGCCATTATGCTTTGATTCATTAGAAATTATTATTTGCAAACTGCCACTGGTTTTCTTGTGGTTCAAAACATTAATTGTTCAGTTTCAAACCTTGTGCACATACCCTGATAGTCTATGACTTTGTATATACCCTTTGCAAATATTACCTCATACCTTTCGTTCTCCAACTATAATCTCAAAGACACACTCAGCAAATTGTAATCTAAACTAAATTATTTACAATATGCTCACTTGCCCCACTATCCAACAGCCAAATGTCTTTAATGCCTTTGTTGTTTGCCTTCACCACAGAAATCTGTGTCTCCCTTCTTCTGTTGTTGTGCTGTCTCTCTCTTGTTTGTTTCTTTTAATCTTTTTACTGGGCAATTTCTCTGGATATGTTGAGTGGATCCACATGCAAAGCAGCAGTTTTAGTACAGATTTCTCTCCCACCTTGTTATCTCTCTGGAATCACGTCTTTTTTGATGGAGCTACAAATTACTATTGTTACTCTCAGGTGCAACATTTCTCTCTAATCTTTTCTGTTCTTCTTCCAAAAGCCTCCTGCTTACATAACTCAGTTAAATCACGCTTTTTCGTGGACTCATGGCTTGCTACTAACACGTCCTATATATCATCAAGGGAACACAGCACCATACACTTTGTGTGCTTCTGAAGACACCATTCTTTGCTCTACTAATTCAAGGAAGGTTTCCTCATGGAGGTGGATCTAACAAACTTTCTCCAGACTATAGTCTTGCTCTATAAAGTTTTCTGGTGAGTTACTTAACTACTTGCCATCTTCCTTACATAAATTCTGGATAATGCAAGGCAGTATTCTCTAGCAGATGTGATCCCACACATTTATATTACACGACTATCCTCCCAGCACAAAATTATGCTGGCTAGTGCTTTTTTCATTTAGCTTTTGCTGTTCCTCATTAAAATTTGCTGGAGGATTGCTTACAACTGTCTACAAATCTTCCTTTCCAGAAACATCTCCATCTTTACACTCCATGAGAGATAGTTCACCCTACTAAGAAGAGCCAAAGGAAATCCTCCTCCCATTCCTATAACATAGCATCATGCTGTCTGTACAGGCCAATAATCCTCAACCTTTCTAGGACTCATGAATTTTTTTTTACCTCAGAGAAATTTTCTACTGTCACATCAGGAAGCTTCTGGGCTCATAACCTGTTAGGGAATTGTGCAGCAGGTGTCCAAATGAAGTCAAAGACGCTGACACGAACTTGTAATTTTATATAAATAAATATCTTTAACAACTAAATTTACAACACATAACATAGTCAGGCACATCACTACATCATAAAGTAAATCATCAGGTAAATCACAGAACAGCAAACAGAAGAAAAAAGGCGGGAAAAAGGGAAAGCCCCCTTTTATATCCAACAACCAATCATAATGTAGATTGGCTCATGCAGGAGCCTGCATTCTCCAACCAATCAACTACCACTGTGTATTCTGGCCCATTATCCACTTTCAGCTATTAAAGTCCAACTATTAAATTAGATATCTTAACACATTGCTTAGATAATAATGCTCCAATTCATGAGTTCTATCCTATATTTGATACACAAGAAAAAATATCAGCTTTATTTTGACATAATGCTAGCAATTATTGATTCAAATGTGATAGATTTTAGGTATTTATAATTTTATTCCCATATTTCTGCCAACGCATAGAGTATAAGACTACATACATTTACCATTTACACACACACACACACACACACACACACACACACACACACACACACCAAAGTGCAAAATAACAAGAACCTCCCATAAATATAAAAATAGGCTATGTGATGTCTATAGGCAATTGATTTTATGGACACCTGTTTTGACATTCACCAATCTTCCTTGAGTGTCATTTTAAAGCACTGGTGTCAAGCATTTTCTTCATTCAAAACTACATCTCTGGATTACCACGTAACCAACCGTTTGTTTAGAAATATGCCCATATTTTCCCAGGTAAAAAATAGGATGTTCTGAAGTGCCAGGGGAGATAAGGAGATGTACTGTAAATGGACACTCTGTGAATCACCCTTCCCAAATGATAGGTTGATTTTCTCAAACTGCCTGACCCCTCCACCATCAATAGCTAAAATCCATTTCCAAGTCCAATGCTATTACTATAATTGGAGCTAGTCTAATTCCTTAGGTTAAGGAGTTCCCTTGAGATTTTAATTATATTACATGCTATTACATTGTCATTTTTTCAACAGCTTTAAGGCAATACAGATTGGTTAGCTAGGTCAAAAAAAAAATGACCCTGTAACAGATGTTTTCTTTGTGGTTCCTTTCTTATTATTTTCTGGTATGTTATACCTTCATAATTTCTGTGCTATGTTTTAGAAGATATCTAATCTGAGTTATACTATAAAACACTGAACAGAACATTCAGAATCAAATAGGGATGCCACTCTTAGACTAGAGGTTTTGGAATGTACCATGTAGCAGCTAGAACCCCAACAGCCTTGGAACAGAAACAAATACTTCTTAGTAGAGTGGAACGTAGAACTTAGAACATCATGTATTATGTGAAAGGAAATATGATGCAGTTCATGTTGGTTTTTCTTCAAGCTTGCTTTACTTTGAGATGGAAGTAACTAGAGCACTAACAGATTCTTTTCTCAATGGAAAATCAAGAAAGGGAGCAAGTGAATTATAAGCCCCCCTTAGCTGTCAGTGTGCTGTCAAAATAGAACAAATCGTATCACCATTGATAATGTACTATGAAGATACAACACACATACTTTAAATAAACACATGATTAAATAATGCCCATGATTGTTTGGGCTCTGTACAAGGAGATGCTACCCACGTGCTACAACCTTAAAATGAGACAAATGCAAATTAGCATTTGATTGCTTTCAATGTATTTTAATGTTTGGGTAACTTGAAGGACCTTCATCCAAGCAGCTGTCTGAAAATCCTGGGGCACAGCCCGGATAAACTTGTTTTGTTAATGATCTTGCTTTTTGCTGGCTTCAAATAAAAGGCAGGTCTTTTTTCCTGGCGTTCACAAGCTGAAACTAAAGCAAAACACATTGTCTTCTGCCTTCCTCCCTGTACCCCAGTACTGCAAGCTGTGGACTGAGAACAGCAGAATGTCCTTCAAAGAATTTCAGAAAGAGCTCAGTGCTATTGGTTACAAATTATGGGCTAAACTCCAGAGACTACCCAAAGCTGACCCGTTGGAGATTGTCTGTTTTTTTATTATTATCTTATTCATTGGTAAGTATCCAGTTTCCTGATGCTTGCAACAGATCCGTGCTCAGCTACTGTGTTTGATAGGAGCTCTAAATAGTGCTGTTTCATAAGCTTATTCTGTAATTTAAATCTTTTCGTATCTGTTGAAGACTATAGGAACTAAATGCTTTAATTTAGAATGGGAAAATCTGAAGTCTTTATGTATAGTGCAATACAGCAAAGCTTTTCAATATGGTAACATGTATTCAATATTTAAATTAAGCTTCTCTAACTGGATGGCTTCAGATATGCAGGGCTACAATGCCTACTATTCCAAATCAGCATGGCCATTCAACAAAGTAAGAATTATGACAAAGTTTTTGATTTAAAAACTATACTAGCATCTTTTTTGTTCCACGTTATGAACACTCTCTAAGCATAGATAGTCCTTGTTTAACGGCTATTACTAGTTACAACAGTGGCGAAAAAGTTAACTTTACAACCAGTCCTCACATCTATGATCTTTGCTGGGTTGTAAAGAAAAAGAATTAACATCGTAAGAATGGCTTCATTTAACAACCACTTTGCTTAATGACCAGTTGCCAGTCCCAATTGTGGCCACTAAGCAAGGACTACCTATAATTGTAAACATGTACATCTCAACATTACATTGAAGTATACATGTTTATAACTGGACATTTATCAGTGAAAAAAGAAGGGATACTTGAAACATTAGAAAGCAAATTGTATGAAGCAATATGAAATGTCTGTGATTGTATTTCCATGGAACATATTTACTTCTGAAATATTCTAATAACATGTGCATATTTGAAACAGCTCCGAACTAGATCAGGAGGAATAAGACAGTTCACAGAACAAATGAACATTTAATTAAGGTCCGTTAATTTTTAGGAAGATAACCATTAAATAAAAGCAGCTGAAGAATAAGTTACTGTGAAAAGGAGAGGCTGGCAGGCAAGCCTGAACAAATCTAAGCAAATTGTTGAGTCTATTCCTCCCCTTCTCCTGTGAGGCCAGGAGAAGATTTATTACAGTGGCAAAGGAAAGAGGAAAAACCAGGGTTTGTGGGAGGTGAAACTAAATCCAGTAAAAATTTCCTCATGTCTATGTAGAAGGAGAAGGGTGGGATGTGCATAAACACAACACTTTGTTTATGCTTTTTCTGCATCAGGTATTCAGCTATACTCTCACGCCACATCTCCTCACTGAGTGTGGCAGAAAGCATAACCACAATTTTAAGCCCAAGAAGCTCAACAATTAAAAACACTAAGCCACAATTTGTAATTTGAATATCAAAAGTTATAATTCTTATCAGCTAGCATTTTATTGGCATCATAAGCAATCTCAGAAATTACTTTCTAAAGCTACATCTGGACTATATCTGCTACACTCACTCCGTAGTGGGCTGGACTGGTTCTAATTTCTGGTCCATTTCCAAAGCCAATATTCTTTGTCTCCTTTCACCTTTCAGTTACGATGCTTTCAATGATGATTGTAGCTTGCAGCTTTTGCTGCAGCTGCTTCTACGATGGAAAGCCAAAAGAGAAGGCCAAAAGGATTGAGGTTCAGCCTGCAGATGATTTATAAAACTGAATTTAAAAAAGAATACAGAAGTTGGGGAAAGACTTGGAACGACTCCAACACGGCATACCAATCCATGGAACATAATGGTAAATGAGGAGCTAAAGTAAGAGACACACACAGAGGGAGAGAGAGGGAGAGAGAGAGAAGGAAAAAGAGACTGAACCTGAACATAGGACTCTATTTTATGACATGGCTTTTGACATGTTGAAAATGCACCGTTTGCAGTCGTTTTCTCTCCTCAACCTATCAAGACAATACAATTTTAAAAATTCCAAGGGTAAAATCTGGTCAAACATGCACCATATTTCATTTCCACATTACAGCTGAGGAAGCCCCAGGAAGATCAAGATATATGCAAGCATTCAGCAGAATGAAGTCTGACATAAGCATGGTTTCCCCTCTGCTCAACCATTTAAAGCTAAGTTAACCAGAGACATGATAGCTAAGCAAGTCATGCATTAAGAAAATGATGTAAGCTTGAAGATGACAAATGAGTTCAGAGACAGCAAAGAAAAGCAACAACAAATTCTGTAGTCTTCCTTCCCTTCCTAATAAAAGAATTAACAACTGTCAAAGAGAGTACATATGCTACAGCTGCTGTATACCCAAGAAAAGCCGAAGGGATACGATAATGCTCACAATGCTGTATTGTTTCTTGTCTTTAAAAATTATTGCCTTTTTAAATGTTTTGGTATCTTCTGTTTAAACTTTGTATATGACAAATCCTTAATTTCAAAGAAAAGGGAACAAAAGAATTGGTTGACTTTATGTTGGGCTTTTAGAATTATATATGTCCTTTATGAATACTCTTATGAATAATTTATAGTTGTGGTGGGTTCATGTTATATTTAAGGCAATTAAAATATACCCAAGGGAAAAAAGGCAACTCTTGGATTATACTCAAGGAGGAGGCATGGTAACAGGAAGTCTTCCAATCATTCAGTGAGGTTTACAGTTTAATCCTTTGCTCCCTTTATTGGGAGTCTGTGTTTTAAGGTGAATTTATACACAGAGAGATCAAACAGAGTACAGCAAAAGCAGGTTTCATTCAGGAAATGAGTGCAACAACTGGACAACAGCATTATGCTAAATGGTACAGCAAAAACACAACCAAGAATGAGCTACCCAGCTACTGCTTACAACAGAGTATAAATCCCTTTCTAAAGAGACACTTTCTGCTTCAATCAATTTCAAAGAGGGTTAAATGTGCACAAAAGAGAAATAATGACACTTGGCCTGTGTAAGTCAAAATAGAAAAGTTGGTGGTAAATAACAGTATATCTCCTGTTCTTTAGAGGTATTGGACTATATTTGTCATCACCTACAATTAGACTGCTAAGACTCCTATTGTGGTAATAGATGACTATCTCGTTTACCCCAAAGCGATTTGACTCTGAATTTAACGTGAAATAGGGTTATCTATTATCACAATACGCAATCTCATAGCTACCTAGTAATATCCCATGAATCCACATTTCTGAATAACATAGATTAATAAGCCATTATTCTGGTTCAGCACTTTAAATATGCTGAATATATATGCCATATTTCAATTAAAACTTTATACTTTTTTGACTAAAGCTTAGAGCAATGTACCCGTTATATATTGTGCCTGCAAATATTTAATTCTTCCAAATTTCTGCAGTCCCAGGCAAGTTGCAAAACCAGATTTATCAAGCATCCAACCAGGTTGTCATGCAGTGTTGCTGCATTAAGGTACAACTGAAATTATTTTTCTTAGTGGAAGGATGAGAAATTTATAGCCCAGACATTTAAAACTATAATTGGGAAGAACCTCAGTCAACGTAAGTAAAGATGAGAGATGCAGGGTGCTACATCTGCCAGCAAGTTCTATTTCTATATGCTACAAAGAGTGTTGAAAGGCCTCCAGTATATTTATTCTGGGTGTGCACTCTTCAGAAGTTACTCCCTTGTGCAAATGACAGGAATAAGAAAACAGTTTCAACAACCACAGACACAGAGATTAACTTGATTTCAAACATGGCTGCTTTTTTATAATTGCACAGCTGCCAGACTGTGGAGAGAACAAGTCAGCCACGCAAAATGATTCCACAGCCAAATCATTGCCCAGCATTTCCAACAATGCAATGATAGTGCGCTACAGGGGAAAAATATGTACAATATCCTGAATCTCCATTAATACTATAATAAAGTTAAACCAAGTATTACACTGGGAAAAAATGCTGGATTAAAAGAAAGTGAAACCAATTGTAGACCGAAATAACTGTTTTTAAGGATAGGGAGGAAGTCTTTCAGGAGAAAGTGTTCAACTCTTTTAATGGACACACCTACTTTTCTCACAAATCTGTTAAAGAGATTTTTTTTGGGGGGGGGGAAGCAAAAGTATGTGTTGTATTGAGAAAGGCCTTGCAAGGAAAAAAATAAGCACCTCTTTTTGAAATACTAGTTCCACCAATGTTCAATGAAGGCATGTGAAACAATGCATACTTTGTTTCTGAAAGAAAAGTCTAGTGTGTACTTATTTATCATCATTCACATCTTAATCTTGGGTGGATTACTGTGGCTTTAAACTTCTATAAAATATATATTGCTTTAACATAAAATTATAAAACACATTCAGCACCCAAGCTAAATTAGTGCCATATTCTTTATAGAATATAAACAACAATTACCTGCTTAAGAAGGAACCTTTTTATGAACATTTATAATGAACATTTTAGATGAAAAATTAATAAAACAATCAACTTTTTTCTACTGTAGAAGTAAATAATATATGAACCTGGGTCTTCCCATTCTCATCCAGAATCTTTACTGCAAATGCCACTTTTATTGTATCTTTATAATCCATAAGAAAATGGATAGCTCAGGACCAAAATGTATTTCCCAGCAAATAGAAAAATGGGGGGGGGGGGGGAGGATTCCCAGCAAATTTAAAAATTTTCCAGAATGCTTTTTCTTGTAGTTATGACAAATTCAGTTTTGAAGGTAGATTAATCACAACGAAAATAAATTTAAAGCAGTATTTATAACAACAGAATTGCAAATAAACCTGTCCCCTAGAAACTTCTATATTGGAGGAGAAATAATCTATTGGTGTGCTAATGATTTACTAAAGAACAAATACCTATATTAGATATTCTGTATTTGCAATTCACGTAAATGAATAAGGTCTTTCAGCAGACAGGAGTGTATTTGGTAGACTTCCACAGAAACAAATCACATCTAGTATAGACAAAATCTATATAAAGGTAAGAACAGAGTGATTCTTTTGCTTTTATATTCTCCAACTATATTAAAATTATTACATCTAAATGGCTGTTTTATAAAGATTTGAGATTTGAAGCAATTGCTGTTGGGAAAGTTATCATCATTTTATAGGAAGTGCTTCTGGGATTCCAAAAAGTCCTGAAGGCTCACAGATGAATTTTTAGAAATATTTTTGTTCCTTCTAGCTGTATTGGCTGAATGTAGTAATAAATAAAAGATCCTTTTAAAATAAAATGTGTAGTACTATAAAGAAGCTTCAGGTAAATGGAGTCACTAATATGCAGATAATTAACAACGTTTCAAACATTCAAACTGAGTATGCCCCTATAATAGGGAAATTATTTACATTTCACTTAGCCTCTTCTCATTCCAACCCAGATTCAAGGCAACATTTGGAAAGAAAGACTAGTTATAAAAAGGCTGACTCCAGCTAATGTTTAATTTTCAGTCTTTAATCAGTTCACTTTACATTTGCTGATTCAATGCATAATTCATGTTTTTTAAGTGAAATCAAAATAGGGAAAATTACTGTAAAAATGAAAGTGGCTTTAAAATGTTGCCTTTAAAAATGATATTTCATATTAAGATAATTAGTCATGCCACTTTTACTTAAAAATTGAAATGCAAAATATGAGAAATTTCTGCTTGAAAGGTAGAACATTAACATTTGTGAGACATAGGAAAATTTTTGCCCAGCAATATCAGCTGACAGCTTGAATTCACTATTGTTATTTGCAAGGAGGGTAAAAAAATAGCTGGATTGTTCAAAAATTCTAGTGCACATCACAATGCCTGATTTATACTATGTCATAGTTGGTTTAAACGTGGTTTTTTGAATAAACCAGAATTGCTTTATTCAAAATACCAAACACATTATTGCTTAGTACAATGTGAAATACCACTTAGCATGTGTTCACATTGTAAGTTCAAATAGTAGCAGAGTTGGCAGTCTATATCAGACACTAGGAAGCAATCAGAACAGTATTTCAATTCATTTTGCTCACATAACAAGTAAGGGGCTTTGAGTGTTGGAAGTTAGAATCTGGATCATAAGTAGCCTGAAGCAGAGGTGGTATTCAGCAGGTTCTGACCAGTTCTGGAGAACCAGTAGCGGAAATTTTGAGTAGTTCTGAGAACCAGTAAATACCACCTCTGACTGGCCCCGTCCTCATCTGTTCTCTGCCTCCCAGCTGATCAGGAGGGAATGGGGATTTTGCAGTAACCTTCTCCTGGAGTGGGGAGGGAATGGAGATTTTACAGTATCCTTCCCCTGCCACGCCCACTAAGCCACGACCACAGAACCGGTAATAAAAAAAAATTGAATCCCACCACTGGCCTGAAGGTAATTCCATTGTAACTTTGAACAGTTGCTAAGCAACTGGTCATAAGTTAAGGACTACCTGTGTTGTTTGAGAATTGTAGCCTGGAAATAACTTTGACTAGAGAATTTTTTTAAACATTGTCAATTAAATAAGTGTATATATACATTTCATTTCCTGCATTCTTCAGGGCCTGGAAACAATGCCAACTGCAAAGCAAGCAGCTTTTCCATTTGTAGAAGATATGAAAACACGGATTCTGACGGATGATTGGGTTCTTGGGGGACTAGTGGTGATAGTTTCATTCTTCACTATCATCATTGTCATCATTTTGTTTGCTGTGATCTTTGGCTGCTGTTCAACTGAAAGGAATAAACTGAGTTCTGAGTAAAGCATCAGATCACTTGCCTTTACGATATTTTAACTACAGAGGGACTGAGCAGTATAAAGAGCTCCTTCTTCTTGCTGTTTTATCTTTTGAGTTTAGAAATGAATGCATCAAAGAAGAAACTGGTGCTGCTAAAGCACAAAACCAACTAGCATCCGAGGGCTTACTCCAAGTGAAGTTTGCATTAAGCAACCAGGTTTCTGCTGTGTTTTTGATGCAAGGGTGGTGTCTATTTGCAATGGAAAACTGAACAATAAATGTCTGTGATCTCCGAAATTTTCATTTAATCTTTCAAAAGGCCAGTTTTGTACTTCAGATTATATATAATTTTTCTGAAGATTATCTACTTAACTTTTTTCTCTAGCAAACTTTTAAAATGTGAAAGTACCTTAAAGTTGGTCCATTTATAGCATCTGTTACATCTAAACTCAATGTTATGAACAAAAATCAAATCGTTATTTAAAATAAAAAATAGCCTAATCCTTTATACAATCTATTTTGTTGTCCAAGTAAATATACTGTAACATTCTTCATACAGCATATGTACAAATTCTTGCATACACAAGATGGATTATCTTTCATGGGTACTTGGATGCTACATCTGAGTATTACACAGGGCCATGCAAATGTTGATTTCATGAAAATTTTCACCAACAATTTGGAGGTATTATGGATAGTTAGGATTATTTCCATAACAAACAATGAAAGCATTCTTCTCATTCTAATGGTTTTCATTTGCCATTCATTCAATATGTAGCCAAATCTACATATTATCCCAACCAATATGAAACCTAGAACCACTCAAGAATAGGAGAAGAAAATGACCCAAAGCAGTCACAGAAATAAGAAAAAGCATGTTATAAGAGTAATCTCCATTCTCACTTGTACAGTAGTCAGGCAAGTGCCATAAAAAATATGGTCGACAACAATTCAAAGGTTATGCCAGTTGAGCCACAAATGAACATACTTGTACCAATTGCTTGAAATACTTTAAGCCAAATATGAATTTTCCTGGGTTTACATGCCAGCTGTAGAAGGCAGCTGGGTGGCCCCAGGAAAAGATGCAGTTGCTTCAAAGTGTTCCTAACAGGTGTGAAGTACATATACAGAAAGCTGCTGATTCAGATTTGCCCTTTAATTCAAATCACTGCCCTAATGAAAAGTACTTAGCTGAGGATCAGTTGAAGTCCCTGAAGGACAATTTGCTTTATGTTGTCTTTTCTACATGTAGAGTATATGAAAAATCTTTTCCCCCCAATTATCTTTTCTATGTACGTATGAAAAATCTATTCCTTTCAAGCAGTGTGGCAGAATAGGCATAACTCCTGACTAAAACCAGAGACATCAAGTCTATAATTAGCCACAGAATATGGAATAATATTGCCCAGATATTAGATTATAATCTGCCTCAAAAAAGGTATGGTGAATACAGAATCATAGTCTACATTAAGACCTGGGAAGAAAACATACAAAATAAATGAAATTCCAATAGCTTTACAAATAAACCCCCACGATTCCAAGATTTAGGTAGCAACTCCCCCCAAATAATTTATTTCAGAATAGATCAACTCACCTTACAAGTCTTAACACTGGAATGGAAGTAAATAAAGTAAATATATGAAACGACACTGTAGTACCAATGATCAACAATTATTCAAGAATGATGTCAACAAATTTTTATCGTCTTCTTGTAACCTTATTCTACCATGTTACCATTATGTAGGCAATTTGGGCTGATCTTGAAAAAGCAAAACCAGGGGTGGAATCCTACCGGTTTAACAACCAGTTCCCTAAGCGCATGCACGCCTGTCATGCCTGACTCGCGCTGCGTGCATGTGCATAGTTGTTGGGAAAACAGTTGAGGCAATCCACTCTCCCGCCCCATCAGCTGGGCTAAAAATCAAGAAAATATAGGTGGGTATAGTTCAGGAGCAGCCCACCTGAAGGTCGGAGCGGATCGGTTTGCTCTCAGCTGATCTTCGGAGCTACTGGTTCACCTAAACCAGCGAATCCCATCCCTGAGCAAAACACTGTAATACTTGGTCAGCATTTGGATGGAAAGCCACCAGGAGATTAGAAGCTGTGGGGTCCTTGGTGAGCTTTGAATTTGGTTGTTTGCTTGCAAACATGTCATTATCTAACTATTCCTGATTATGTTACCTATTTGGTAATGAAATAACCGCAAGCAAACAACCAAGCTTACAACGCACTTAGGACTCCATAGTTCAACTTCAAGCAACATGCATTCTTTTCTAATGAAATTTGAAGTTGTAGGCTAGATTGGAAAGTTGGGGGAGAAATCCTGGAAGAAACCAATGGCAAGCTCAAACGTATTGCCCAAATAAGTATGCTAATACAACCATATAATCATAAAGTCTTGAGTTTTTCTTATTCTACCGTAATATGGATAAAGCTAACCAACAAGTGCTCTGTAAATGAATACAATTTGTTAAATATTTGATATCACTGATCATGATGTTTCTTCAGCTGAATGAAGGTACAGATCCAGAGAAAGCTTTTGAACCTCATAATTACAGCCCCAGTCTTCAATTAAAGCCCCCAAAACTAAGTAAGAAAATATATCTTTCCTATCCACATGTGAGCCTCAGTCCTGCCCACCATTATTGCCTGGCATCTCTGTAATACTATATTAAATGCATTCTGGAAATCCAACAATGGCATACTAGACTACAGACAAACCTATATTTTCCTATGTTTAGCACCTATACATTACTGTCTTACTGCAAAAGTAAGTTCCTCATGACTCCAACAGCACAATTTATCTTAAATATAGAATTTATTTTTGCACAGGTTGTAATTTCTACACTAATTACTGAATATTGCAGCTACTATTTTAAATAAGGAACATCAGTAACTATGGAGCAACCTATTTAATTTTTCATCCTCAAGCTGTTAGGCTTCACACCTTTTTTTTTCAATGAAGAGAAGCTTCCCAAAAATGGTAATATAGAGGGCAGGTTTCTCACAGATCCTCTGAAGGAAAAACTGACAGAACATAGGCCTCTTGTGCTACCAGCCCAACCTTAGTCCTGACCATCTTATCAAATAATAAAATTGCTACAGATGCTATTATGTAACACACACACACACACACACACACACACACACACACACACACCACAGCATAGAAGAGAAAGCTTCCAACCATCTAAGTATCCATCTATACTTACAAAAGATTTTCAGCGAAGGCGACCATAACCTCAAAGGCTTTCATCACAGCTTTATCAGACTCCTTCAAGGAACCTCGTTTTCCCTGAGGAAACATAAAACAGAATAAACAAAGCTATCTATGTCCTGAAGCACTGAATTCAGAAAGCCATTTATTCACAACAATGTCACATTATCCTTAGTTGCATTATATATATATATATGTGTGTGTGTGTGTGTGTGTGTGTGTGTGTGTGTGTATATGTGTGTGTGTGTATATATATGTATATATGTATATATGTGTATATATATATATATATATATATATATATATATATATATATATATATATATATATATGTATGTATATATATATGTTGTATTTGTATTTGGCAACATTAAAAATTAAAAAAGGCAACATTAAAAATAAAAATATGGTTTTCTGCCTGCATGGTCTTCTGTGATAAGCCGAAGGACAGAAAGAGGGAGTAGTGACCTTCCTCCCATATTTAGGCATACCAGGGGTTGTAACACAAATATATATATACAACAAAACCAGCATACCTACACCCGTGAAAATCTACGAAAACATTATATATATATATATATATATATATATATATATACATACACATACATACATACATACACATACATACATACATACACATACATATATATACATACACATATATATACATACATACATACATATATATATATATTTGTGTTGTAATTGTACTGATAAATAAATAAAGGGAGACTAGGATAGATCTATTTCGAGCAAATTAGCTCTCATCAGCTAGCCATACCCTTACAGGGATTAGAACCCGGGCTGTATATATCTTAGGCAGGAGTCTTAACCACTAAGCCACGGGTTCTCTTCCTTATCAGTTGAGTCAGGGAAATAGGTATGTATTTGTGTTACAACCCCTGGTATGACTAAATATGGGAGGAAGGTCACTACTCCCTCTTTCTGTCCTTCGGCTTATCACAGAAGACCATGCCGGCAGAAAATAATTTCTGCCTGCATGGTCTTCTGTGATAAGCCGAAGGACAGAAAGAGGGAGTAGTGACCATAAAAAGGCAACAGTAAAAATAAAAATATGGTTTTCTGCCTGCATGGTCTTCTGTGATAAGCCAAAGGACAGAAAGAGGGAGTAGTGACCTTCCTCCCATATTTAGTCATACCAAGGGTTGTAACACAAATACATACATACATACATACATACATACATACATACATATATAAAATTTATAGACCGCCCCCTCTCCCCGAGGGGACTCCGGACGGTGTACAGACAACACAATAAAAAACAGTATACAAAATTAAATACTCTTAGATACCCATAAAATCAAATTAAATACTAGGCTGTACAGTATGATAAAAATTAAAAACAACCTAAAAACCTACCCCTAAAAATTTAAAATACAGGCTAGAAGGATTAAAACTACGGTTAGGCTATAATGATGCTACAAACAAATATGCATTTTATTTAAACCCTATAAAAGTACTGCAGCAATTTGAAACTACATTCTTTATGGATATACTTCTCTTTCATATAAGAATACAGCAAATGAGCCTTCATTTTTTTCCTCAGTATTATTACCAATTACAACCTATTCCTTATGAATAAATAAGAGGAGCCAGATGTGTGTGGATGTGGGTCTTTTCTTTTTGTAAGGCTAGAACCTACCTCCAGACTGAATTTGTCTTTCTGTGTGTTTTCTATGTTTGTTGTGCTAAGGAACATAACATATGTAAAAAATCAACAGAAAATTTTTTGGATGGTGCTATGAAACAGCAATAGCCTTCAAATATGTTTTTGGGAAATGTATAAAAAACTTGGAGAAGATGGAAACAAAGCTGTATTTCAGCTGTACTGTGTGGGAAGTAGAACCAACAAAAAGAATGGGAAACCACAGGCAGCTTCATTATGCATGTTGCTAGGGAGGAAGTAACATAAATTTCAATTCATTCTAATCTGAAGATAAGCACTCTGATAAGCAGAAGCTGCAAGTGTTGTTGGAAAATCTGAAAATCACTGTGCACCACAAAAGAATGCTAACAAGGAAACAAAGGGGAGGCAAAGGTATTAATGCCCCCATAATAGAGGTTTTTTTAAAGCATATTCTTGCCAGATTGGGCAATTATATGACTAACTAATTTAGTGAGAGACAAAATGTTTGTTGCCCTAGATCAAGCAATGAATTTTGCAAGCTCAATTAGATGACACAAATTCTAAGCTATGTATATTCAATACACCTTTTGGAAGACACCAATTCAAAGATTTACCATTTGATAGCTCTTCAGCTTCAGAAGTATATCAAAAGCAATATAAACTCTGTACGTGAAGAAAGAAATTTGAAGTTAAATAAGCAAACATTTAAATTTGACATAAACTGATTTCTAGTGGTCTGATTTTTATTTGCATCTTTGAGTTTATAGAAACAATCCTATTTGGACAAAAAGTCACTAGCACAATTACTGATGGGAAATGTTTACAAAGTGGGTTACCAGCATCTAGTATTTTGCTAAACTCACAAGATGATTGCAGAGATATGTATGAACAATTGAAGCATAGATAAGAAAACAGTGTAATATTATAATGGGGGGGGGGATTAAGCCCTTACCTCCTTTCAGTGTGTGAGATCATGTAAATCTTAGATATGGTAAAATGTGGGGATTTCTCCAAGTTGTAAAAAAATACCAAACCCCTAGATCCTGCTCTGTGCAAACAGTTGAAGGACTAGTTTATTGAAGGAATTGATACAAGGTAAAGAAAGTTGAAAGATCTTATGCTGTCTCTGTTCAAGTGCAGAATATGGAATAAATTGCAACTGGTGAGATCATTGCTAAAAAAAGCCAATCTGATTTTGGAGAAAACATGGACAATAGTGGTATTAAGGGGAGAAATGGAATGTAAGCCAATACAGTGTGGAAATTTTGTACCAAAAAAAAATCCATTATGATTTTCAACGTATTACTTATGAGTAGAATAGAATATGTATATAAAAATACATAGTTTGCATATTACACTGAATATTACACAAAAATACACTATTTGCATATTAACAAGCATGACTGTTACCTTCACAAAGATGAAGCAGTAAAATCTGAAAGGCTCTACACTGCCATGTACATATTAAGATGTATCTTGCCTGTTTTATTCAAATACAAAATTAAACTAGTTTTTGTGAGCATTGACATGTGATAGTACACAGTAAATGAAGGATTCTTAAGTTATGAGCAGTTGATTTGGTAAAGAAAAAATTCACTGAAGCCATACCACACAAGGTCCCTACCTGAAGCGTGGTAATTTCTTTCTTGATGAGAAAGCAGATTTGTTCTCTGTCAGTATGAGAGTAATAAAGGCGACAGCTTGATGGCTTCCCATCTCTCCCTGCCCTTCCTGATTCTTGGTAATATCCAGCCATCGATTTTGAAATATTCCAGTGTGCAACAAATCTGTGTGATGTAAACCAATAATAATCTTAATGTGGGATACATCTAAAAGTTTTAAAATGCATCCATATTAAAGACCAACCAACCCACAGCAATAAATGTAGGCCAGTTTGTTATTTCTTCCCCCACCCCCACCCCTATCTTATTAAATGAAAAGAAGCAAAGACATATACTGATATTGAAAGCACAAACCGTTTGGCTACTTGGTGATCATTTTACACGCACCTGACATTGGGTTTGTCAACTCCCATTCCAAAACTGATAGTAGCAACAATAACTGGAAATTTTTCCTCCATCCATTCATTTTGAATGGAGGTTCGCTCTACTAGCTTCAGCCCTTAGGAAAAAACAAAGGACAATAGTATAATATCAGCAGACTTTATCCATCCATTTATCCTAAGAAACTTTTTTGTGTGTTCTCTAAATAATTGCTTGGAGTGGAAAGAAAGAGAGTTTTCATTACCTGCATGATATGCCTTGGCTTTTACTCCCCTATAACTTAGTTCAATAGACACTTGCTCACAAGCATCTCTCATCCTGCAGTAGATAATTCCACAGCCAGGATACCCCTGCATAAAGGAAAAGAGAATGAAGCTAACATTAGCATCATAAGTAAATGCAACAATAAACACTAAAACTACAGATATGAGTTGCTAAAAGATAAGTTCATGTGCTTGGCTTAGGGTTAACATTGCATATTTTATACAGAAGCCAACATATTCTCGTGAACCTTTTGATTTTCCTTCTTCCAAATAGAAGCAGAACTTGTACAAAAGTCTGAACAGTATCTGCTACTCTGAACAATCAAGCCAAAAAAAGACTACCAGTGGACAATGTTTATGTTATCTGACTCCAGCCATCCATATAGATCAGAGGTGGAGTACTATGACCCCTTTATGACTTGTGGACTTCAACTCCCAGCATGGCTGGTTCAGGAATTCTGGGAATTGAAGTCCATAAGTCATAAAAGGGCCATAGTTCCCCTCCTGATATAAAAGGTCAATTCCCAGTTCTCTGTGGTAATATTCTTTTGTCTCTATTACCTCACATAAGCCATTCTTTCCCCTTTCTTTCTTATATTGACTTTAACAAAAAGCTTGGCAACCTTCAGGGATGCTAAGTGTGACAGAACAGGTTTCTAGAAATACCTAAGTTTTCTAAACTACAGATCTAAAGTGCCAAATGAATTATTATACAAGCAGTCCTCACTTAACAATTCAGTGACCATTCAAAGTTACGACAATGTTAAACAAATGGTTCTTATCTTCAGTCCTTGGTGACAACTACTACATACAAATATTTTAAATAAACAGACAAATATACTGGAGACTAAAGTGATATGTCCTTAAATTGATTTTGCAGTTTGCACTACAGAGCTATATACACATATGCAGAGGAAATTGAAAGTTGCAACTTCAAAATATTTTTAGATGTTTATTTCAAAAATTTATATGGCTTCCCAACTTGTAAAGCACAACTTTGGATGACTCTGAATTTTAATGTAGTATTTATACTATCTACCATAATTATTATTAGACTCATATCCTGCTTTTTCTCTGAGAGCTCAATAGCATCCTTTTTTCTGATGTCTTCTGTAACTATCTGTGGGGTATACTGGATTAAGAAACAGTGAGTGGCCCAAGAATGTCTATGACTGATCCTGGATACAAATCTGGGATCAACAGTTTAACCATAATGCCTCTTAGAAAATACCCGTAGCTTTCTTTTTAAAAAATTCAATAGACTACACAACTTGTATCCTTATGGGAAAAAGAATAAGGTAATATTATATTTATTCCATTTTCCCATGAGGTGATACAGGTTATGTTTACTCCACAATAAGCTAGAATCTACAACACTTACATCTATATAAATAAAAATGTAATGTTTGTTCAAAATCTCAAATCTCCGAAAGTTCTTCACCGATTACTTTGAAATTTTGACACAACGTTGCATTTGACTACACGCATGTTTTTATATATGTATATTGTATAGATGTCACACCTGTGACCGGTAAAAACATGTTTTTTTGTAAAAACATGCTTTTTTGAAAACCAGCGCCATCTGCTGGATGTAAAAGCAACACATGCTATACCATAGCGTTCATTTCTTGAGTATAGTATATTCGGAACAGTTCGGCCTCTATCAAGCTTCGTCCCGATGGTCCCTTTATATTTGTGGCTGGGCTGCGGCTGCACCCTTTCCCCTTCTCCGACGAGCTTCGCCATTTCCACCAAGGGGAGCCGAAGCCTTTCGGCCTCCCCCTCCCCTCTCTCCTCCCCTCCCGCCAGGCCTTTGCTGTCTGCGGCGGGGTGGCGCCTGCCCCATCTCTCGGCCGCCTCCTCCCACCCTTAAGCCGACCTCCCCACGCCCAGCCCAGTGGAGCTCCAGAGGCAGTGGAGGCGGAGCGTCTCCTCAGCCCGGCCAGCTGCGCGCAGTCTCCACCCCCCTCAAAGGGAGCCAGCTCCGCCTCACCAAGGCGGCTCTGACGGGGGGCGGCGGTGTCAGCCTGAGGCACAGCGGGGCTGGGGCAGCTGCTGGGTGCCCCGTGAGGCGGCGACTGCAGCGGCGACGGTGTCTCTGGATGGGGCCGCGGCCAGTGGGGGCTGCCTCGCGTCCGCGTCACCAACAGCAGCTCCTTCCTCCTCCTCCACCTCCTGCTCCTCAGGGGACGCCGGACACCTCCTTTTGCTGCCACCGCTGAGGGAAGCCTGGTCGGGGGCAGCGGCCTCCTCCTCCTCCTCAGCTCGGCCAGGCAGGGGCCTGTGGGAGCGTCCTCCGTGGTGGCTCTTGCAGGGGCCACCGTGGCTTACTTCCATGCGGGGGCTGCCTCTACCAGGGGACTTGCGCTTTCTCTTTTCTTTCTTTTCCATTTAACCAGACTGGGCCACAGCAACGCGTGGCTGGGTACAGCTAGTAAGTTTATATAATCTTATATTCCTATACAATATTTATATAATCTGCATTTTCATGTACAGTCTTTTTGCTCCAATCTGACTCTGCTAAACTAATCAAGAATTCAAACTCTAATGTGCTGCTGAAAAGTTCATACTTACTAAATGAAATCTGCAGAATTTGGATTCTTTCCTTTGAGCCTTTTGGATATATGTCACCTATGTACTTATTTATATCCCTCCTTTATTCCGGCATATATAGAAATAATATTGTGAGAGTGGGATTACAGTTCTCCATGCTGCAAAATAAACTCTTCCAGTAGCCCAGGTTAATGTGGGCAATGCTGAGGGTGTTGAGATCTAGCACTGAAGAAAGTTTAGAGGACCATAGCTTCCCTTACTGGATATACAGGCAGTCTTTGACTTACTACCACAATTGAGCTACAATTGAACAGAAACACAAATTGCTAAGTGAGACAGTTGTTAAGTAAATTTTGCCCCATTTTATGACCTTTCTTTCCACAATTGTTAAGTGAATCACTGCAGCTGATAAGTTAGTAACCCAGCTGTTAAGTGAATCTGGCTTTCCTATTGACTTTGCTTGTCAGAAGGTTGCAAAAAATGACCTTGGGACACAGCAATGGTCATGTATGAACCAGTTGACAAGTCTCTGAATTTTGATCACATGATCATTGGGATGTCAAAAAATTGTAATTATGAGAAACGGTCATAAGTCACTTTTTTCACTGCCGCTGTAAGTTTGAACGTCACTAAATGAACTATTGTTAAGTCAATGATTATCTGTACATAATTATTCTTTCTGTAATACTACTACATCATTTACTTGTTTTTCTGGAAAAAGCCACTTCAACAGAATTATCCCATGCATGTCTACTCAGAAATAAATCCTGAGTATAGTTTTGAATGAACTATATACTTTTGAACCTATTACAGATTATTATCCATAAAGTTACAGGTATATTTCACAGCTGAGTTCCTAGTTATCTCTCAATAGATGCATGTGATGTCATATGTATGTCGTGTCAGGGAATTCCTCTCTCTGAACAAGTAGCAAAGTAAATATGATTCAATCCAAGTTTTGTCCTATCATGGTAGTTGTAAATTACCTAAGGCCCATAAGCCATAAACAACCTTTTTTGAGAGACTTCACTCACCCCTAATTCATTTTGCTGTCCAAGAGACTTCAGACAGAAATCCTTCAGATTTTCATAAGGATCTGCTAAAAGGTCTTTATACTGCACATCATAGTACAGATTGGGCCTGAAGCAAGGTGTCCTGAAAGTGGCAACAGGTTGCTTTAACTTCAGCAGGGCTATAATATCTTCCTGAACTTGCTTAGTAGCTGTGGCTGTCAGGGCTATGCATGATATATTGGGCATGCGACAACGTAAGGAGCCAAGATGCAGATAGTCTGGTCGGAAGTCATGCCCCCACTGGGAAACACAGTGAGCTTCATCAACTACCAGATAAGAGATAAGATTTTGAGATATTAGACGCTCCAAGGAGGGCCGAAAAGAAGCAGAAGCTGCCATCTCTGGAGTGATGTACAGCAGCTTTATCTTAGGATGGTCACTTGTCAAGTCAGCAAGGATGGCTTTTCTCTCCTGAGCAGACATCTTGGAATTGAAAGAGCTCACTCTGACTTTGAGAGAGAGCAAATGATCCACTTGGTCCTATGGGAAAAGAGAAAGGTAACTTTACAGAAAGAATCTGACCAGCAAATTGCTGCAACTTAAAGACATTTATGATCATCTAACTATATTTAGAATTTTCAAACACATTTACTATACATGCAATTTTTAATTTTACGTCCTTAAGAGTATTCTTTAAACTACAGTGGTTGAAATTACCTACAGTATTTGATTTGCCTCTATTTAATTAAACAAGTTGATTAAAGAAAGATGACAATGAGCAACATCCAATATAGTACCAAAGGTTAAAAACAATGGATTAATTCTTTGAATTTTTATTTACGTGAAACTTTTAAACAACCCTAAAGTTTGATACAGAAAGATAATTCAGAACAATTACATATATAATCTTACTGTGGTAATACCGGAAGGCACAGAAAATGCTAATTCCAGAACTTCCAATTACTTTCAGTTATGAGATTGAATTATACAATAACCTGTAATTATTGATCTGAATTAAGCTAACAAGCTCTTCAGAAAAGGCAGATTCTAAGACATTTTCCTATTTAAAGAAATGTATTTCTTCTTTCAAATAATTGTAAAAGATACCTGAATAAGTGAAATTAATGGTGAAATCACTATCGTGATGCCCTTTGCCAAAACTGCTGGAAGCTGGTAACACAGGGATTTCCCTGCTCCTGTTGGCATACATACAAAAACATCCTTTTCCCCTGCAAAAGCAACAATAAAATGTACAAAGATATTTTTTTCAATTACAAGTGTCTCCGGATTCTGATTTGAAGACCAGAACAACTTGTTTCCTAGGATATGCATAGGATATCAAACTTTATATATATCCATATAAGCACACTACTGAGACAATGTATTGTAGTAAAACATATTAGAGCTAGGTGCTCTATGAAAATGATTTAAAAGAAATGCTTTTGATCAGAGTGAGCTTGACTTTCTGCTATTCAGTGACAGAAATTTTTTTTTTCAGGCTGAAGCCAGAAAAAAAGGACCACAGATCAAGTTTAATGAGTGGATTCTGGTATCATATACCCAGATATTATTTAAAGGAGGCTCTAAATTGGCCATCAAAAGGCCACAAAGCCTCATAGCAATGACCATGTCATTGATGTTGCTGAAATGTGTCCATGAGTTTCACTCTTACATGGGATGCCTATGAAATTAGTCAAATGTAACTATGAAATTTGCACTTCTGAATGCCAAATAATAAATTATCTTTATAAGAAAACAACTCCTTGTTTAAAAAGCCCTGCATGCATGCACACTATCCAACTCTCATATTTTTTGTACAGCATGCTCTTTTGGTACAGCAGGTGCAGGGCAAATGGAATATGGAGCTGAGTGCCATGGTGAGGAGAACAAGCTCTTTGCTGCTGTTCTTTTTCTGGGTGATGGATGGGACTGGATTTCTATTTGCTTTGATTCCAGATAGGCTGGGAGAACTAGAGGTGCTTGGTTTCCCAGCCGAAAGAACAGGACTAATATTGGTTTAATGTTATGGGTTGTTGAATTAACGTGAAATGGTTCATTTTTGTGGGTCAGAAAAATAGTCATGACTTACAAGTAGTCCTCAACTTACAACAGCATTTAGTGACCATTTGAAGTTACAACAGTATTTTAAAAAAGTGATTTATGACTATTTTTCACATGAACATTACAGCATCCCCATGGTCAAGCTATTTATATTTGGATGCTTGACAGATGGTTCATATTTATGATGGTTGCAGTGTCCTGGGATCATGTGATCATCTTTTGCAACCTTCTGACAAGCAACGCGGAAGCCAGATCCACTTATCAACCTGTTACTAATTTAACAAACTTCAGTGATTTGCTTAACAAATGTGGAAAGAAAAGTTGTAAAATGGGGCAAAACTCACTTAGCAAATTTCCTCACTTAACAACATAAATTTTGGGTTAAATTGTGGTCATAGGTTGAGGACTACCTGTGCAGTTTTCTTTGATTTCCATTCTAGGAATGATGAAAACTGACTCCAGTCTATAGCTCTTCAGTTTGGATGTTTTAGGAAATTACTGTTAACTGAAATCTTTCAGAATAAATTGTAGTAAATCACATTTTAGTTTATGAAGCTAAGCCAGCATCATCTAAATTGATGTAAAATCCATCACCAGTCAAGCATTTTCTAAATGTATTAGAATTGTAATACATTTATATGACTTCTCAGCTAGGATAACCTTTAGAACTGACAATTCATTGCCTTAGAAAACAGTCTGTTTAATTGGGGTTTATTTTCCAGATAAATCAATTTTTAGTACGGATTGGCCAAGTTCAATTACTCATTTTAAGAGAGTCTAGGGAAATCTGCAATTGAAATAATGAATCTAAAAGATTTTATGTAATTTCAGCAGTAGAAAAAAAGTCTTTTATAATATTCAGAGTTTTTTCACTGTACATTTTTATCTTATTGTTGCAGGGAATAGAATTTAATACTTGCCATGTTTTGGAAAGCTGGGAATCTTTGAATGACATGTTTAAAATATTTTATACTGTCATAAAAAGTACTTGCGATTTACCTTTTACCACAGTCATAGTTGCACTTCCTTGCAATGAAGTCTTGAAAGAGTTAAATCCAAAAACTTTTGTCAGAGTTTGCAGAACTCTATCTTCCAATCTTGAGGAAGAGATGTTACTCATCTTAAAAGCCAATACTAGGAATAATTCAAACTAGAGGTAAGGAGAGGGTCTTCATGCAATTATTTTCTTTTCTTGCAAACCATCACCTGTATAGGCATAACAGATGTATTTCAATAATGCCATCTTCTTTAAAATGAAGTATAATTTATTTTTATACAACCATCACCATGCCAGCTATATTCTCTGATTTAGTAAAATACAAGAGGGTTCTTGCTATTCATTAGCCTATAGAAAAAGCAAAGCTATAAATATATTGGATTATAGAGACTAAAAGAAGCTATGGCACAAGAAATTTAACTATTATCTTGCTTTTTCGGAATGCAGATTACTGTCTTATATGTACTACTTTTTCTACTGCCTTGCAGCTCCTGTGTCCCAAATCTCCGTTTCCTTCAAATGGAGCTCAATTCCATGCGATTTTCTAAGCAATAGGGAAGCAGCTGTCTTTTCCGGATGTTATTACTCTTCCCAGCTAAGGCTATAGTTTTGGGGTCGTTCAAGTGGCGTTCGCGCAAAAGCACTAAGCCAAATGTTAGCTTTTTTTTTTAGGTCAGCCTTCAGAAAATGCTCCACAAAACGCATCTTTTAAATTCGCACGATATAATATTTAACTCTTCAAGGAGCGGGTGGGTGGGCGGGCTTGGAGAACAAATCGCTATTTAACCGACAATTCTGAGACCAATTTGAATTTCCTGATCTTTTTTTATTATCACTTTTCTCACATGAGTTCTAACGCAGATCTGCCAGAGAAAAACCTAGCAGGTTAAAAGAGGGATGATGAAAATTTCAGAGCCTTGTCCGAAGGGAAAGGGATTTAAAAAAAAATCGGCGGCATAAAAATAATCTCCAAGTATCTCCAACCTTTTTCACCTGAGGGAAGCCGAGACCGAAACTCGAGACCGCGGCCCGGCGGGGATGGAAGCGTTTTAGTGCACCCATAAACTAGGTACTAAACTTCCCAGCTCTCCGAAACTACATCCTTGCGCCATAAGGCTCCAGTGCGGGAGCAGCCGTTGCCAGAATGCCGGTTAATTCAGACGACTTCATTTTCCAGCAGCCTCTGGGACTTCGGCAGCGCTTCGGCGTGAGTTGATGATGTCAGAGGGCGTTGAAGAGCCGAGACTTGGGGGGCGAAATGCTCTTTTTGAAAGGCACCCGGCAATACACAAATTCCTCCTTGGGACGGAGGGAGGGAGATACCTTTGAGGAGAACATTAGTCCGCGGCTATCGCGGTCCCGAACAGAAGGACGGTAGTTCCGGCGATCGCTTCGCTGACGCTATTTTCTTGCGCCGGAAGAGAGTTTAACTGAGTTCGAAAAGGAAGATGGCGGCGGCGGCGAAAAAAAGCGTTCTATCTTCCTTGGCGGTTTACGCGGAAGATTCCGAGCCCGAGTCTGATAGCGAGGCCGGCGGGGCCGGTAGCGATCGAGGAGGAGGGACGGGTAAGACGTTGGGGCGGCGGCGGCGGCGGCGATTTTGGTTGGGTTTAATAAGACGCTATGCCTCGTTTCTTCTTTGGAAGCTGGTCGGGATGGCTCCCAGTCAGCTTCGAGTCTTTGCTGGGTGTGCTTATGCATCATAGGGTTGGTTGGCTTTGGCTGCTTCGTGTTCAGGGAGGTATGATAAATGGGCTTTACTCCCCGTTGAAGCTTTCTCTCTCCATCCCCCGTTTCCCAGAAGGGGTTGTAGCCCCTGTATTCTTGGCTGATGGGTGTTGTGGCAGTATATATTCCTCTCTAATGATATTGGGCGGATCATTTGGTTATTGGAGAAAAGGTGTCTTTCTGAAAGTATGAGGCACCTTTTTATTTGGCTACGCTGTTAATTAACTTCAACCCACACAATTACTTGCAGCAACTGCTTTCTTCAAGCCTCTTCAGTGTGAGTTCTACCATATTAAAGGTAAAGGTTCCCCTCGCACATATGTGCTAGTTGTTCTCGACTGTAGTGGGCGGTGGTCATCTCAGTTTCAAAGCCTAAGAGCCGTCTCCGTGGTCATGTGGCCAGCATGACTAAACGCCGAAGGTGCATGGAACGTTGTTACCTTCCCACCAAAGGTGGTCCCTATTTTTCTACTTGCATTTTTATGTGTTTTCAAACTGCTAGGTTGGCAGAAGCTGGGACAAGTAATGGGAGCTCACTCCGTTACGCGGTGCTAGGGATTCAAACCGCCAAACTGCTGACCTTTCTGATCGACAAGCCCAGCGTCTTAGCCATTGAGCCTCCATGTCCCCTCTACTGTACTAGTTGTTAGATAAAATATCAAACATTTGACTTGGTATGTTTGGTATATACACAGTGGTGCTTAAAAGACCTAAAATGTGATCTGTTCTCCCCACCAATCCTAAACTAGATAAAGAGAACCTAATTAAACAAATGAGCCAAAGCATCATATTTAATGACTTATTGGGAAAAATGATTCAGAACTGCATACCTGTGTATGTGAACCTTTGCTTCCAGTAACTGGTAATGCCACCATGTCTCACAAATGGGATAAAGTTTTTATGCTGAAATTCAGTGTTTGCCTTTCACCAAACATGTTTTTCATTCAAGTCAGAAATTTCTATTTTGGTCTTATCTGTGCACAGAACATTCTTCCAGTTGCCTTCTGGTTTGTCTGCATGGTCTTTCGCAAATGGTAGATGGACAACAATTTTCTTCGTTTGGAGAGTAATGGCTTTCTCCTTGCAACCCTGCCAGGTACACCATTGTTGTTCAGTGTTTTTCTGATGATAGTTTCACAAACACTGACATTCACCAGTGGAAAAAAAGCCTTTAGTTCCTTAAATGTTACTCTGGGCCTCTTTGACACTTCCTAAAGTATTACACACCTTGCCTTTTGTATGATTGTGGTTGGTCAACCACTCTTGGCAAGGGTAATGGTGGTGTTTAATTATCTCTATTTGTACACAGTCTGCCTGAAATTGGACTGATAGAGTTCAAACTCTTTGGAAATATTTTTTTAACATTTTCTAGCCTGGTAAAGGATCAACAATGTTTTTTGAAGATGCTTAAAAATCTCCTTTGTTTGACCCATAACACACTTCCCTTTACCTGTGTTGCAAAGTTCAGATTTTGAAAGTGAATACTCAGAATTCCATTATTTAAATAAGGCAAACCTTTCACACTCACATCTGATTATCATCAATCATTGATTGAAACTCCTGAATTTCCCCTTCAAATGAATTGATAATCCTAGAGCACTTGTGTCAAACTCACGACATCACGTTGCCATCACATGATGTTTCACAACATTTTTTCCCATTTGCGGAGCTGGGATGGGTGTGGCCTGCATGTGAATGCATCCAGCCCGCAGTTTGACACCCTTGCCCTAGAGGGTCATTTACTTTAGCCACTCTACAGTTTGTAGCTTTCCTCAGTAAATAAATCAATTGTAATATTTTGACTCATTTGTTTATTTGGCTTCTCTTTAATTAGTTTTAGTATCTGTATGGAGAACAGATTATGTTTTAGGTTATATTTCTGCAGAAACAGTGTAAATTTAAACAAGTTCACACACCTTTAAGTGCCATGATATATGCAAAATATAGTAAGATTAATACCTGGTATTTTATTGGGCAGTTAGCAAGAAAGAACTTACACTAGAGGGCCTGAAGAAAAGTAAAAGATCATAGTTCTTGTTTAGCAGGGTAGATTTATTTCAGCAGGTGTATTTTTGTGATTTTGTACAAAAGTATCAATCTTCTGCGTTTATTTTCACTGTATTGCAAAGTGGCTATTAACCATTTTCTTCCTTTGGATGGTCTAGAAGAAAAAGCTGGTTTGGTGTCAGAAAGCTATGGAGAAGATGATTTCAGTAAAATGGAAGGAGAAGAGGATGGTTATGATGAAGATGATGATGAAAACAGCAGACAGTCAGTAGGTATTTTGTTATAAAGCAATCAGACTTGGATTGCAGACTTCACTAGAGCATAATAAGAATATTAACTTTTTCTATCTTCTTTGTTGCTTTTGTTTACATATATTTGAAGTTATCACAGAATTGCTAGCGGAATGCTTATATAAAATGGAAAAGCTCATTTATCTCTAAATTCCTTGAATAAAAATACCTTTTTGTTTGCAAGATCAAATCTTAATGTAAAAATAAAATGATCTAATTTATAGTTGATGTACACAAGAAATTTCTAGATTCTAGAAGTAAATTTCTAAATTCTAGAATCTAAAAGTAAAATATAAATAAATTGATAAAAACAGCTATAACATGATTATATGGTAGTGATCCTTACACTATTATTCCTTCCACCCCATTCATTGCTTAAACTGATTATTCTTGCAAAGCTTTTTAAATGTATCTTCTCTACATTTTTTTGCTTTAGGCCACATTCCTTTCTTTGGCCAGGATGTTAGATTAGCCCATTCTATGAAATTTGATTAGTCTAAGATGTGTTATTTTTTATTATACTTTTTTGCATATTTTTGTTTTCTTGCTTTTAATCTAATGCTGAGTGCCCAGAGTTGCAATTGTGAGTTGGGCAGTTTTCTAAATTGATAATTTAAAATAGCCTTCAGATGGTATTTTAAAATTGGCAGTTTCAAAGGATAATTTATACCAAGATACTGTGGCATTTCCCAAACATATTTTCCTCTTTTATCCCTTCAGCTGGGGTTGTAACTGAGAATTCCTATACATTTTACTAGTGTGAAGGAAGTAAAACTTTCCTGTAACTTTTCCATTCTTATGTGCATCTCTATTCAGTTTTGTATTATCTCCAAATATCTATTATTTAGATGCATAAGTATTTTTTATAATTAAGTGGCATGAAAATACTTCTGATTCCTGCTTAAAATGAAATTTAATATGACATGTAAAGATGACCTCTTGAGAAGATACTCTAATCTGAGTAGTAGGATAAGTATATTGCTCATATACTTTGACCAACTACTTAGTTTTTATTTCAAGAACCATCCTTCCATGTTAATAAATCCCAAGAATATTTAAACCAGGTGAAATCCTTTAAAAAATAATAATAACTTGCTTTATAGCTGATAATATCCAGCATTTGGCCTAATGCTATTGCATGAACACCTCAGAATAAATGCATAAATGTAGCACAGTTCATCTGAGTGAGATTCTCTATCTCTATACTGATTGACAGAACCTATAAGTGCTATCAAAAGCATCTGCAAAATGGCAGTTTATTTAACCATCATAATACAAATATTTGAATATGACAATGCAAATCCCACTTGTTATGTGCATGCATCAGTACACTTGCTCAATAGCAGGAATTCCACACCTTGTCTACCATGTTGCTTATTTTGATATCCTTTGCAGATGGTTGTTACTGTATACTATTGTCTACATTAAGTTTCTTTTCCTATCCATGTCAAGACACATCCGGGGCACCTGTTCAGGATTCCTGCCACTTCTTTTAGATCAGTTAGTAGCAATAAGAGGGAGAACTGTGTGTTAATAATATAATACTGATACTTCATCCCAAACCTCTGCCACATATGCTCACAATATTGATGTTTAATGCAGCTATGTTAAAATTAAATTACAGAGTTACAACGTGATGCTTTTTATCTTCATAAATTCTTCTAAGCTTAATCTTAAATAATGGTATCCATAATTCCATTCTTCATATAGAAAAAAGCATATTTGCAATTTTTTTAAATTTCTTCATAATGTGGCAAAGGAATTAGGTGATCCTTTTTATTGTGGGCATTCCTATAACTGATTATTCAGTATTTAATCTCGTGTTGGATAACAACTTCAGCTTCAGAAAGACATTAGTGGATGTGATAATAAATGTGGAGGCTGTAACCTACAGTATTGTTGAACCCTAAAGTAGACGTGTTACAGAATTTCAGGGCCATTGTTTAGCAATGAAAAACCTGGGGCATGCTATTGATTGATATTACAGTTCTATGGTAATAGTTGTATGCTAATCTTTAGAAAAGTGCTCTTTCTCATTTTCCATTCATTCCATTGTTTAAGAAAACTTTCAAGCTCAGAGGATACCAAGGACCCCACATTCCACTGTATCCAATATTTGCAATTGTTTTCTTACAAATGCACATTATGCCATCTTGAAACTCTGTTTTGGAGTCTCTAGAATCAGAGAATACTGTGCGTTAAGTGGGTACATGGCTAGTTGTCCTCATGTTTGCCTAGTGTGACCTTTATTTATTAGAATAAAATTGGCGAAAAAATAATTATCTACTGAAAAAATGTATCCTATCTGTTGACTTGCAGTGCCTTTAAAAAAAAAAAGAAATCCAGTATTGTGTGAGTTCCTAGAATCTACCCTACTATTTTAGAAGTAAACTTAATTTATTTATACCTTTTTTCTCCTTGAATGGCTGTTTTTACAGAGTTTGGGAAAGTTGAGAGGGCAGCCCAGCTGAATTTAAAAGCAAAATTAGGCTATTTAGTGCAAGTCCCTTGCCAAATACGCAAGAACTTGCTGATAGTTTAAAGCTTAATTCTGTACATTCTTTGTCTTATAGGAAGATGACGATTCAGAGACTGAAAAACCTGAGGCTGATGATCTGAAGGTATTTGGAAGTGTGTTATGATGGAATGGGAATACATTGCAAAGCGTATAATAGTGTGATTTAGTTAGTCATCTGTAACTTTTAACACCCCCCCCACCATACAGTGTAAATCACATACAGATACTATGCCCCCTCCCCTCCCCCAACCCCCCAAAAATTTCTCATTCAAATATTATACCAAATACTTTACCCCCTCCCCTCCCCCGTCTTAAAGTAGATTACTCATTCACATATTGTACCCCCTCACCTCCTAACAATCATAATATAAGTTTCTCTTAAAGTAACAATAGCCCATTAATCCCATCTTCTAAGTTAATTAAACATATATAAATCATAATATAAATTTCTCTTAAAATAACAATACTTCATTAATCCCATCTTCTAGTTTAATTATGCGTATATATTACCCCACCCCCATCTCCCACTCAATCCCCCCCCTGACTTCCGCTATACACCACTCTAACAATTCCAAGCATTCCATGTATTATTTACTCTGATCATCTATCAGTCTAAACATTCTTACCTAAAGGCTACATAATACCTCCTAGTCTGGTATTTATTCTGTATGTAATCAATCCATTTTACCCATTCCTATGTATAATCCTCCTGCTTCTGAGCTTTTAAAAAAGCTGAGATTTTTGCCATTTCCGCAAACCCCGCCACTTTCTGAATCCATTGATCAATTGTCAGTAAAAAATCTTTTTTCCAATGTTACGCAATCAACAACCTAGCTGCTGTGACCATATACAAGGCCAATTTTGTTTCCCCTTTAGTAAAGTCCTTAGTTATACCCAATAAAAACATTTGCGGAGTAAATTGTATTCTTTTCTTAAATACATTTTGCATAACCCACCATATTTTTATCCAAAAAGCTTTAACCTTGTTGCAAGTCCACCATACATGGAAAAAAGTAGCATCTAGGCAACTGCATCTCCAACATTTTGGTTGAACATTTGGGTACATGCATGATAATTTTTTAGGATCTAAATACCATCTGTACAGGAAGCCTATTTTTTACCCTCCCCAGGCTCTGGAGGCTTTCCTTGAGCCTCTGGGAGGGCGAGAATGGCCTCCCCTGGGCTCCGGAGGCCAGAAACGGGCCTGTTTCAAAACTTCCAGGAGGCCTGTTTTTTGCCTTCCCAGAGCCTTTGTGCGGGCCCTGCACTTACTTGGCACCCAAAACGGGCCACGTGGAGACTCCTGGAGGAGGGGGGGCAGAGTGGGCAGGGCCTGTCAGTTCTTGCAACTACTGGTTCCAGATGTAAAATTATCACCTTGTTCCCCCAAACTGGCTGAATTCCACCTCTGGATAGCACATTTTCAGATTTTTATTAAAAGATACAAGATTTTGTGAACTTTAGCACAGTTCATCAGTCGCAGTTAATCAGAAAAAAATGCTACTAATTTTGATCCTACCATAGACTCAAAACAGTTCTCCTTCTACAAAGTATATATGAGCATTTAAATTTTACGAGTAACTAAGTTAATCTTCCATATCAGAGATTGATTAATGATTAGGAAATGCAGTATTATGCTTTGTATGGGCTCTTAACACAAATGGTGAGAAATAATGCAGATGTCCGAAAAGGAGTTATACGTTTCAGGGAATTGTATTAAGAACCAGTTTCCAAATTTTACAATACAATAGCAGAGTTGGAAGGAACCTTGGAGGTCTTCTAGTCCAACCCCCTGCCTAGGCAGGAAATCCCATACCGTTTCAGACAAATGGCTATCCAACATCATCTTAAAGACTTCCAGTGTTGGGGCATTGACAACTTCTGGAGGCAAGCTGTTCCACTGATTAATTGTTCTAACTGTCAGCAAATTTCTCCTCAGTTCTAAGTTGATTCTCTCCTTGATTAGTTTCCACCCATTGCTTCTTGTTCTACCCTCAGGTGTCTTGGAGAATAGTTTGACTCTCTCTTCTTTGTGGCAACCCCTGAGATATTGGAACACTGCTATCATGTCTCCCCTAGTCCTTTTTTTCATTAAACTAGACATACCCAGTTCCTGCAACCGTTCTTCATATGTTTTAGCTTCCATCCCCTAATCATATTTATTGCTCTTCTCTGCACTCTTTCTAGAGTCTCCACATCTTTTCTACATCGTGGTGACCAAAACTCAATGCAGTATTCCAAGTGTGGCCTTACCAAAGCATTATAAAGTAATATTAACACTTCATGTGATCTTGATTCTATCCCTCTGTTTATGCAGCCTAGAACTGTGTTGGCTTTTTTGGCAGCTGCTGCACACTGCTGGCTCATATTTAAATGGTTGTCCACTAGGACTCCAAGATCCCTTTCACAGTTACTACTTTTGAGCAAGGTACCACCTATATTGTACCTGTACATTTCGTTTTTGTTGCCTAAATGTAGAACCTTACTCTTTTCACCATTGAATTTCATTTTATTAGATAGTGCTCAATGTTCAAGTTTGTCAAGATCCTTCTGTATCTTAAGCCTATCTTCTGGAGTGTTGGCTATTCCTGCCAGCTTGGTGGCATCCGCAAATTTGATAAGTTCCCCATTATTCCCTCATCCAAATCATTGATGAAGATGTTGAAGAGTACTGGGCCCAAAACAGAGCCTTGGGGTACTCCACTGCATACTTCCCTCCATGAAGATGCAGTTCCATTGAGGACTACACGTTGAGTGCAGTTGGTCAGCCAGTTACGAATCCTTCTGGTGGTGATGCTGTCCAACCCACATTCTTCTACTTTAGTAGTAGGTTATGGTCTACCTTATCAAATGCCTTACTGAAATCCAAGTAAATTATATCAACGGCATTCCTCCAGTCCACTAATTTTGTCACTTTGTCAAAGAATGCAATAAGATTAGTCTGGCGTGATCTGTTTTTGACAAACCCATGTTGGCTTTTGGTTATTACTTTGTTTACTTCTAGGTGTTCACTAATTCATTGCTTGATTATCTTTTTCAGAATCTTTCCTGGTATTGAGGTCAGGCTGATAGGTCTAAATGTTTTCTGGATCTATTTTTTTTCCTTTTTTGAAGATGGGAACCACATCAGCTCTTTTCCAGTACTCTGGCACTTCCCCGGTGTGCCAGGATCTCTGAAAGTTATAGTTCAGTGGTTCTGAGATCTCATCTGCCAGTTCCTTCAGAACCCTGGGGTGTAATCTGTCTGGTCCTGATGATTTGAACTCGTCTAGGGTAGACAGGTGCACACTTACCATTTTCTTCCCTATTTCAATTTGTGTTCCTAATCTGATTTTTGTGGTGCTGTTTTTGATAGGTTGGACTGTTTTATCCCTTTGTGTAAAGACAGGTGCAAAAAATGAGTTAATAGTTCTGCTTTCTCCATGTTGCTTGTCACCTTCTTGCCACTTTCTCCCAGCAACGGACCAATTGTTTCCTTAACCCTTTGCTTGTTTTTAAGATGTTGGAAGAAGCTTTTTTTCTTATTTTTTACTTTTGTGGCAAGCCTTTCTTCATTGTGAGCCTTAATTTTCCTTACTTCATCTTTACAGGCTCGGGCTATTTGCTGATATTCTGCCTTAGTTATGTCCCCCTCTTTCCACTTTTTATACTTAACTTTTTTGTCTTTCAATTTGTCGGAGAGTTCTTTATGCAGCCATGCTGGGTTTTTTGGGGAGCTGTTATTTTTCTTCTTCATTGGTATTGTGCTAGACTGAGCTTTTGTAATCTCATTTTTCAAAATTTCCCAAGCTTCTTGAGTTATTTTCCCCTTGAGGAATTTTTATCTTTAGTATGATTTGTGAAGTTCATGCAGTGCTTGAGATTAATTTGGAGTTGTTAAAAAAATTGGACCGGGTATGTATTCCTCAATTTACAATGACAGAATTTCGTTCAGTAAAGTGATGCATCACCACATTGCAACAGCAATCTCTGCAGTCCCAATTGCCATTGTCAACTAAATATCACAGTCATTAGGTGAGACGACTTCCTGTTGGCTTCCCATAACCAAAGTTAGTGGGGAGACTGGTAGGAAATTGCAAGTACCAGGCCCACAGGAAGGTGGGGAAAGAAGCAAAGGGGTAATAGGGAAGATTGGAGAGGATATGTGCGGGGGGGGGAGGTCATGAAGTTGTGAGAGAGGGCCAGGGAGAGAGTGAGGGTTGCAAGAGGGGGTACCACATAGGTTAAAAGAGTGCAAGAGGTGTGTGAGGGGTGCTGCGCAGGTTGGGGAAGGTGGAAGGGTATATGTGAGAAGTGCTGGTTGGAAAAGTTATGAGTAGGTAAGAGGCATTGTGTGGGTCAGGGACAGTGCATGGAGTCTGAGAGATGCCATGTGGGTCAGGAAAAAGGTATGGGGTTTGTTTATTCGTGTCGGAAGCTTCCCAAGTAAAATAAGGCATTCTATATGATATAACATTTAAAATATAAAATACAAGATTAAAATATGTACAAATTAAACAAATCTTGCCCAGAAACTAGCAGCGTTAATTGTGTTGTGTCATGCTGCCATGAGGTTCTCGAGTGTACACTGATCAGGGCACAAAGGACAGGTATACATATGTGTTGCCTGCAAGTCACCACAGTCGCAAAGAGCATAAGCAACTAGATAACCCCATGTCTCTGGATTTTGTTATGCCCTTGCACAGTCTGTTCAATGATTTCCATGCTTCCCAGCTTTCATCAGACCCAGGTCCCAGCTCCTCCACTGGTTCCATCCAGCGTTGGGTCTTTCCAGCTTTCCATTGGTCCACTCTGCTTTCAAATTCTTTAAAGTCTTCTGTCGACCTAAGGAAGCTTTTCCTTGACTTTAGTCTCTGCTGAGCTGGTTATAGGTCATAGAGAGGGTGTTGTCTAGATGTTGATGATTTGAGTCTACCTCTGCATGCTGCTGCTTTGCAAGTAGCGGGAGTGCCGGCTAAGTGATAGATTTTATGTTGAGTAGGTTTAACACATACGATAATAATTCTGCTAGCTTCATTCTGAGCAACATCTACTTTCCCAGCATGTGTTGATTTATACCGGATTGGGCAGTTGTATTTGCCTGCTGAGTAGCAAAGAGCTAGAGCTGTTATCTTAAGGACTCTTGGTTTGGCTCTCCAGGTAGAGCTCATTAATTTCCTGAGGATATTATTTCATCCATTGATCTTCAGTTTAATGTTGGTACAGTGCTGCTTATATGTTAGAGCCCTAGCTAGAGTAATCCCTAAATACTTAGGGCTGTGGCAATGCTCCAATAATCCCCCTTTCCACATAATAGTGCATGGGGTTATGGATTAGGTTAAGTGTGTTATGTGTTTTCGAGAGTATGAGGGAGGCACAGCAAGGGTTGGGGGTGGGTGCTTTGGTGTGCAAGTGACCATTGCAGTGTGGGCACAGAGGGGGTGGCAGAGACTTACCCCAGCAACCTGCTGTCTTCCCCATTGACTTTCTGTAGAAACCATCGCGGAATATTGCAAATGATTATCATGTGATCATGGGGCACTTGGCAACTGGTTATAAGTGCAAATGGCTTGATAAGCACCCAGATGGTGATCACGTAAGCATAGGAGTGCCGAGATGTCTGGAACTCAAGGACCAGACATAATCACCATTTGTTCAGCTCCTATTAAATAATAAATAGGATTATACACTGCTTTATGTATATGTAAAATGACAAGCAGATTTTTCTCTTGCAGTCAATAGTTCAAGAGAAACTGAAAGGTTCATAGAGAGAGAGGGAGATTGCTAGCCCCATGAAACTGTTTTGTAGATGCTGCTTTTTAGTGGCCACTTGCATTAATATATGGCCACCTCCATCAACCAAAGTAATAGGTACCTAATGTTTTGCATTAAGCAGTTCCCATCTCCCAACCCCAATCCATTTGAATAATTGGTAGAACTGATTTGAAACACAAAGCAGTGAAGCCCAACTAGTGCTACAATGTCTGCAGAACTTTCCTTCCTTTCTCTCTTTTGCCAGTTTCCCACATGAAACAATTTTGGTAAGGCAAAAAGCTGCTTCTCTTTTCCATTTCCATTTGATCACCGCATTTGTGTGTGTGTTTCATACTTTCTATATTTTACAATCTTCCCACCTTAAAATCAAGATTCTCCTGGGAGCTTTATATTGCTAGTTTTTGGATCAATGTTTCTCAGCACATGTATAACTTTTAAATGTATACCTACCTATCAACCCTACCGGAGTGATCTGTAAATATATCTACTGAAGCGCTATAAATGTGAAATATAAAGTGTTTTCCAGCCATATCTATTGTATATGTTACAAATCAGAGATATGTATAAACCTGCTGTAAGAAGGCATTTTAATCTATTTTGGACAAATTTCTTCTGTTTCCTTACTATCACTTGGTTAATATTGGTTCACATACTCAAGTATTTTAAACTCAATCCTGAACAATTACGTTTTTCCCAAAATATGTCCATTATACTTTGATACCACAGAGTACCAATGTGATACAGTTGTTAAGATGTTGGACTTGGAGGCCCCAGTTTAAGTTCTCTCTTAGCTTTCGAAGTTCTCTGGATAACTTGGATCAGTCACTCTTTCACAAGGTTTTTTGTTGTGGGGCAAAATGGGAGGAGGAACTACTGAGCTTCAGATTCAGGATTTAAATGTAATAAGTAAGAAATAGATGTCTTATTGTGATGTTGATTAGATTCCTTCTCTCTCTTTCTGTCTATATATGAGATATTTATTTATTTGGTTTGTTTACTTAGGAAAATACTTGTGGGGTGTTTTAAAGCATCTTAAAGTTATATTTCATTCCAGTCAGTATCTAAAAATCTGAGACTTATAAATTAACTAAAAATCTGTGTTAATTAACCGTGTTGTCCATGTAGTGGCAGTATTTCCTAACCCATCAAGCTGTATCAATTATATGACTCAACTGGCAAACCCAGGTTGATAATTTGACCAGGCTGATTAATGTCCCAAATATAATAGTACAAAGAAGCTTAGAAGATGAGGGTATAAAGAAGATCTCAACCAAATGTTTTGAAATATAAACTTAATCCCTGTTCAGATGGACATGCATTTCTGTTTTTCAAAAACATTTAAAAAGCTATAAAGATCCTTCTTTTTTTTTGTAATTTTTGCAATTTATATTGAATCAATTAACATCCAAATCCTGGCTTTCTATATATGAATGCTAGCTGATTTGATTTGGCTTTGTTTTTAAAATTACTCTTTCTCTTTCTGGAGACTGATTTTTCTTTTCTTTTCTTTTCTTTTCTTTTCTAAAAGGCTGCTTTTTAAAGCTTTTTAGTCATGTTGAATAACAGAACAGCATGTCCCGCTTTAGTCAGCTTTATAAGTTCAGACATGGATGTCAAGTAGCAATTTTCTCCTTAACTCCAGGGCTGGGCTAGCTGCAATTGAGGACAGCCTTTTAAAAGGGGGGCTTTTATTTTACAACACCGATATAAAAATAACCATGTAAATACAGTTGTTTTTATAACGATCCCAGATCCTTGTAGCTTTGATGTTATACCAGTCTGGAAAGAATTTTGAATAGTAATGGATTTATGACCATAGAGAAGTACAATAGGTAATAAACACTGTATGACTAACTCTTCTGCTTAAGCTTTTCAAGGAGTGTTCTCAGAGGAATGATTAACTATATCCATGAGGACTAGTCAGATGTGACTGACATAAACACTTTCATCAATAGAGTCATGCCATGGACACATTTCAATACTCACCTTTAACACTTAATTCATAAGGAGTGCCTGCAGTAGAATCCCCTGCTACTTCCCTTTCAAATATTTATTGAGAATATTGTCAGGTTGGAAACCTGGCTTAAAAGAACACATATCTACAGAGCAAAATATGAGTTCCTAGCCATAATTTTCAGCCTTTCAATCTTGTTTGACTAATGACTGCCAAATTTTGAAGAGATTGATATAGTCTCAGACACTAAAATTTCTTGCATCTTCTTTTTGTCATGGATTCTCAGTAATTTTATATATAAAATGATGTAGGATGTTACATTTGTAATTTCTTGCATCTTCTTTTTGTCATGGATTCTCAGTAATTTTATATATAAAATGTTGCAGGATGTTACATTTGTTATACAGGAGCATCTTGTTTGAGGAAGCATGTTTTCATTAGCAGTTCTGAGTACTTTCTTTAAAATAACCATCTCCAATAGAACTATTGCAGTAACTCCAATAGAAATATTAGTTAAGGGAAATTTATAGAAGAGATTACAATGGGATGTGTGTGGTTCCAAGAGTGACTGTTAGCATTTCCTCTTTGTACATGTTAATGATTGCTTTATGAGTGACAAAGTCCAAATGTTTGATTACTAACTACCAACAATTGTATCATGAATTCTATTTTCTTTCCGGTTAGGTGATTGATTGTGAGTCTATTAAAAATCTTCGATCTTTGAATTATGAACTAATCCTAGGGCAAACTATCCCTAATATGTATCTCATATGTTCCATAAAAAAATAAGGGATCCAATTAAGGGTCTATGTTATTTGTCCTTTTTCCATTTCCATACATTGCCACACATAATTCCTTTGTCAAATTCATGAAGTATAATGCTTCATTAAACAGAATCATGCCATTGGCTCATTTCATCTGGCGTTGTATGTAATAATAGTGGCAGCTTTCAGGGTCCCTGTTAGGAGTACTTACTATCTTTGTCTAGAGATGCTAGGAAATAATCCTAGGGCCTCTTGTACACAGAGCCTATGCTCTACCAAAGGTATAGGCTCTCTCTAATTGACATTAAACCCACAAGTTTAGGATATTTGATCCAGATTATGCTTACAGTAGGTTTTTTCCATATGCAAAATATTATATATATGTATGTATGTATGTATATGTATGTATGCAGGTCTTCGCGTATTCGGGTCTTTTCATGTGTAAGATTGAAAGTATCTTGGCGATGTTTTGACAAGGTCTTTCACAAATGTATTAATTTCCAACGGATTCCAAAGAAACACAATTACCAACCTAATCCAAAAGGAGACACCCCCCAAGAACCAAGACACAGAACAGGACAATGGAGTCGCCCTCCTCTCTTACATCAAAGGCACCACAGATAAAATCAGCAAAATTCTCCACAAGCACAATATCAAGACAGCCTTTGGCACTGACCAGAAAATAGCCAACATCTTAAGAAACCCCAAAGACAAGATCCAGCTAGAAAACCAAGGAGTCTATGAAATACCATGTAAAATCTGCCCAAATGCCCATACATTGGACAAACTAATAGGAGAATAAATGCACGCATCGCAGAACACAAGAATGCAGTCAGAAAAGAAGAAAAAACTTCCTCCCTTTTCCAGCTCCTTAAAGCAACAGGACATGAAATTGATTTTGAAGGAACCAAATTAATCTCCAAAACTGAACATTTCAACAAGACAATAATTATGGAAGCCGTCGAAATAGAGAAACACCCCCACAACATGAATAAAGGTGACGATATTTCCCACCTACCAGACATCTGGAAACTAGCCCTAGTCAACAAACGAGTCCCAGCCACGAAAACTGACACCGGACCCAGAACAACAAAGGACGCAACCACCAAACACCCTCACCAGACTCAAACCCAAACCCATCCCACAGACGAAATGCAACCACCATCCAGAAGCCAAACCACGGCGGCATCACTAACTGCTGCACCCCCCTCCGACCCCCACACAAAACAAACTGACACATGCCATGAACACATGGCCAGACCGCAAACTCAGAGCCAAATCAAAGCCTGGGATGTTACATCACAGCCATCTGCTCAGGACATTACATCACAGGACTCAGGAGGTTACAACGCAAAGGCTCAGGAAGTTACAACGCAGCCAACCTCCCAGGATGTTGCAGCAGAGGACTCAGGATATCACTACATTAGAGCTCAGGATGTCATCACACAGCCCATTACCCAGGTCGTTACAACACAAAAGACTAATGGGCACACAGCTAGTACCTCAGCCACACAGGATGTTATGAAACAGCCGACTAACCTGCATACATCAACTCCATTCACTAATCAAGATGTAACAACACAGCCAACCAACCCGCTTACAGCAACAAAGCCAGCACTCCACACACCCCCACCAATATTTATAGAAAGATGGCAGCTCCGATCACACGAGCACAAGCACGAAGCTGAAGACATCAACCTAAAGATGGCAAGTGGGACCTTGTCGAAACATTGCCAAGATACTCTCAATCTTACATGGGAAAAGAACCGAATACGCCAAGACCTGTATGTATGTATGTATGTATGTATGTATGTATGTATGTATGTATGTATGTATGTAGAGAGAGAGAGAGAGAGAGAGAGAGAGAGAATTTCACTAAGGAGGAGATTGATTCAGACTTTCTTTAATAACTGAGATACAGACATCCCCATAACTCTCTCTCTTTCAGGAGGCGTTTCCTAGCTTTCCAGAAGCTTGTTTGATGAACAGAATCAGAAACAAATAGCAATTTCAGCAGCACAATTCCTGTTAAATATCATTTTAAACAACATAGAAGTCATACAATTGTATCATGAAAACATTTTCCCCAAATACTAAGATAAAGTGCACATTTTGCATTCTGAGAATAGCTTCCTTTTTTTTTTAAAGAGAGAACATTCTGTAAAACCACATTTTCTTCCAGGTATGAACTAATGTATACCTTGAACCTAGACTTGTTATTGAAAGGACTGTGTTAATGTTCCAGTTCCTAAAAAAGGAGTGACAGTACAATATCATTCTAATGCAAGTAGTCCTCACTTAGCGACCACTTATTCAGAAACCATTTGAACTTAACACTGGTGCTCAACGAGTGTTGCTTAGGACCGGTCCTCATACTCTTGTCAGTTGCTGTGCCCCCATGGTCATACGATCAGCATTTGCAATTTTCACTGCTGACAAGCAAAATCAATAGGGAGAGAGGCATGGCAATAATCTTCAACTACAGGTAATCCTCGACTTAACAACAGTTCATTTAGCGACTTTCAGAGTTACAACAGCACTGAAAAAAGTGACCGATGACCGTTTTTCATTGCAACATTCCCATGGTCATGTAATCAAAATTTTAGACATCTAGTTCATATTTATGACAATTGCAGTGTCCCAAGGTTTCGTGATCGCCTTTTGTGACCTTCTTACAAGCAATGTCAGTGGGGAAGTCAGATTCACTTAACCAACCATGTTACTAACTGAACAACTGCAGTGATTCACTTAATGACCGTGGTAAGAAAAATGGAGCAAAATTCGCTTAGCAGCAGCAATTTTGGGCTCAGTTGTGGTTGTAAACTGAGGACTACCTGTACCTTGGTAGACGCTATATAATCCCCTACCACAGATCATATAACTTCATCCAGTGTAAAAGCATTCATCATAAAAAGAGGCTCTCCAGTGTCCCTTCAGTATAATTGTCCTTTCTCCCCAATTCTTTATACTATGAAAAGAAATAAGGAAATGTTTTTCCTGGGGCTTTGTAGGTTCTTTTCTTTAAACTTTTTTCTGTACTTTTTAGAGGATAAGGCATGTCTCTTACATGCCTGCTTTGTCCTTCCTTAGCAGCAGTACAAGCTGGAACAACCTCCTGACTCCTTCAGTTCTGAATACCACAAATTGCTGACATGGGTGTGGTGTGGCTTCCAAACGATAAATGGTATTTTTGTTTGCAATGGCTCACATTATTACATTACATTATTATCTTCCCCATGTGCCCCTTCCTGACAAATCTAATAACTCAGATGGGCAAACTGAGGTTTCATTACTGCTCCTTGACTGTTGACTATCTTTAGTTTTAAAAAAAATCTGCCTAAGTCTTGTCAAACAAACCAGAGGAAATGTGAATGGTTCCACTTCTCTGGTCATTTAGACAATGTTCCGGCTAATTTTCTGCATTATTTGGAAAGAATCAGACCAAGGGTATTCTCCCAATCTATTGCTTAGTAAGCAGCTTTAAGTTTACTGGTGCAAAATATAATCTACGGTACCTACTTGGCTGACCTGAGCATTTATAGTATTTTAAGTATTTGTGGAGGGGAGGGAAATCTCACATTCAAGCTAATAATAGGCTTCCTTTCTTCCACGAGAGTCTCCAGTGTTTGTTAAACGTGTTCAGAAAAGTGCCTTTTTCCTGTTTTTTCCAAAAAGTGAGAAATAGTAGTTTTAAGTAAATAGTAGCTGTCCAAATATAGCTGCAGATTAGGGAATGGGTAATCATTCTGGAGAGTGTGTAGTGCACCCATAGCATCTTACTAAAGCTAGCAGATGCTGGAGAACTCTAAAGAATTTTGGCCTTGTAACTAATCGGGAACAGTTGAAGTCTACCATTCTGAACTGGTTTTGTTCCTAACAGTATTCACAAAATAGAACTAAAGTTATTCACAAAACAGAACTAGGTTCAACAAAATAAAAGGTGGGCCAAGAAGAAACCAAGGAAAAACTGTACTGGGTAAAGGTGTAAAAGAAACCTTGCCTAGAGTATATAGCAGTCTTAAACATTCGGGGGTTCTTATCCCTTGTCCTGAATTATTAGTCAGGCTTAGTGGTTATCCCACAAGCTTTGCTGATTTGGCTAGTTTATGCTTGGTGCAAATATTTAAGGCTGTATACTAAAATAAAAATCCAACTCTTGTTTTGAAAAGGTGTGTGTGTTCACGCAGGTAGTCCTCAACTTACAAACACAATTGAGCTCCATATCTCTGTTGTTAAGCGAGACAGTTTGTTAAGTGAGTTTTGCCCCATTTTATGACTTTTCTTGCCATGGTTTTTAAGTGAAACACTGCAGTTGTTAGTAGCACAGTTGTTAAGCGAATCTGGCTTCCCCATTGACTTTGGTGATCACCTGACATTGCAACTGTAATAAATTTGAGTCAGTTGCCAAGTGTCTGAATTTGGATCGCATGACCGCAGCGATGCTGGAACAATCGTAAGTATGAAAAATGGTCATAAGCCACTTTTCTCAGTGCTGTTGTAACTTCAGTCACTAAATGAACTATTTTAAGTCAAAGACTACTTGTATTTATAATGTTGACCCATAATCTATGAAAAGAGTTTCCTTCTAGGCTAGTAAACTTCATTGTAGTAAAATGTATTGACGATGGGATTGGTTTTATCATTCATTATTGCTGGCAATATTAGGAATCCCTGTTTTTAAACTCTTTCAATAACCAATCATATTTTGCCAAATCTTGTTGAGTTGATTGGAAGTCTATTATTTCAGTGCTGTGGATTTGTGCATATTAAAACTAAAAGCAGGAGTAACCTTTTGTTGCTACTATACTATGATGTTGTTAAACATTAGCATTTAAGGAATAAAATATGATGGTTGATATCTTGATGGTTGTTCCTTCCCATTTGCAAACAAATTACTGCTTTCTTTTGTAGAATAAACTTAAATTGTCCTCCAGAAACCTAGAAAATTAGATTTCTAGATAGAGGCATATGGTAATTTCTTCACAATATAGCCTGTTCTGTTTCCACTGAGCCATAATCTTTCAAACAAATTTAACTATCTTTAAATTTGGCTTTTGGCCTGGAGCCTTCTCACAAAGCTGGCAAACCGGATACACCCATAGGAAATACATTTAAGGGTTCCATTTCCCTAGCATTCCACCTCCCCACCACCACCATTGTTGGGCAAGGGGAAAAAATACACAATTCTCCCACTGTAGCTTCGTGTACACTGAAATCTATGTAACGTGTTAGAAGCTTTCTGTATACCGAAAAGTTTAATGAAATGAATCTGCCATGTAACATACTCCAATGTGATTTTCCCCACCCCCTTGAGATTTTAAGGTTTGACAAGTGCAGGAGAAGCTTGATTAAAACATTCCTTTTGTATTAAGCGTGATCCTTGATGGGTTTATGAACACATCCGTGTTGTTTTCTGACAACAGTATAAAACTGGTTTGCGGTTGCATTCTTCTGCGATACTTTTTGACTTCCCACTTTAACCTTGGCATTTCCTAAGCGATGATTAGTGCAAATCCTAATCCAATCTTATCCAATCATGCCTTTAGTTTTTAAAATCAGCCATGATTGACAAGGTGCTGCCACCTAACTGGGTCATTCCTAAAATGCTTCTAAACTTTTGTAGTATGCACTGTTTTTAAGATGTTTGATGACTGTGTGCCTATGGAATTTCTTGGTCCATTTCTCCATGGTGTAGACCGTGGGTTCTTAACCTGAGTCCATGGACAAAATTTACAAAGCTGTGAACTTGCATGGGGGGGAAATTACAACTTTATTTTCATTAAACTAATTGAAATTTAGCTTTCTATTCAATAAAGTATGTAGGCAATGAAGCACTTTATTACTCTTAGACCTGAAAAAAAGCTTAGCTATCTTCCATTACTCTCATTGCCTAAAATTATTATACCCTAGAAAAGCGTATTGTTATTGATTTAATGGATAATAAAGAAGCTTATGTATTACTGTATAACATTATTGTCCAATATTTTGGTAATATAATCTATCCCAATACAAGATGTACCTAGTCTGGTGGTAACATTTTTATTTAGCGAGAATCATTTTTTCTCCATTGATATAAGCATAATCAAAAATCTGTCCCCTATGTCTTGCAGTCTTTCTCTCACATAATGTTGATTGTTAACAAAAAGCTACATAGAAATCATTTTAAATCATAACCAATCTTTAGGATGGATCCTGATTTAGATGCAGTAGATCTTAATTTTGAATTGCCAGGGCCATGATGAATTGTATAAGTTGTGGTGCAGAGACGTATGGGGAAAAGGGAAAAGCCACCACTACGTACCAGATTTTATAGATTTATGCATAACATACTTTTAAAGACTTTTTGTGATAGTCATCAAAATTGTTACCTAGACTGGAGACAAATTTATAGCAGCCTAATTGTCAGAAATTATTCATTTGTATTGTTTCTTCCCTTTCTTCCCTTCCCTTCTTACATAGATGGTACCACAACTGAATTTAGGATATTAAAAACTAGTATCTGTAAAATACACTTAACTAATAACTGGTAAAGGAAAGCTAAAACATTTAAAAGCTATCATATTACTCACCAGGCTGCAGAAGAACAGCCAGGTTTTTTTATTGCAGCATAAACTCACAATCATATTACTAACGATGAATCACTGGGTTTATAGAATTGAATCGGAAAAACGTCACTATCATATAAAGAGGGCCAAATGTCTTTTTATCAGAAAGATCTGAAAGTACATAATGGCTATCCTGAAAAGATTTTTTTCCCCATCTAGCGTCTATAAAAACTATCACAAAAGCACCTGCTGTAACAATTTCCAAATTCTGCATATGTGTAGAATATATGATTAGTGTTCCATACTAATGGTCCTTCACCTTCTAGCCAGAAAATAATTCCTCTGAGCTAGAAACTCTCTTTTTTCAGTCTCTGTTGATTTCAAATCAACTTCTGATTTTGCCGCAAGAGAGAGAGGGGAAAAATCCAAGTGGGCCCTGTTGATTGAAAACTCTATATAAAATCGACATTGAAAGTGTTACTCTAGAGCACATTAGAAGAGCCAAAGCCAGTTTGCCAATGGTAACTTTGGTGAATCTACTTTTGATCGGTTATGTCTCTTTGTCATTGATATCTATGTGATGAATGTTTAAACCTCTGAAATGGAACTAAAAGCTGTGTATGCTGGCTTTCCCAAAGGTATACTTGATAGTGATTTTAATCTTATAATAGCAGGCTGTGGACTAGTACAGTCTTGAAATTTCTGGTATTCTTCACTTTTAGTAAAATTCATATCCTCTGGGCAAGATGAGCTCTTGAGGGTTGGTTTTATTTAGGAGAATTTTGTATTTTTTATGTGACTAATAGATTTGATATGTCTCAAATCTCCAAAGGCTACAATTAGTTTTAGTCTGGTTTTTTTTTTTGGCTGCTGTTATATTTTAATTAAAAGAGGTTACTGGTCCAATTGGAGGGGGAATTGTATCTGTTTCTAGTAATTTTCTATTGGTCAAATTTAACCAAACGAGTCCAGTATATTTTCCCTTTAAAATATGAAATGTTACAGGAATCAATCCAAACATTAGTAATTAGAGTATAGTAGTTGTGTTTTTAAATAGATTCTTAAAAATGCTTTGCCATGCATAATGTTTGCACATAATGGAGTGCCACAGGTGTAAGCTTTGCTTTCCCTATTACTGGATTTCCGTACTTCATACAGTACAGGAAGAGAGTAGAATAGAGCAGAACTGAAGAAGCTTCCTGGATGAGAAGCAAAATGTTTTCAAGGAGAGAAAAAAAATGAAGAAAGTCCAGTTGCCTTTTGAAAAAGCACCTTTGGGACTAGCATGACCTGGATGATTAAGAATCTCCATAGACAGAGTAGAAGAGGACTTGGCAGCACAAGGAAACAACAGCCAATCACCGGCCATCACCACACCAATCAACCTATAAGATTGCACTACATAAATAGGATGCATAGAATAGCCCAAAGCATATATTCCAGTAGAAAGAAGTTTCCTGAAGATGTCTATGGAAATTCTCCATCATCCAGGTCATAGCTGTCCAAAAGGTGCTTTTTCAAGAGGCAACTGGACTTTCTGTTTTTTCTTTGAAGACATTTCGCTTCTCATCCAAGAAGCTTCTTCAGCTCTCACTGGATGGTGGGGAATGGAAGGATTCCCTGTGGATGGGCTCCTCCACGAATCTAAAAGCTCAGAAGGCTAAACCTCTGGTCCCGGTGACCGACTCAGATTGGATCTTGTAGAGTAGAAGTTTCTTTTTTAAATTAACTGTAGGCAGGAGGAACTTCCAAATTTCAAAATGTTAATTTTAATACCATAACTTATTAAGGTGAGTTGTTTATATTAATTAACTTCATAAATAATGGTTTGAAGCTGGTTTATTTCTATAGCTTTGTACATTGACCAAAGTCTAACACTTGTACTGGAAAGAGAAGTGCATTGGGGTCAAGTAGATCTTAGGTTTGTCCTTATTTATCGTTCAAATTAGCTCAGTGAATGAAATGCTTCCATTTAGTCTTTTCAAAAAGACTACAGTAGTGATCTTCCAAAATCATGACTATTAAAATATTTTCAAATTAAAAGTAGGACTAAAACTGAAGCAGTTCAAAGGTCTGCTTTTGGTTAAATTGGCATGAGATCTCCAACTAGAACTGTACCTGTAGTGAGTAAGAAACACAAGGCAAAAACTTCATATAGCAGAGCTTGGTGGTACCGGATTCAAATCAGAAGAGTGCAGTTAGAACAAAATAGCCCCTATTGCGATAGCAGTTGCCTTGTTCCTGTGGCAGCATCATAAAAAATTAGAGAAGCTGCTGCTCAGTAAGTTTAGAACATCAGACAACGCAACTTGCCTAAGGGAGAACAATATATCTTGTTACTCATTCTAATATAAGGAAATGGGAGCTAGGAGGAATTTCCACACAGATAAGATAGTGCCCAAGAAAGTTAGAGTGATGTTAAACTTTTTTGCCAAATGATACAAATTCCACTTGCTACGTTTATGTTGAGGCATTCTCTTTTGTGTAATTCCTGGTGAAAATACATACTCATTGATTGACTCAATAGTTAACATTTCTATCTATATTGTGTATTTGAGAATAGACTAAAACCTACGGTATGTTCATCATATGTCCTTCTGGATTCCAACAAACAACAAACATACAGGGGGGAAAAATGGTCATTATTTTCCTGCCTTGTTTGTGAGATTCCCAGAACAGTCATCCGGCTTTTTAATTATTATTTTTTACTAGCCTTTGTACACAGCAATGTATACTTAGCCAGGATGAGAACAATAGAGGATAATGATAACTGCATTTTAATTGTTCTTTCCCTTTGAATAGAACAGGAACAGTTTATTATTGTGACAACCAGTTTTGTGTAGTTGTTAAGGCATTAGGCTAGAAACTTGGAGACCACGAGTTCTACTCCCGTCTTGGGCACAAAGCCAGTTGAGTAACCTTGGGCTAGTCATTTTCTCTCAGCTCCGGGAAGGAGGCAATGGCAAACCACTTCTAAAAAGCCTTGCCAAAAAACTGCAGGGACTTGTCCAGGCAGTCTTCAATTATAAGTGCAAACAGTGAATCCAAACATACTTGGTATGTTAGATCTTGTTTTAAAATATGGAGATGGGTAGTCAGTCTCCAGTTAACATGATTGCGCACTCTCACCCCCCCCTTTTTTTTTTTTTTTTTTTGAAATGCTCAGGATCCAAAATTCATGCTTAGGTAATTACAGGTATCTTCTAAGAGGCATCCATATCTCTATGAGCGTGAAAAGGAAATGCTCCTTTTAAAATGATGTTGCCATTACTTGTTTTCAAAGTTAACATTGACCATAACTTTGATTTTGACAATTTTTGGGGGGGGGTTGCCTGCTGGTTTATATATTTTAAACATCAAATTTGTAACAATTTCCCAGATTTTACATTTTCTAGCCTTTATTATTACCCCTGACTTTATTTTGAAAATTGACTATGCAACTAGAATCTCCATAAAGGGACAGCTTTACATATATAGTTTGACATTTAACGTTTGACTTTAGTACAGTTCAGTGACGTGCGGTGAGGTTTATGACTGGTGAGGCACTGACACAATGCTGGGTTTCAAATATTTTTAGACCTGTGGACTTCAACTCACAGAATTCCACAGCCAGGCATGCTCAGTTCCAATTTAAAGCGACAGCATTTGTTTTTCTCCTTTGCTCCTTCTTTCTTTTTCTTTTTCTTCTCCTTCCCCTCCTTCCTCCCTCTCTCCCTTCCTCCCCCTCTCTCAAACACACACACACACACACAAGTTGGATTGGACTATCTCTCCTACCCCTTCCCTCTCTCACTCACTCTCAAACAAACCCCCACACACACAAAAGTTGGATTGGATATCTTTTCCAGTGGCTTGAAAGCAGCTCCTCTGCCATCCCCCCCATTCCTTTGCTGCCTTTCCCAAACACCTCCACCAATGCAAATGCAGCCTGCTGTTTGGGTGGGAAATGCCTGGAACACAATAAAGCCCACCCACCACCTCCTGCTGGCAGGCTGGGGTAGGAGAGGCAGAGAAGCCGGAGGGGAGCCGATCTGAGCCTTCCAAAAGAAAGAGGCTGGGGGGGAAGTGTGTGTACTACAGCATGGCTCTTTGCCTGGCTTCCTGCCTCCTCCTGTGGTCTCCTCAGTGCTCGCTTGTGCTCTCCCTCCCCAAGTGTAGTTTGATTGCAGGCGGAGCCACGTTGCCTTTTCAAACTTGTAATCAGTGAAGCTGGGCTAGATTTTTATATAGTTTTATCCAGCTGTGTGTGTGAGAGAGAGAAATGAATGGGGGCCTGGGGAGGAAGTCACTACACTTGGGGAGGGAGAGCACCAGTGAGGAGACCACAGGAGGAGGCAGGAAGCCAGGCAAAGAGCCATGCTGTAGCACACACACTGGCCCCACAACGTGGCTCTGCCTGCAATCAAACTACTCTTGGGGAGGGAGAGCACAAGCGAGCCAGGGTCCTTCCCTCCAGCCTTTGCCCAAAGCCCTGCACAGCACCAGGAGGATGAAGTTTGAATTCCTCCCCCTCCCTGCAACCCACACGTACCTTTTCCAGCTTTTTTTAACAGTTAAGCAGAGTCATCCACGGTGAGGCAGTAACTAGCTCAGCTTTTTCCTTTTACTTTTTTTTTTTCATGATGAGAGTGGTGAGGCTATGCCTCACTTGCCTCACCTGACTGCACGTCACTGGTACAGTTGTACGGAGAAATAAAGCAGTGTTTGCTGCATCAGAAGATTGCTGAGAAAGAACTAAAGAGAGGGAGGGCGAGAGGGAATTCTTCCTATTTATGACCTAAAGATTTTTCTAACCATGCAACTTTTTTTTAGGAAAAAAAGCTAACTGTCTTTAGTGTTTGAGACAAGGTCTCAATCCCTTAGAGGCTCTTTAGAAAAGGTTATGTTGACATCATGGGTTTGGCAGAGCCAATTTCCAAAGTACCCTACTGAACGTTGGCCTTCTAAAACAAAATCCCCTGCTAAGCCCACCTGTAATAGAAATAGTATTATTTGTGGCAGTCATATTTCTAGGCAACAAATGGGCAGTGTTTCCTATTTGAATGAAAAGTATTAGTGCCGTGCTAGACTAATCCTGGATATTAAAAGTCTTGGCAAATTATAAAAGACTTGCTACTGCTCCCAGTGTCTCATTTAATAAGAATTTGTGCTTTTCCTGCCTGTCTTTCTTCTTCATGTCCCTTGCACCCTTCCTCCTAGCAACCATACTTTCTCATACTTTGCACTTCATAATTCAGGAGTATTCTGAGTAAATTCGTCCATTTGTAAACATAAAGCTGAGCTATAACAGCGACAGTGCTGTCAAGCTATCAGCTGAATCTAATCAGTCGTAGGGCCGGAAGTCCTGTGTCTCTTCAAATACATTCAAGTTCATATCTGTATGGTCTTGCCTACAAAAATGTGTGAACAATTTTTTCTCAATAATGATTTCAACATTGGGTTGAAATTGGGTTCTCTGCACGTTATTAACAAGTTACTAATCTTGTTCATGAGCACTAATCTTGTACCTTTTAATCAGTTAACGCACCTATGGTAACACAAGCTCCACATGAACACAAAACCGTAATCTATCTCACATTTCCCATATTATAATGAGAATATATGTGTGTGTGTGTGTGTTGTATTTGTGCTGATAAATAAATAAAGGGAGACTAGTATGGATCCATTTCAAGCTATTTAGCTCTCATCAGCTAGCCATACCAGGGGCATACCAGGGGTTGTAACACAAATACATACATACATACATACATACATACATACATACATACATACATACATACATATAGTTACTGCCAACTGAAGTAAATTCCATTCTTTTGCTTGTCAGAAATCTTTTTTTTTTACATTTATCTGTATTCAGCTGCTGCATTAATCAGTACTTGATATCTCATGGATGGTGACATTATGAATGAGGGAGAAAAGTTTCTTTATTCATTTCTCCATAATCATGCATATATCAGGATTCCAAGTAACACCCCCAATGAAAGAAGACTCTGAGCCTTGAAGTACCTCAAAGTTCCATTTTATTAGATATGTCATATTGGCATATCTGGGAAAACCCGAATCTGAAAGCTTCCAGATTTTCCCCATCCAAATGAAAGTCCAATCCCCTGCCCAGCACCCACATGTCCATCGCATGACCCAAACAGGAACCATCCCTATTGGAGTTACCTCCCAGTCATACCCCTCCAGGTGCAGGGCAAGAAGTCCTTGACTCTTTGAGAAAGGAATGTTATTATGAGTATATATCTCCCATATTTCAAATAATCCTCCCTCCCATTTTTCCACCCCATTGAATATGACAGGCCTGAAGGCCCAATGCAAAATATGGCTTCCAGGCCTGACAATATAACTGATATCCAGACAGTCATATCTGTTTTATTTGGCCTTTTCTTAACCCTAAAAAAACCCATTATCATAATCTTTCAAAAGCTCTTCTTTTTGAGAATTTTATCCATTTCTGACTCTTTTTAGGGTGTGAAGAACGGAAAAGTAAAACAATATTTCTTCACGCCTGCTGGCTTTTATACTTCACTCCTACAGGTTCTCATGATGGAACTTTCCTATTTTTACAGCAACCAGGCCTTGGGTTATTGAACTCACTGAGCTATCCACCATAATCCCAAATCACTTTCCTGTTAAGTACCATCATCTCACACCGTGTGAGCATATACGCAAAGTTAGGTTGCTTTGCTGCGTTGTGCAGCATCTTACCCTGCAATTTGACTACTTCAGTCTCCCAATTTGGAAAGATATTTTTCAAGCTTTTTGGTCATCGTCGTCCCCCCTCCCCCCATTTATTGTTTCATTTCAAACAACCTAAATTTGGTGCTGGCCTTCTAACAGTCAACGTAAATTTCATTCAGGTTCAAAGACATTACTGGAATAACAGTTACTGCATTCAGTTGTAAAATTTCATGAGATGATACATTGGGAAGATGGTTGATTCTGATTTTCTACAATTCACTTGATGTTTAACCTTTTTTGTTCTAAATGTAGGCGGTCGGTTGCACATGCTAAGCATCTGTGTTGTGAGTCTCCGAGTAGCCATTTATTGCATAGACCTGGGTAATAAACATGCTACATTCAGGCATTTACAAAGCCTGAATACCATACAGGCTTTTTGCTAACTTTTCGTTGTTTTTTTCTTCTTTGCTTGCATTTAGGACTTTTCAGAACTAGAAAAGAGAGATCCCCAGGAGTTAGTTGGTAAGTACTATTAAAATATTATTTTACCTCACCTTGTTGTTCTTGAACGATTGATGCTATTTTAAATGTTCATACAATTCCCTTCTCACTATAAAATCTGGCAAGGCCAATGGATAGAGGTGAAAGAAGAAAGGCTCCACAGTCTGGGCCTAACGTTTGCAACATGTATAGTAATGGACTCCTTTTTCTTCCCTGGGACCTTTTTTTCCTGCCTACTCAACATTTCTTCTTTGTTTGAGTTTGCTCAAGTACGCATGTACTTATTTGTAACTCTTCACAACCAGCTACTTTTCCTCTTTTGTATAAGAATCACACCTCTGGCAGCCATTGTTCTCATTTTTCTGTACAATAGTTTCTTTTTCATGCTTGTTCTTTCCCATTCGTCCCAAATATTCCTTCTTTCCCCTCAAACGGCTACAGAGGGCAACTGTTATCCTGCCCATCTACTATAGCATACTTTTTTTTTTTTTTCTCAAAGACTATAGATGAACTACAGAAGAACTACCATTCCACCCACTTTGTTTATTTTCTGTTTAATCATTAAGTGAACTCATTTTATATCCTTAAGTGACACTGAGGAGATTGCTGGGAAAAGTTGCTTGAGGAAAAAAAAAAGAAATCCAAATCTCTTCAGCGGCTTTCTACTCCCACAGATTAATATTTTCTTTCTATAAATGAATTTATCCTTCTTCCTGATGAAGGAATCAAAGACCCTAACAAGTTATCTATAATTTAGGAAGAATAATGGGTACCACACGGAGATTTTATTTGCGCTTATAAAAATTCTCTGAGTATTATTAAGGTGATATACAAGAGTTGGGAAAGGAACATTATCAAGAATTGGTATTAAAATATGTTGATTTCATTGTATATCCCTGAATCTACGAATAAGTTAGTTAACTGTATTTCTGTTGCAAAATGTATGCTTGATTTGCACATTGATGCTCCTGATATGTTTGCTTTGCTGCTACCAGAAAGTAAGAAAACTTGCTCTGCTTTGCATAAGATTAAAAGTTTTGGATTGAGAAGAATGCCAGTTTAAAATTCATTGCTCCCTATTGTTCCTGCAAAGGTTTTTGTGTACATTGAATACTTAAGTGCAGTACTTCAGCAAGGCATAAGTTGGAGAGACAATTTCATTTTGCGAAAGACTGACTGTCCCCTGGTTTTTTTAGCACATTCCTTCATTAATATTACCTATTAAAAACTTAGGTATAAGCATAATTTTGCAATATAGTTAAAGCAGAAGACCATTTCAACGTGAGAGATATGCACAACACTCTCGTATTTTTTCTTTTACAAGCTGGAGCATGTTTCCTTCAAAAATTAAATGTTTAGGCTTTTGTTTTATGTCTGGCTTTTACTACAGTCAGGTTTTGCGGTTGTTGGTTTTTTATGCAGATACCCATACTGCTTGAGGCAGTTTACATGATGATTTCTACTCATTTTACACCTTACATAGCAATCCTGTAAGGTAGATTGCTCTGAGGGAAGAGGGGCATCCCAAAGCTATCCAGCGAAGTCTGTGGCTAACCCGAAGTCTTCAGTCTATATCTTAACAGTCCAGTCCAACCCCACTTAATGAACACTATAATGAATTAGTTCTCCCCACCACCACCGCACTCCTTTTAATTATTCTTCCAACCATATACAGATATACACCTATACTTTAATATACATATATTAACTGAACTACTGGCACTGGTGCCACAAGTTAAATGCCATCTTCCAAACACAAGACTCATTGAGGAATGGCAATGATGGGAGATTAGAGCCCAACACATTAGATTATAGCATGATCAGTGACTCGGTAAAAATATGAAAAAGAAAAAGGGATTTCAGAACTGCCACATAAATTGAGGGGAGGGGAAGGCAGAAATAGATAGGAGTGAGGCATAGCAGAGCATGAATGAATCAGTTTTCATAACATAAACACAGACACTTGAAAATAATTGATGGCCCTGGAATAAAGAGAAAAATTAAAGTTTTAGCAAGTTGCCAGAGGAGAAAAATAGTAGATAAGAGTGTTAGCTGAACAGGCACTTGATTTGGGCAATGAATGTGTGGTTTGACTTATGGGAGATCTTGGAGAAATAACTTTGAAATCATTTATCTGAAGTTAATTTGCAGAAGGCTAATTGGCTTGCTTTCCCTTGAAACATGGGCAGCTCCCACTCCATGGAGCAAAAGGCAAGTTTCAGTCTCATTGTATGCCTTCTGTAAAGTGAGATGTATATTTTTACAATATATTGCCGTAATGATTTACAATAACTTTTTAGGAATCATTTTATGATTGGCTGCACCTAGATTGCCCATATCTAGCATGTTTAACCATTCATAAAATGGTTGGGAAGTTTTGATATAGAAGTGAAAACATACCCTGTTCTTCTGTGCTTTTGCAAATGCAGACAATACAATCACATTTTATAGCATGGACCTGGATAATGGTGCCTTTTCTGCAACACATGTTGCAGAATTTCTGGTACTCTACTATAGGGATGACATGCAAAAATAATCAACCTTATTTTGCTTTAGGAAATTATGAAAAACGGAACTATTCTCAATGTTGCTATGTCCATTATTGCATATCTATTGATTGTTTCTATGATTTTTATTGAATGGTTTTAATTTTCTTATGATTGCTTACTTGGATGTGTAATTGTATTGTTGATGTTTTGTTACTGCTGTAAATTGTAAGCTGCTGACAGTCCTTTGATTGGAATAAATAACTAGTGGGTTGCTACACAGAAAGGCTTTCTCCGAGGAAACAGTCGATTTCAAATGGTTGCGGTAAACCTTGTTCATCGTTTTCATCCATCCATAGAGGAAAAGATGGAAAACTAATGAAACACTCAGTTTTCAGAAAATATTGTAAAGGCATAATATGATTTCCCTGTGAGGCCCAAGGAAAGATTTGTAGTTGATTTGATTAGAAACTGCACCCTACTAATGGGTGCCAGAAGTACAGGTAGTGCTCAACGTACAACCATATTCGAAGTTAAAACAGCACTGAAAAAATTGACTTAAGACCAGTTTTCACTGGTCTTAACAACCATTGCAGCATCTCCACGGTCACATGATCAAAATTTGAAAGCTTAGCAACTGGTTCGTATTTCTGACAGTTGCAGTGTGTCCCAGAGTCATGTGATCCCCTTTTGCAACCTTCTGGCAAGCAAAGTCAATGGGGGAAGACAGACTCACTTTACAACCGTGTTGTTAACAAGTACAGTGATTCACTTAACATTTGTGGTAATAAAAGTCGTAAAATGGGTCAAGACTTAACAAACTGCCTCTCTCAGAAACAGAAATTTTGGACTCAATGGTGGTTGTAAGTTGAGGACTACCTGTACCAATAAGATATTGAAGTCTTTTTGGGAGAAATGCAAGATGATACAGCTGTAGAGTTTCTTTAAAAGCAGGGAAGGTTTTGTGTCTTTGAATCAGTCTTGACTCCTGGCGACTGCCTGGGCAAGTTCCTGTAGTTTTCTTAGCAAGGTCTTGGAACTACAACAAGATGTACTGTATTCTTTGGAGTATAAGACACACCTTCCCCCCCCCCCCCAAAGAGGGTGAAAATCGGAGTGTGTTTTGTACACTGAATACAGCGTTTTTGGCCTCCCAAAACCCTGCCCCTTTAGCAAAAATGGACATGCAGAGGGTTTGGGAAGCCTGCAAAGTGCTCCTGGGAACTGGGGAGGGAAAAAATGAGCAAAAAATGGGCTGCTTTTTGCTCATTTTTGGGGGGAGCAGCCCCCAAGAGCACTTGGCAGGCCTCTCAAACTCTCTGCACGCCTCATTTTTCCCAAAAAAACGAGGCATGCAGAGGGTTTGGAAGGCCTGCAGAGTGTAAAAACTTTTTTTAAAAAATTTACCTCTTCAAAATCTTGCTGCATCTTATACTCTGAAAAATTCAGTAGTTTTCTTAGCAAGGTCTTAGCAAGGTTTACCATGGCCTGCTTTCCTAGGGCTGAGAGAGAATGACTGGCCAAGTTACCCAGCTGGTTTTGGGCTTAGATGCAGCTAAACCTCATGGTCCCCCAGCTTCTAGCCTGGTGTTTTAGCCCCTAGAAAAGATTCACTAATGTTAGGCAGTGTTCTGCCAATAAAGCAAATCTCTGCAGTATTAAGCCGATTTCCTATACTGCTGATGTTGAAATATTTAGTGATTCCTTTCTAACTCCAGTCAAGTCCCAGCTTATTAAAGTGGCTTGCATTGCGTTAGTCAAACCTTTTGTCAAAGCCATAGCTGCAAGGTATGGATAATTATTTATTTTGCAAATGTGCTGGTTGGACTCATAGGGTGAGTCATGTCTAGAGTCAACATCCTGGATTCCCAACGTGGTATTCTTTAGACTGGAAAGCAGCAAGGGTACACACCCTGGCAGGAGTTGCAACCAGTGTCACTGATTGGGCTTCCAACAAAAGTAAAATTTCATCTTTGCCAAAATCGCATAATGAAGAATATATAATTGCATCCTGGCATTGTGCTCCTTTTCAAAGGAAAGATACTGGAGTGAATTACCCTTTGTTTTCTTCTTTTTCTATACTGTAATAATCTTAGGCGTAAGCATCCAGTTGATTTAAATACCCATACAGATGCTTTGCTTACCCCACTAATTGCTTTTTAAGATATATATTATAACCTTTTTCTCTCTTTGATTGTCTTTCTCTTAAAGGACTACTATGTTACCTAGTATGCTAAATTGAGTCAGAAAAACCCGGCACCGATTCACCCATTGGGCCACCTAGAGTGGCTTGAGGCACCCATTAGAAAATGAGCATAGAATACACCATACTCAAGAATTATTACCTGCTGTTTAGTCTTTGCTATTTGATTGTTAAGTCACTCTCCAAGCAGCACACTATTTCTGTGTGATTTCTCTGAACATGTCTTCTTCATTTTTTAAAATGTAAAATGGTAGTAAGGAGAAGTTTTATACACATCTAAAGCTTTTGTTTACAGGTGGCACACAGTAAATATATATTTAAGTTCTCCATTCTCCATTGATTTCAGTGTAGGCTAAGTAATACATTCAGGATTTTGCCCTTATGAAATTTTTTGAAAACCCCCATCTTATCCCAGGTGTTGAACTCTTGTCTAATCTCCAAGATCAATAAACATCATTTGTGTTTTGCTTTTTGCCTTACTGGCCCCTATTGAAGTGCAGTTCTTGATTAAAAACAATTGCCCCGACTCTCAACAGCAGTAGCTGTAAGTCTGTAGCTTTTGTTGTCAGGAGCTTCTGGAATCAGTTCGCGTTTCTCTGGAGATGTTGGCATGATTTCTTTTTCTCATAAAAACACATTCTCTGGAAATGTCAAAGAACATGTCTTTGTCACTTGTGACTGCTGGAGAATTCAACCCTGCATACCATCCTAAAAGAAAATATAATTGAGGAATTGTTCCAATTATAGCATCTTCAACAAATTTCCAAAGCTTGTCAGTAGAACAGAAACTCAGATAAATATATTGCCTATATATCACAATGGAGGCCTGGCTGAGAGTCACTATTAGTAAGCTACATACAGAATTGTGGCTTTACCTTTACTTAGGTTTTTTTTTCCACAGACAGCAGATAAAGATAATAAAGATGCAATGTACCAGGAGGCTCAGTGATTAGTACTATGAGAATGGTAAAAACGAATGAAAAGAGGTGAACTGTCCCACCCTATCATGTTCTTTATAGTAACAATTGAAAATTCAGCAAAAACATTTGCTCACAAATGAACTTTTCAGACTACAGGCAGAGCCTCATGCCGAGGGGAGAACTAGAGTGCAGTATACAATGCTGCCTTGGAATAATACACTTAGAAAAGCAGTCATTTTTTCTGTTGTCAATAATCTATACACAACCCTGCTGAATATTTATTGGATTATGCCTTTGCAATGTGTCTTAAATGAGGAATGTCAACAAACATCTTGTAGCATCTTGAGGCTTTCGCATTTTAGTCCAACAATCACACCCTTGATTAACAAATGACAGGGAAAATACACAAACAGGTTGCCTATATATGGAAAAGCTTCTGAATTGACCATCTGTCAAATTGAAGGCTGTTTAATTTATGTATTCATTAAAAAAATTTAATGAATTGGATGACTGCAGGCAGCTTACAAAATTATAGGTGATGAAATGCAAATTTTGGCTATATGACAACCCCACTAGTCCCGATCCCTACAATATTCTGTTAGTATGAACTGCAGCTTCTACCAACTTTAGCCAAAGTGTCCAATAGGAAGTGGAGATTTTGAAAATTATAGTTATATGCAGAGAGAAGTGTATTGTATGCGTGCTTATTTGTCAATTAACTTACTTTCCAGATTTTAGGAACCACTTGTTTGGATTATCTATTGTTAATTTCACAATGCAACTTTTACAAATAAACTTAATTTGCTGTAACTTCTAATTCTGATCACCTCTTTTCTTTCTAGCTTCTTTCTCTGAGCGGGTGAGGAACATGTTACCTGATGAGATCAAAATCCCCCCAGAACCACAAGGCAGATGTTCCAACCACTTACAGGTAAGACTTTCCTTGAATTTTTTCCCCCATTTTTCTAATCACTAAGATCTCCTGTATTTAATCACCATCCTAATCTGAGATTCTGTAAAAAAAAAAAATCTGTTTCAGGAACCTTGAACAAAGGTCTAACCATGGACATTTTCTTTCATATTTACTTGTGTTATAATATTTTTATAATTGTAAAGAGATCCTGTCTGTCAGAGGCTATTAAGCCAAAAGATGCTGTTGTCACTTGACACTCACATATTCATCCTGATTCTTTTTAACACAAAGTGGGCTGAAATCATTAACAATATTTAAAGCAACCCCCTATTGGTATGGGATTCTTAAGAACACTCTTTGAAGAGGGAAGAATGTATCTGTGTATCAAGGTATCTGGGGGTTTTTTCCTTCCAAGATAAGCAGTTGCATACTGGACTCTTAAGAGACCTTTTACATATATTAAGGAAGTGTTTGCACTTTCAGACACGCTGCGCTCTAGATATACTTTTTTTTACAGCTTAAGCATCATGTTCTTAGTTTTATCAACCAAAATTTCTGTTAATGTGTGACCATGCATAATTATAATTATAGCTACTCTATTTAAATTTTTAAGTTCAACAATTATCTGTAGAAGTGCAGTCTAGTTCACACACAATACATTATGAATATTATACTGTTGCACTGTAATTAAAATGGGGTTGGGGAATCTGTGGCTCTTCAGACATTTTTGTACACAAACCCAAAATTGCACTAGCTAACATAGCCCATAATGAGAAGATGCTAAGAACTTTAGTTCTTGAGAACCATTGACCTTGTCTTCTGAGAATACCTGGATTGTCATTCAAAACATCTGGAATGTACTAAATTCTGTATCTTTCATCTCTTGTTTTTTTTGGGGGGAAAGTGTCAGTTTACCTTCTATTTCAATACTATATACCTGACCATTGTCATTTCTTTTTATTATACTCCTATATTTTTCCTCTAGGACAAAATACAGAAGCTATATGAAAGGAAAATCAAGGAAGGTATGGACATGAACTTGATAATTCAAAGGAAAAAAGAGTTTCGAAATCCCAGGTAAGTAGTGGTCTGGGAGCACATTTGTAGGCCACCAAGATCAAAACTTAAGTGAATGCCAAATGTTCATACAAGGCCTTCACTGGGATCATAATATTGACATAATAAGCTCCAACTCTCACATTTATATGCAACAGTGAAGACTCAGAGTCCAGAAGTATATACTGTACTACTACTTAAAGAATATCTGTGGACTCTTCATGAGTTGGGGTTGGACTGAAGGGAGAACAGTTTTAGTTTCTGGAACTGGCTAAAGATGACTACAATTGCTTTTCTATGTAGAATAAACTTGGTCAAGCTTTAAGCTTGATGAAAATATGCAAACTGGTTGATGCTTGGGTTCTCCCTTGCTCTCCCCCCATAAAATTTCCTCTATAGCAGGCAGGTACCACCCGCAAGAACCGCATGTGGCCCTGGACAGCTGGTAATGCAGCCCCACCTGATCATAATAAAAAAATATTTTAGAAAAAAGAAAGTTGTTATTTGTACATTCATCTTTACTCAGTGTAGCCCAGCCAAGCCAAAAGGTTGGACAGGCTGCTCTATAGGGAGATTAAGCAAGCCATGTAAACATTCTGTCCTCTGAAATACCATTCCCTACAAATGATTGAGGGCTTATTCTTAATCATTCCCCCAAGTTCAGTTAAATGGTTGCCTGTGCGTTTTGTAGGCAAGAGATTTGGAACATATCATCTGTAGAAGTGGAAGGGCAATAGTAGATAGCATTGTATGGTCATGGAAAGTTTCAGCCTTGATTTCCTCTTTCCTTCTTCCACGGACCCCTGAGAAATAAATTAGACGTTCTTTTTAGTGTGTTGTTCAAGCTTCCTGAAAATAATATAACTTAATATAATGCAATATCAATTTTGAGCATAAATATGTCTTAATGCACACTGGTTTACTCCAAGCCAGCCAGAAACTATTCAGTGACTTCAAATGGGACATAGAATAATGGAAATAATACGTTGCAATGCTTCATTTCAGCATCTATGAGAAGCTGATCCAGTTTTGTGCAATTGATGAACTTGGTACTAATTATCCAAAGGTAAGTACATTTAAAAGACTGGGTCAACCACAACTTTTTGTAGATATTTTGTTGGTTATAAAAAATAAATTCTTTCCCACATAGCTTGGAGGATTATATTCTTTTCTGACTAGGAGCAGCTTCCTATTTTGTGGCATGAGAAAAAAAAAGTATTGCAAAACTGGAGCACTTATAGTAACTGAGGAAAAGGGGCTGTATTTGTATCTGATATATTGTAAATATACAAATAGGCACTATCTTCACCATTCTGCCATTATTAAGAATTACTCTTCTTATAGCTAGGATAAATAAATAAATAAATAAAGCAAGCAAGCAAGCTGAAGCTTTAGAACCATTGCTTCTCAGAATTTGTGGTCCATTATAATTCCCACTCTCAAAGCACAATTTGATATATTCACTGCCTTGAGTTACTATGTATGTATGTGTGTGTGTATGTATGTATGTGTGTTACAACCCCTGGTATGCCTAAATATGGGAGGAAGCTCACTACTCCCTCTTTCTGTCCTTCGGCTCATCACAGAAGACCATGCAGGCAGAAAACCATATTTTTATTTTTAATGTTGCCTTTTTTATATTTGTGTTGTATTTGTACTGATAAAGGGAGACTAGTATAGATCTCTTTCGAGCTAATTAGCTCTCATCAGCTAGCCATAATAGTTCAAATCCCATAGTTCAAATCCCAGTAAGGGTATGGCTAGCTGATGAGAGCTAATTAGCTCGAAATAGATCTATACTAGTCTCCCTTTATTTATTTATCAGTACAAATACAACATATATATATATATATATATGACAAGATTAAAAAACAGCACAATCTTTTATGACCGGGTGAGTCTAGTTTTTATCCGTTTAAAAACATCCATAAATCCATAAGCTATTCTTAACTAGGATGTGAAGTCAGGTTTTTTTTATTTCTTTATGTATTGCATAATTTAAAATCTACATATGTAACATGAATTTTTTCTGTTTTCTTTTAGGACATGTTTGATCCTCATGGATGGGCTGAAGATTCATATTATGAGGCACTAGGTATTGAAGATTTTTCTTCCATGCTTTCTCTAGATTTCTATATTCTAGTAAAATGGAGAAAACGTGTGGTTAAAATAATGCATCTTCTTTGTATGCTCTCTGTTTTTCAAAGAGCTCAAAGCATTAGTTATGGCTGTTATTTTCTCTTTAGGTAAATTAGAGGAAACTAACAAATGTTTTTAATAGATAAGGTTTGATGCTGAAAATATTGAGATACCACTTCTTTTTACCCACATATTTAAATCTGTTGGATGTATTTACTGTTATGTGGCTCTCTTTTCAGCAAAAGCACAGAAAATTGAAATGGACAAGCTAGAAAAAGCCAAGAAAGAGCGAACAAAGGTATCTGTTACATTTTGGAATGTAAAAAATTAAAATGTTGCATTCCCCAGGTTGCACTTTGATAAATCTGCAGTTAATTAAATTAAGCAAATTAGACATTCTTTTCTTGACCAAAGATGACAGATATTTCAAGTATTCCAAATGCATAGATAAGGATGAGAAGTAAGTATGGAGATATATAGTCATGTTTCTATTCCCAATAACCTGGCACTTTCCAACTTTATTTATATTTGAGTGTGTGTACAGCTAGTTCTCGACTTACAGCAGTTCGTTTGGTGACTGAAGTTGCAATGGCACTAAAAAAAGTGACTTCTGACTGTTTTTCACACTTACAACCATTGCAGCATCCCCCAGCTCCTGTGATCAAAATTCAGATGCTTGGCAACTGACTCATGTTTATAACGGTTGCAGTGTGCCGAGGCCATGTGATCACTTTATGGCCTTCTAACAGCAAAGTCAATGGGGAAACCAGGTTCACTTGAAACCGTGTTACTAACTTAACTGTGGCAAGAATGGTCATAACATTAATAGATGTCTTGCTTAAAGACAGAAATATTGGACTCAATTGTAGTTACAAGTTGAGGATTATCTGTATATTTGTATCTATAGCTTTATAAAACAATTCCTTGTGCTAAGGAATTGTTTACCTCAGAACCAACCTGATCATCCTCCTGTAGAACCCAGTATATTTAGCTAGTAAAGGCCTGAATTTAGTGTATATTATCCAAGTAGTTAACAAGATATACATGAGGGTTTCTCAGTAGCATGTTTGGATCTTGGTTCTTTTCACAGCCAGTCAAATTGTTCCTTACATTGTGTTGTAATTGCATAATTCTGTGATTTGCCTCCTTCCTGCAATGATCTTGGACTTGTCGAAGTATGATGAGATTGTTGGGATTTTCCCAGCCACTGATTTGCCCTTGTTGATGCAAATTGTTAAGATTATGCTTGAAGAGACATACCTTCTAGAAGTTCTAATTGCCTTATGTTTTTACTGTCAAATAGTATGAAGTTCTAATTAATTAATTGTTTTAAATCTCTTTTATTCTAATTGAGAGAACTAGTATTTAAATAAGATCGAATAAGAAAATGGAGGAGACCCCCTCTTGTCTGCTATTCATGAAGAAAAATCATTATTTCCTGATAAATAGATGAGTGCTCATGCATTGAATCTCTGTGATCCTGCCTGGATTGAGAACAGGAACAAAGATGTGTTCTTAATATATATATATTTTGGGGGGGGGGGGTTCCTTAATTCCTTTGGGTAAAATCAGAAGCACAGTATAATGGTCCTTCCTTTTTTTTTCTAGATTGAATTTGTTACAGGCACTAAAAAAGGGACAACAAATGCTCCTTCTACAACCACCACAACAGCTAGCACTGCGGGTGGAGGTAAGTAAGAAGTCTAGATTTGAATTTTTGTTCTTCTTTATTTGATGAAGCCCTGCTTCTTCATTTGTCCATCACTCTTTCAACATTGTGCATCTTGATCACTGGTCAACCAAGTGATGTTGTTATGCTCAGTGTCTGGAAGCTATTTAAGTTACCGTACTTTTCGGAATATAAGACGCACCTTTTTCCCTCAAAAAAGAGGCTGAAAATCTGGGTGCGTTTTAGGAACACTCTACAAGCCTCCAAAGGGCTATTCGTGCCCTTAAAAAAAAAACACACGGGCCCGTTTTTGCAAAAAACAGGCCGTTTGGGGAGGTTTGCAGACTGCAAAACCTTTTTTTTTTTAATTTGCCACTTCAAAACTTTGGTGCGTCTTATACTTCAGTGCGTCTTATACTCCGAAAAATACGGTACATAGTCCTGTTCAAGACTAGCATTCAGTGTAGGAGTCTTCCTGGACTTCACAGCCTCTGTTAAATTATCACATGAGAACTGTGGACCGGAGGGCCTTCTACAGGTTCATGGCCTTCAGATTCATCTGGGATGCTGCAAGTTGTACCCTTTCCTGGACTTGAAGTCGCTTCTCATGATCACTCAGGTCTGGCCATTTAAGAGATCGCCTCTGTCCTGTTATTTTTGCTTGCCTCATAAGATCTGACACAGTTGGATGTGCTTTGTGTCCTAGCTATTAAGCACTGTCATCCAGAAGGTGCATCTTTTCTGTTGTAGTGCTTGCCTCCTGTAACCCCAGGGATTGGGCCACCCTGACCCTACAGGTCTTTATACATTTTTCAAAAACTGGGCATTGGCCCCAGGCTGCAGGATATGATAGTGATGTGCCCATTTGATATGTATTGTTGCTTTGGGTTCTGATGCTTATTTCCCCCTCTTACTTTCTTTATGAGTTTTTGCTGTTTTTAAAAGTCAGCTTTGAGTTGGGCACTCTTATAAATCTAAAGAAATAAACAAGGTTTCCATTGATAGAGTATCCATGAAACTTTATAGCAATCATTTGTTAGTCTCAAATGTGACGATAATGTTATTGAATTGGACACCTCACTTGAGATTAATGATTTCCCCAACAGCATTTTGAAGTGGAATGGGATGACTTTGAAAGCATTTTACTTTGGAGGGAAAGTAAATTTGTGATGAGGAGAATTTTGTCTAACCAAGCCTGCTGAAATTCATGCTTTCTTTCAATACACAGATGCACAGAAGAGGAAAAGCAAATGGGATTCTGCCATTCCTGTGACAACAATAGCTCAGCCCACCATTCTCACAACCACTGCAACGTTGCCGGCTGTTGTAACTGTAACCACCAGTGCAAGTGGCTCCAAAACAACAGTGATTTCAGCTGTTGGCACCATAGTGAAAAAGGCAAAACAGTGACAGGCGCAGTAAAGAAACTGATTTGAGTGACTGAAGCTTTTTTTTTCAAATTTGACTGACACCAAAATCACTGTCTTTGAAATACAGATGGACAATTTTTTTCCTGATGTGGAAATGAAAGGCTGTTTGGAAAAAGGAAAAAGACGAGTGGACCGTCCTATGTATAATGGAATTTTTCTGTGGAAAAAAAAAATTCCTAAGCTTTGCTACGACTGCGCCCTAAAGTACTGTGTGCAATGCAGTGTCGCCGTGTCCTTGTTATGCTTCATTGAAAACTGTATTACGATTGTCACTACCTTAGGATCTTCATGGAGTGTGAAGAAAAACTGTACTGAGTTGACCATTTAGTAACTTTTTTTTCCTGTTTGCCTCCAAGAATTATAGGCAACATTCAATACTCCCGTCAAAAGTTTAAGAAGAAAAAGAGTATGTGACAATTCAGTTTCATGGAGGTCATCTTATGGACTAAGATGAGTTATTCCCATGCAATCCATTTAGATTAAATGTCATAAATCAGGAACTGGAACATTTTGAAAATTGAGACTTCATATTAGTAGCCCTTCTTGTCTTTGGGGGATCTTGGTGCAGATCTGAACGCAACTGATAGGAAGGTTTATGTGAACAAGAAATCAAATAGAATCTCTCTATGGTGGCATTTTTGTTAGAGTTCTACATAAACATTTTAGATGTCTTTTGTGTATGTGTGATAGTAACGAAGGTTTCAAATACAGATGTATATAACTTACTGATTTCAGAACAGAATTTTCCAGTGACTTCCAGAACATTCTGTTCTCTCTCTGGACAATGCTGATCCTCCTCACAAACCATGCCATTTCGGGGGCAATTAGGCAGTTTCAGAAGTAAATCCTCTGAATCACTACCTATGTTCCCTACTTTCAAACTACGTAATTGTACAATAATGCCATTTTCACCACTGTAATTACAAAAATGCTATCATTTTAAATGTGTATAAGCTTTCTTACAGGTTTGACTTAAATGTTGGAATATAAAAACAACTTTTGAAAATGCGTCTCATTTTTATTGCTGCCATTTGTTTTACATTACATTAGCTGTCAAATATATATCACACTTCAGAGCATCCAGGGAATGTTGAATTTCATTGGATGAGTTGGGGAGGGGGAGCATTAAAGCTGAAAGTGTTCAGCCAGGTTTTCTTCATTCCAACAAAAATAAACTCAATGCTATACATTTAAAATACTTATAGGAGAATAAAGGGCCTCCTTTAGGCCAATCATCTTGTTTTTTCTTTCAACCATTTGGGCCTCCTTGAAATCCTTTATGCAAGCCGCAAGTGGATAGTACCTTCCTGCCCAAGTTCCTTAGTAATTACAGGTAGTCCTCGATTTACAATGGTTCATTTAGTGACCGAAGTTACAATGGCACTGAAAATACTGACCTAAGACCATTTTTCACACTGACAACCATTGCAGCATCCCAATGGTCACGTGATTTACATTCAGATGATTGACAAGTGACTTGTATTTATGACCGTTGCCATGTTCAGAAGACATTTTACGACCTAACAAGCAAAGTCAATGGGGAAACCAAATTCACTTAACAACCATGTTACTAATTTAACAACTGCAGTGATTCACTTCACAAATGTGACAAGAAAAGTTGTAAAATGAGAAATTCACTTAACAAATTTTTCACTTAACAAAAATTTTGGACTCAATTGTGGTCGTAAGGTGAGACTATCTGTATTATTAGTTTGTGATATTAATTAGTAGAACTTAGAGCATCCTTGACATTACAACAAATAGCTGTTGTTAGCGTAATCCTTCTCTAATTCCCTTCTAGAATATTTGACATTGGAGGCCCTCACTGTATCTTGAGACAGCATATTTATTTGCACAAGGTTCCTTTTTATTTTCCCATATCTATGGTGGATTATCCTGGAGTTTACACTTAAAGAAATGTTCAATTAGATTGACATTTTCCATTTGTACAATACTGGACAATGTAAGTAGTTAGGTCATTGTTTAGAGATACCAGATCCCTCAATGCCTTCAACAATGTACGTCCAATGTACTGGGAATTAAAAATTCTGGGAAATATTCAGAGATGTAGCTACCTTTAAAATAGCCCATGTTGAACTATATAGCGCAGTCAGACCTCAGCACTTGACTGCAGGAAATGTTTTATGACATTTTGTCTTCTATAACATGCTTTGTGATAATTTTTTTAAGTCAGAAATTGTTTTGTAAAATTTGCCAAATTTCAATTTCCATGGGTCTCATGATTTTGGATGCATTCTGCAAGTCAGTTCAGTTGAGACACCTTGGTTGAAAACGTATTGCCCTATGATGCATCATTTCACCCAGTTAAAGATTACAGATACAAGAGTTTTAGTAGTATATTGATAAATGCTTATATCGATAAATGCTTTTGGCCATGCTGTGCATGGGCAAAAACTCTGTAGGCTCAAAAACTCTACAAGTTTTTGCTTTCCAATAATTATGCCTGGATAGGCTTGTTAGAAGAATTCAAAAACACTAACAAAAGAAATGCAAACATGCAACCACAATTCTGCTTTGAATCAAAAAGTTTATTTTTCCACGGTTAGTTCAAACATGAAAAATGCCAGAATGTTATATTAGTACTTCAGTAAGACTGTACCTGCTTGGGTGTATTGCAATACGGGCCAGAGATTGCAGCTAAGTCCAATGAGGAGCAGCTGCCATCAATGGCATCGACCTGATCACAAACCCATCATTTTTATACCTTTTTCACATCTCGGTTCCTATGGGATATCACCTGAGTAACTTCCTCTTTTTGCAGGGACAATTGCCCATCTAAGATTTCCTATCCCCTGCACTTTCACTTCCTCGTTCACTTGATGTTCCAGGCAGTTTCCGCATACCCCCATGTAGATTTGAAATTCTCAGACACCTATTACTTTCAGTTCCTCATTTCCCATCATCTCATACTTCCTATACTAAATATATCTACATCAAGTACAGACTTTTCACGAGTCAGCACATTTGGAAATATTAGTCTGATATATTTTGCAATTATATTAATTTAAAACCTTAGTTCAGCAAGGCCTGCAAGCTCACTCCTAGGCCTATTGCCTGCAACTTTCCAATGGATATTTTTCTCCCCTCGCAGGCTTTAATCTGAGGTTGCCTAGACTGCTTTTAAATTTAGCATTACCATATTCTTCGCAGTATAAGACACACTGGAGTATAAGACGCACCAAGATTTTGACGAGACAATTTTTAAAAAAAAGGTTTTGCACTCTGCAGACTTCCCAAAAAATGGCCCGTTTTTCGTGAAAACGGGGCCATTTTTTTTTCAAAAAAAAAAAGGGCATGCATAACCTTTAGGAGGCTTATAGAGTGCTCCTGGGGGCTGGTGAGCCATTTTGGCGAAGGGGGCAGGGTTTGGGGAGGCAAAAATGCTGTATTCAGTCTATAAGACGCACACAGATTTTCAGCCTCTTTTGAGAGGAAAAAGGTGCGTCTTTACTCCGAAAAATACAGCACCTTAGTCAGTCCCTGTTTCCAAATTTTAATTCTTTTCACCATCCCCGTTTTTTACTTTTTCTGTGAGAATTTATCTGTTTTCCTCCATAAGCTTGCACACAATAAGCTCAGACGTCTAGCAAAAGGCTATTTATCCTTTCCCTGACAGCCTGCAATGAGGGGGAAGAAGAAAGGCATAAAAACTGTCAAGAAAAAATAAATCGGGTGTCAAGAGGAAGTGAAAAAAGTGGCTTTCTTCAGATGCACCCCACTATTGAAATACACTGAAATTGTAAGTATCAAAAAGAAACAATGAAATAATGTGTGTCTTATATATTACCGTCACTGGAGAATGCCTCTCCTGACTGGAATGATACATGCTGGAACTTGATTAAACCTAGCACATTTAAAAAAGAAGGGTATATAAGTTACCTCAGCAATTCAGGTTGAACTGTCTGTGTTTTTATGAGGGTACAAAGAAGAGTAAGTACATATAACCTCCGTTGCAATAACTACCATCCTATTTCTGTCCGGGTATAGTTCAAGTTAATGGGGAAAAATGCCGATTTTGCACAACTCTGCAAGTTTTCCCCTATTCTCCTGTCTCCACTGACATCAATATAATGTTCGTAGAGATTAAATCAAAGAGTTACTGAGGGAGGGCCTCCTCATCCATGAACTTGTTTTTATGCACTGATTGCCCTGGTCATACTTTTGTGTCCAACCCTGCAAACATTTCCAAAGCTTTTACACGTTCCTTCCTCTGCCAATTTTAAACCACTCCTTTGTATAAAGTTAACTGCAGGTTGGTCTCGAATAGATTTATTTTGCTGAGAGAGAGAGAGAGAGAGAGGGAGAGAAATTCTGCATTTCTTTATATAAGGAACCGGGTGGAAACTTATGTAAAAAATGAATACCCGTGGGCATAGCACTCTTATTTGTATTACAGCAAAATTCAAAACAACATGAAGTTGCATAGTTTTAACGAGTGGGAAAACTTCATAGAGGAATTCTCTGGGGTGCTTCCCTTTCCCCACCTAGAGTGCTTCTGTTTGACTCACATAACTTGCTTCAGCTGTTTGGATTTCCTGAAGAAGGATTAGGGCCAGACTAAATCATTCGTAAAATACTTCCAACCATTTTTGCCATAGTCTATAGTGGTCTAAAACAGGGATCTCCAAGCTTGGTAGCTTTTAAGACTTAGAACATAGAATAATAGTTAGAAAGGACCTTGGAGATATAGTCCAACTCCCTGCTTGAGCAGGAGACTCTATATCAGTGTTGGCGAACCTTTTCGGCACCGAGCGTACGCATGCACTGTTCTTTGCGCAGAAACTGGAAGACCAGGTGGCCAGTGCACATGCGTGCACTGGAAACAGAAGATCTTCTTCCTGGCATGTGCGTACATGCTGGATGGCTGCTCTTCATGTTTCCAGCGCTCCCACACGCATGGAGACCAGCTGGCCAGCGCGCCAAAACCCGGAAAGGCAATGGGTGACGGCTCACATGCCTGGAGAAATGGCTCTGCATGCCGCTTCCAGCACTCATGCCATAGGTTCACCATCACGGCCCTAGATCATTTCAGAAAAATGGTTGTCCAGCCTCTTTTTGAAAGCCTTCAGTGATAGGGCACTCACAACTTCTGAAGGCAAGCCATTCCATTGGCTAATTGTTCTTATCATTAGGAGGTTTCTCCTTAGTTCTAGGTTGCTTTTCTCCTTATTTTCCAACCATTGTTTCATATCTTCCCATTTGGTGCTTTGGAAAATAGTTTAATCCCTTCATATTTGTACGAGCCCCACAAATATTGGAACAACACTATCATGCCACCTCTAGTCCTTCTTTTCATTAGATCAGAAATACCCAATTCCTGTAGCTGTTTTTCGTACATTTCAGCTTCCAGCCCGCTAATCATTTTTGTTGCTCTTCTCTGCACTCAGTCTCAACATCTTTGTATGGTGGTGACCAGGATGCAATCTTCCGAGTATGGTCTTACTAAGGCTATGTAAAGTTGTACTAGGACTTTACATGAACTTGATTCTATCCCTCTATTAATGCACCTTAGGACTGCATTGGCCACCACACACGGGTAGCTCATATTTAAATGATTGTCCACTAGGACTCCACTTGTGGACTACATCTCTCATACTGGCTGGGGAAATTTGGGAGTTGAAATCCACAAGATTTAAAGTTGCCAAGTTTGGAGACCCTGGTCTAAAATCTCAGAACTGCACTGTTTTGTTTGAACTGAGATAGATTATAAATAAAATGTTTTGGAGCTGTCATTTTGTGAACAGTGCCTAAAGCAAACTTCCACCACTTTGGGCCACTGCATTTCAATTATTTTATGGTTATGACTCTCAGAATCCCTAGCCAGCAAGGCTATCCATAAAATAGTAGTCCAGGGAAAGTGACTGAAAGTGAGAAGTATTTTCTTGGAGGACAAATCGCCTTTTCTCAGTGTATCTTACCGTAGTAATTGATGAGTTGCCTTTTTGTGATAACTCATCTTCCTCATCAAATTTGACACTATACAAATTTCTAACTACAAATCACCCTTTTGTATAAGGATAGTATGTTTTTCTGGTTGCTGCTGCCTACTTTGTTCTTATCTCTAGACTGCAAACCCTTTCAGACAGAGCCTATGACCACTTCTTGGTGGAGGGTCACTGACAAGTCACTATGATTACATTTGGATGACACATTAACGATACAGTCTGTGATTAGATGTGAATGTGCCTGATCAAGCCATCTGGCTACCTGTGTCCTACCACCTTTGAGGTTATGCAATTCAGCATTATCTACTGCTGGCTTACTGAAGAATTACTTGGTACTTTGCTTTCAACCCTTGCAAACTATGGAAGGAACTTAAAATGATAGGTTATGCTAGCATCACTCTGACGTTACCATTAGAGAAAAAACCCAAAGTGCTAAAACAGAAGCAATTAAGACATCAACTCATTTTGCCTGAGCCACTCGTCATAAAAACTAAAAACCAGACCGTTAAGAACGAGAAAATTAATAACTTTCAAAATGTTTAAAGGATCTAAAAGAAAATAAGCAGAGAGGTAAATTACTTCTTAGGAAAGAATTCCATAAATACGGTTCCACCTTTGGTAAATCCCTGTCCATGCCTGCCGGCTTGGCTATCAAAGCCACCAGGCATATGAGCAGCAGCCCTTCGGCAGCTCTACAAACAACATGGCCAGATGAATAATTGCTATTTATCAAACAAATGCTAAGCTGGTGGGAAAACGCTACCCAAAGTGTTTTCTACCACCTCAGCTTCTCTTGTTTTTTGCTTCAGAACAGGAGGGCATACTTCTAGATCCGTGATGGTGAACCTATGACATGCGTGCCACAGGTGGCACGCAAAGCCATATCTGAGGGCATGCAAGGCATTGCCCTATGTCAGCTCCCTTCCAGAGGGCGGGGAAAGCCGTTTTTGCCCTCCCCAGGCTTAGGAAAGCCTCCAGAGCCTGTGGATGGCGAAAAATGGGCCCAACAGGTACGGTTGGAACGGGCCCGGCATCACCCACATGGATGCGTGCAGCAGCGTGCGCAGTGCACACATACATCTAACTTGCCTGCGACGCTTCCACGAGCCTCCACGACGCTCCGGATGCTTGGCGGAGCGTCGCGCAGGCGCCGAATGCAACATGCGCATGCAGGGAAGTGCCAAAGGCTTAAAGAACAGGTAAGGCGCTCGTGTGGGCCCTTTGGAGCACCATACCGGAACAGTACCTGGTGTTCCAGGCAAGCTCCGGTACGACCATACCGAGGCGTACCACCTGCAACCCACCACTCCAACAGGCCCATTGGAAGTTTTGAAACGAACTTCCGGTTTGCCTGTTGGGCCCATTTTTCACCTCCACAGGCTCGGGAGGCTTTCCTGAAGCCTGGGGAGGGCGGAAAATGAGCCCAATGGGCCTACCGGAAATCCAGAGCCTTCAGTGAGGCCTGCGCACATGCACAGGGGGGAGCACGGGGGCTTGTACATGCATGCGTAGGGGGAGGACATTGCATTATGGGTGTGGTATCATGCACATGCCCTTTTGCCACCCGAGCAGAAAAACGTTTGCCATCACTGTTCTAGATAAAGTGCCGAACTAAATTTGCAAAAAACTGAATTTGTGAAAAGCTCTGGAGTTGCAAGGATTTTGAGACATTTCAGCTGAACTGGAGTTAGTGCAACAGCACTTAACTTCTGAAATCAGATGATAACATTTAAGCCTGTTAAAAGCAACCCCTGAAACTTTTCCACTACAAAAGTTCAGGGAGCTTCACATCGCGCTTCTCAGCAACTCTTTAAAATAGCTGCTTCTATACTTCATAGTTGTAGTGTGACTCCCCCTCCCCCCCAAAATTGTATTCTCTAATGCAGTAATCCCTAACCTTTCCAGCTTGGCAGCCCTGTCCAGAGTGGAAGTGGGGGGGGGAAGCATGTGAGTGGCAGGTGTATGCGTACTTACAGCAGCACATGTGTGCACCCTCCACTCATGCGAATGGAGCTATATGCACGAGCAGAGTATTTGTGCTTGCGTGCAAAGCTCCACTTGTGCGAGTGGAGGGCATTCACATGCAAAGCTCCATTTGCACAAATGGACCTTCACACGAAAGCGCGCGTGACCTCCACTCACGGGGAATGGATCTTTGCATGTGAGCACAAGCGCCCTCCTCTCACACAAATGGAGCTTCATACATGCACACTTGCCCATTTCTCCTGAGGCCCAATTTTGAACAGGCTGCAGTTTGGAAGTGGGCTGCGGGCCGCGGGTTGGGGACCCTTGCTCTAATGCAGTGGTTCTCATCCTGTGGGTTGGGACCCCTTTGGGGGTCGAACGACCCTTTCACAGGGGTTGCCTAAGACCATCGGAAAACACATATTTTCAATGGTTGGGGGTCATCACAACATGAGGAACTGTATTAAAGGGTCGCGGCATTGGGAAGGTTGGGGACCCTTTGCTCTAACGAGTTGCCAACAAGTGCTACGTAAGTCTCCTTCAAATCCAAAAGTCCGCCCAGTTTTAATATTTTTTTTTAAACGTTCCATTTCTCTTTCATTACGTGGAATTGGTCCCTGACTTCGGATTGATGAAGCTTCAAACAATACAGGTAACCTTTGACTTACAGCAGTTCATTTAGTGACCGTTCAAAGTTACGACGGTACTGAAAAAAATGACATGGCAGTTTTTTGCCCTTATGACCATTGCAACATCCCAACGATCACATAATCAAAATCTGGATGCTTGGCAACTGGTTCATATTTATGACAACTGCAGTGTCCCTGGGTCATGTAATCATTTTTTGAGTCCTTCTAACAAGCAAAGTCAATGGGGAAGCCAGATTCACTTAACGACTGTGTTACTAACTTAATAACTGCAGTGATCCCCATTAACAATTGGCTAGAAATGGGGCGGAATTCACTTAACAAACGTCTCACTTAACAACTTAAATTTTGGGCTCAATTGTGGTCGCTACTTGTGTTGTACAAATATAATTCTACTTCCACAGCTTGCAAACTATTATTTTGTTAAGCCGGCTAATGAAAATAACGCCTGAAATTGATGCAAGAATGGCGTCATTGCTTTCTGTGTGACGGAGTGCCTTAATCAAGAGCTGAAACGATCCAGTGCAAAAAAAAAAATCCTTTCTGATTCACAAGCTCTGAAAAAGAAAGCCCTTTTTCTCCCTCCTTTCTTTTTACACCGAGAGAAATGGCCACCAATCTATTTGACTCCCTAACTTGGAGCCAATTAATATTAAGGAGCCCTGATCTTAAAATCATAGCATGAAATTGCGTGGAAGAGGCCATTTAAAACCAGGCTGCTTCTCCAATTTGCAGCCATGGGCTGCATGCAGTCCTCTGAATCCTTTTCTGCAGCCTGCAGCAACGGCTTTTGTAGGAGCTGAAGACACCACCTGACAAGATCAAAGCCCTGAGTGCTGCACCAACATGCAAACTTGGTCACCAGAAACACTCAGAGAAACCTCACCACTTTCCTCAGCTAAGCCAAGAAGACTTCCTGAAGCAGTTTGGACTTAATAGCGAAGCCATGAAACTGGTGCCCCAATTTCTCCCCCCCCCCCAGCAGTGCTAGCCTTTGTAAACCTCTGCCCCCTCTCATACTCTGTAGTGGGCACTGATCTGGAGGCAGGGCTGAAGGCTCTCTGAATGTCTGAATCAGCAGCAGAGAGGATTACTTGACCAGGAAAGATGGGCTGGAATGTGGCTCTGGGGTTGTCTTCTACCAGGGCAAGATCAGGAAAGACAGCAAATATACAAGCAAGCAAGATCTTTCTGCTAGAGGCAGGCAGGCAGGCAGGTAGGCAGGCAAGGAAGGAGGGAGGGAGGGAGGGAGGGAGGAAGGAAGGGAGGGAGGGAGGGAGGGAGGGAGGGAGGGAGGGTAGGAAGAAATGTCCTTCTGGGTTCAGTCCCAAGTGGGGAGAAAGACACTGAAAGCATGGAGACTGCTTGGAAAGATGGTTTTTAATGGTGGACAGGACCATATGGTGTGAGGTCCTGGAGGAAAAAAGGAAAGAGATGCTGAGAGTGCCCTGGTTTTATGCCCTCTCTGGGCTTTTGAATTTGAGTTTGTATTCTGATTGGTTGTAAGACTCCCATGGGCCATGCAGGGGCAACTCTGCAGCAGAAGTGGGTTGCTGCCAGTTTGACCCGGATCGGACAAACCAGTAGTAGCGGTGGTGTGAGGCTCCACCCACCCACCTGGATGTTTCTATGCATGCGCAGAAGCGGCGGGCGCGCAGTGAGCACACACAGAAGTGCACCCGAACTGGTAGTAAAAAAATTGGCAACCAACCCACCACTGCTCTGTAGGCTGTCCTAGGCTGTAGGTCAGGGGTGTCCAAACTTGGGAACTTTAAGACTTGTGGACTTCAACTCCCAGAATTCCCCAGCCAGCCATGCTGGCTGGGGAATTCTGGGAGTTGAAGTCCACAAGTCTTAAAGTCCCCAAGTTTGGACACCCCTGCTGTAGGTAGTCCCAGCTTGATTGAACCTTGCTGGATGATGTAATCTTCCCAGGTGCCATGTGGTGAGATGGGTAGAGGGCTTTGGGCAATTCCTACTATCTCTGTGCCTGAAGGAGGTAGATCTTTGTTATATAGAATAGACTGGCTCGGGTCTTAATGCTCCATTGACAAAGCGGGGGTGGGTGGGTTTCTGCCTCCCTTTTAGGGGACATATTCTGCCCTTTTAATATTTCCTAAAATATCTCATTTTTAGGAGACGGGGAGGAGGAAGAAAGGAAGGAAGGAAGGAAGGAAGGAAGGAAGGAAGGAAGGAAGGAAGAAAGAAAGAAAGACTGCGCTTCAGAAAGGGGAGAAGGGGGAGGAAACAAACCTGAGATGAGTTTCCTGGATTAAAACATCGTAGATAAAAATATTACATATCAGCTTAATAATCATGTTAAATATGAGTCTTCCGACTAATGCAAAATCTGCCAGTCAAGTGACCAAAATGAAATAGATCTGTTTATTCAGTTTCTTAGTCAGGTGTTTAAATTGATTAAATCTATGATTCAGTGTCATGGTCTTCATTTTCTCAATTTTTGACTCAATAGAGACTTTTGAATAGATTGACATCCACGGAAAGGGGGTTGCCCTGAAACCAGAGGATTACCAATTTATTTTCCCTCTTTGAATTCAACACAGTTGGAAATAAGATTTCGAAATGAAAATTAGCCAAAGGATCCAGTTTCCTTCTTTTCCCTTCCAGCACTCTTTTTTTCTACTCAAGATTTCAATCTCTGTGGTTCCTTTAGGTACAAGTCATTGGGGGAAGAAGGGCATATAATTAATGTTTCTTTGAACTTTAATGGCTATCCCATTAGGGTAGGGATTGTGAGCAATGGTGACTAACTTTGATGTAAGATCGCGGATGTGCAGAGGCTTATCTACAGCACAGTCATTTCAGATTTGTGAGTTTGGTGGAAATATATGCTATTGATGAGTTCCTACTGATGGCACAACATTGCCACACAAAGAAAAACCCCTCTACTAATGAAATGACAGGGTAGAAAGAAACCCTTTGCTATCTTTCTTGTTTGTTTTGTTTTTGTCAACTGCTTTAGATCTTGTGATTTTAGAGGGTGTGGTAGAAGAAGGGAAGGGGGTGCTTCTCCTACATTCAATCACACAGAGAGACTTGGGATTCCCAACTTTGAACAGAGGTGTCTTTGGAGGAGATTAGGGAAAGGGAAAGGAATCTGTCATCTTAAATTCTAGAACTCAGTCTTACAAGGTGAGAACTATATCCAAGAGAGCCAACCAATATCCAACTGCCTAAAACAGTACTGTTCTTTAATGATCAGCAAGTTGGTTACATGAAGTCTGCAGACTCTGGGAAACTGGATGGATCACGGTTTTGGTCCAAGAATACTGTAGACTGAATCAAGAGACTGCATTCATTTGCTGTCCTTTCGCCCACTGGAAGATGTACAAAAAAGAGGATTCCCGAGCCATCCAGCTTTTCTCCGGCTGTGAAGGAAGCAGAACATGGAAGATTGTTGAATCTGCTGCAGCTTTGGTGACCTTTTCTTGGAGGGTGGTCCTTGGACAAAAATAGCAGGGGGGGGACCCATCTTGCTTCCATAACACTGGGAGTTCGGGGGGAAAGATCCAGACAGAGAGAGGGGGAAAAATGAATTGGAAAATGAACCTTGAAAGCCACCCTATGATCTTTCTTTCAGCAGCAGAATGCCGATGAAATATTAAGGAACTAGAAGAATTTGTCCTGGGGCACCTTAAAAGCAAAGAGATTTGTTTTCATATCCTTGCTGTCGAGCAAACCTTTCTGTTACACAAGTACAGTTGGGTTGGGCTATGTCTCGGTACTTAGCATCCACCCTTTTCCTGTGGGTGGGAACCTCCCAAAAAAAAAAAACCTACTGGGAAGAAATGAAGAAGAGATTTGGCTACCCGGGCAGTTCTTGCCCATGCAGGTGTGCATAATGCGCAGGAATGCCAGACAGACCTGAGTCACAGGTAACCTCCCCTGCATGCATACAACACGCCTAATCACACCTGAGATAAAGAGAAAACGGCTTCTTTCCTACATTACTTGCCTAACAGCTATAGGTGCCGCTACTCGGAACTCCTTCATTTACCCTGGAGAAGAAGAAAAAACAAGCAAGAGGGAGTTCTTAAAAAAAACACAAAAAAACAGCAACAACAGCAACAAAAAGGTGCATAGAGTGAAAAGGTGTGAGACAACCCTGGATTAGAAGCAACCAGGAGACCTGAAGAGGTGGGTCGAATTGATGAGCTCTTCTTTCTTTCCTTCCTTCCTTCCTTCCTTCCTTCCTTCCTTCCTTCCTTCCTTCCTTCCTTCCTTCCTTCCTATTTCAACTTTGTATCTGAAATAAAACTGGAGTATGCGAAAGGGGGAGGAGAGGAAGAGCAAGGGGGAGTCAGGATAAGCCAACCTTACATTTGGAAATGACAATGCAGCAGTGAAACAAGTCTCTCTTGCTCTGTGTCTCTTCCCCCAACACACACACACAGACACACACATGCACACAATATGCACACACACACACATCCCTTGCCACTGGAGGAAGTTCTTGGCTTGATGTGTGGATGGCTGTTTGGATTGTTGCACAGGATCTGGACTTTGAAATGGAGTCAGCATGAATGAGGTTTGTGGCACAAAATCTTTGTTCTCAGTCCCTGCATTTATTTTTTGATGATTTGTTTATTAATGTTACTTGTTCAAAGAGACAACTAATATTAATCAGAGAGAAAAGGGAAAAGAAGCACAGGGCTCCTTGCACAGGTATGCAAGCAGGCAAAACGGCTGTGTTCTTTTCTGCTTTAAAGTTAGACCGTAAGTTGTGTTTCCTCTTCTTTGCAGAGGTTGGAACTTGGCACAAGTTCTTGATCAGCCAGTTTGATGCAGCAGAACAGAACATCCCCCCCCCCTGCCCCCGTTGCTCTCTTGCTGGAGACTCCTTTTTATCTGAATTAACCAGGCTATTCATATAATTCCTTTGCAGACACATACCCATGCAGTTTCTCTTTCTCTCTGCGTACATTCGCAAGGTACATTAGGAAATTACAGGGAAGACGGCTATCAACAATAACGTGTTCTTCTCAAACAGAGGAAGGTGAACTTTTCCTGAGTGAGAACGTTGACATTTCCCTCCCACAATATCCCTCTGTTGTTGTTAACAACTTCATAACAGGCAGACATTGGGCAGTAAACTCAATCTTGGCATGGCAGTATAGTGAAAAACAGTTTTCCTTAACTAATTAATTTCATCCTGTTGTGCCATAAATTTGTTAAAAGTGGAGAAGAATGGGGGCGGGGGAGAGGGAGGATTATAGTAACTCTCCTAGCAGTTAGAAGACCGAGATTAGGTATTTTTAATGTGTTATCAAAGTTTAGTGCTCTAAGCATGGATTCACGTAGCATTTTTATTTCTCTTAAGCCCCGTTCTGACTTGATTGTTGTTTGACTGAGAATCACATAATCTGTATAATTGAAAATAATGTACTTGTCCTGATTTCAGATGTTAAATGTGTTTAGGAAAGGCATGAGAATGAGGAAACTAGTTAGATTAACAATGTGCATGAGATTTAAGATAAATTGGATGGATTGTTTGAATGGGAGAAGTAGTTTAAAATAGGTAAAGCAGCAGATCTGGAAGAAGGACAGATAAAAGTGAGGTTATAGGATGGTGGACAGATATGATGTTAATCTTCATACAAGGAAGCCACTAAAGATCAGCTTCAAAACCTTTATAGTCAGTTCTAGAGCTCAAGTATGATATGGGCCCCTGAGAATTAAAAAGTGAAGTTAAGAACATGTGCATAGTATATTTCTCTTTACCACTAAACTCACTTTCAAGTTAGAGAGACATTTTGGATTGTAGCTGAGGAAGGATTCAGCTAGCTCTAAATATTTGTTCTTGTTTGCAATATTAGATGTTGATTTTTCTGTAATGAAAAAAATATCAATGTGTTGTCTTCAATGCAATTGATTATATCTCTATAAATTGTTGGAAAAACAGTAGCCACAGTAATAGGTCAAATTTCAAATCTCCAAGAAGTGTTCCTGGCTTCTCCCATATATAAAAGTTGTCAAAATGTCATAAATTTGAGTAATTTGGGAATGAGGGAATATCCCAGCCACAGAAAGACAAAACTCAACTAGATTACTGACTTCATTACAGTTTAGCAATACAAGACAAATCAATATGATGTTTCTGATAAAGAAAAGAGCAATTTGGTTTTTACCGTGCATAGTTAGGGCATAGTATCTTTCCTTTTTACATCAGCCAGATTTAAAATATTATCTGTGAAGTGTCATCTGTGACAACAGAGGAACGCAACAAAGGAAACAAGAGTTGCCTCGTGTCTCTAATTGATATCTGTCTTGTATGCAAGCTTGAGTCTTAGCATTTCCCTCTGTCCATTAAATACTAAATCAAGCTGAAATGAAGTCAAAACAAAATCTGCAAAAAATTGTTTTAGAAAATATGTAATTTTTGGCTTTATTAATGATGAGAACGCTAGTCATGGAAGCCTATTCATTAGCTGGAAGGAAGGAAAATGAGAATAGTCCAATGGAAAGGCTGTTTGGGGGAACTGTGCTTTTTATTGCTTTGTAGACAATAGCGATACCTCTATCAGTGTTTCACCTTGTATAGACTAATTTATGTTTGTTTTCAAAATACTCTTCTGTGTGGGATCCTTGGTGCTCTCTGAACTTGGTTGTTGTTGTTCTATCAATATTCTTCCACTTATTTTGGCCATGTATGGTACTAGATTCAGGTACCATTCAGGTACCATTCATGCCTCAAACTAGATTCAGGTACCATTCATGCCTCAAACTCAACGGACTTTGAAATTGTTCAAAAGTGGTTATCTAAGTGAAGTAATATTCTGAAAGAGTGGCAGTGGGAATTTGATGACGGGAGATCTGGAATAGCTCAAAATAATACATTTGGGATCTAAAAATTGTTTTGGGGCATAAGGTTTGCATAAAGGAACGGGGGAAGGTAATTTATCACAAGTACATATGTAAGTCTCTCTTCCCTAATATTGCCCAATTCATACTATAAAAACTTCTGGAAGATGCTTATATTTGTAGTCCCTCTGCTAGATTTCTTTTTCAGTGCAGTGACCATGAACAGGGCCTTCCCAGTGGCAGCCCCATGCGATCTTCAGGTTGACAAACTGAGGACAGGCCTATTCACCCAGACTGTTCAAGGTTATCTGCCTTTTAGATCACCTATCAGATCACCCATCTTTCCTATGTATTTATCATTTATATATGTATTGTTTATAACCATTGTTGGTTTCCTATTAGTTTTAAGAGTTGGCATTGTTTCTATTTTTATGAATATAATTTGATGTATTGATGTTGCTTTCAGTATTAAAACATTCGGTTTTGGTCTCCTCATGGTTACTGGTAGAGAATTGTATGTTTCATAGTCCACTGCCTTGTGTGCTTCAGTTACATGCTGTCCAGGGTCATATCTGATGCAGTAAGGCCATTGGAATTGTAGAATAACATTTATACAGATTCTTGCACAGTGTCTTTTCCTGGAAATAATTTCCTTGGGGATTGATTGATTGATTTTATATGGCCGTCTGGGTGGCCGTCTGGGTGGCCGTCTGGGCAGCATACACATTTCCATTCTTTTGCCAAACAAACAACTGAAGTGTAGCTTACTTATGACCTGTGCTGCCAATGGTTTCATGCAGACTCACTCCACACGTGTCTTGAAATCCTAGCATAGACATATGAACACTTATAGAAACTCACAATTCCTTTTGTGTTTCCAAGTTTTTATTTTTTTTAAGATGGTACAATGCTAGGTTGCATCCTGGGCTTTTGGCTCTCTTTGTCTCTGTTCCTGCTTCTGTTTTTCTGTTTCTTTTTGCAATATTTCTTTGTAATATTGTCTCTATGTACACCAGAAACCTCCGTTTGTACCTTTCAAGTGGATTATCTCTTCTTTTTCAATTTTCTCTTTTTAGCTGCAAAATCTTCTATAGGTCATTATAACTTTTTGTCCTTCTCTCTTCCTTTCTTTCTTGCTCCCTCCCTCTGCTTTACAGTACTCCCTCCTTGGAGGTGACTGTCCTATTGCCCTCTATTTCAAAAGCTGGTCTTTTCCTTTACATTTTCCATCTGGCAAAGCTTTTGATGCAAGAGTTGAAATGGCTTCAAATCAGTGGTGAAATTCAATTTTTTTTACTACCGATTCTGTGGGCATGGCTTGATAGGCATGGCAGGGGAAGGATACTGCAAAATCTCCATTCCCTCCCACCCCACTCTGGGGCCAGCCAGAGGCGGTATTTGCCGGTTCTCCAAACTATTCAACATTTCCGCTACCGGTTCTCCAGAACCTGTCAAAACCTGCTGAATTTCACCCCTGCTTCAAATGCCATGGGTGTGGCACCATCTTCTTGTTCCTTTATTTTTTTGCTCCTCTCAAAGAGAATTTTTGTAGAGGAACATGCTATGGTTCTGTGTCTTTCTACATACTGGATAGTGAAGTTGATTGGATTTAAGCAGAAGCTTTAAGAAAGTAACAAAACAGGCAGGCAGGAGGTATCTTGCCCGATGCCTCAAAATAGCCCAACCTTTGGCAAGTTATTTGGTGGATAAATGTTGAACAACTATATTCAATTCAACTCCGTGTCTTCTTATGAACCTACTTTCATTGTTTGTCCCTAACAGTGACATATGATAGAATTGAAGCATGCACGAAAATAAAGGAAATGCTTAGGAAATAGTTTAACACTGGAATAAGACAAATGCACGATATCCCCTTGTTTGTTTATGGGTAGACACAACAGGTATGCTGTAGAATTATTAGAGGCATGATGACTAGGGACATGAAAGTGTATTGACTTTTAGTATGCACATGGTGCCACCTTCTTGGCTGAGAACCCAAAAGATTTACAGCAAATGTTAAATGAAAGGATGTGCTCAATTTTGTAATATAGTTCTGAAAATGTATGTAATATGCACAAGGTAGTTGTTTTTGACAGAGACAATTGAGTGAGTGGCTGCAAACTATATATTGATAGCAAAAATTAGAGTAAGTAGATGCATTTGTAGCATGGTAGAATGTTTATTGAAGTTCAAATGGATGGAAACATTTGAAAATGGTTAAATATTGTTAGAAAAGTAGGGAAAAGTAGGGAAAAGTAGGAGGGTCTGTTGAGCGATGTTGAGTTTAGTGACCATGGTCACACATTCTGAAACCCAACAGTACTCAACAGATACCTGCCATGAAATAGGTGATCTTTTGCGTTCTTGGTGTTCTCTGAGCTTGGTTGTTCACTTGCAGACATTTCTTTACCCAACTAGGTAATAGCATCAGTGCTAGTAACTGTGGGGTTTGCTTCCTGTTTATGTATAGTAATTTGTCGTGCCAGTGTTGGTGGAGGTGTGGTTTTCTAAGGAGAAAGGTATGGAGGGAGATAGTGAATGGGAGTGGTGTATACTGAATTATTGCATTTTTAAAAACTTTCCTCTTCTTTCAAATTTTACATTTATTTTGCTTTATTACTCATTCCTTTGCTTCACTTTGCATGTTATTGCTTACTAGCTGATAACCTGGGGAAAATGTTCGGACCAAATGTAATTTCTAATGTTGGATTTTCCACCTTGCCAGAGGGAGCCCCCTTGTGGAGTACTGTGAAGCTGTTACCATGGCAACTCCACTGCGCTGTACAGTAGAAGGCATTTTATGGCAGTTCAGTAGAAGCCATTTTAAGGCACAACAAGCTGTATCGTAACAGAACACATACACTGGGGTGGGGAGGTGTTAGGGATGTCTTACCCCCACAGTATTTGTTTCCAGAGAGTAAGTCAGCTGTGTATCAAGTTTGGTTGAAATTGCTTGAGGTGTTCCAGAGTTATGCTGGAACACACACATGGCCATTTTTATATAAACAGATCCTAAAAGTGAATAATGTGATAGGTACACATGTGGGTAAAAGCTTACATTACTCTTCCACCATCTATTCTAACCCAGAAAAAGGAAACCATTTAGTTTTTGGATCTATAGTTTTATTGTCTATGTAAATCAGGTGCATGCAACCTGCAATCCTAGGAGTACTTACGGTGCAGCTTTTGAATGTTTTTTTGTCCCGAACTCTGCACACACACAAAAAAAAATCATTGTTGAAGTTTTCTACCATTTGAAGGCAGGAAACCAACAGCAAAAAGGTGTAAGCCCTAAAACAAACTTATCCCAATTAAAAAAGATCTTCCCGAAACAGGAAAACTCAGAAAATGCCATCTCAGCTGCCCAAATATGACATGACGCTCTGAGTTTGTAACATCTCTCAGTGTCTTAAATACCGCAGCCTGCTTGCCTTTTTGTTTTTGAAGTTTTGAGGTTACCAGGAATTGATAACCAGAAGGAGAAAAAGGTGGCATTTTCTTTTTATCAAACCCTGAAACAAGAAATAAATCATCTAGGTATTAATCGTACTGGCCATGGAGAGATCTTATATTCCATAATAAGCTCTATATAAGCGCTTAAGAATGAAGCCAGTAGCAATTTGGCCTTAAGGACACAAACTTCAGGATTCATGTATACAAAACTGCTGTCCAAGAGCCTAGGAGAGCTACAAAAGAGAAAGAACATGCCCAAAGGCAGGCAGGGAGGGAAAGAAAGTGAGCTGACACTGAATCCTTTCATAGCTTCTGGGATCTGGGCGTAACAAAAGAGCTGTTGTATCACTCACTCCCTTGTTGCAGTGCTGACTGATTCTTGCACAGCACGTTGAAGAGTTCATTTTGCAGAAACACACAAGTTGGAACGGCTGTCAGAGTACAAAAGCTTAACCATACAAGATGGAGAAATTAACAAAGGATCCCCCTCACAGGCATGCAAATAAGGAAAGAGAAATTGGAGAAGGCACATAATTCCTTACATGTTTTCTTCCCCTTTTCTTTTCTTTTAGTATTTTGTGGTTGTTCCGCTAGCTGGGGAATTTTGGGATTCGAAGTCTTAAAATAGCCAAATTTGGAGACCCCTGTTCTAGACTTTACACATCTAGAAAGTTTTGATGTAAGCCTTTTAACATTGCTAAAAACAAAATCAAAAATTATGCAAAACAGAAATAGTGAATTTATCATCAAATCATGGCAGCATGAATTTAGAGATTCTCGGGGCCAGAAGAATTTGGTCAGAGGGCTGCATGTGGTGCATGGGTATCCAACCCTAGGTTAGATGATAATCAATCTAAAGCATAGGCTGCATTGGTGGATTCAATTTTTTTTTACTACTGGTTCTGTGGGCGTGGCTTGGTGGACATGGCATGGCTTGGTGGGAGTGGCTTGTGGGAGTGGCAGGGGAAGGATACTGTAAAATCTCCATTCCCTCCCCACTCCAGTGAAAGGTTACTGCAAAATCCCCATTTCCTCCCGATCAACTGGGACTCGGGAGACAGAGAACAGATGGGGGTGGGGCCAGTCAGAGGTGGTATTTACCGGTTCTCCAAACTACTCAAAATCTCCGCTACCAGTTCTCCAGAACTGGTCAGAACCTGCTGAATACCACCTCTGATAGGCTGGCAATTTTTTTTACACTGAGTTATATCTTGCATTATTCTAGTCCAGGGGTGTCAAACTGGATTTCTTTGAGTGCCGGATCATCATTGTAGTTCTCCGTGGGCTGGCAGGGACAGAGATAGGACGGACGCTTCCTGCAGCACCATCCAAAATGGGATGCCCCATTTTAGCTGGCAGAGTGCTTTGGGAGTCTGTCCAGGCTGAAAACAGGGTGTGGGAGTGCCGCACCGTGGGCTGGTCCTTTGCTATTTCCAGGCCGGCCCCGCAGGCCAGATTTAAGTCTCCCATGGGCCTGATTTGGCCCGTGGGCCTTGAGTTTGACACCCCTGTTCTAGTCTCTGACGATGCCTCCAAACTAGTAGTTTACTGTTGAAAATGCTCTGGGAATTGGAAAGGTGGCAATGGTGGAAACCTGTAGCATGTGCATGGTGGAAACTCTGGGAACTTGTAGTTCTCCAAGGGTTGATGAATGTCATCCCCTAACAGGCCTGGGTAAAGTGGCCAATGGTGACAGATATAGGAAGTTGTGGTTCAACAATATTAGAAGGCCACAAGTTACTTACCTATCATTTGTGCTGTTTGGAAGATACTTTCCAGCACTTGACTTGGGATGTTCTGCATGCAAAGATGTTCTCCACTACAGTGTCTTCCAGATGTTGGTTCTGTTTCCCTAATTACAGAAAAAAAATGTATCCATAGCCATTTACGTTCAATTGGGCACACCAATGTATACTTTTTTATTTTACATGTAGTTGGTTTCTTAATGATCATATCAGAGTATCATATTTTGACCTAATATTTACAGGCAGAAATCATCATCACATCAATTCCCAAACGTACGTACGTGTGTGTGTGTGTCTGTGTGTATGTGTGTGTATAGCTAAATACTTTCAGTTTCAAATGATGGAGCAGTTACTTGATTAGAATCAAACAATATGATAGTGTAACAATATCAAAATTGTAACAACTGCTTACAAAATAAATTACTCTGTCAGTTTTAAATGTATCAAAAAGCTGGCCATGGATCATAACTAACGTTCACCATCTCCTTTACCTACAGAAATGTCACTACATAGGCACATCTATAAAATCGCTCCTATTTAGAATCAATTAATGATTTCTGAAATATTTAGTGTAGGGTTTTTATTGTAGATGACTTACTTCACTACTTCATTTGGCTTGGAGGTAGCATTGCATGTTTTGGGGTGGACCAGAGGTGGGTTCCTACTGGTTCGGCCCGGTTGGACTGAGTAGGTAGTAACTCGGCTGCCCACGGACCCGAACAGATTCTATTGTCAGCAGCGCCATCTTGATTTTTGGTTCTGTGCATGGGCAGAACAATCTCCATTGCAGAAATGTTATTTTTCCCCTTTTCTAATGTTCTGAGCATGCACAGAATTTTTTTGGTATAAATATGCATGTGCGCAGAAGAACATTTTGCACCAAACCGGCAATAATGCCGGTAGCAACCCACCCCTGGGGTAGACCCCTTGTCTTTGGGGTACTGGTTATTGAGCTATTGCTTTGGTTTTTTCTTTTCCACATTCAGTGGCCGTGGTGTGGAATGTGCTAAAGGACAGAGTATAATTATCCACCCAAGTTTATACCTTGATCGTATTTATTTATTTATTTGTTCAATTTATTTACTATACCATGGGTGGCAAATGCCACAGAACTATGATTAGTGAGATCACTGCAATAGAAAAAGGAAGCGTTAAGCAGACCATAAATGATTTTATTCTTTTCCTTTATAACAGGGGTGTCCAAACTTGGCAACTTTAAGCTCTGCTGGCTGGGGAATTCTGGGAGTTGAAGTCCACAAGTCTTAAAGTTGCCAAGTTTGGACACCCCTGCTTTATAACAACCAGGTTCAGTATTGCAGTTCTGAGGACAATCACACAAACCATTTTATTAGGTTCCTTATTTTTTTTTAAAAAAACAAAACCACGTTAACTGCATGCCCTCCTGTAAGAATGCATGTTCGGGGGGGGGGCGGGGGGCGGAGCGCAGTGGAGAGAAGGCATTGTTTTTCATACAAATAGATTAGGACTACTCTGTCAATCTGCAAAATATGCAGGGCAACCAATAAGATGATCCCTAAAATTCTAACCCTTCTAAAGATCACCTGGAGTTTTTCAGCTCAGGCCATTAGCCCAGATCTAAATACACCTTGAAAATTAGAGTCCTCCACTCTGAACATATGACTAATTATTAGTGTCCTTGAAGAGAGGAAATAAAGGATAGTCATAACTTTTTCCCCCTTTGCACAGCATTCCTCTGTGCCAGAAGTGAAGACAAAACTTACTGACCAGCAGTCTCGCAACAAGCTCAGAATTCAGCCTCTATCCTTCCTTTTCTTCCTTTGATGCCTTTACGGTATTTTTTATGGGAGAAAAAATGTCACTAGTTGCAAATCTACCTCTTTGTTTTTAACCGAAGTGTGGTGTAAACACATTGTGGGGCAATGGCCAATGTACAAGAAAGAAAGGAAGCTGCTGAGAGGCAGGGATTGGCAGAGATAACTCCTACTAATGGGGAAATGGCCCACTACCAAGCACTGCAGAGCGCCAGCCTCACAACATGCCAAACAGAAAGTGTGTGATTTGTGCTGAGCTTAGGAACTAGAACTAAATCTGATGATGGTGGAGTCAAAAAAAGTATGGGGTGCTTTATCCAAGAGCTGCACCAAACCCTTGTATGGAGAGGGCTCTTACCGTTTTAAAGGCATTTCCCTCAAGGTGTCATACTGCAAGATAGAAATATACATAATTATGTACTGAGAGAAAAATATCACAGTAATGGGTTAGGATCACATGAATGAGTTAAAAGTTGTAGGACTTATGCCGATTAGCCCAGCTGCATAACTGCACATATTTGGAAGGCCACCATGAAGACGTGATTTCCCTACTATCAGGGCTGGCTTTAGACCAAGACTGAGTAGGGTAGAGTGCCAAAGCTTAAGGAATGCCAATGCCATCCCTCCTTCTGAAAAGAAAGCCCACAAGAAATTTCATTTACATTTATTCTATCTTTAATGAATCAACCTTTAGTATTATTAATACAGGATTTTGGGTACTATATTTTTGCATTGAGGCTTAGCAGTTTTGATAAATTTTAGAAAGGGAATAGAATAGGATGGGATGGGATGGGGTGGGTAGAGTGGGATGGGGTGGGGTGGGAAGGGAGGGGAGGGGAGAGGAGAGGAGAGGAGGCATCAGACCAGAGGTGCTATTCTGCCGGTTCGTACCAGTTTGGGTGAACCGGTAGTGGGGACGCTCCAAGGCTCCGCCCACCCACCCATACGTCGTCACTGACCTTCTACACATGCACAGAAGGTTCTGCCCATGCCCGGGGGTGAACATGCTCCCGCTACCGAACCAGTAGTGAAGATAAGAGGATTTCATGCCTGCATCAGACAATATGGCCTCTGGATGCCACCTATCCTTAATCTAGCACTACCAACTACCATACACTATATGCATTGATTTTGAAGATAGACTACTCACAATGAACTAGGTTTTACACAGGCATCAAATGAAGCCAGAATTTGTGCCAAAGTTTCCTGATGTTGTTTTGGAGATACAGGATATGAAGGACTGATAAGGACAATTCAAGGCTCAGATTGAGTGTGATTATATCTACAAATCATGGGTTATCTTCGGATTAAATAAAGGAATCCAGACTTTTTTAGGTTTTCCAACTTTTTAGAATATTAAATATGAATATCAAGATTCTAGCAGCATTTGCAAGGATACCATTATTTTGTTGTAATGCAAAGCAAAAGTTAATGCCTGATATGTAGCAATGCTCCTGATGAGTAATTTCCAACAAGAAGTTCAAAAATTTTGGCAGATACTGGACTCAAATTATTCCTTCCTTCGTTCATTTTCTTCTTTTCTTTTGGAGGTTTACAGATTATTTGACTTTCTAACTACCTTTATCTTTTACACCTAGATGAGTAACTTCATTCTTGAACTATCTCAAGTGGCTATTTTACATATTATAGCTCTCCTCTTCTAGTGAATTTATGGCATTTGATTGCTTTTTCCATTACAGTACTGGTTATATGATTTACTATTACCACATTTGAGTTGGCTATCTGACACAAATCCATTCCTCTACGACTGTCTCTGGACCAATAGGCATCAGACCAAAAACTGGCACCATGCCATGCAGTTGTTAGTGTTTTGTACCTAACTTATATTCCTGAAAAATTACCCACATAGCTGCTCCGTCAGCAGCATCATTAGCAGAGTTGAAGGGTGTGGACTTTGCACTGATCTGAGACGCAAATCTCTACAAAGGCCTGCAGGTTATATCTGGAACTAAGGGCATACTGTGCAGCTCAGGTAAAGTCATGCCCGCCCAACCTTGAGGCAGCAGAAAAGTATACTGGCATAGCATTTGCCAACTCCTATCACACCCTTCTAGTGCTTGTTCTGGTCTGCCAGCGAATAGAGCTGTTTTGATTTCAGCTGCATATGACCAGACTTAGAGGTTTAGCCGTCTGTCAAAATAGAAGTTCCTGAAGTCTCTTGGACAAGGTGATTTTCAGGCTGGGGAAGTGAGGAGTTCACCAAAGCATTCCGTTTGAAAGACAGCTGCCAAGCCCAGTGGCCTTGTTTCACATATGGATCCGAGGGTGGATGTGTGTGTGAAGGCGGACTCTTGATGCCAATAGCAAAATGTACCAGGTTTGATTCACCTTGATGGTGCTACAGGATGTTGTCAGCTTAAGAGGAAAACTTAACATCAGGAGAGCTAATGTCAGGCCGAAGCCCAAGGACAATACAGCGAAATCCAGTCATGCCCAGATTCTGGACAGATTCTTGCTTTAAACGCCTATCCCCCATGATGGCAAATCTATGGCACGTGTGCCATAAGTGGCATGCAGAGCCTTCTCTGCTGGCACGCATTCCGTTGCCCCAGGTCAGATCTCCGTGGTGGGTTTTTTTTGTGTGTGTGTGTGAGCTTCTGTTTCCCTGCAAAGGATGAAACAGAAGCTCACAAAAGAAAAAGATCTTACATTTTGCCACGCTGCTGGTGTTGGGATGCCCCACCTCCCACCGGCCAGCTGGTCTTCGGGTCTTTGGTGTGCATGCATGTGCACGGTCACACATGTGCATGTTCATGCATGTGCATGTTTGCACATGCATATTTTTCAGTTTGGGCACTCGGTGGATAAAAGGTTCGCCATCACTCCTCTATCCTATTAGACACATCCTGAGAGATTTTAAGGTATGGCTACCTGAACCTCTTCCCGCCTACACCCTCCAGGTCAGGATTGGACAGTCTCTTAATCTATTCTAAGAAAGCTCTGCATTGCCAAAACTCCTATCCACTGATTTTCCAGGTGCACATTCTAGCACAGCTAAGGACCATTTGTGGTTGTGGCAGGTATGGGCCGGGGAAGAGATGAAGGCAGTGTCATGAAGGGACATCCATCACTAAAAAAAACGAAAAAAAACTATCCCATGTTCTGGTGTAAGTAGGGAAAGGCCTGGAGACTGTGTGCCTTTTGCATTTTCAAGCTGTACCTGAATACTGGCCTCTTGAATCATCTTATCCACAGAGGGGTGCAGATATATTACATTTGGGATGTTTTCTGCCTACTGATGCTCCCTCAGGTATTGTTCTCCTGAGTTAAAATTGGGAAAGTACGATGCAAGTGCAGACAGAGAATGGAAATATGACAGAGATCTACAATATATGATTCTGTGGACTTTAGGAAGGCAAAATATGGAGATATATAATGCTACAGATCAGGATTGGGGAGGGAGGGAAGATAAATTAAAAAACTTCCCTGTCAGACTCAGTGGGAGATAATTCCAAGGAGGTGAACCAGTGGTGGGATTCGAAAAATTTTACTACCTGTTTTGTGGGCGTGGCAGGGGAAGGTTACTGCAAAGTCCCCATTCCCTCCTGATCAGCTGGGTTTCGGGAGGCAGAGAATAGATGGGGCGGGGCCAATCAGAGAGGGTATTTACCGGTTCTCCGAACTACTCAAAATGTCCACTACCAGTTCTCTAGAACTGGTCAGAACCTGCTGAATACCACTGCTAAACCTCTTCATTCTCCCTAGTTGGTCCAGCTGTAAATGAGTTCTTACTCCAGAGAGCATCCTTCAATTAAAGAATCCCAATCAATAGATATAAAAATGAATTTATTGGGGAAGGCTGGTTGGAAAGAGGTGGTTTGGTTCTTCTGTTTGGTGTTAGGTTCATGAACAGATTCTTTTTTTTTTTTTTGTTCGTGTTTTGTCCTCCACCCTCCCCAAACACTTATTTTTACTTTTATAGAAAGTGGGGAAGAAATGAAAGCCAGCCTCGTTCAGGGAGACTTCTGATTGTTTTGCCCAGTCATGGACAATTGAGATATTATCTAGGTCAGGAGTGTTCAAACTTGGGAAGTTTAAGACTTGTGGACTTCAACTCCCAGAATTCCCCAGCCAGCCATGCTGGCTGGGGAATTCTGGGAGTTGAAGTCCACAAGTCTTAAAGTTCCCAAGTTTGGACACCCCTGATCTAGGTGATAAATCCACCTTCTTAATCGTTCTTGAAGGAATTATAAAGGCAGATTCTGTTTTCACAGGTTCTCTCTTTTGGAATTTTGTGAAATAGAAGCCGAATCAATCTATCCAGACCTTTTAAGCATGGAGTCAATTCATCAGGTGCTTTCGGGAGTTCTGTGGGGTCATACCAAAATTAGGCACTTATCATATAATTCCATAAGTCCTGATCCTTCTTTTGCGTTGCTTTTATATCTCTGAGAAATGTACGTCTGTAGACATGTCTGGACATGAGCTACGCAGTCTGTTGCTCTAGTTTAAGTGTGAACTGTGTGACTAACACCTTAGAAGAGGGCATGTTAGAGTAACACAGCTTTTCCATTTGGGTGCCCTCTAGATGAGCCGGTGTAACAATTTATTGTGTTGCCATAGTTGCAGGGCATACAGAAATTTTCAGGGTCCTTTTATTTGGAGGACACTGAATTAAATATTGAGGAATTAAATTAAAACAAATATGGATTTGATTCATACATACAACGCTGCAACATGCTTTGTGTCAGCATTAACATGTATTTAGTATTGCTGATCTCTTCCTTTAAAATCAATTATTATTAAAAAGCTTTGCACAATGTGGCAGAAATCCAAACTGTTAGATGGTCAAGGAAGACTCCTTCTCTTCTCTTGTACTTGCTTTCCCTTTCCAATAATAATTGTGTTTCCCAAATTGTACTACATTCTTTTAAGGTAAAGAATAAATAACTACCCAGACTCAAACATTGCCTTAAATATATATGTAGATGTGTTTAATTTCTAAGCAAGAAAGCTACCAGCCTTACATAATCTCCTCCTACACACATGCCATTCGTGTTGTTATTTTCCTTTTCCCCCACAGCATGTCCTACAGACGAGTCCTTATTCTGATTGACCTTATCCAGCAATGGGAAGATTCATCCAAACTAACTTTGGTTATATGTAGACAGTAACACTTTTTCTACTGCTTTATATTGAATTAAGGGCTCTTCTACATGTCTTCTTAAGCCTGGCACAAAGGTGCCTTATTAACCATTCCATAAGAACGCCTTCAAACATTGTCAGCATTGGTATAATGGTTAAGGTAGTGGCCTAGAAACCAGAAGATAGTAAGTCCTAGTCCTGCCCTAGTCATAAAAGCCAACTGGGTGACTTTGGATCAGTCATTTTCCCTCAGTCCAACTCACTTCACGTGATGATGGTTGTGGGGAAAAAGAGGAGGAGGAAAGAGTATTATATATGTTGCCACCTAAAGTTTCTTATAAGGAAATAAGGCAGGATAAAAAATCAAATCGATCATAAATTTCAGCAGATAGCTGAGACTACCTAATTTTGTAGTTGGCCAATCTGAATATGTTAAAGAGGTGTTTCCATCTTCTCCCAGCACAAACATTGCTCCATAGACAATTTGTGATGTTTTGTCAGCAAGTATGATGATGCCACTGTCAAGAACTGGGACTAGAGAGCACAGGGCATTTACTTACTTACTTACTTACTTACTTACTTACTTACTTACTTACTTACTTACTTACTTATTCATTCATTCATTCATGAATTCCTTAATCCATCTCTAAACAGACTAGCCATTTTATTGGACCTTAAGGTAGCCAGAGAGATGTGATTAACCTTCTGAACTGGAACCAAGAAGGCCCAGGTTAAAGCCTCCATTTGACCAAACAGCCAACTGAATAACTTAAGCATTATCTACTTCATAGAGTTGTTGTGGAGACTAGAAACATCCACAGCAGCCAATTATTTCATCAAAATATTGCATTGTTGCAGCATTCCTGATGCAAATTCTGCCCCTTGTGTGCCACGTTGCCAGCAGAAGCGAACAAGCTTAGAGTGTGAGTTGCAATGTCACAGCATATGTTGGTTATTTTCACACACCCACCCCTGCTCATCCCCCACTCCGACTCCTGTTTCATCCCCACCCACCACCCGCCACCCATTCAAATGTCTATGCTTGTGGGATAAAATGAAGGACACCCTCTACAAAGGCTGCCTTGAGCTCCTACATGAAATAAACGTTGAAATAGTAAATAAATATGGGAACTCTTGGGAAATTTCTTGGTGGGATTATATAAGTGGGCAACCTCTCAACAACTGATCTTGAGGGAAATACATGCTCTTCTCTTGTAACCCCACTAATGTAAAAATAATGCATTAGATGAATTCCAAGATTTCCCCATTCAGCCTTGCCCAGTAGCTAGAATGATAATTGGCTCCTTTCTACTTTCCCAGATTCAATTCTTGATGCATCCTTTTAAAAACGAAATGGGCAGGAACTTTGAAACAGTGAAAGAACCCTGCGGCCATATGGGGCACGATGAACCCCCTGTTCTTTGAAGATTGCTTACTTAACAGATTCTCTCTGAAACCATTACATCCGAGGCAACTATTTGTTCACATAAATCCTTGGGAGTGATGACAGGATCCAGGCAGCGGAAAGGATTCTGCTGGATACGTATTGGCAGAGACATAACTAAAAACAGAGAAGGTGTTTCAAGAACAGTCAAAAGATCCTTCTCGCCACACACCAGCCTTACAAATAATCATTAATATAATTCCATATAATATTTCAGGCAAAGAGAAAGTGAAATTAGGCAAGCCTATTAGAGAATCACAGTAGAAAGAAGGTGGTTGAAAATGCTGAATCTCTCTCTTCCCACTGGAACCAGAGGAAATACATTGCAAGTTCCAAGTGACAAAATACTGGCATTGTGAGAACTGACTAGCAAGGGAGTGACAATGGTTAATGTCACCATCAATAACATTCTATTGCAGAGGGGTAAACAATCACCCCAAAGACGGCAATGGAATAGAAAAGTAGTGAGCCTATGTGGTGTAGGGATTGGATCTGCGGGGGGAGGGAATCAGGGGTGGGTTCCGGCTGCCATTACTACCAGTTCGGCGGCTGATAAATTTTGCACGCACGTGCACATTTGCACTTAAAATGATCTGCGCATGCGCACAACGTTAAAAAAAGGAATAAAAATTACTTTTTTTCAATGAAGATTGTTCTGTGCATGTGCAGAACAGAAAATCAAGATGGCGCCACCGAGGATAGAACCGGTACAGTCAGGTGTCCACCGGAGTTACTACCTATGCGGCCGAACCGGACCGAATAGGTAGGAACCCACCTCGGGGTGAGGGGGGGGGAATCCAATTTTAAATTTACCCCCCAACCATGAAACTCATTGGATGACTTTGATCCAGTCACACACCCTCAGCCCATCTTACCTCAAGGAGATCCTGATTTGTTTTGAGCTCTTGCAGAGGAGTGCAGAGAGGGCCTGGAAGAAAATATCCAGCAGGAAATTGGAAAATGTAGGAATATGTGACCTTAGCCTGAGAAAACAGGAAAACGGGAGGGGGAAAAAGTCAAAAGTTTCTCTGGTTTTGACTGTCTTTGATATAAGAGGTAAAGAAGGGGAAATGTTGTCAAGACTTTCAAGGTACTGTTATTATCTAGCCTTTATCAAGAAAGTTGAGCTCTGCTATTTCTTGTGGTGTCTGTTTCTTGAGCTGGCCTATCTTAGAGGGCTGTCAGCTCCTCAAGAAAAGGCAGGGAATAAATTAGACAAAGAAAGTGGTCTGTTATAATACAGCTTCGCTATATAAAATATTTAGACCGCTTTAGTTATAGACAAGTCTTGCCAAGCTGCAAAAATTCTAATTACAGTTTCTTTTTTCACCCACTCCCCACCTCTGCAGAAAAAAAAAGGAAACGATCCAAACTAGATTAAGTTTTACCAATCTCAGTGGCAGAAATATGATTCATTCTTCTGTTGATGTACAACTAAATCATAGATCATCTTCATATTTTCATCTCTCTAGGGATGTCATAGAAATTGCTACCTAACCACACTTGGCTATGTAGTTAAATTATCACACATACTCCAAAAGCACAAATTTATACTTAGCTGCAGCCACAAAGATTTCGGCAGTGTATTGACATGTCAGAATAATTCACTATCTAGAACGAGTCATTAGCCCCTGCTGGATGAGTGCTCTTGCATGAAGAAGTTAATCTTATTTATCTCTGTGCGCAACCTGTAATCATATGGGCCACTACAACTCCTGTTTATGACTGCTAGGTGGGAAGACTTCATCACATTATCAGAACATGAGCTCATTCTCTTTTAAAGTACAGGGGTTGTTCTCCTATATATTAAAAGTATAGGCTTCCCTGGCACAGATAATTTGAATCTCTATGAATGCAGCACAGCTCAGACAAAAACATCATTACCAAAGACAATGCAGATAGAAATGTATTGTCTGCTTTAATAATACAACAATGCCAGCAATGATACTGATGATCATAAAGTGACTGCAGGAGCCTTGAGTATGACAGGCCATATAAGAAGCTGATGGCCCCTAGACCTACTGATGCAGTTAGATTTATCCTGCCCTCTCAAGGTGACTTAGTGGGGATTTCCCATCCTATTATCTCCACAGTAGCTGTCTTATGACTGAGGGAGATTGGGCTGAGACAGCGCCTAAAGTCACCTGGTGAGTTTTTAGGACTGAAGATGGCTTGTCCAACACTTTAAACCAGTGGTTCTCAACCATCCCAATGCCGTGACCCTTTAATACAGTTCCTCATGTTGTGGTGACCCCCAACCATAAAATTGGTGTCTCCGTTCCTAAGACCATCAAAAATATGTGTTTTCCAATGGTCTTAGGCGACCCCTGTGAAAGGGTCGTTCGACCCCCAAAGGGGTCCCGACCCACAGGTTGAGAACCACTGCTTTAAACACTATGCTGGCTCACCTTCCAAGTGTACGGAAGCTGCTCATTGATCCTGGGCCTAGGTGTGTGGCAACTATTTATGTATCTGCCTGACTTGGGAGGGTGACCAAAAGCAGCTCCTGCATTCACCAACCACGCAGAACCAACCTATGTAACACCACCAAGTCATTTCCTACAAGCATAACAGCTTTATGGACTTTATTTCTAAAAATAGCACTCATTTTGCAGCACAATTTTACAGCACACTTCATGTTTAATACGTTAAAATGAGTTCTGAAAAATATTAATTGCCTGGAGTGGCGTGTTTGACTCCAGGGAATTATCTGGATTCAAATCCCAGCTTGGATAGGTTCAAGATTTATTCAGGCATCATGCTAAGCAAAAAAGCAAACAAACGGATCTGACTTTGGCCAAGTCTAATGTGTGTGTGGTCCCAGCAGCTTTGCTTTGAAAATCGTCATCTATAACTTAATAATATATTTGAGTCTTAGCTACCGTGGTTTATTTTACAGGCACAGTTGCTAATATGGTGGTTTAATGCAGTGTGTGAAACTAAAGGAGACAGGGTAGATATACAGTATGTGTGTGTATTTGTGGACAATGTGTTTGCTCTATGCAATATGTAGCATGGCTAAACGCTAAACCCATGTATGGGTGTGTGGGGGAGGTTCACATTCCCATGGTGCTTTTTTCTATTAGCCATTTTTCTCTCTTCCTTGATGAAATACGTTCCGAATATTTGCATGGAAGGACAGCTAATGTGGTACAGTGGCTAAAATACTGCATTAGAACTGGAGACCAAGTTCACCCTTTAGCCGTGCAAACCAACTGGATGACTATGGGCCAGCTTACTTTCAGTAAAACAGCCAGAGAGTTGTGGGTGGAAACACTTGGAGGAATACTATGTAGGAGGGGGTCCTTGGTGCTCTCTGAGCTTGCTTGTTTTCTTGCCGACATTTCATTACCCAAACTAGGTAACATCATCAGTGCTAGTAAGGAATGCTGTTGCTGTCAGTTTAGATCAGGGGTGTCCAAACTTGGGAACTTTAAGGCTTGTGGACTTCAACTTCCAGAATTCCCCAGCCTGGGGAATTCTGGGAGTTGAAGTCCACAAGTCTTAAAGTTCCCAAGTTTGGACACCCCTGGTTTAGATCATGGGTGTCAAACTCACGGTGTCACGTTGCCATCACGTGACATTTCATATTGTTCCCATTTGCGGAGCTGGGGTGATCATAGCCTGCGTGTGACACATCCGGCCTATGGGTCGCTAGTTTGATACCCTTGGCTTATATTCTAGTGGCCAGTCTGTCCGTGTTGTTGGGAAATGGTCTTAGAGATTCTTTGATTGGACTGTTTGCTGTTGGCTTCTTTGGCAGTTTCTTGAATGGGGCATTGTTTACTTGATTGTTGGTCTGAAGTTAACCTTGGAGTTAATCTATGCTGCTCTGGGTGCTGATTGCTGGTGGAGAGGTGCTTGGGTCTTTTCGTTTCTTTTTGGGATGGGTGATAATCTCTTTTGCAGAGTCTACAGATGTTGTTAATGTCTAGGTGTCTATTGACGGCTGATTTGTCGGAGTGCCAGGCTTTTAGAAATTCCCTGGCATTTTTGGACTTGGCTTGATCTAGTCACATTTTCCCATTGAGACTATGGTTAAATCTGTCTATATGTTGTGAAATTAAAGAACTTTCATCATGCCTTCTGACTGCTAGTTGGTGTTTGTGGATGCGTTCTGCCAGTCTTCTGCCTGCTTGTCCTACATAGTGGCTGTTGCAGCATTGTATATTTCAGATGACTCCTGTTTTTTCTTCTGGGGTTGTTGGGTCTTTTGGTCTGCCTAGGATGTTTTGAAGGACTTTTGTTGGCTTGTGTGCTATGAGGATTCCATGTGGTTGTAGTAATCGATTTGTGGTTTCTGAGATATTCTTGATATATGGCAGTGTAATTCTTTTTAGAATTTGTGTTGGTTGTGCTGTATTGGGTTGAGTGATCAGGGACTTTCTGATAAAGTTGTATGAATATCTATTTTGTTGGAATTCATGCTCTATTTCCTTTTTCTACTGTTCTGGGTTGCTGCAGTGTGTTTGAGCTCATCTACAGTAAATAAAGTCCTTATGGAGCTTCTCTTGTGGGAGGTTGGGTTGTTGCTTTAGTAGAGGAGCACCTGGTTAATATGGGAGGGTTCTCTGTCCACTTGTGTTTCCAGTTTCTGTAAGATCACTCCCACCAACACTGACAGGAAAGCCACTAGAATATAACACTGATAGCAAACAGCCCTCCTCACTAGGACTGACGATGTTACCTAGTTTAGATAATGAAACATTTGCAAGAAAACAAGCAAGCCCAACAAGACCAAGGGCCCATCATGAACACCCTTGAGCTACAAATATGCTCCTTTATCAGTACTATGTATGCCAATTTTGAGCAGATGGAGGACGGGCAAGATATGAACTGAAAAATAAATCTTTAAAATATCAACTGTCTCAGCACAATACCTTAAACTATCATTTGGTTTGCCTATTTGGTAGAGCTATCAGACCTTGGGTACAAAAGTCTGGATGACCATTAGATGGTGTGCGGCTGCTATCTGCTGAGTGTCAGGTTTGCAACAGAGAACTAGTGAGTCTGTCTTTATGGTCTACTGTGTTATATGAATCCAGCTACTGTGCTCTGCTTTATAAATTATGGATCTGGCTCACAGCTTTGGAATATTATCACTAGAATGTGCTGCACTTTAGATCCAAAGCCAAAATAATGCCTTGGAGTGGGTGTAGATGTGCATGCCACACCTGCTGGGGCTTCCTGAAGAGCACATGCTTGGACTGAAATTCTCTTTCCAAGTAATAGCACTTGTAAAGAACAATGCCCCAATTTAAAACAGTTTAGCATTCCATGTAACAATTCCATAAACAAGTCTTCTACCTCTATTTCGTTTATACTAGAAGAAAGAAAGAAAGAAAGAAAGAAAGAAAGAAAGAAAGAAAGAAAGAGAAAGGAAGGAAGGGAGAGAGAGGAAGGAAGGAAGGAAGAGAGAAAGAGAGAGAGAGAAATAGAGAGAGAGAGAAAGGAAGGAAGGGAGAGAGAGAGAGAGAAAGAGAGAGAAATAGAGAGAGAAATAGAGAGAGAGAGAGAAAGGGAGGAAGGGAAAGAAAGAAAGAAAGAAAGAAAGAAAGAAAGAAAGAAAGAAATAGAGAGAGAAAGGAAGGAAGGAATAAAAAAGAAAGAGAGAGAGAAATAGAGAAATATATATATAGAGAAAGAAATAGAGAGGGAAAGAGAGAAAAAGAGAGAGAGACAAAGAAAGGAAGGGAGAAAGAGAAATAGAGAGAGAGAGAGAGATAAAGGAAGGAAAGAAGAAAGAAAGAAAGAAAGAAAGAAAGAAAGAAAGAAAGAAAGAAAGAAAGAAAGAAAGAAAGAAAGAAAGAAAGAAAAAATGAGGATGTGAGCTTGCAAATTTACAGACACCCACCCTGCTCTCCCCAGACGAGAGTTTCCTATGGAGGCAGGGCATTTTCCACAGTCCCACCCAGCATTCTTTAACAGCTGCTGGAAATTGTTAGCACAATAGGAAATAGCTGATAGGAGGGGGTTGTTTGGAAACGTATCTTGTTTTTCTTCTTCTCTGATTTTTATTAGGCTAGAAAGTCCCAAACGCAGGAAAAAGAGGTGCTTGTTTTGGCAGTGAATCATGAGTCATGTGTGCAGAGGGATGCACATTTTGAACTACTGGTATGAGAGGCCAATTGCGCCAGGTCACCCACACACCAATTGCATGTGTACATAACAGAAGTTTCAAGGTTTCATGCTAGGGAATTTCCTTTTTTCCTTGGTTTTCTGAGTAGTTTTCTCTCCAAAGATTATTTCTTATTATTATAGAACTTCTGTAACTATATTATAGTAGTTAAAATAAGATTTGTAACTGCTCCAGGACAGTATGATACACAACATATTCTAATTCTGATTTGAAAATCTGATACCTCTTGCAAATCATCTTCTGCAATAAATTTACTAGACTACCTTACTAAACCGAAACAGAACTTTAAACAAGTACTTAAGGCCAATGGAACACAAACAGACTAGTGCTTTCTGGAACAAGGGAACTATTGTGTTTTAATGATATCTCATCCATTATGTATGAACATTATCTCATACATTATTTAAGAAGAAACAGTTAGAACAATTAATCTGTGGAACAACTTATCTCCAGAAGTTGTGAATGCTCCAGCACTGGAAGTTTTTAAGAAGAGATTGGACAACCATTTGTCTGAAGTGGTGCAGGGTTTCCTGCCTGAGCAGGGGATTGGACTAGAAGACCTCCAAGGTCCATTCCAATTCTCTTATTCTGTTATTCTGAATGTCTTTGCCCAGAGAAATACAACGTTAGGTATATAAACTCAGTTGAATCTGTGCTGGTTTTATACTTGAAGGGTGTTTTATGCAGAATCCTGAACAATCGATCCCTTCTCTAGCTACCATCATTACTGATACAATGCAGCAAAAGCTTTGCACGGCTTTGGGATAGTATAAACAGGCACACATCCATTCAGAAGTGCTAACAGCCATGCAGCAGAAAAACAGAACCTTTAGCCTTGCTTGTAGATCTCCTCTGAAGCAGAGACTTTGGGCTATGTCAAAGTCCTACAAATAGACCTAGCAATTTTGTCTGTTGGTGTGATTGCACTGGGGGAAACGAGCATGAACATAGGGAGTAGTCACAAAACATTCTGGGATAAAAGCAAAGTATTTTCATTGGTGTCCCATTCTGAGTGTGAGAACCATAATTTGAGTTCCAGAAACAAAGCACCCAATCTATTCTCTAATGCTCATGGTTTTATCTGAGGCAGTGACTGGAACTGTAGTTGTTTTGTAATCAAAATCTGTCAGCACAATGAATTATTTTATTGTTATGGTGAATTTAATACTCATCATTATTATCTGGAATTCATGCAAAGAACAACAAAAGGTACAAGAAACCACGTCAGGAATTTGATGTTAATTCAGCTACATAATATTGCTGACTATCTCAAGTTCAGAGGTCTCTTGTGCCTGCAGCACGGGATTTTGTATTCCAATCCCCTCCAAACAGCAGTGGTAATTGTTCTCTATAACCCTTCCATAATCTGATGGCTCCCAAATATGTTCGAATTGTATCTTCTAGATTACAGAAGACCGTGTTAAAGGAGTTCAAGAATTATCAAATGCGTCTGAGCTGAACCATTGCTGACTCCACAGTCTACTGTATTTCAGGAAGGATGGACAAGCTCTTGGGAAGGATGTGGTTCCAGCTGCTTCTGTTCTCCCTGCTTTTTATCTTGGGCCAAGGGAAGAAAAGTAAGTTCAAAAAGTAGAGTCTTCCCAATCCAGGCTGTTTGCAATTTTGGAAACATGCCTCTGCAGGCATCATAAAATCAATGGCACTCCTAAATGGCACTCCTTATATACTCTCAAAATTAAAAAGAAGTAAAACATTAGCATTTAAGATTAAATGTTACAAAGTAAAAAGGACTAACACCTCGTATATACAATTGTATGAAATGTCAGTGAATTCTATGAATTTCACATCTGGAAATTCGACGGCGACGACAATGATGATGATCAGCTGCACTAATATACAATTTTATGTGATTGTGCTCACTTTCTTAAAAATGGGAACCATATCAAATCTTTGTAAAAAATAATAATAACAACATTGATGCTGCAAATTTGAAAGGAAATTATGGTATGACCCCATTTTAGAACTAGCCTATTTCTAGACAATTATGTTCTAACTTGTTTGTTTGTTTGTTTGTTTGTTTCTAGTTAACCACTGTGTGGCTTCTAGGGCAAAAAGCTGCACTCAGTGCATCCGAGTGAGCAGCAACTGTACTTTTTGCATGGATGAGGTAAACGTTTTTCACAGTTATTACTGAGGATAGGATGATGTGATCTCAAACGCCGAGATTTGGCCATGATCCCTGTCCATTCAACCCTTCGATATTGATCTGTTTATTTTATTATTTAATTCCCTCCTCCTTCAATCTGGCAACATGAATTTCATGAGTTGCTTCTCAGTTTTAAGAACCAACAAAAATTTCTAAGCGTACTTTACTGTTTGATTATTCTCATTCCAGAACTTCAAAGGCATCCGTTGTGATTTGGAAAGTAATCTAAGGAGCTATGGCTGCCAAAACAACATAAAACTGAAGTCTGGAGAGTTATTAATAACAAAGGTAAGTAGAGGTACAGTGAAAGAATGATGGATATGAACATAAGAAAATCAATATATACCTGAATAATCTCCCAGAACAGCACAATGTAAAATTTGTCAATAAAAAAAATTAACTCTAGCTATTCTCAATGAAGTACTTTCTAATCAGTCAGAATGTTTTGTTCATTTAGTGCATAGGTGTCAAACTTGCCGCTTCACATTACGTCTCACAATGTTTTTCCCATTCTCAGAGCTGGGGTGGGCGTGGCCTGCATATGACACATCCGACCAACGGGCCGTCAGTTTGACAACCCCGATTTAGTGCAACCATTTGCAGGTAGTCCTTGACTCACAACCACAGTTGAGCCCAAAATTTCTGTTGCTAAGCAAGGCTGTTGTTAAATAGGTTTTGCTCCATCTTTTTTGCCATATTTGTTAAGCGAATCACCACAGTTGTTAAGTGAATCATGTGATTGCAAAGCAAACCTGGTTTCTCTCATTGACTTTTATTTGTTGGAAGCCTGTTGGAAAGGTTATAAATTGTGATCACATGACCCTAGGACAGTGGTGGGCAACCTTTTTTTTCAACTGAGCCAAATCTCGCCAAAACCACGATTGAAATTTATTTTGAGAGCCACATTTTTAAAACCGAAAATACATAGGATGGTACACTGTTTTTGGTTTCAATAAACTCTGGCATTTGAAGCACACAAGTCTTAAAGCTGTCAAGTTACAAGATCCTTGCATCCCTAACCCTTTAGGAAAAAAACCCCCAGGGGTGTTCAAACCTGACAGCTTTAAGACTTGTGGACTTCAACTCCCAGAATTCCTCCTCCAGTCATGTTGGCTCAGAAACTCTGGCATTGAAGCATGCAAGTCTTAAAGCTGTCAAGTTGCAAGACCCTTGCACCCCTAACCCTTTAGAAAAAAACCCCAGGGGTCTTCAAACCTGACAGCTTGAAGACTTGTGGACTTCAACTCCCAGAATTCTGAGAATTGAAGTCCACCAAGGGCATCAATCATATTAGCCCAGGGATCTGCAAAATTGGCTCTTAAGACTGGTGGACTTCAACTCCCAGAATTCTGAGAATTGAAGTCTACCAGTCTTAAAACAGCCAACTTTGCAGACCCCTGTGTTAGCCCAACGCCTGGTGCTGGGCCTTGCTCCCCCATTGGTGGAGCCCCAAGAAGCGAGGAGGGAGAAAAAGAGACGGAGGCCAAGGAGCTTCCCCCCCCCCAGCAAAAATCTAACCGGGGAGCCGGGCAGTAGCAAATTAGCCAATCATGTGAGGAAAGCGAGGTCTGACCGGGTGGGCAGCGAAACTCCAGGGCTCTCTGTTCTAATTCCCTGTGAAAACTGTTGCCTCTGAAGTGTTTGCTCTACTGTTTGAACCTTTAAGCGCCCCTTTCCCTTTTTTCTTTTCGACCCACAATGATTAGGGAGGATCCTGAAGTCGGGCGGGGACGAGAAGCGAGGAGAAAAAGAAACAGAGGCTAAGGAGCTTCCCCCCCGCCCCCTCCCAGCAAAAATCTAACCGGGGAGCCGGGCGGGCAGTAGCAAATTAGCCGATCACGCCATGTGGGCAGTAGCAAATTAACCGATCACGCAGCGTGATCGGCTAATTTGCTACTGCCCGCCCGGCTCCCCGGTTAGATTTTTGCTGGGAGGGGGCGGGGGGGAAGCTCCTTAGCCTCCGTTTCTTTTTCTGCCTCCTCGCTTCTCGTCCCCGCCCGACTTCAGGATCCTCCCTAATCATTGTGGGTCGAAAAGAAAAAAGGGAAAGGGGCGCTTGTTTTGAAGTGCCCGAGAGGAGGGAGGGGAGCGGGCGCCCGGCACACAGAAAAGCCGCATTAAAATGTGTAAAGAGCCGCATGTGGCTCGCGAGCCGCGGCTTGCCGACCACTGCCCTAGGACATAGCAACTGTCATACGTACACACCAGTTGGCAAGCACCCAAATTTTGATCATGTGACCATGGGAGATACTGCAACAGACATGAGCGTGAAAAGCAGGCATAAGTCACTTTTTTCAGTGCCATTGAAACTTCAAACAAACGGCTGTTAGTCGAGGACTACCTGTATAACTATACATTCAGTACGTTCAATCAATTTGTTATGATAGTTGTCTCTAAGTCTTTTCAGGATCCCCCATTATTTATAATCGATGTCTTTCCTGGCAGGATTTCAAAATTGATACCTCTTTGAGGAAAACACAAGTATCTCCTCAGCACATATCACTCAAACTGAGACCGGACGAGGAAGTAAACTTTGCCCTGCATGTGTTTGAGCCCATTGAATCTCCCGTGGACCTCTACATCCTTATGGATTTTTCATATTCCATGTCTGATGACTTGGACAACCTGAAACAAATGGGCCAGAACCTTGGTGAGACATTAAATTATCTCATTTTGAAAGCAGTGAGACATTTGTCAGTCAGTTAATTATCTGCAATTTTTCAAGGAAGCTGGCAAAAGGGAGGGAAACAAAATCTAAGACCAGCAGGTGGATTATATATGTGGTAGTTAAAAGCTGGCTTTTTTTCCCCTTGCAAACTTGATCTATTCCAGCTTCAGCATGGAATGTGTGACTGAAAAATCTACCCCCATTTTAACTGCTTCACCTGATTCTCCTTGGTTGTTTTTCATCATGGAGGTCCTCACATTCTATGCCTAGCTAGCAGGGGTGGGTTCTGGCTGCTACCACTTCCGGTTCACTCAGGGACGTGCCGCTCCCGCGTACATGCCTGATGTCCGCTACACTACACGCAGTACTGGAAAAAATTATCCTGTGCATGCACAGAAGCAAAAAACAAGATGGCGGTGCCTATGGCGCTGCTGATAGAACTGGTTCGGGGGCATGGCAGGCTGAGTTACTTTCTACTCAGTCGAACCAGTCCAAACCAGTAGGAACCCACCTCTGCTACCTAGATAATGGCTGCTAGGCAACTCTAGAAGAGAGGACAGGGCTGGGAGGCAGAGTTGAATGCATCATAAGTTTAGAGTTTTTGTGTTCCTACAAGTGCTTCCTGTATACCATCGACCATTGTCTGGCATCTATTTAGCGTTGAACTTTATGTATTATGTATACGCTTGAATAAATCTTCTATGCTGCCATCTTACAATTGGTCCTGATTCTTTGCCCCTGACAGCAACCAAGCTAATTTGAAACAGTATGCCAGGTTAAAGCTACTTAGCATTTGGATGGGTAATCACCAGGAAATAATGTAGCTACTACCAAGGAAACCAGTAAAACATCCAAAAAGAAAGCTATAAGAAATGCTTCTACATCGTTGCCAAATAACTACACGGGCTTATCCATGGTCATTAATAGTCAAACACAGCTCAAAGTGTTATTTGTGTTTTGTGCAAAGCACAAAACCAGAACTTACTCCTGATTTAGAGAACCTAAAATTAAGATAAAGCAGGGGGGGGGGGGAGAAAACCATAGAATGGAATGGAGTGATTAAAGTGAATAAATAGTTTATATATAGGTTTAACTTTTGGTAGGTTAAGGACAAATGCATTAAGTCCAACATTTTATAGGAGTAGCAAACTTTAAAAAATAAATACACTTGATAGTTGTTTTCTATTACAAAAATGAGTGCATTTAGGATATCCTAAGATAATTAGGACATATTGAGAGATTCACACTTGGATAATCTACAATTAAATTCACAAAGAATGGTGAAAACTTAGTAATTCATGTTCTAACCAAGGACCTAAGAATAATTAAGGTAGCATCTGAGGATTTGGGGTGTTCCAAGCGGTGTATTTTGTTTTTGTAAAATTAAAGGGTTCAAGTCCTATAAATTCAAATTTTCCAAATATTGAGAGAAACTTTTAGGTATTATTCCAAGAGCGCAAATCACAATTACGATACAGTAGCAACAAATTTATTTCTCCCTATGCATTCTTATATCTATGAACCCTAGTATTTTTCCAATATTGCCTTTTTCTCAATCCTAGCATTACCTGGTAAAGCAATATCATGAACAAGACTTTCTTATTCTTATTCTTATTCAAGTCATTGACTGCCTGGGCTAGTCCCTTCAGTTTTCTTGGCAATATTTTTTTTAAATAGTTTGCTATGGCTTGCTTCCTAGAACTGAAGAGAATGACTAGCCAAAATTACCCAGATGGCTTTGTGCTTAAAGTGCGATTAGAACTGATGATCTCGCACTTTCTAGCCTGGTGCCTTAACTACTATACCAAACTGACTCTTATTACCATAATACTAATAAATAATTCAAAAAACAAGAATGTATACTCAAATTGCATTAAGGTTCCCTCGTAATACACTTTGGTTTTCTCTACATGGTCATAACATCTCTCAGGATTGCTGTACATTTTAATTGATTTGAAGAGTGAATTATCTCACTTCATCCAACATATTATTCATAGTAACTGAAGTCCATCATGGGATTATAAGATTTAATCTAAAGTCCCCAAATATTTTCATCCTTTTTTTCTTCCTTTCTTCTACCCTGCTAGCAAATTTCTTGAGGGAGCTGACGGATGACTATACCATTGGTTTTGGCAAATTTGTGGACAAAGTTACAGCACCACAGACAGACATGAGGCGCTTGAAGTGAGTAGTAGTAATGAATCCATTAGGGTCACTTGGAAATGAACTATTCAGGATCTATAGCATTTTTTAAAATAAGGCTTTTATCTAATCTGTGATCATCTAGTACCATATTTCTTCCTCAGACCATGCTTCCTTACTTTCTTGCAAAATTCTATGTATACCCAAATTTTGTAGATATCAACTGTTGATAGATCTGCTCTCAGTCAGAATTCCTTTTTTTTTAATTCTGCTATCAATTGGCCAGTTGAATCCATTTCTTTCTGAGGACTTAGGATCAGTTTGATTAATCCCCCAATAAATCTTTTCTTTTATATCCTTTTTAAGAAGCATATAAAAGTCTCTGTGAAAATAGCTTCATTAAAGCTACCCTAAAATTATGCTTCTAAACATTTCACAAAGGGGCATATAACAATATTTTAACTGCCCCATGAATAGGCAGTTTGAGTAATTTGGCTCAGTCTTGTTGGAGCAAGTCCTGAGAACTACTTGAATGGAAGATGACTCATCCATTTGTAGAAAGGGACTCTTGTTTGGGGTAATTAGTTTTTTTCCCCATCACTTTGAGATGAAACTGAAGAAAATACCCAGGGAACCAAGTTTCCTCTTTTAAAGAAATCCTGGGATATTGTATGGAATTTTCTAGCAATTGGAAAAGGAACAGGAATGTTAATGTTTAGATCCCTTTTAGCCTATGTGCGCATGTGTGCATGCACATATGTGTATTTGTGTATTATGTTATAACCTTATAATATAAAAATGTGTTCCGTATTATCATGTGAATAAAAAATAATAATAACAGGAACAAATGGAACCATTCTGAGAAACTGAACCCAATGTATGGATTGGTGCACCAATGTCTCACTACTCAGAAGTAGGATACATACACATGAAGTAGTAATGTTAAGCCTCATTGTCCCCTACTACTATAAAATGTTTGCTTCTCACAACTTATTCTCATAACTCATTGGTGCTTTGGGCAGGTTTCTATATTGTGTTAAACCTTACAGCCTAATTTAGAAATAGCAATGGCTAGCTTGTATTTGCTGAATTTGTTTTAGTGTGAGATTTAAATGCAGTCTCTTTTTACTGTTTAAATAGAAACTGTTCTGCTCAGATTCGTTGCATTAAATATTGTGGTAAACAATAAGCTGCTTTGCAAGGGATCCTTGTTTAAGATTTCTGATCGTCAGGCTGGCAGTAGTTACCAATTAAAACTGTCTGTCCTTTTGCTTTCAGATTGCGGGAACCTTGGCCTAATGCTGATCCGCCTTTCTCTTTTAAGAATGTCATCCGTCTAACCAATGATATTAATAAATTCAGCCAGGAATTGATGAAGGAACGTATATCAGGGAACTTGGATGCTCCTGAAGGTGGCTTTGATGCTATATTGCAAACAGCTGTTTGCAAGGTAAACAGGGAGGAGTATACTGAAGATGGCATAGATATAGTGGTTCTCTATAAAAGATGAAAAAGGGACGTGGTGGTTGAGTGGCTAAGATGCTGAACTTGTTGATCAGGAAGGTCAGCAGTTCACCGGTTTGAATCCCTAGTGCTGTGTAATGGAGTGAGGTCCCGTTACTTGTCCCAGCTATTGCCAATCTAGCAGTTCGAAAGCATGTAAACATGCAAGTAGAAAAATTGGGACTACCTTTGGTGGGAAGGTAACAGCATTCTGTGCACCTTCAGTGTTTAGTCATGCTGGCCACATGACCAAGGAGACACCTTTGGACAGCGCTGGCTCTTCGGGTTTGAAACGGAGATGAGCACCGCCCCCTAGAGTCAGGAACGACTAGCACATAAGTGCAAGGAGAACCTCTACCATTACCTTATAATGAATAAAAACTACCGTAGCTGCATACCAAACTGGGAGAGCAGTAGAAAAATCTAGGCCAAATTTTTGCTTTGAAAAGCCACAGCTGGCTTTGTTTGCAGTTTGATAAGAAAATGGGTGAGCTTTGGAATTAGATATTGTGGAAACTGTTTATTTTATTTACTTATTTTTCACATTTTTGAACAATCCATCTCCCTCAGGGATCGTTGCTGTTATCAGGTTTTGCTATTATCAGCTCCTATCTGGAGTTGGGATATTATAGTCTGAATACCATCTAAACATCTTATGAAGGTCAGGGGAAAAACAAACTACCTAGTGTCTAATAACATTTGTAAATTTAGGGAGCTAAAGAGTTCATTGCTGAGGAGACAAGATAAACATGGAATTCCCAGATCTATGACATTGTTAGTTTTCTCAATTAACCTTGATATAGCTGCATTTGAAAGACATACCCAGTGGTTACTAACAATCCTGGAATAGCTGTTTATAGCATATTTCTCAAACGTTATCATGAACAGCCTTTCTTGGCTTCTGGCAGCTATTCCCACGCTCTAGTTATGTGATTCTTCCTGGCACATGGAAAAAGCAGACTTCAATTTTTATCTTTTTTTTAATGGGGATGATACCATTATTTAAAATGTGGATGCTTTGGTATTTTGGCGGTGGCGCAGTGGTTAGAGTGCAGTACTGCAGGCTACTTCTGCTGACTGCCGGCCGCCTTCAGTTTGGCAGATCGAATCTCACCAGGCTCAAGCTTGACTCAGCCTTCCATCCTTCCGAGGTCAGTAAAATGAGGACCCAGATTGTTTGGGGCAATAGGTTGACCCGGTAAACCGCTTAGAGAGGGCCGTAAAAGCACTGTGAAGTGGTATATAAGTCTAAGTGCTATTGCTATTGACTCAGCCTTCCATCCTTCCAAGGTGGGTAAAATAAGGACCCAGATTGTTGGGGGCAATAGGCTGACTCTGTAAACCGCTTAGAGAGGGCTGTAAAGCACTATGAAGCAGTATATAAGTCTAAGTGCTATTGCTATTTTTGATGAATTGGGGATTTTGTTGTTAACAGTTATGTGTGCTGCCCTTATTCTCTGCTGAGAATCAGCTAAACATTGTGCTGTAGTGGTTTCCTATAAAATTTAGAAACATGATTCAAGAGGGAAGGAGCTGCCAAAATGAGTCTCAGAGATGTGATTTGCCCACCTCCACTCTACATCTTAGACTTTCCTTACTCCCACAGGAAAATATTGGGTGGCGGAATGACAGCACTCACCTCCTGGTCTTCTCCACCGAGTCGGCCTTCCATTACGAAGCTGATGGCGCCAACGTCCTTGCTGGAATCCTAAGAAAGAACGATGAAAAATGCCATCTAACTCAAGCAGGGACTTACACCTTTGATACCAAGCAGGATTACCCCTCAGTGCCTACCCTTGTGCGCCTGCTGGGGCGGAGTAATATCATCCCTATTTTTGCTGTCACCAACCACTCCTATGATTACTATGAGGTAAAAGATGCCATTAAGCAGGAAAAATATGTGGACTTGGGAGTATAAAGGAACAACATGTGATGATATTTGGAGTTAATACTGGCCTATAGATATTTGCCCAGCAAAGGAACTATTTTTCTTTATTTTATTTTATGTATTTTTTATTTATTTTATTTATTTTATTTATTTTATTTATTTTATTTATTTTATTATTTTATTTATTTATTTATTTATTTTATTTTATTTATTTTATTTATTTTATTATTTATTTTATTTATTTTATTTATTTTATTTATTTTATTTATTTTATTTATTTTATTTATTTTATTTATTTTATTTATTTTATTTATTTTATTTATTTTATTTATTTTATTTATTTTATTTATTTTATTTATTTTATTTATTCCTAGGGCAAGAAGCTGAGTTTGCTTCCTATAAGATGATTTAGAGTTAAAACATTTTTTAAAATAGTAATTCTTCATTAGAAGAGAGTTCTTTCCATTTGCCCCCACAGAGTAGAAAGCACTCTTCTCCACATTTCCTGGCATCCAGAAAATCAGTTGAGAAATCACTAATTAATTTTGTGAGAAAGGAATAGTCTGATCCCTGCTAATTTGGTAGCCCAGGAAGTTGAAGATTGCTAGCAGAAACTCAGGAAAGAGAGGGGAGGGGAGGCTGAATTTTAATAGTTTAGAACCATGATGTTGGCACGCGGAGCCATTAGGGCACGTGAGGCGTTGCCCTGTCAGCTCCTGCACAGCTGATTTCGGCCTTCATTTTCGGCCGTTTTTCACTTTCCGGAGGCATGCACAGGGGAGAGTGCATGGGTCTGGCACACGCGCACAACCCCCTCCCCCAAGCTCCCCATGCTTTTGGCATGCAATGGCAAATAGGTTAGCCATCACTGGTTTAGAAGATGTATGTCAGTGTAGCAGCTGAATGCCTAACTTCAGGTATAGGCAATCCATGACCTACAGCCACAACTGAGCCCAAATTTTCTGTTGCCAAGCAAGACAGTTGTTAAGTGAGTTTTACCCCATTTTACCACTTTTCTTGCCACAGTTGTTCAGTGAATCATTTCAGTGCATTTAACTTCACAGTAAATCTGGCTCCCCCATTGACTTGCCTTGTGAGAAGATTGCAAATGGTGATCACATGACCGCAGGGCACTGCAACTATCATAAATACATGCCAGTTGCCAAGCAGTCAAATTTTGATCACATGGTTATGGGGATGCTGCAAAGTCATAATTGTGAAAAACTGGTCATAAGCCATTTTTTTCAGTGCTGTTGTAACTTTGAACAGCCATTAAATAAATGGTTGTAATTCAAGGGCTATCGGTATATATCTGAAGTATATATGTATGTATCAGTGGTGGGTTGCAATTTATTTTACTACTGGTTCGCTTGTGCATGTGCGATTGCACAACACTTCTGCGCATGCGCAGAAGGGTCCAGGCGAATGGGTGGAGCCCATGGGCGAACCGGTAGCAACCCACCTCTGGTATGTACCATATTTTTCAGAGTATAAGACGCACCAGAATATAAGACACAGCAAGGTTTTGAAGAGGCAAATTTTAAAAAAGGTTTTGCACTCTGCAAACCTCCCCAAAATGGCCCGTTTTTTGTAAAAAAAAAAAAGAGGGGGCATTTAGGAATCTTATAGAGTGCTCCTGGGAGCTGGGGGGGGGGTAAAACTGAGTAAAAAACAGGCCATTTTTTGCTCATTTCTGCCCTCCCCAGCCCCTAGGAGCTCTCTAACAGCTTCCTAGAGGCTCTGCATGGCCATTTTGGTGAAGGGGTGGGGCTTCAGGAGGCAAAAAATGCTGTATTCAGTGTATAAGACGCACCCAGATTTTCAGCCTCTTTTTTGAGGGAAAAGGGTGCGTCTTATACTCCCAAAAATACGGTATGTATGTATATACATACCGCCCCGAGTCCCTTCGGGGAGAGGGGGCGGTCTATAAATCCTGAAAAATTAAAATTAAAATATACTGGGTTTGGGAATGAAATGTCTTTGCAGTCTGTATCTTGCAATGCAGTGGAGACACCCAGTGGCTAACTAAATAATCCATGTTAGAGGTAACTCAAAGATAACTCTTCTTTTGCCTCATAAATCTTGATCAACGGATAGACCAAAACTGTATTATGTTATGACATCTAAGATTGGTCTGCATCTATCACCTCCATCCTATGGTGATAAAGTCTTCTGCTTTATTGCTTTTTGGATTGAAAAAAAGACATTTATGCCAGTAGCTTCAATTCTAGCTTGTCTCTTAGAACAATATCCTTCCATTCGCTTTCTTTAGACCATGGACAATGTTTTAAGGCTTTTTTTCTGCTGAAATATCAAGGAGAAGAATTGTATCTTTATCTCTTACTTCTGGTCCATTTTCTCTCTCTATGTCGTGCTACGTTTTATTTGTAGGAAAGAGAAGTGTGATTTGGAAAATTGTATTTTCTTTTTGTAAAGCAACTAGTAGTTTCTTAGATGATGAAAAAGCCTAGGACCTAGGGGAAAGGCTAAATAACCCAGCCTTCCTATTGTACTGTGAATATGTCTAGGCTAATCTTTTCTTTCTCTGTGCCAGGGGTGTCAAACTCCTGCCGTCACATTGTCGTCACGTGAGGTATCACAGCTTTCCCCCCCTTCGCTAAAATGGGGATGGGCGTGGCCAGTGCATGGCACATCTGGCCCATGGCCCATAAGTTTGACACCCCTGCTCTATGCACTCCTCAAGATGAATTGGAGGAATTTTACTCAGAAATCAAGCTCTTATTAGAAGGAGTTTGAACTGAAGGTGAACAGAGTCTACCCAATGAATTTTTGTCATTCACTTTAAAAGGATAAGTCATTGTATTTGCACACTTCAGTAAAGGCTAAAGGAAAATGTTACATTAGAATTTAAGCAGTGGTGGGATTCAATTTTTTTTACTACCGGTTCTGTGGCCGTGGCTTTGTGGGCGTGTCAGGGGAAGGATACTGCAAAAACCCCATTCCCTCCACACTCCTGGGGGAAGGTTACTGCAAAATCCCCATTCCCTCCCCACCCCGCTAACCTGCTTTCCAGATCCGTTCTCTTGTTCAGGGCAACAAAAGAAGATCGGCTGGGAGGCAGCGGGGGCGGGGCCAGCCTATTTGGCGGTTCTCTGAACTACTCAACATTTCTACTACCGGTTCTCCAGAACCTGTCAGAACTAATTGAATACAACCTCTGAATCCAGGAAAATAAATCAGAGGAAAATTTTGCAGCATTGTAACTGGAGTTTTGTCTTTCTCTGCAGTTAGCCATAATAACAATAGCACAATAAGAATAACTCTTCTGTGTGCTTAGTTTTCTAAATACTTTCCTTGTCTTTTTTACTCATTTTGTGCTTACAGTATTAAATTGTTGTATTATAATTAATAAATATTACTTTTTATTAGAAATTGCACAAATATTTTCCAATTTCTGAAATTGGGAGGCTTCAAGAAGATTCTTCTAACATTGTGGAATTGATCCGTATGGCTTTTGAGGTAAGAAGCAATGTCTGGTATTTTATGCTGTTACTTCTTGAGATAACCTAATTCTCTTATAATTCCATGCATTTCATTCTTGCAGTTATTTCTTGGATCAGCTCTTATTTCAGTCAATTCATAAAGTATTTTCAGGCAGGTAGGAATTAGATAATATAAATCAGGGATATAAAAAACTACATATCTCAAAAAGGTGGCCCATGGTGTTGTACAAAGTACCTATGATTAAAAAATATAGGCTCTTAGTTGTATTCAGGATTGGTGCAGGAGTGGGCTTCAAAAATTTTAGCAAGGGGTTCTCTGCTCGGTGGCTGGGTGGCATGACCATGGTGGGCGTGGCCTAGTCAGCCTCCTGCACCATGGAGGGGGGGTTGTCCTCCCCTTTCCGAACTTCCGGTAGGCCCGTTTTTTGCCTTCCCCGAGGCTCCGCGCGCGCCCTGCATTTACCTACATCCAAAACAGGCCGCGTGGGGACTCCTGGAAGGGGAGGGGTGGGGTGGGTGAGGCCAGCCAGGAGTGGGATTTGGGGGTTCTCCAAACTGCACAGAATCTTAGCTAGAGGTTCTCCCGAACCCCTGTGAACCCCCAGTAGCCCATCTCTGGATTGGTGGGGATTAAAGGACAAAATCTTGCAGATAAATTCCCAGTTTTTAAATAATTATTAATGATTAACAATGTTTATAAAGCACCTCAATCTATGCAACTCTGGATAGTTTCTCTCAGCAAATGAATATAACATGGCTATCTCCTTCCCTAAAATCAGAATTTCAAATAATAATTGAAGAACAATAACAGAAATAATATACATGTGTACTAAAATATTCTTTTGGAATAAACTTGTATTGAGGGTCTTCCTAAATCTATAGAGGGAAGGGACCAATTGTACCTTCAGGGAAGCGTGTTCCATAAAGTGGGGACTACCACTGAGAAGATCTTTTTCCTGGTTCAGTCCCATTAACGCAGAGAAGTCCCTCTCTCAGTGTGCATACCAAATGGTCAGAATCACGCTTAGCAAGGCATTTCCTGATAAGTCCCTGTGCAAAGGTTGGATATTGCTGATCAACTTCAGTAACTCAAATTATGAAATCAGTGGCCTGAATCCATTGCAGTTCTGTATGTTTTCTTTCCCTTTTCTTTCCCAGCGCATTCGTTCCAAGATGAACATTCAAGCTTATGATACCCCAAAAGCCATGAAAACTCAAATATCACACTCAAAAAGTGAACAAATAGAGTCTGGTTCATTCCGTATTGTTCGAGGTGAAGTGGTAAGCTTTCTATTTTGCATTTCTATCTCTTCATGATTTACAGTTAAAAACAAACAACATGAAGAAAACTCTTGATTTTGGAAAGGCACTTACATCTTTTGAGCTACAGCTCGTACATTTGCATAACTTGAGGCAACAGGGGGGAAACTGGAAGCTAGTGCAGTTCCTGAACCACTTTTATTTTTTGCAGCATTTCAAGATTGCACTTCCAAAATTCACTGACAGATTCAAAGTGCAATTTCCTCCCAAATCCCACATATACTAAATATGTGTTTAATTTTCCATTATATCTGGGAGAACTAAAGAGCCACCATGAGTGAGATATTGGACAGCACTACTTGGTCTGTTGTGTGGATGTTTGGGTGGTTTAGGGGTGGGGAATTTTTTGGGTGGGTGGGGGTGTGTTTGGGGATTGTTATGTGCTTTGGGCCTGGTCCCTGGGTGTTATGTGAATGTCGTTGTATGTGTATAATATGTATATATGTACAATGACAATAAAGTAACCTAATCAGCAAATTCTATCCCAGAAATCTGAACATTTAAAACAAACAAACAAATGAAATGTGTCTCCACTAGTGCAACATCATGATATCAGTGCCCATCCCTGTGATTCCCAGCTGCTGAGGATATCCCTGCTCAAAAGAACACCCTCTGGCTGTAAACAAATTGCACACCTTGAGCTAAATTGAACAAATGAGAGCAGTCTGTATCTCATATCCTCTTCTCAGGTTGAGCCACCATGTAACGGATTTCAGGGAAGCCTCCAGAGGGAGAAAAATGCCCCTATGGGCAACCTGGATGTTCAAGAATGGACTTCTGGATTGCCCGTAGGGCTGTTTTCTGAGGAAAGCCTCCTGAAGCCTTCAGAGGGAGAAAATGGCCCAACACGCAAACCAGAAGTCCGTTCCCGAACTTCCAGTTTGTGTGTTGCATTTTTTTGCCCTCCGGAGGTTTCCCTGAAGGCAAGAAATGGCTAAAAATGAAGGCCAAAATCAGCTGAGCAGTGTGCACATGCATGCTGGAGCTGATAGGGCAACACCTTGCATGCCCTAAGAAATGGCTCTGCATGCCGCCTGTGGCACACGTGTCATAGGTTCGCCATCACGGATGTAACCTGTTGTTCCCTGGATCCCTATTGAAGATTCCGGATTTGCATTACTTTTTGATAAATTATAAATCAAATTTATTCCATAGTAACTGTGACAGTAAATAAACCCAGTTTCAGTGCTATGCCAGTGGGTTTTAAAGTGTTGGTAACTGGCTGTTTAGGCCAAGAACAAAGGAAGCAATACAAAGACACATTGAAAGCCTCTTTCAAATCCCTGGAAATTGGCACCACCTCCTGGGAAACCCTGACACAAGATCGATCGACATGGCGCATGTTGATTCAACAAGGCTGCCAGACATTTGAAAGCAGAAGGACAACTATAGCACAAGAGAAGCAAGCACTCCGCAAAGCCAGAGCTGCAAATGCTGCAACAATGGTGCCCACACATGTCTGCCCGACATGAGGCAGAACATTCTGTGTCTGTACAGGCCTTACCAGCCACCTGGTGAACATCATTCCTCCATCCTAGCTGTACTTGAGGGGCTGGGAGGGAAAGCAGCTAGTAAGAATAGTCTTGGAAATTGTACTTCTTGCATCCTCTTTTCAAATTCAAGAGAGGAATTTCATCCCTTCATTCAGCTTTTGAACTAATTCAGGTGGAAAGAATCTACTAGTTACTTTGGATTTTGATTCCTATTGGTCCTCAATTAGCCGTGCTAAAAATAAAGAACTTTGCAGTAATAAAACAAACTATCCAGTGAATGTCAGGACCCTCAATAGATCTGTCTCTAGTCTTTCAGTTCTCATATTTGTGGATAAAGTTGCTTCTTTTTCTAAATGAATCCAGAAAAAACACAGGCTTCTCTCTTCTCTCCAGGCAACATTTAATGTGAATTTGAAAGCTAAGAACTTCGCTGACAAGCATGTCTGTGATCTGCCAGAGAAGGAACGGAAAGGTATTATCCACATTAAGCCCTCCTCTTTCAGTGACAAAGTAGAGATTGATGCCTCAATTCTCTGCGACACCTGCTCCTGTGAAAAGGTAGGTTGTTGTTTCCTCCTCTTTGATTTGCAGTTCCAAGAATTGTTCTAGACTTGGATACAAGAAATTTAACCCTGGTCTGATCAATTTTTACTAATAGAAATTGTAAGCTTAAAGGATGTTCTGTGTCTAGAATGAGATCCAATATTGTCTTTTTGCTTGTTGCAGACTCAGGAGGTTAAATCATCAAAGTGCAGTTACAATGGAAATTTTGTCTGCGGACAATGTGTGTGCAATCCAGGCTGGCAAGTATCACAATTAGGTTTTTCTTTCAGTGTGGGGCCCATTGTCTTTCCTGTCAGAAAGGTTATGCCTTTCTTCTCAAAGAACAAGAAGTAGATGAATTGGAGAAACTGATAGGAGGGTTGATTCTCTTCTTGCCCCTCAAAAAGTTTTTTTTCATACTTTACATCAACAATTCTCAACCTGTGGGCCCGGACCCCTTTGGGGGTCGAATGACCCTTTCACAGAGGTCGCCTAAGACCATCGGAAAATTGCAAAATTACAGATATGAAGTAGCAATGAAAATAATTTTGTGGTTGGGGGTCACCACAACATGAGGAACTGTATTGCGGCATTGGGAAGGTTGAGAAGCACTGCTTTAAATAGTGTCCACATATATATTTATATGTATATATTTACATATTTATATAAACATATCTATATGTTTATATATAGATATAAACATATATGTTTACATATATACGTATATAAGCATATCAAACATATACATATATGCTTGATATGCTTAATATTTATTTTATAATAATCCACATGATTATATATACACAGACACAGAGTATATACCTATTATTTATTCAATTTACATGTTGTGCATTGAACTCTTGGTGGTTCACAGCAATTATAAGCAAATAATAATAATAATAATAATAATAATAATAATAATAATAATAATAACAACAACAACAACAACAACAACAACAATCAAGGCCATAAACACCTGGGCAATACCAGTTATAAGATACACAGCTGGTATAGTTAACTGGACACAAGCTGATTTGGACATTTTGGACCGAAAAACCAGGAAACTAATGACAATGCACTACAGTTTACATCCACGCGGTGACACTGATCGACTATACCTACCCCGAAAATCAGGTGGCAGAGGATTATTACAAGTGAAGCAAATAGTTGAAGAAGAAAAACATGCGCTGGCTGATTATTTAAAAGAAAGTCAAGAACATCTATTAATCGAAGTAAAGAACAAAAATCTATTGAAGGCCCAACAGACGAAACAAGAATACAGAAAAGATGTGATAAAATTAAGAATGGAGAGTTGGCAGAACAAAGCATTGCATGGCCAATTTCTGGAAAACATAAAAGATAAAGTGGACAGTGAAAAAACTTGGTTATGGTTAACAACAGGTACATTAAAGAAAGAAACAGAGTCACTAATCCTGGCTGCGCAAGAACAAGCTATCCGCACAAATGCCATTAAGGCCAAAATCGAAAAATCCTCTGATGATGCCAAATGTAGACTTTGCAAAGAGGCTGATGAAACTGTTGACCACATACTCAGCTGCTGTAAAAAAATCGCGCAGACTGACTATAAAATGCGGCACAATTCAGTGGCACAAATGATCCACTGGAATTTGTGCAAAAATTATAATATTAAAACAGCAACAAACTGGTGGGAACATAAGCCTGAAAAAGTCGTCGAGGGTCAGATGGTCAAGATCTTGTGGGATTTTCGCATACAAACGGATAAAATACTGGCGCATAATACACCAGACATCACACTGGTTGAGAAAAATAAGGTTACAATCATAGACATCGCAATATCAGGTGATAGCAGGGTCGCCGAGAAGGAATATGAAAAAATCACGAAATACCATGACTTAAAAATCGAAATCCAACGATTATGGCACAAACCAGCAGTGGTAGTTCCAGTGGTAATCGGCACAGTGGGTGCTATTCCAAAAGCATTGGAATTGCATTTAAAACAGTTAAAAATTGACAAAATCACCATCAGTCAAATGCAAAAGGTCGCACTGCTTGGATCTGCACACATATTACGAAAATATGTTACGACATCCTAGGCCCCTGGGTGGGGCTCGACTAGTAATTAATGCCAAATCCGGTGAAACAACTGGCCGCTGTGATACAATTCTGTTGATGCAATAATAATAATAATAATAATAATAATAATAATAATAATAATAATAATAATAATAATAATAATAATAATAATAATAATAATGGCGCATAATACACCAGACATCACACTGGTTGAGAAAAATAAGGTTACAATCATAGACATCGCAATACCAGGTGATAGCAGGGTCGCTGAGAAGGAATATGAAAAAATTGCGAAATACCAGGACTTAAAAATTGAAATCCAACGATTATGGCACAAACCAGCAGTGGTAATTCCAGTGGTAATCGGCACACTGGGTGCTATTCCAAAAGCACTGGAATTACATTTAAAACAGTTAAAAATTGACAAAATCACCATCAGTCAAATGCAAAAGGCCGCACTGCTTGGATCCGCACACATATTACGAAAATATGTTATGACGTCCTAGGCCCCTGGGTGGGGCCCGACTAGTAATTAATGCCAAATCCGGCGAAACAACTGGCCGCTGTGATACAATTCTGCTGATGCAACAACAACAACAACAACAACAACAACAATAATAATAATATTATAATAATAATAATAAACAAATAAACAACCATGCTAAAACCATTATTACATTGTTCAAACATGAAGTATAAATCCGTCTGCTGGTCAATATGAGTAATATATCCCATTTAATATAATCATTGGAAAGGCTCATTACTATCATCTGACACAAAGGAACGGTGGCACTGCCATGTCTAGGACAGCCTTCCTTTTCCTAAAGACCAGAAGGGTAGGAGGCCAATCTATTCAATCTATATCCCAGTATATACTGTATGTCAGGCCTGTGAATTCACATCCCAGTAAAGGTTTGAACACATGTAGAAGATAGAATATATGGAGTAAGCAACATATAATAGCCAGTTTGTTGTAGTGGCTAGGGATCAGACTAGAAACTGGGAGACTGGGAGTTCTAGTCTTGCCTTAGGTATGAGGCCAGCTAGGTAACCTTGGGCCTGTCACTTTCTCTCAGCTCTAAGAAGGAGGCAATGGCAAACCAATTCTGAAAAACTTTGCCAAGACAACTGCAGGGACTTGTCTGGGTAGTCTCTAAGAACTGGACACTATGAAACGTAGGGTGGGGGGGGGGAGGTGGCTATATGAAAGCTGCCTATGCCTGGTAAGTCCCATATAAGAGTGAAACTAATCAAATAACATCTGCTAAGACAGTAACAAATATAGCAATTTATAAAGCACTTTATGCTATTTCTCAAAAATGAAACCAGACTCTGCCAATAGTCAAATAGCCTAAATGGTTTGGGCCCCTGTTTAGCTGTACAAGATGTTATATCTATGCATCTCATGGCCGTTCTCACACTTGACTTCCCCTCACTTTGACAGGCAAGGGGACCAGTGTAATTGCTCAACAACCTCCTCTACTGATACTGAAGCCTGCACATACCCTGGACATAAAGAACCCTGTTCTGGCAAAGGCGAATGCCTTTGTGGGGTCTGTCAATGTTATTCTGAAGAAGATCTCACCCAGCGTTATGAAGGACAGTATTGTGAATTCGACAACTTGCAGTGTTCCCGCACTTCCGGATTCCTCTGCAATGGTAAATCTTTGGGGAGGGCAAATTATTGCTTACTCTGCCCTTAGTTCATTGAGAGACAGCCTTGTTAACTACTACCTGACAATTCATGGAGAGGTCAGCAATACTGGAGTAACTTTGGCCAACTTGCGGATCTCTGGTGGTAGCCCTCGACCCTCGAAGAAGACTGATTTTGAGGGCATGCCCCATTGTTGATGAAGGTTTAGAACAGGGGTGGGCTCCAGCTTCTTTTACTGCTGGTTTGCGCAGTAAACAAAATGCGCAGAAGCAAAAAACAAGATGGCAGCGCCTATGGCGCCACCGATAGAATCAGTTCGGGTGCGTGTCTGGCCGAGTTACTACCTACTCGACCAAACCGGTCTGAATCGGTAGGAACCCACCTATGGTTAAGAACAGCTTTCCCAGATGATGCATCCCAGGATAAAGTTTAGAATATCTAGAGATATTCTGGATATCTCTAGAATAGTGAACAGTAAACTTTTTCTTCTGGGTCAGACCATGTGTATTTATGGAGTGCGCAACTGACTGAAAATATTAATAAGAGGAAACACCAGAATTCTAATAGAGATTGCAAGAATGCAAGTTGCGCAATCACTTTAGAATTCCCCCTGGCTAGTCATTTTCATTCAACTCATCCTATCTCACAATTTAGGAATGATTAATTGATTATGTGCTATCAAAGCATTGACAACTCTCAGTGATCACTTATATAGATCTTTCCCATTTGGGTAAGGAATAACTGTATGCATATTGCTTTGAGCTCCTTAGAAGAAATGTGAGATACAATTATGGCAAATAGACAGTTGGCCCCAGTTGCGTTCTTGCCCAAACTGAAATCCTAGTTGTGTATAGAAAGGTTTTGAATGTCCATACGTTTTTTTTAGGGATTTTAGAGTACATCAGGCACATGCACAAACGCTAACACAGAGGGGGGGAAAGATGTTTGATTCAAGCATTCTCTTTGTTCTAATCTGTCACCTTTGCTTAGTTTAGCTATAGAGATGTTGTGGTCCGCTGGTGGCCTGTGGAGCTGGCAGCAGAGTCGGACAGCGAGGAGGTTGGGGAGGAACATGGGCCACTCCTGGAGTCTGGGGAAGGCTCAGAAGAGGGCTCTGTGTTGGAGGCAGAGAGGGATCTAGGGCCTTCCGGGAGTTATGTGCTTTCCTCCGGAGCCTCCAGAGTGATGCAGAGGAACAGTGTACAGTGTTCCCATTGTATGCATGGGCAGAGCTGCCAGAAGGCAAGAGCAGTTAAGACAGAAGGGATGACTTGGGAGTAACACTTGGAGGTGATTGGCCCCTTCCATAGAACATAAAGGAGGAGCAAAGACACATGAGCCTTTGCAGGAAGCAACTTGGTTCATGCTGGTCAGTTTACCTTCTGAAGCTCTGTTTTGACTCTTTGCTCCATGTGGCCTTGCCAAGCTAATTACCAATTAAGGCTTTGGCAGTGTTTCAAAGAAGGTAAAGGTGGCTGCTTATCAGTCTTAACTATTTGGGACTCATTATGGGCTGTGAATGAACATAATTCAAGCCTTTGAAATAAAAAGAGGGTTTTGGGGACTAAGCATGTGCTTTTTACTGTATCGGGAAGCGTAGGTCAGAACAAGAGATATGTATCACATTCCTTTGTGAACTGCCCCTGCACTGCTAATAGAAGAGTTAAGACTTCATTAAAAATAGAAACATAAAAGCAGACCTGCTATGTGGGTAAGTTGGCTCAAAATGTCTTTGCGCTGATGCTATTTGTCTCTCTACAGACCGGGGACGTTGCTATATGGGCCAGTGTGTATGTGCACCTGGTTGGGAAGGCTCCGGCTGTGAGTGTCCCACAAGCAACGAAACCTGTGTCGGCAGCAATGGGGTAAGTAAATTGCCCATCCAGAAGAGCTATCATGAAGAGGTCATGAAGAGAAAATAAAAGTGGCCTACTGGTTATTCCCCACATACATACACACACACACAATCCAGTGTTGGATGCAGAAAGTGTTTAATATGATAGTTCATGTGAAAATCTGCCAACATATAGTTATTACAAACTGGGTAAATTAGAGATGAAATCCAGTATTGTCAATTGAGCTTAAAAGGAATTATTGATCTTATTAGATCTCTAGTGAGGTATTGGCTGCTAGACAGTTGATCTTACTGCTGTTTATGTAATCTGTGATCCTTAAATACCTTCTCTTTTAAATATTCCCTGGTAATGAAAAAAGATCTGTCTCAAACATCAGGTATAGCCTTCTGTTACCTCAATGTGTGCAGTGAAGAAAAAACTAAACAGTTACTTTGCTCTCTTGTAGCTGATTTGTAATGGACAGGGGAGGTGTGAATGTGGTAGATGCCTCTGTAATTACCCCACTGCCCATGCTGATCCCACCTGTGAATTTGGATTCTTGGTAAGTGCATGAAAGTGCATATTTGTTAAGCAAATGACTATGACTATTAATACTGTTGCTGTATTGTAGTAGGAAAAAAATGGTACAAGTACGTATATGTTGTTTGTGTTCCTTTTTCTGAACCGCCTTGCCTTTTCATAACGCATTTTTGTTGTAGGCAGCATCCATAGGCGAATATTAATCTGTACAAATATAACCACAAAAGCTCCTTTTCATCTGTCAATATTAACTCTTCCTGGATTCAGGAATAACTGTTCCTATCCTTTCTTACAATAATCAATTCATTAAACAATCAATCATAACAATAAAATTTAAAGAATATCTACAGAAGCAGATACACGTGTTTTGACAAAATAAACTATGCAGCTTATTCAGTGGCGGATTAAGGCTCACTGGTGCCCTAAGCACTGACAAATCTTTGTGCCTCTCCTTTGTACATACTGTACAAATCTTCATTGGTGTTTTTTTCTTTCTCAACTTTGTGGTGCCCCCTTTGGGCTTGATACCGTAAGCACGTGCTTAGTCTGCTTAATGGTTAATTCACCACTGAGCTTATTTTTGAGTGGTGAGAAACTAGGGTTGCCGGTACTTACTGGAGGTTCAGTTGTTTTTGAAGGAGGCACTTCAGTGATACAAAGTGTATTTTAATATATATAAGAATAGAAGTTCATATTATTAATTCCCCAGCAGAATCAAGTTCCCTGTTAGATTGCTTGGGGAATCTTTCTTTTTTCAGAAGGCTTTATCTCCTGTCTTCCAGTTCCCAATCATAATGGCATTTTTTTTCCCTATGGGAGATTTCCTCACTCACCCCTTCTTCTCCACTGCCTTCATTCACAAAACTGCATCTCACAGGGTAGAGTGTTACGTACAAGGGGCATGTATTGTCCTTTCTGATCAGTGGTGGTTGCTAACCGGTTTATTACTGATTCGCTCGTGCTTGCGCGTGCATGTGTAACACCTCTGTGCATGCGCAGAAGCATCCGGGCAGGTGGGCAGATCCTCCCGCCACCGCCACTACCAGTTCAGCCCAATCGGGAGCAACCCACCTCTGTTTCTGATGCTTTCTATGTGATATCCATGGAATGCTTTTCATGCTTTTAAGTCGCCCAGAGATGCTTCAAAGCAAGATGGGCAGCAAATAAATGTAATAAATACATACATATCCATTTCTCCACTCCTCACTATCTTTTGTGCTCAGCACTTATCTGGAAGTGAAGATTTTGCCTGCCTTCTCATGCTCTTTCCCTCGTGTCTAGGCTTTCCAGCAAGCATGTGAGGAAGAATTCCGAAGTTGTGTCCAGTGTCAGGTTTGGGGCACTGGAGAGAAGAAGGCACAGAAATGTTCAAACTGCAATTTCAAGATTGAGTTGGTGGATGAAATAAATCAAGGTGGTGTAGTTCTTCAACTGCCCAGTTTCATATTCAAATGCAAACCAAACTGTTGTGGCCCGCCAGCGGCCAGTGGAGCTGGCAGCAGATTCAGGCAGTGAGGAGGTTGGGGAGGAACATGGGCCAGTCCTGGAGTCTGGGGAAAGCTCTGATGAGGGCTCTGTGTCGGAGACAGAGGAGGGGCCAGGGCCGTATGTCAGTTATCAGTTGCCTTCAGAGTCAGATATCAGTGAGGCAGAAGAACAGCTGGAGCCTGTTCCAGTGTGTGCAGGCTCAGAGTTGCCAGACGAAGGGAACAGCTAAAGAACAGGGGTCGACATTGGTCACAGGTGGACGATGAATGGCCCCTCCCAGTGGAAATAAAAGAGGAACAAAAGGGGAGTGGAGTTTGCAGGAGACAATTAGTTTGCTTAATTGGTTCGTGAGTCTCCAAGACTCCTTGCCAGGTTTTGCAGATATCAGTCTGGCAGCTCTCCAAGCCAGTTAAGGTCTATGACTGTAAATCCTTCCTTGAAAGACTTTGCTGGATGTGAATGAGCAGAATTCACAGTAAATTAATAAAAGGGATTTTTGTCGGGATAAGGAGTTTGCTTCGTGCACTGTAAAATGTGATGGGTGGAGGGAAAGGGAGAAAAATGTAAGCCAGACCTGGGCGTTTTATGATCCCCAGGCCTCAAATGGGAAAAGAAGAATTTCTCCCTTTTCTCCATTGGCAACAGTAGAATTTTGATCCCAGCAATTTCCAACATAAATTGTCAATATTACATCTGATGGATTTTTTTTTTTACCCTGCAGGTAAAAAGTGTACCTTCCAAGATGAGGAGGATGATTGCGTTTACCACTACGCTAGGAAAGAAGCCACCAATCTATCACAGAACAACACTGTTCTTGTGCAAAAGAAGAAAGGTAAATAGCTTTCTATGAAGAGAGGGGGATCTCAAGAAGTAGCAGGTGGGATAAATTAGAAGGTCTGTTATTTAGATTTCACTAAGCACTGTCAACTAGTTTTGCATTTGTTTTTGTAACTCTGTTGGTCACTGTTTTCTTGTTCACACTCATGGAGTTGCATCATGGTAGATCAGGATGTACTAGTAGTCTTCTGAATTATTTGCAATTGATTGGCAAAGATGCCTAACTACATTGTTTAGCAAGAGCAACAATAAATGACTTTTAAAAAATTGGGTTGCTGAAACAAGGAAAGCCTGAACTAAAGACCACAAGTGGACTTTATATGACAAAGGCAGATCGGTTCATTTCTGATCTTGGAAACAAATCACTTGATTTAAAGGGTATTTGGAGATATGCTTTCTTTCATCCCAAGTTTGTTTCTGCAGTCAATGGTGGCTCCTGGATGTCAGTGAAGATCCTCAGCCATCCAGGTAGAGTTATCTGACAGCTGAGTGATGGCAACTGGACTTATTTTCTTGTTGGTTTGAGAGATTTCACTGCCCATACAAGCAGCTTCTCCAGTCTGAGCAAAGTTGCTTAGGGTGAGAAGGCAGAGAGTCATTGGAATGTACCAACTAGGTTAAAGTGCAAGTGATTCCTGTAGTCTGCCACTTTTCTTACTGTCTTTTTCGATTCCTTCACCAACCTTGGATGGGCAGAGAAACATCTCAAAACAGCAAGAAAATAAGTGTAGTTGCCCTGACTCAACTTCCAGTGGCTCCTGAAGTTTGAAAGTAAATAAAGTCCACTCAATTAATCTAAACACTGCTGCTCTAAATTAATCCCTCTAGAAGTTTTAGACTACAACACTCATTGTCTGTACACAGCATCACTCTGCACTCTCTTGATGGTGAGGTTGTAGTCCAGCTCTTTTGGAGTTGAAATATGGGCTCTAAAAGTCTGATCTTTGTGAACTGGCAGGAATTCTCAAAGTTTTCAGTTGGCTACCTCTATCTGGAGATGCCGGTGCAGAATTTTTTACATGCAATTCATGTGTTCTGCCATTGAGTTACAGCATTTGCTGCAACACTTTCCTCTTCTCTTTCCTAACCAGGAAAATAAAAGATAACGTTGCTTCCTTTGTTTTTGATTATTATTTGTTGTCATTCTATGTAGAGTGTCCACCAGGAAGTTTTCTTTGGCTTATCCCCCTCCTCATTTTTCTGATACTACTCCTGGGGTTGCTGCTGCTTCTCTGCTGGAAATTCTGTGCTTGTTGCAAGGTAAAATTCCAACCTGCAGTGACAAAGGAAAACTGGGCAGGGTAGGGAGGGAGGCTTTGGTGGCATGTTTTGAATCTAACCTGTGACTGAGTCGTTTTTTTCTAACAACTTGAAGATTTCTAAAATCTTCTCTCCGATCAGGTAAAAATTAGAGGTCAGTGTAATACATTTTCTGTCTTGTTCATGTAAGCTTCTAGTTGAAGCTGTTTTTATATTGACTAAACGATAACAAGTATTTTTGTTCTAGATCTAACTTTCTTCAACTTCAGGAGAATCATTATTTTAAAAGATGACTTTTCTCCAGTAGATCTGAGATATTTTGTTTTATCCTAAAATGAACCGTGTATGGGAATTCGGAATGGAATATATTGGAAGGCATCGGGGTTTGGAGTTGGAGTAGACCCTTGTCTGGTGGGAAAGATCAAGAAACAATGGCATTGCAACATCAATGCCAAGGAGCAAATGAAATGGAACGGAGAAAGAGAGCCAATGATCCTTTACCACTAGTCATATCAAAAAATGGCTGAGAAATAAGCATGTAGAAAAGGCATTACTTGTAGGATGCATTGCTATAATCAGTTACATCATTGATCCAAAGGGGTCAAGGTCATATTAAGCTTATGTATTGGTTCAGTCCCTATGCCATGTAAACCAGGTTGATATGCTTTTCTCGTTGCCTTTCATGGATGCCCTTAAGTCGTGTTTGCTCTGGCATCCTCATTAACAATGTATTTTGTACCATCCACTTAAACAAGGGCAACAGGCAGAGAGGTCTATTCTCCTGCCAGTCAGCTTAGTTTTGCATTTTCGCACTAAAATCAATTCAACGCTTTTTCTTTTCTTTTTTGACACCTAGCATTGTTTGGCGTTACTACCCTGCTGTGCACGAGGTACATCTTTTGAATTTATATGTGGTTTCTGGTACAGGGGATAATAGCATTAGAATGGTGTGCTTAGATCAGGGGTGTCCAAACTTGGGAACTTTAAGACTTGTGGACTTCAACTCCCAGAATTCCCCAGCCAGCTATGCTGGCTGGGGAATTCTGGAAGTTGAAGTCCACAAGTCTTAAAGTTCCCAAGTTTGGACACTCCTGGCTTAGATCAAGACCCAAAGAAAGCAATAGAGGCAGTCCCTGACTTACAACCATTCACTTAGCAACCATTCAAAATTACAACAGAGTGACTCACAGCCAGTATTCACACTTACAACCCTTGTGGCACCCCATGGTCATGTCATCAAAATTTAGGCACCTGCCAATCGGCATCTACCGTATATATACGAGGTCAGGGTTTGCAACCTTCCCAGCCCTCTTCTGACAAGCAAAGTCAATGGGGGATAGTGGATTCCCTTAATGATCATACGATTCACTGAACAACTGCAGTGATTCACTTAATAACCATGGCAAAAAGGGTCGTAAGATTGGGCGCATCCCAGTTAACAACCACCTTGCTTAGCAATGGAAATTCTGGTCCTAACTGTGATTGTAAGTTGAGAACTACCTATAATTACATTCGAAGAAGGCTAGTATGTTGTTGTTGGGGGGTGGGGATCTAGCAGTCGAAGCTTAATACAAATTGCCTGTCATTTAAATCAGCTCAGTCATTATCTGTTTAAATTCTATCAGTCTGTATCCAGTTAGGCTAGTTAACAGTAACAGAGTTGGAAGGGATCTTGGAGGTCATTTAATCCAACCCCCTGCTCAGGCAGGAGACCTGTATTGGGGATTCGAACCACCGAACTGCCAACCTTTCTGATTGACAAGTTTAGCGTCTTAGCCACTGAGCCACCTAGCCAGGCAATACCTGTCTTAAGAAGATAGGACTTTTCAAGCACTGTTCTCTTCATTTTGGGGAGAACCTGGATCAAATCCTATGCATTTAACTCTCTGAGCAGCAGAGAGAAAATAATTCCTTGTAGAGTATTTAGAGAATGTAAGGAAACATAAAGCTTCATGTGTTTGAATTTAAGGTGACCAACTTTTTTACAATGAAAAGGAGGACAAATAAATTGGAAAAAATATATCGTAAATAAAAGAAATATTTTATTCATTGCAACAATAATACACTAAAATATGATATATGCATAATAAAAACATTTGCAACATTTTATATTGTAATTATGCTTACATGCCTGTTAATTATTATTTAAATGAGTACTTTTCCATTGAATTAATATTTTTTGTCAATGTATCATCTTCTAACAATATATTGGAAATATCTGAACAAGAAATATCCTTCATATTGAATTTTACGGCATGTGCTGCAGCTAGAGTATCAACATTCAATCTCGATTTCTCACTTGTCGAAAAATCATTGGCAATTGAAAAAAACTCTTTCAACTGCTGCATTAGTTCCAGGGCAGCACAACGTAAATTGAACAAGTATAAATAAATGTTCACATGGAATATGTTCATTTTTGAAATGGCTGAAAATATCCACCCATCTTTCATCAATTTCAACATGTTGATTTTCCCATTGTATTAATTTTTCAGAATTTAAATATACATTCAGTCTTCCAATTTCTTCAAAGAGACAATTGTCGTCTATTTTAATGTCTAGCATTTCTTTAGATAAAAATTCAACACAAGATTCAATATCTGTTCAATATACTTGCGATGAAGTAAAAAAAACACCATTAAAAACCGTTTAATAAAATACGTCACATTCAAATATCAAAAAGGAGGACATGTAGGAGGACACTTTTCGAGGGAGGACAGAACTTACAAAAGAAGGACTGTCCTCCCTAAAGGAGGACGGTTGGTCACCTTATTGAATTGAAATGCTTTTTAGAATAGTATAATGATTCTGCAATATACACTATGAACCCATGCTGAAATACAGTATATGAGGTATATTTAGATGTATGTCATAACAATCATGAGGGGCAGAATTAGGAATTCAAGTCATGCCAATCTAAAAATTAACAATAATACAACTTATTGCCAACAATCTGAGCACCAGTTACTAAGTAGAAATAAGGAAAAGGGAGTAGGAAACTCATGCAAGTAAGGTGCTTCTCCTTTGACAAAAGTATTTTATTTATTCTATTTAACGCATAAAAAAGATCTAAAGTTAAATCCACGGTGCTGAAGTACAAATACTAACTTCCTTTCCCTCTCTGAAGGTCGCACAGTTGGTTTCAAGGAGGACCACTACCTGCTCAGGCAGAGTCTCATGGCATCAGACCACCTGGACACTCCAATGGTGCGCAGCGGTAATTTGAAAGGGAGAGACACAGTCCACTGGAAGATCAGAAACAATGTGCATAAGCAAGACTACTCATCCTTCGCCCTCAATCCCAAGGATATCAGTAAGTGCTCGTTTTACAAGGTGGAGCATAGCTTATTTCTGAGGTTAATGGTGACCATAGTGCAGGGGTGTCAAACTCAAGGCCCACGGGCAGGATCCGGCCCACGGAGTTCTTAGATCTGGCCCGCTGGGCCACCCTGGAAACAGCGAAGAACTGGCCCACGGTTCCTCCACCAGCCAAAACGGGCTCCCAATCTCCATTTTCAGCTGGGACAGTCTCCTGCAACCCTCTGACAACGAAAACGGAGCTCAAAGATTTTCAAAGATAATGGCAGCTTGTAAGCTACCTTTTTCAGTAGAGCTGCCTGAATAGAAAAGGGTTTAACGTAAGGCTGATTCCAAAAAAAGGCCTCAAACTTGTTTTTTGAGATTCCGTTAAATTTTCAGAGAACTCTCATGACCATTAGTACAATTGCCTTGTTTTTTAGATGCAACTGCACCACAAGCCTATATGTTTTGTGTAAGTTTAATTTTGGGGATGTCTCTGGAATTTCTGATCTGAAGACACTGATAAAAGGTGCATCTGTGAGAAATTCCTGTCATTCCTCTTACCTACAGTTATACTCTGAAGCAGAGAAGGAATCACTGTGTAACTGACGTAAGGATGTAGGTTCTAATTTTTGAAGTCCAGCAAAACTCTATGTCAAAATTATAGGTGACTCGGAATTCTAATCACTGTTTACATGGTATGTGTAAAATAAACTCTGTAGCTGAACCATATCATTATTTCCCATTACATCCCTATATTAATTGGTTGTGGTCCTTGTTTGACTGGCAGCTGCAAATTCTGATGAATTTATTTTCTTATTTCCAGTTCCATTTGGGCTCTCTCTCAGATTGGCACGGCTCTACACCCAAAACCTTGGAAAACTGGATAGCCGTGAACATGAGCAGCTGCAGAAAGATGTGGAGGAAAATGTAAGAAGTAGGGGCATTTGTTCTATTTTAAATTCTCCCTTGTTACAGGAAGCATGTGTGTATATCTGTGTGAGTTGCTCCTCCTTTTTATCCTCACCATAGTTCTAGCAGGTGAATAGATAGATTTTGATAGACCTAAGTCCATATATATAGAACATGACAACTAGTCAGGTCAAATATGAACCAAAAAATCCTCCCCAAACCAAAGCTGGTGGTTCAGCAGGTTCTGACCAGTTCTGGGGACCCAGTAGCGGAAATTTTGAGTAGTTCGGAGAACCGGTAAATACCATCTCTGACTGGCCCCGCCCCCATATATTCTCTGTCTCCAGAGTCCCAGCTGATCAGAAGGAAATGGGGATTTTGCAGTAAACTTCCCCTGGAGTGGGGAGGGAATGGAGATTTTACAGTATCCTTCCCCTGCCATGCTCACCAAGCCATGCCACATCCACAAAGCCACACCACGCCCACAAAGTCACACCCACAGGACCGGTAGTAAAAAAATTTGAATCTCACCACTGCCCCAACACTCTGTAATTGTGATTTGTTGCTAGGGAGGCACAGATATTGAACCCAATACAAGATTTCTTTCTCTGGATTTGAGTGTTGATACAATTTCTGTTGTGGATGTGATGTCTGGATATAAATCAAATGAAAAGTAGAAGATGAAGGGCTTAAAGCTTTTAATATTAATATTTCACTGAGCACCTGAGGAGCTGGGGCAGTCCTTATGTACCAGCTTGATGTATATCGGGTCCAGTGGTGGGCTGCAGGCAGTACTCCCCGGTAGGGGTGTACCGGTGCCTGCTAGGAGCACTATGTGCCATTCCGGTATGGTGCTCCGGGGGCACACCCACCCGCCCAAGCTCCTTACCTGTATTTGAACTCTTCGGCGCTTCCGTGCATGTGCACTGAGCGTACGGCGCCTGCATGATGCTCCGCTCAGCAGCTGGAGCATTGCGGAGGTAAGGACGCATGCGTGCATGTGTGCACATGTGCACATGCTGCGCACGTGCATGTGGGGTATGCTGGGCCCCATTGCACTGTACAGGCTGCAACGGTATTCGGAACCCACCACTGATTGGGTCAGTTATGGATCATGGTGTCTCACATGGTCAGGACGCTGGGTTGGAGGTTAGCAAGCCGGTGTTCGAGACCCGAGTGCTGCTGTGTGGTGGGGTGAGCTCCCGTCATTTGCTCCAGCTCTTTGATGGGGACATCAAAGGAGCCCTGACTGACATTCCCAGGCAACAGTCACTGGCTAAACCTAATCCTTAAATGGTGCCTCTCACATGAATGGGATGAGGGAGGGATTAGGGATTGGGCTAGTTCTCTTGAGGATCTGGACTAATGACCTTCTCTTGTTCTTCCTAGCTGAATGAAGTGTACAGGGTAATCCCAGGTTTCCAAAAGTTCCAGCAGACAAAATTCAGGTGAGAGCATAACTAGCGTGGGAAGAAAGAATGAAACATCAGTCAATAGATTTTTTTAAAAACAGGAAAGTAGATGATGATAGGTGAGAAACAAGGAATTGGTGTAGTGAGAGAATATCTTTTTGGCTGAGAAGACTGTCTAATTTCCTAGAATGTGAAGGTACTAGAATTTGAATGCCCCTCTGATCAGCTTTTTGATGTTACAACAATAACTGTATAAAGCAGCGATGGCTAACCATTTTTGGCTCGTGTGCCATAAGGGGGGGAGTGCAGGGGGGTCGTGCGCGAGTGTGCTGCACCCATAATGAAACACGTGACCCCCCCCAGTGCACATGCGCACATGGGAGGTGCTCCCCCCATGTTTTGCATGCTTTTTTCGCCCTCCCCAGGCTCCAGAGGCTTTATAGGAGCCAGGGGGAGGCGAAAAAAGCCTCCCCGTCCCCCCGGAGGCCCTCCGGAGGCTTCAGGGACGCCTCTGGAGGTCTTAAACTGACCTTACGAGCAAACCGGAAGTCCGTTTCTGAACTTCCGGTTTGTCCATAGGGCCGTTTTTTTGCGCTCTGGAGGCTTCAGGGAAACTCCTGAAGCCTCCAGAGTGCCTCTGAGGGGGAGGCACTTTTCGCCCTCCCCAGGCTTCTATAAAGGCTCTGGAGCCTGGGTAGAGCGAAAAATGACTTTAAAAAAGGCTGAACTCAGCTGGCCAGCCTGCGCATGCGCGCTGGCCAGCTGACAGGGCAATGCCTCGCGTGCCCTGACAAATGGCTCCGTGTGCCACCTGTGGCACGCGTGCCATAGGTTTGCCATCCTGGGTATAAAGTGTACAGGTACTGATTTGGTCCATCAGTCATTAAAGTTCTTGATATTCTTTTTGATTAAATCCATGAAATTTATGGATTTTATCTGTTTTCTCCCTAGGATTCAGCCAAATGCTGGAAAAAGGTAAACAAAACCATTCATTGCTACTCTAACTGCCAGGTGTGGACTTAGAAATAAATTTCCACTGCTGTGCTTTACTGCAATAATATTTGCCTATCTGCCAGAAAATAAGATGTTGTTTATTTAACTTTATCACTGCTGGTCTTTTTCTCTACATTGCATTATTTACTTTCCAGATAATCAATAGCAATAGCATGTAGACTTATATACCGCTTTACAGTGCTTTTACAGTCCTCACTAAGAGGTTTACAGAGTCAGCCTATAGCCCCTAACAATCTGGGTCCTTATTTTACCCTCCTCGGAAGGATGGAAGGATGAGTCAACCTTGAGCCTGGTGAGATTTGGCGTGTCAAATTGAGTCAGCCAGCAGGCAGAGAAGTAGCCTGCAGTACTGCACTCTAACCACTGTCCCACCGTGGCTCTTTAGAAGTATTCTAGATCAGTATTGTCTGTGGATTAGCAGTTATGAATTTGTGTGGGCATTTGTGGGCAATGAATGCATCTTGCTACAGCACAAGCTGAGATGGCCGATCAGTTTGGGCATGATTTTTTCCTCCTTTATATAACACCAGGGCTTCATTTGTCATGTTTCCTCATATATGGCCATACGTGCCAGTATGCCTCTGATTTGGGGGGGAGGGGCAGAACAAAAGCATGGGCAGGGGAGGCATCCTGATGTTTCTCTTCTTTCCAGGCAAGACCACACAATTGTGGACACGGTGCTCCCAGCTCCCCGCTCGGCCAGGAACGAAATTAACAAAGTAACAGAGAAGCATGTCTCACAAGGAGCTTTCCATGAATTAAAAGTGTCACCTGGTTACTACACTGTGATTGCTGACCAAGGTAGGGGCCTCCTCCTCCTCCTTTTTGATTTAGCGTCTGAGCTGCTCCATTTCAGACCGATTGAGAGGTGAGGGAAGCCTTCTGTGATGGAATGCTTCTCCATACACAGTTTTCTCTCTGTAAGGCAGAGGTGTCAAACTTGATTTCTTTGAGGGTTGTGTTTGACCTTGGAGGGGGGGCTCAGGGGGCGTGGCCAGATTGACATCACTCGTGTCAGTTCCTGAGATGGCTCAAGTGCTTTGCCAGTGAAAATGAGCTCCTGAGCTCCGTTTTCGGCTGCCACTGCCTCCTGCAACCCTTGCCAGTAAAAGCCGAGCTTAGGAGGGTAGGAGCCCATTTTGGCTGGCAGAAGCACCACAGGCCAGTCCTTCGTTGCTTCCAGGGCAGCCCCGCAGGCCAAATCTAAGTACCCCATGGGCTGGATGTGGCCCACGGACCTTGAGTTTGACACTCCTGCTGCAAGGGAATGAGTCTGTGAGCCTTTGGGAGGAACCCGTCTTATTTCATACATGGCAGAGTTCTTGTTTTTATCACTATAGTCAGCAGTGAAACAGATAGTCCTCAACTTACGATCACAATTGAACTCCAAATGTCCATTGCTAAGCAAGACAGTTGTTAATTTTGCCCCATTTTGCAACCTTCCTTTTCACAGTGGTTAAGTGAATCACAGCACTTGTTAAGTTGGTGACATGGTTATTAAGTGAATCTGGCTTCCTCGTTGACTTTGCTTGTCAGAAGGTTGCAAAAGGTGATCGCCATAACCCCAGGACACCACAACCGTCACAAATATGAGTCAGTTTGCCGAACATACCAAATTTTGATCATGTGACCATGGGATTACTGCAACAATCATAAGAGTGAAAACAGTCATAAGTCACTTTTTTCAGTGTCGCTGCACAGTTAACTTCGAACAGCCACTAAATGAATGGTTGAAAGTTGAGGAGTATCTGTACAGCCTAATGCAGACTGACGATTGCACTGAAGGCTAGGGCTGACTCCAGAAACAAGACTCTGCCGTTTTTAGTCACATGACACTGTGGACCTATTCTATTTACCTTTCCTGAATAAATATTCAGTGACAGACGAAATGTCAAGGTAAATCCAAGTGGTGGCCAGCAGTGGTGGGATTCAAAAATTTTATTACCTGTTCTGTGGGTGTGGCTTGGTGGGTGTGGCATGGCTTGGTGGCATGGCAGGGGAAGGACACTGCAAAATCTCCATTCCCACCCCACCCCACTAACCTGCTTTCCAGGTTTTCCGTTCTCCTGTGCAGGGCAACAAAAGAAGACCCAGCCGATCAGCTGGGACTCAGGAGGCAGTGAATAGATTGGGGGCGGGGCCAGCCAGAGGTGGTATTTGCTGGTTCTCCTAACTACTCAAAATTTCCGCTAATCTGCAGACTAAACATTGTTCGCTAGAACCGGTCAGCACCGGCTGAATACCACCTCTGCTGGCCAGCATGACTAACGAGAAATACTAGGAACTGCAATTCAGCAACATCTAGGAAAATGAATGTTGCCCACCACTGGAATAAATTACGTTGTGCAAATTCAGGAAGATGTTGCTATCTGGACCTCTCCTATATTATGTAGGAAGACAGAGTAACTATATGTAGTAAGGGCTCATTTTATAAGCACGCTTTCCAATTGTGAACTTATCCTCCTTCTTTCCTTTGCCTCCATCTACTCCCAGATGCCCAGGGCTTGATTGAGTTTCAGGAAGGGGTAGAGATGGTGGATGTTCGGGTTCCCCTCTTCATCAGGGAAGAGGATGATGATGAAAAACAGCTGCAAGTAGAGGCTATTGATGTTCCTGTGGGCACTGCGGAAATTCGTCGTCATCAGGTCAACATCACCATAATAAAAGAGCAAGGTAGTATGATAGCCTGCACTGGGGAGGACAAATGTTTGTCATACAATCACCTCTGGCTGGTCCTTCTGTAGTTTATTTGCCATAGTTAAATGTAGCTTGTTTCTGAAAAAAAGGCTTTTGTTCTAATGGGCAGTCAGAAAACTTTCTGTTTTCTGAAAAATCAGGTGTACTATCTATATATTATAGACAAGAGATGGAAGAACTCCTTTTGTGACACTTAGAGCACCTTCAAACTCTTCAAAGCACACCCTGAAAAGGAAAGTTCAAAAATTGGGATAAATGGATTAGGGAAACTTCAAAAAGTAGAATTAATGCTCTAAGCCTTGCAACTATTTAAGGCATTCATTTCACATTTTAAAATTTTTCCCAATTCTTCCCCAATGTCAAGCTGATTTCTGCCATAAGTGGATCTAGGAGCAAAACCGGTACTTGCAAGCCTTAAATGAGGTCACAAATCATCATTATAGCTATATGGAAAGAGTAGATCTGCCTCCAGTAATTTCCACTTTTCTCTGGCAACAGATGTTTATGGAATACCAAATCTCATATTCATTTAGGGAGGGATGAAAATGGTGAAGAACGTAGCAAAATCCAGAGGGTATCCAATCTAGAGGGTAGGCACGCACATATCTGTTAATATTAGGGATGCCGGTAAAAAAACATCTGAACTTGGCCATGCAGAGTATCAAGAAACTAGTTGGAGGAATATTAAAGTGTGTGGGGTCCTTGGTGCCCTCTAAGCTTGCTTGTGTGTGTCTGTAATCATGAGCCATATCATTTTTTGCCCAGTGTCTTGGTCTATTTTCCATCCAGATGTGCAGTTGATTGAAGGTTTGTACCTGAAACTGATAGGTAGGGCATGCTGTCATAGGCATTCATGCAGGAAGAAAAATTGTTCTTTGGTGGAAATGTGCCTACAGGCAATTTTTTTCCTAGAAAATTTTCCTAAATTTTTCCAAGCAAGCTCAGAGAGGACCGACGACCCCTCATTTCAACCCTGAGCTACAAATATTCTCCTTTATTAATATTGAAGTGTAGATCTTGTTCTCTAGCTTAGAAATGGGGCCCTTAAGTAATATTTCCTGCTTGCTAATGTAATTGTATGTCGGAATAGTGCCTAAATGAAACCATTATTTTACAGTATTGGATGATTACGATTGTTAACATATTGTCTGTGTATGTCTTTAGCAAATAGCATCATTAGCTTCCTGGAGCCGGTTTATTCATACAGCCGCTTTGACCAGCTGGCTAAGATCCCTTTGGTTCGAGAAATATTGGAGAAGGGGAAATCCCAGATATCATACAGGACACGAGATCTCACAGCTCAGCAAGGCAAAGTAAGCACCCTGTGAAAACCAAAAGAATTCTCATAATTGTTCCACAAAAACTTTTGGCCCCTACATGGTCATATTGTAGCCCTGTGCATAAAAGAGGGAATGTGAACCATGGTGGCGCAGTGGTTAGAATGCAGTACTGCAGGCTGCCTCTGCTGACTGCCGGCTGACTGCAATTTGGCAGTTCAGATCACATCAGGCTCAAGGTTGACTCAGCCTTCCATCCTTCCGAGGTGGGTAAAATGAGGACCCAGATTGTTGGGGGCAATAGGCTGACTCTGTAAACCACTTAGAAAGGGCTATAAAGCACTGTAAAGCGGTATATAAGTCTAAGTGCTATTGCATTCCTACCATATTAGACCAGCTCTGTGGCCCCCACATTGGTTACCAACAGGCTTTTGGATGTTCTGGTACTAATCTATTACATGGCTTGGCAGGACCACATTTTCCCACTGAAATTAGCCTGGCCAGTTTGCTATGCCTGAGAAAAACTTAATAATGTTCCCATTTTAAGGAACTGAAGGGGGCCAAAACCAGCAGTCGTTCTTTGCGATAGCTGGGATGGTTCTTTGAAACAACCTCCCACTGGGGATCTGTTGGCTCCAGCCCTAATCACCCAGAGCTCTTCTAGAGGACACTTGGATCTTGACTCCTTCTTGGTTTGCTTATAGCTTAGTTAATTTGACATGACGTGGTTTTCCATTAGTCTTTCTAGACTTTTTGTTTACTGTATTGTATATTGTTTGCTATGTAACTTATCTTTCCGTTGCCGGGATTCCTTAGGGGTTTGGCTGGCTATGTGAGTTAAAGGGTAGTTTGATAATAATAATGGGAAAACCCCTGAATAAACCAGCAGATCTTACACCATAAATCTGCAGACTAAACGTTGTTTACTAAAACGTGGTATGCCTTTGGTGTTTTTTCTTTTTCTTTGGGATTTTTGTTTGTTTGTCTATTTAGTTTGGGGCACAATTCTAATTGAGACCAACGTTTTCAGAGGAAGGAGTTTGTACAGGGGAAGTCTTGAAAAGAAAACACCTTCCATGCCTGCCAGTTCAATTTTTAAGCTTCAGGGGAGCAGAGGGCACAGTAATTTTGTGAAGGAAGAGGCTGGGAAGAAAGGTTAAAAAGTCCTCTGGAACAATGTTTTGTGTTAGGGAGAAGTTATACGGTAAGCATTTCACCTCTTCTGTAGTTAAGTTCTTACACCATCTTCTTTCTATAGCCAAAGGAGGAGAGGAAGAGAAACAAACTAGGAATAAGAAGTTGCTGGTGTGGCTTTCAGTCCATTATCAGCCCAGTGGACATAGTCCCAAGGCCACCGAACATCTCATTTCTTTGTATTTTTAAAATATATACCTGTATATTGTATGGCTCAAGGTGCAGGCCATCTTCTAATAATAATAATAATAATAATAATAATAATAATAATAATAATAATAATAATAATAATAATAATAATAATAATAATAATAATAATAATATATTTATTTCTTAGCCGCACCCTCTCCCGAAGGACTCGGGGCAGCGTACAACGAAACATACGAAATAAATATGTAAACAAAACAAACATATAGCAAAGACATACACTGAAACATACACAAGGAGGAGGTCGATTGATAAAAACAATTAAAATACAGTATATAAAACCCCTAGAAATTAAATATAATTAAAATACCCAATTAAAATACCCAATTAAAAACCCGTCAGGAGCGATATGGTTAGATCAAAGTTGAGCCAGGCCAGCTGCTTGGAATAGGTGGGTCTTAAGCTTAATACGGAAGGAGCGGAGGTCAGAGGTATTCCTAATATCCGGAGGGAGGTCATTCCACAGGGCTGGGCCCGCCACAGAGAAGGCTCTACTCCTAGGCGCCGCCCCACGACATTGTCTAGCGGACGGCACCTGGAGGAGCCCCTCTCTGTGCGAGCGAATTGGTCGCAGGGATGTATGGGGCAGAATACGATCCCGCAAGTAAAGTGTTGTAAGTTGCTCTGGGTGGTGCCTTTGGATCAGAAGGACATACTATGGATGATTCAATACTTTAATGTAAAATAAATAGTACCTTGTTCAGGGTATTCTCTCTTTACCTTTCCAGGATTATGTTTTTGCGGAGGGTGATCTGATCTTCCTGCCTGGAGAGAAGCAGAAGGAAGTGCAAGTCAAATTGATGGAGTTGACAGAGTTGGATGTCCTCCTTCGGAACCAGCAGCTGAAACAATTTGCAGTGGATCTCATCAATCCCAGATTTGGGGCAAAGGTTGGCAAATACCCTCAAACCATCGTGACAATTGTTGATCCAGGTGAGCTACATTCATTTCCAACGACAATTCTCATTTTGATGCTTAAATATCAATATTTGTCTGTTGTGCTGTATTGTAGAGACGTTTAGACTTCTTGATTCCCTAGGCTCTGGCAGATGGAACCACCGAGACTTCAGTATTTAGGATCAACAAAATTGATAAAATGTGATTCCCATAAAATATATTCTCATTCATAAGCTAGCAGTGTGGTCCTTAAACAGTCAAATCCCATTGGTTCAATGGTGCTTTGAGTTTCAGCCAGAGGTGTTGTGTCATGTATGTCCTGTCCAGTGACGTGCGGTGAGGTTTATGGCTGGTGAGGCTGGTGATGTCATCAGCGCGAGCCGCGGTCCCCTTCATGTTGACTCAGGAAGGCGGGGAATGGGACCACGTGTGCAGGAGGCTGAAGCTGCTGAACCTCTGGGAATGGGACCACGGGTGCAGGAGGCTCCTCTAGCCTCAGCCTCCCTCCTGCCTCCCTCCTGCCTCCCTCCTGCACACGTGGTCCCATTCCCCTCCTTCCTGACTCCTGAGTCAACATGAAGGGGCACCACGCAGCGCGCTCTGCAGGATCGCGGCTCACGCTCCACAGTCCCCTTCATGTTGACTCAGGAAGGCGGGGAATTGGACCACGTGTGCAGGAGGGAGGCTGAGGCTAGAGGAGCCTCCTGCACCCGTGGTCCCATTCCCAGACCACGTGTGCAGAAGGCTCCTCAGCGCCTTTTCCCTTTTCCCCCTTTTTTTTTATTTTCATGATGAGAGCGGTGAGGCTCTACCTCCCCTGCCTCCCCTGACCGCATGTCCCTGGTCCTGTCATAATTGTGAGTGTTTTAATGAAATTCCTTTAGCCATTGTTTAATGTAATTGGGATACAATTAGAGAAATAATTTTGCTAATGAAATCCTATAAAACTGTTACTAATTTGTTGTAACAATTTTTATAATTATTTGTTTTATTTTTACTTTGCATAGTTTATGTAAATGAGTGACCAATATTACCTTGCAACAGATTTCTGCAATACAGTATTTCTGTGCATCATTTTATGATTCCAATCAATTCTTCGCTGTGCCAAATAACTTGCATAGCCTCCCTTATAATGATACAGGATACACATATTTCATCTTCAAAACATATAGTGAGATGTATTTTTCTTCTGTGAATGTGGTGAAACTCACTTAACAACGCTCTTGCTTAGCAACCAAAATGTTGGCTCAGAAACTCTGGCATTTGAAGCACACAAGTCTTAAAGCTGTCACGTTACAAGACCCTTGCACCCCTAACCCTTTAGGAAAAAAACCCCAGGGGTGTTTAAACTTGACAGCTTTAAGACTTGTGGACTTCAACTCCCAGAATTCCTCCTCCAGTCATGTTGGCTCAGGAACTCTGGCATTGAAGTGTGCAAGTCTTAAAGCTGTCAAGTTACAAGACCTTTGCACCCCTAACCCTTTAGGGAAAAAACCCCCAGGGGTGCTCAAACTTGACAGCTTTAAGACTTGTGGACCTCAACTCCCAGAATTCCTCCTCTCACTCTTCATCTTGATGATGTGCAGACGGACGGTGGGGAGGGAGCTGGAACTGGTTCTAAACGGCACTGTAGATTTGTGGAACCTCTTCTATAGAAGAGGTTAGAACTGGCAGGAACCCACCCCTGCCTGAGAGATATTAGCCCTGAGAATGTGGCCTGTGTTTAATACCACTTATCTCTTATTATCCCAAGTTTCTTCTAAAGAAGTTCTTTCTCACCACTTACAGATGTGTGAAGTAACTGTTGTGCCTCTCCCAGTTTATGACGTCTTAATCCTTTACCATTTCACTTGGATTTTTTTACTTGCTTACAAAGTAGTGTAATTTGCTCTACCTTTTTTCTCCTTCCAGAAGCTGTGGCACCAGATATTCATCCTCCATATTCCCCTAGAGGCATTCTTGCAGCACCTCTTAATCCAAATTCACAGGCCTTAAGCTCTAGAAAGATCCGCTTCAATTGGTTGCCCCCACCAGGCAAACCAGCAGGATACAAGGTATGGAAAGTAAAGCACTAAAGACATGTGAGACTGTTGTGTACGGAGGGAAGCACACTCTTGCTTGTCCCATGCACATGAAATGGGACTCATGAAAGGCTCATGAAAAAAAAACTGCACTGCTGTGGAGGCAAGGAAAATACACTCAGGATTTGCTTTCTAAAGTTTTTGCCAATAGGTATTGCAAATCTGTTGGAGTACAAAGGAAGGGAAAGTCAGAAATTAATTATACAATTTACTATTTAGCATTAGCATTAACTATACAATTTCAGTAACTATACATCTATTTATAGATATTAACTTCTTTGAAAATGCATCTTTAATTTTTTTTAAAAAGCAAAAGAACCCCTGCATTGGATTTTAAAGATTTTATTCATTTGCATTGCTTACACTCATTGAATCAGAATTCAGTTTTCCAAATATTTATTAATAGATGAATGTCTTTCCTGATGCATAAGAGAACAGTCCTCATTCATTACGTTTCGAAGACCTGAATAAAAAGAACATCTTGTAAAACTGTGGCATTGCATTGCAGAGTTCTGCCCATATTCTGTTCATTTAGGGATAGTAACGTTTGTGAATGAGAATTTTCCCTGTTTATTTTTTAATTATGTGGTGGTAAATACTTCTTGGCTGCTCGTGCAGTTTTAAAAGGGAAAGTCTTTCTCTTTGGACTGCAGGTGAAATATTGGATCCAAGGAGACCCTGAATCAGAGGCTCATCTGTTTGATTCCAAAGTACCTTCGGCAGAGCTGAACAACCTGTACCCCTACTGTGATTATGAAATGCAATCCTGTGCCTATAACGCTTTGGGCGAAGGGCTTTATTCTAAGGTGATCCACTGTCGAACACTCGAGGAAGGTAAGGTTGCCATCCCACGGAGTTTGACAGAAAAAAATGGGCCATCTAAGGCAGAGTTTCTCAAACTTGGCGACTTTAAGTCCTGTGGACTTCAACTCCCAGAATTCCCCAGCCAGCTTAAAGTCCCCAGGACTTAAAGTCGCCAAGTTTGAGAAACACTGATCTAAGGTCTCCTTTCTGCAAGCCTAATCCATCAAGCATCAGCGTATTCATGAATCACATTCAGATGAAATGGCTGGAGTCAAAACAAGGCACTGGTTGGGGAGATTATGTTGAAGCAGCCTGAGTTTTAAATTAGAGTTAGAATCTGATTATTTCTGCCCTCCCAGCGACTTCAGGCAGAGAGAGCATGTTCCCAGTTCCTGACAATGAAACAATATCATCTTTGGGATCTAGGAACTAGGCTGTTACAATACTTGCCCTCTGGAATGTAGCATCATCCCCAGAGACCCATATGGCTCTCATCCAAATAGCAATAGCACTTAGACTTATATATCGCTTTATAGTGCTTTACAGCCTTCTTAAGCAGTTTTACAGAGTCAGCCTCTTGCCCCCAACAATCTGGGTCTTCATTTTACCCTCCTCGGAAGGATGGAAGGATGAGTCAACCTTGAGCCTGGTGAGATTTGGCGTGTCAAATTGAGTCAGCCAGCAGGCAGCAGAATTAGCCTGTAGTATTGCACTCTAACCATTGCCACTGCAGCTCAGTCTGATGACATTCAGACAATCATTAAAAACCTGGTTGTTTTCCTAGGTTGTTGGAATAGGATGAATGTGGCATCCCTATATAACAATTTCTTTTGTTGTGTTTATTCATCATTATTGAACTAGTCTTGTGGCTGGCTGTGTGTCAATTGCTTCTTTTTTTTTAACTAATACCGAATACTAATATACATTTATCCATCAAACTCCAGATTCTAACTTTTGAATTCCTATTGAAATTCATTGAAAATGCTCCTAAATTAAGCACTTGGTTGAGTTTTAGGGCATTTGCTTTAAAATTACTGTATTATATAGAGCTCTTGTGCTATTTCCAGCTTCAGGTAGCCAACTCTCCGTATTCCTCCCTCAATGCATTCAAAGGCATTCAAACATTCCTACACTGTGTGTTAGTTGCGTACAGAACAGTTTCTGCATTTCATCTCTGTAGTTCCTAGTGAGCCTGGGCGCTTGGCCTTCAACGTCATCTCCTCCACTGTGACGCAGCTGAGCTGGGCTGAGCCTGCAGAAACCAACGGCATGATCACGGCTTACGAGGTCAGCTATGGACTTGTCAACGAGGAAAACAGTAAGCATGAAATCTGTGGGCTACCCTTAAAAATCATGTATCCTGGCTAACGTGTTTGATATCTTCACGAAAGTATTTCAGTTGCATGCATTTAGAAGGCCATTGCACTGGAGGCCATTGCTCTTGAAACCTATGATATCAAAACTGCTAATCCAAGCTGCAGACTATAAAAACCCCTAATGGTGATGATGAGAAGTATGGCACACACCTATCTCTCAGTAGGTTGGATACAATTGGTTGGTCTGTGTGTGAAGCTTGACTTTGCTTCTCTTGCTTAGACTTCTTGTTGAATAGTCCTATTGCATAGATAAAAGGGAATGTACCAGTGGTGGGATTCAATTTTTTTTACTACCGGTTCGGTGGGCGTAGCTTGGTAGGCGTGGCGTGGCTTGGTGGGTGTGGCAGGGGATGGATACTGTAAAATCTCCATTCCCTCCCCACTCCAGGGGAAGGTTAATGCAAAATCCCATTCCCTCCCGATCAGCTGGGACTCGGGAGGCAGAGAATAGATGGGGGTGGGGCCAATCAGAGGTGGTAATTACCAGTTCTCCGAACTACTCAAAATTTCTGCTACCGGTTCTCCAGAACTGGTCAGAACCTGCTGAATACCACTTCTGGTATGTACATGGCCGAGGATAATGTTGTAGGACCCAATCTGGGTCGGTCACCGGGACCAGAGGTTTCGTTTCCTGAGCTTTCAGATTCTGACTCATCCTGGAGCCTATCTTCAGGGAACTTCTCTCTAGCCTCTCGATAGGCTCCAGCACAAGTCTGAAAGCTCAGAAGACAAAACCTCTGGTCCGGTAACCAACCCAGATTGAATCCTACAGTCTTATTGCAGTTTATTTTGCAACCCATGTTTTACAACACTCCTGGTGCTTTGTCTTTGTCTTTCACTCCATGCATTCAACTGTTTCCACACTATTTGATACTTCGCATAGTGCCTAGACTTCTGTCATTAAATGTTACATCATCTCAATAATTTACTTTTCAAATTTTTGCTTTACGAAGAGATTTTGGGCTCAGTCCAGTTAGAAAGACAACACTGTTTTTGCTGGTACTTCAAGGTATCCAATTTTTTAAGATACAGATAGCCAGTATGACAGGATATATTGGCTGCCTTACCCTGGTGCTTATTTCTTCACGTAAAACCTTTTGCTTGTTGAAAAGAGACCATTAGATTGATTCTGCCAATCCAATACAACGTTGAGAGCCCATTTGATGCATTAGTAAAAGGACTGGCCTATAGACCAGGGGACCGTGAATTCTAGTCCTCCCTTAAGCAGGAAAGCTGGCTGGGTTGAAAAAGAAAAGTGACCAAATATATATCAAATTCATATACACATATATTTTTTCAGGACCCATTGGCCCCATGAAGAAAGTCATGGTGGAGGAGCCTAAGAAGCGGATGGTTCTGATTGAAAATTTACGGGAATCACAGCCTTACCGTTATACAGTGAAGGCCAAGAATGGAGCTGGATGGGGGCCAGAAAGAGAAGCGACCATTAACTTGGCTACACAGCCAAAACGGCCCATGTCCAGTAAGTTTTTATCATAGCTCTTCAAATTTGTACGGTCAAGCTTCTGCTATAAAAGAATTTTTGTTTTGGGCTTGAACAAATACAGTGTTGTTAAGAGATATTCCTTTGGGTCCGTGCTTCTATTGTGTGGGTATTACACAACTAGTATTATAGTCTGTATTTGCAGAACTATACTGTGTGGCATATATTTGCTGTTTAATGTGATACCACTGGGAACAGGGATCAAACTTTTTATTATTCTTACTTTTAATTGTACATGCTAAATATATCATACTGTTCAACCACATTCCAGTATTGCTATCCTAACATGCATATTTTTAAATCAAAGAGCTTCAATGCTGACATAGTTTTCTCCAGTGAAACGATGTCTCATATTAATTAGATCAAAGTACTAGTTCAAACAGTGTCTTGATATAAAAAGTATGGTTGGGATTCATTATGTTTGTATCCAAAAAAAAAATCCAACTTATATTTGGTTCCTTCCTTCCTTTTTTGCAGTTCCTATCATTCCTGATATACCAATAATTGATGCACAAGAAAGAGAAGACTATGACAGCTTTCTAATGTACAGCAATGATATAATGCGTTCACCAGCTGGTAGTAAACACCCCAGCGTCTCAGATGACTCTGGTACAGTATGCTTCATTTTGTGGCCATTTTTAGTGAAGTATAGCTATAAGAGAAAATGAATATACGAGGGCAATACAAAACAACTTGAACACGCTGAGCACCATATTAACGGGCTAGCAAATATTTTTCCCCCTATTATTTACAAGCAAGCATATTTTAAGGCAGAGCTAATATTATGGCTTCCAGAAGTTCTATAAGAAAACGCCAAGGCAAGAAAAAGAGAAACAAAAAGTCCAGTTAAGCAATCAGGTCCTACCTATTTAACACTACCTTCCAGACTAAAATAAATAAATAAATTCCAAATTGCTACAACCCAGGCTCTCCGATGCGCCAGGAGGCATTTGGTGGGTCCATATTGAAATTACGGTGCTAGACTTGACCTGTGCTTTCCCTATTAGCCTCTCTAAAAAAAAAAAAATCTGAGGAATGCTTTGTGTGGAGGTTTCAGAGTTCAGAATATCCAATCACATACTTTTGAAGTGGAAGTTTTCTGTTTGGTGGTTTATCAACCCCTGATAGCAAAACAGGACTGTAAATTGTTTTTGTGCTTGCACTTCATTGATTTTCCTCTAACGTAGCAAAATAGCAAATTATCATTTCTATCTAACCCAGTGGTTCCCAACCTTTTTTTGGCCATGCCCCACCTAAGCATATCTAAAATCCTGATGCCCCCCGTGACATATAACTTTTACTTTACTTAAAAAGTGAACTCTACTCACTCTACTTTAGGAAGCCTAAAAGGCCATTAACTTGGTTTAAACAAGGTTCAAAGTGCCCCCATTAAAAATCAAATTGTCCCACTGTGGGGTATGGGCCCCATGTTGGGAACCACTGATCTAACCCCAATATCATGGCAGAAGTTCACCGTCAGATCACTGGACTTGTAAGACTACCTTTGCCATTTGTTACTCTGAAATGAAAGTTTCAGCTTTCAGTGGTCATCCCAACTAATCATTTTTAAAGGTTTTTTTTTTCAGTTTCCCATTTCCTAGTTAACTGCTATCAGTCATTGAGGTAGTACAAATCCAAAAACCAAAATATGCCTTCCAGAACCAGTAATAACTTAAACCAAGACAAAAAGACTAACAACCAAATCCCATTATCTACACCAGAGGTGAGGAGCTTATGTTGGTAAACCAGTTCTTAATCACATCAATCCATACCATTTAAGTCATGGGCCTCCTGTAGTCTGGTAACATATGCATTTTGACCTGGGTAGGGATAGAAAAGGAGACTGCCCGTCATAGAGTTTCAAAATTATTGCCTTTTTGAGGGTCAGATAGTATATATGAGTATATACGAGAACTAGTTTGTAAATTGTTGTATTTAGGCATGTGATTGATTTCTTCGAAAGAAGTTTCAAGCGCATTGTACTTTGTGTTTGGTTTTGGTTCAGCATGTAGTTCCAAATTTTTAGTCATTTTTAGTCATGACCAAAGCCTACTTCTAAAAACTACCCTGCTCTATTCCTTACCACAAAAGATTTTTCGAACCTTTTGAACAAAGACAGACATAATGCTTCTATCTATGGATTCCATATTGTGATTTATTTGAGTCAAGGTACGATGTCAATAATTCAAGAGGAATGCAGATCATGGAAATATTGTGCATTTTTAAACCGAAAGATACATAATAAAATGTTCTAATAATTGTTATTTAAAATAATCAATTAAATTGTGTTAAAATATTTTCCCACATTAGGATGTGTTAAGGACATGTAGAATTATCTCAGTTTTCAAAGATCAAATAGCAAAATGTCCTGTTAGCTGGATTCTACTGTTCAAAGAATGTAGTCCCTTTCCCCCCCCCCCCCCAACTGTCTGGCTCTCCTTAAAGAATTGTTCTTTCTGGACCTTTTCCATCTGCTGTAGAGCTATAGTTCCCTTCCCACTTTAGTTGTTCCTTCAGCCTTATTTATATCCAGATTTGGAAATATTCTTCCATGAAGTAGCTGTCTCCACTTCATTTATCCCTTAATTATTTTTTTCCAGCGTATACATATTTGAGAACAAGCCACTTCAGATACTACAGATATTAGAAAATTGCATTGTCTTCAGTGGAAATGAAACTGTTCCTTTAGCCCATCTACAAGACAGTTATACAGTAATTTTCTGACATCGAACACTGATTGCTTAGAGGGGTGGATACTGGATACAGTAATTTCCATACAGTCAAGGGTTCTGAAGAAACCTATCTTAGCAATGAAATTCTGGTCCCAACTGCAGTCATAAGTCAACTTCTTGTATATAATTTTGCAATTTGAAAAAATTATTCAACAAGCACAGTGATGTTCTGATATTTTATTCTATAAATCAGTGCTTCAGTTCAGCAGCGTGTCTGTTTGTGTGTGTATGTGTGTGTGTGTGTGTGTGTGTGTGTGTGTGTGTGTGTGTAGAGATATATGATAAGGTGATACAGTAATGTGCTTTTAAGGTTGCGGTAATGCATAGATGGATTTATTTGGGCATAACCACAACTTAATGCAGCATGATTCAGCTGCCATACAGTTATGGCCATTGGTATAAATTATTGATATGATACAGAAAGTTTGAAAATGATTTCCCCTTCTATTCTTACACTGAACTCTTATACATGCATATTTGGGAGTAGGTCCTACTGTATTAACTCAGTGAAACTTGTTTTCAGGTGACTCTGCATTGTAGATGGATGGATGGATGGGTGGGTGGGTGGGTGGGTGGGTGGGTGGGCGGGTGGATGGATGGACAGACAGACAGATAGATTTATTTATTTTGGAGTCTTGCTACACATTAATCAAGAAATCACTATAGGTAGTCCTTGACTTACAATCACAGTGAGCCCAAAACCTCTGTTGCTAAGCAAGACAATTGTTACGTGAGTTTTGCTCCCATGTTACGACTTTTCTTGCCATGATTGTTAGGTGAATCACTGCAGTGGTTAATTAAGCCACATGGTTGTTAAGCGAATCTGGCTTTCCCCATTGACTTTGCTTTTCAGAAGGTTGCAAAAGGTGATGATATGACCCCAGAACACTGCAACCCTCAAAAATCCATGTCAGTTGCCAAGCATCTAAACTTTGGTCAGTGACCACAGGGATGCTGCAACAGTTGTAAGTGTGGAATGCGGTCATAAGTCACTTACATTTTAATGCTGTTGTAACTTCGTTCACGAAACTAATGGTTGTGAGTTGAGGACTACCTCTTTCTGATGACAATGATGAACTTAGTGCCAATAAGGCAGTTTGGGAAACTAACTCTTGCTCCCTGTTGCTGGATATCTTGCTTCAGAGATATCCAGACAACTACTAAGTATCACCCTAGTTCTTGTCTAATTTGATTCTATACCCAATTGTGATTTTGTTTTTATTCATCATCCAATGTTATATTTATTAAATGAAGAGGATAAAGGAAGGTCACCTCTGGATGGGATGTCATACTTTTACTATGATTGGCAAGAATCAGAGAGTGGGCCTTATGGATCCTGGTCGGGTCTCCCCTTTCCACTCATAATCTGAGCACAAATGCAATGCATTATGTAGCAGACTCCTTTCAGAGCTACAAGAGTCCTTGTGCATTGTGCTTCCCCCCTAAAGTGTTGCTAGGAGACACTAAGTTTGCAGGTAGTTTGCAAGTGATGGACCGGCTGCTTTGTACTCCTCCCGGCGCTTCCTGCACTCTTCCGACCCTGCCAACACAAGTCCTTCACTTGTTCCAAAAGGCTCTCGATGGAAATATGTGCAGCTGCTGGGGGACGAGCTGGACCTTCGTCACGTCACCTGGAGACTCCCAGTAGAACTGATCCCTCGTTACTCGGACAGCAGTTGCTTTTCCTCGGACACAGAGTGTCTCCTCCATGAGGGTAGTGCCCCCTCTGAGCTAGTGGACAGTGATGCAACCAGCGGCAGCCTACCAAGGAGTGGGACGTCCCAGCCCCAAGCAGGTGAAGGATGGCCACCTTCTTCCCTCCCAGTAACCATGATGTCTCATCCTACTCCAGGGCCCTGGAATATAATTTATTCACGCTACCCCTCTACAAACTACAAGGACATGTTAATAGCATAGGGCAGTGATGGCGAACCTTTTTTGGCTCACGTGCCACAAGTGGGGGAGCGCAGGGGGGTCAAGTGCAGGCGTGCCGCACCCATAATGCAACACGCGACGCCCCCCAGTGTGCATGGGCGCAAAACGCGCGACCCCCCCATTTTTACATTTTTTTTTGCCCTCCCCATGCTCCAGGGGCTTTATAGGAGCCTGGGGAGGGCGAAAAGAGCCTCCCCAGGGACTGTCCAGAGGCTTCCCTGAAGCCTTTGGAGTGCTTAAAACCACCCTCCGAGCAAACCGGAAGTGACTTTTATCACTTTTAAAAAGGTGAACTCAGCTGGCCAGCGCGTGCATGCGCATTGGCTAGCTGACAGGGCAGCGCCTCGCGTGCCCTGACAAATGGCTCCGCGTGCCACAGGTTCGCCATCACGGGCATAGGGCGTTTAGCATTTGTAATGGAATCTGCTTGTGATTGGTTATTTAGTACCAAAGTCAGGGCTATCCTAGGCATGGAATTGAATGAACCTGACTGGAAGTGCAAAGAGAGAGAATTCTTTTGGGACACATATTGCATATTTCTGCCCTTCATGCAGCTCACAAGCTAATTTCAAAAATCCTCTGTAAACCATCAATTCAGACATCTGAGTTCCTTTCCTACCAGGTACTTGGTAGAAGAAGTTGGTGGGGGGTGGGAATGGTGGTCAAAAAGATAGACCCATTATTTTTTTCAGCCTTTTCCATTGCTGGCATTCATTCCCCCAATCCATCATACCTGAAGGAAACCGCCCCCTCTGCAGTATTTAGAAGTCCCCACCTCCCATTTGGAATCTTGTTAGCATAGGACAACAGTGTTACCTGCTACAGAAAACCTCATAACTATGATTTTCTTCAGTATGCTAAACTTGGTGAACTTTCACCATCCTGGCAGCTACTCCTTCGTGGAACCTGTTGCCCTAAATATCTGAACAATGCCAAGTATTACATTGTGTAACCAACCAATGATTCCAACAACTGTTTAAAAATTCAGAACATTCTTAGAGTTGTTGAGACAGAACTAATGCCTGCCCCCTGAGCATTTTCTGTAATTCATTTAAGAATGTCTCTTCATCTTGCCCTCATTATTTCCAATAGTGGTTAACAGAGTTAACAGAGAACTCAGAAAACAGAAAAAAGAGATGACCAGCCAGAGTGTTTGTTATTAATATCTGGTTCTAGTATATATAATGCCTCTGACTATGAAGGATCTGTAACTATTCGGACAGACATTTGAATATATTAGTCTTACAGGAACTTAATGAACGCTCTAAAACATTTTCTTTTTCGAAAAATATAGCATTACTTGAATATCATGTCCTTTAGTATTTGGTACATCATTTGGCATTCATGAAGCCATCTTCTGAACTAACTAACCCTTGCTCTTTTCTTATTGGTCCTTTCAGTCTGTTTAATTCTGATATTGATGTTTTGTTGTGCATTGTGGGTTTAAGTGATACGACATAAGGGATGTTGGTTCTTATGGAGCCCCAGAATGCACTTTATAGATCAGAAGCAGAATAAAGCCAAGGTCAATGCTTCCCAAACTGATGCTCTTCAGGTGCCTTCAGCTTTGAATCCCATTAATCTGCAACCAACATATCTGGTCGGAAAAAAAATACAACTGAAATCAATATATTGGAGGCACTTGGTTACATTTTAATACTAGAAACTTTGAGTTCACATATCTTATTGAGCCATTTCTTTAATTTAAACATAGATTGGTTAATGTAGCCACAGTTGGCTGATTTCAAACAGCATACTGACATGGACCTTGATATATGAACGTGTTTGGGTTCACTAAGTAAAAATTAAACCACTTAGCACAGACCGTGAGCCCAGGCATTCTAAGATATATTTATTGTCAGATCTCATATTAATTAACTTGCTTGAGATGCATATCCATGGTTATGGATGTTAACTGCAGCAAATTGAATAATTTCCAGAACACCTGATGAATGGCCGACTGGATATTGCCTTCCCTGCTGGTAGTGGAAGTTTAACCCGAAATTATCTAAGTCCACATGTATATCACGAGAGAAGAGTGATCGGAAACTCATCGCTAACAAGAGAATATACCACTGTGTCCGGACATGGTAGGTAACTAATGTGTGCTAATCTGTTAGTGATTTGAGAATAATCAGTGTTCTATCTGAAGGAGATTCCAGTTAGTTGAACTCTTTCTCTCTCACTTGATCTCTCATGCCAGTTAGCATTAGACAGGAAGAAAATATTCCTTCTTCCTCCGGCTTATTCCTTCAGCCACTGTGCCTGGTGTTGGTGCTGCAATCTTTTCTGGTACTCTCAATGGTGTGTCTTTCTTTCTCTCTGTTTTTGGCATGTCTTTAGACCCATCCAAGAATGTTTTCTCTCCCACATACGAAGAAACTAGAAGGATACCCCAGATCCCGCAGGATGTGGGCTCTAGGAGGGCAAATGTGATGGGTTACTCTGACAGCCGTGATGCTCGGGATTCTATAGTCATGACTGATGAGCCTTCTTGGATTTCCAAGTACTTAGGTATAGCAAATGGCATGGCTGATCACCTGCAAGGCTGTTTGCTCCAGCTCCAATGACTCATCTCATAAACTGCTAGTTTATTCCCGTTAAATTCCTTCAAGTGGCTTTGCTTGTAGATCTGCTTGTGTGCATGTGCTAATTTGCTCTGCCTTCTAACCTTCCATCTCTTTCACTTTGATAGTTTTCATGTTTTAACAACATCACTTCAGTTATTATATTACACGCTCAAAGGAGTTAGTGCTCAGGCAGTATCCTTAACAATCTGCTATTCTTCTGTCTCCACGTCCATCTCCCCAGGTCAAAACAGGCAAATGTTACACTATGTTCCTTTTAAAACATATTTACATAGTTTAAGGTGTTGCCGAGGTCCATGGTCTATATTTATTGTAGCTCACAACCTTATAATTACAGCTATTTCCTCTGGTTTTGAAACTACATTGTCCTCTATAGAAAGGAAAGCACCTTGCTTGCATCCAAAACAAACATTTGGAAGAGAGGGAAACTTCTTATTCTACAAAAGGAAGGGGTTGTCTGGCCAAATGAGTCCAATCTTTTAAGGAGTAAGCAAAATGCTTTAGGAGCTTTTTCTCTGCCTAAATGCAAAAAGATGAGCAAAAGTCAGTGGGTTGGCTCAAGCTGCATGGAAAGCAATTCTACGTCTCCTAATGGAGGCACCCTAGGAATTGCTACAGTTCAGATAATAATTCCTATATAATGTTGTCTTCCACTTCTCAAGGATGCAAAGCAACCACCATTATGACTATGTTTAATTGTTACTTTCCCATTCTGAATAGCATTACGGGGAAAAACAAAGGGGAAAAAAAGAAAAAGCAGGAGTCATTTACAATGCAAGAGTTCTAAAAGCCACTTTGTAGGATAGACTGGCAGAAGGCTACATCCACAAACATGTCCACAGAAATCAACTAGCAGTAAAAAGACATGACAAGAAAACTTTAATCTCGTAACACATAGCCAAACTCAGCCAGTTTCAACTGGGAAGCTAATAACATCATAAACTAAGCCAAATTGAAAAATGCTATGGAATTCCTAGGATGTTCAGACAAATAGACTTACAGAAATAAACCATATTTACACACCATTCAAAAAAAGGCAATAAAAAACCTAGGCAGGGAACAAAAAGATTAGAACACATACTCTCCAACAGCCCATATTCAGATAAGCAAGGCAAACAATCAGGCAAAAAATGATATTCTAATCAAGTAATCACCAAGAAGGAAATTACACCCCAACCCAAACTGTCAGGGCAAGCTACTATTTATTAAAAGATAGCAAAACCTACGCTCACTCACATTAATGATGTTATCTAGTTGGGTAAGGAAACATCTGCAAGCAAACAATCAAGCTTAAGAGAGTACCAAACGTTCTGCAAAATGAACAATCCAGGGTGCATTTTGTCCTCCTCAGCCACAAAAGGCCAGGGACTACACTGACTCTGAAGATCAGCTAGGCCCTAGTTCAGTGATGGCGAACCTATGGCACGCGGAGCCATTTGTCAGGGCACGCAAGGCGCTGCCCTGTCAGCTGGCCAGCGCGCATGTGTGTGCTGGCCAGCTGAGTTCACCCTTTTTTAAAGCCATTTTTGCCCTCCCCAGGCTCCAGAGGCTTTATAGGAGCCTGGGGAGGGCGAAAAGAGCCTCCCCCCCCCCCCCGAAGGCCCTCCAGAGGCTTCATGAGCTTCCCTGAAGCCTCCGGAGTGCAAAAAAACCAGCCCTATTCCCAAACCGGAAGTTAGGGAATGTACTTCCGTTTGCTCGGAGGTTCATTTTGACTGCTCTGGAGGCTTCAGGGAAGTTCCTCAAGCCTTCGGAGCGCTCAAAACAACCCTCCAAGCAAACCAGAGGGCTTCCACCGGGGCGGGAGAGGCTGTTTTCGCCCTCCCCAGGCTCCTATAAAGCCTCTGGAATCTGGGGAGGGCAAAAAAAGCATGCACAAAATGGGGGGGTTGCGCCTGTAGTCGCGCATTGCATTATGGGTGCAGCACGCCTGCACACTACCCACCTGCGCTCCCCCCCACTTATGGCACGCGAGCCAAAAAAGGTTCGCCATCACTGCCCTAGTTTGTCATGTGGGTGAGTTTAATCTAACCTCCACCTGGAACCTTGCCTTGCCCTGAGGCTCTAGGACCTGGGGACAAGAAAAAGAACGGCTTCCCTGACAAAACCAACACTCCTCTTCTTTTCCTGCTGCATGTTACCACGCAATGCAGCCGTGATACTCTTTTCATTCATTGTCCAATGATTCTTCAGCCATGCTGTTCCCCTCAATTCTTCTGGCTACATTCTCAACATCTCAGCTTACTCTTGGCTTGTTCTTCTTTGACACAAAAGGAAGTCTCATGCTGATGTGGACGATTGCATTTTGTCCTTTCCTTGCTTTCAGATCTAATCTTGCTATTTTCTATCTGCCTCAGATTCTAGAATGCAGCTTCTGAATGTTCCGGACACTCCAACTCGCTTGGTGTTCTCTGCCCTGGGGCCAACCTCACTGAAAGTCAGCTGGCAGGAACCCCACTGTGATAAAGAAGTACAAGGATACAGTGTGCAATACCAGCTTCTCAGTGGAGGTCAGTGAAGCTCTCCCTGTGGTGAAAGTGGCAATCGGAAAACCTTGTTTTGTCAAAAGGCATCAAATTCTAGAACGATCAGAACATGGTTTGTAGCATGGAACACCCCCCAAATCATGTTTCTTATTGCTGAGGTCTGTTTCCAAACTGCCCAAACAGATTTCCCTGTCCTTATGTTTTCCAGATGTTTCCATACGCCACAGCAGGGGCAGAACCTTCATAGATCCTCTGTGAGGCGGATGGACAGTTTCTAAATTTGATTTTAAAAATATTTGTTGAATAATGTTCCCTAATATATCAACCAAGGCTGCATTAGAAGATAGCTGTCTGACTGGAATAGGGGTAATGTGAATTTGGGTTCTGGTGAAAAACACTAAATTCAAAATGTGTAAAGTCCTTAATTCTCAAATAATCCACAGACAAAATTGGTAGGTTTAGTTTTCTTTTCGTTTTCACTGAGATAATGTGTTACAAAAGAGACAAGGACAGAGTTTTTCTTCCAACGTATACTAAACTGAAGGACATGATCATCTATGAAGAAGAAACATTCACAATTATTGTAGCATTCAGCCTATCGCATTCACTAGCAGTGCCTATTCTGCCAGTAGAAGCGGCAATTTTTGATCGACGTAGTTTGTGGAATGACCGCTGGTTTTTCTCCTTTTTCTTAGGTGAAATAAAGAGACTTACAATTCCCAATCCAATGCAGAACTCTGTGGTGGTGGAGGATCTATTACCTAACTACTCCTATGTCTTCAAAGTAAAGGCCCAAAGTGATGAGGGATGGGGTCCAGAAAGAGAAGGTGTGATAACCATTGAGTCACAGGTGGATCCACGCAGCCCTCTCAGCCCCATGCCAGGTAATTGTTTTGAAATGTTTACAAGTTCATGGATATGCGACTTACTTTTCCAAATGTTGATTTTTCCAGCTGTGCCTTTTGGAAGGAGGAGTTCAAACTAAATCTGTGCCTATTCTACATGAAAACCATGCATGTAGTTGTTATTCATATTCCACCTTTCTTTTGGGAAGTGGGACTGTCACATCCTTATTTTAAAATTAAGATACGGTTAGGCGAAGAGAAAGAGGGGCCCAAGTCAGCTTGATAGTGGCGTAAGGCCAAAAACGTAATGGCGAACCTATGGCACGTGCGCCACAGGTGGTACGTGGAGCCATATCTGCCAGCACGCAAGCTGTTAGCTCCAGAGTGCATGAGCGCGCCGGCCAGCTGATTTTCAACCTTCTGGAGGGCTGAGGGAGGCAGTTTTCACCCTCTCCATGCTTTAAGAAAACCTCCGGAGCCTGGGGAGGGCAAAAAAACAAGCCCAATGAGCCTACCAGAAGTTCCCCCGAAGGAAATACCAAGCTCAGTTTGGAAGCAAGCAGTGGGCCCATGTGGGGGGGGGGGGAAGCATGGGGGGGTTGTGCATGCATGCACATGTGGAGGCTTGCTTTGCATTATGGGTGCCGGCACGCACGCACACTACTGTGCATGCGAGCTCGCATTTTTGGCACCCAAACAAAAAGGTTAGACATCACTGTACTAGAATCTGGGCTTCCCCAGTGCCAGTCCCAAGTTCATCCACTGCTTGCACTGAATCTTGAGTGGTACTTTACTTCCTGTAAATTCCAAATGTAATTGGGTTAGCTTTTTGGATTCAACAAAGCAATCAATGTATGAGATATTTGAAAAGCCCAGATGCAATTCTACTATTCTAAATCTTCGAACTTCTGCCTGTGCCTCTCTTTGTTACTGGTTTGATTTTCTCTTAACAGAACTCTGACCTTTACTTCTTTACTTGATAGGGTCACCATTTACCCTGAGCACACCCAGTGCCCCAGGGCCTCTCGTATTCACAGCCCTGAGTCCAGACTCGCTTCAACTAAGCTGGGAGAAACCCCGCCAACCCAATGGTTTAATTCTGGGCTACATGGTCACTTGTGAGACTCTGCAGGGGGAAGGTATGTCAGCCTTTTGAAATACATTCCCCTTCAGTCGCAAAGCTTCCCCTGCTAACATAGAGCATTTCCCAAATTATAGGTGAGAGTAAGATGGCTCGGAGCTGTAAAAAATAATCAGTCACCTGAAATGAAGCACCTGGCATGAGGAGGAGATGGGACTGTATGGGTGAATATGTATTATTCCTTAAGCTTCCTATGCCTTATTTTTATTTTTCTCTGCTCAGGGGAACCCAGGACTATCTATGTGGAGGGAGATAACCCAGAGACCACCCTTACAGTGCCTTACCTGAGTGAAAATGTTCCGTATAAGTTCAAAGTGCAAGCCAAGACCACTGAAGGCTTTGGGCCTGAAAGAGAGGGCATTATCACCATTGAATCTCAAGACGCAGGTATGCTTTGGCGCCAAAGTACTTCTATCATGTGTTCTTCTTGGTGTGCTGTTAAGGGCACATTGTCAACCAAGGTGTAAAAAATGCAGCGTTCAATGCCTTCTTTCCTACTGTAAAGTACAAATTATAGGAATTGGCTCTGGCTCTGGTCTTGTCAGGTGTTTCATGGGCTAATGGGTGGTGCCTGGTTATTCCCCCTGCCTAACCTGAAATGGCCATAAAGGTGAGTTGCCATGAACAGAAGGAGAGGTGGCATGCCACAGCAGCAGGGTAACAGAATAACAGAGTTTGTAGGAATCTTGGGGGTCTTCTAGTCCAACCCCCTGCACAAGCAGGAGGCACTATACCATTCCAGACAAGACCAGTCTCTTCTTGAGCACTCACAACTTCTGGAGGCAAGCTGTTCCACTGGTTAATTGTCCTCACTGTTAGGAAATTTCACCTTAGTTCTAGGTTGCTTCTCTCCTTGATTAGTTTCCATCCATTTCTTCTTGTTCTACCCTCAGGTGCTTTGGAAAATAGGTTGACCCTCCTCTTCTTTGTGACAGTCCCTTAAATATTGGAACATCATGCCACCCCCAGTACTTCTTTTCACTAGACAAACCTAATTCCTGCCACCATTCTTCATGCTTTAACCTCCAGCCCCCTCTTTTCTGCACTCTTTCCAGATCTCTACATCTTTTTTATGACCAAAACTGGATGCAATATTCTAAGCGTGGTCTTACTAAGGCTTTATAAAGCAGTACTAATACTTCACGTGATTTTGATTCTGTCTGTTAATGCAACCTAGGAATGTGTTGGCTTTTTTGACTGCTGCCGCACAATACAATACAATACAATACAATACAATACAATACAATACAATACAATACAATAGCAGAGTTGGAAGGGACCTTGGAGGTCTTCTAGTCCAACCCCCTGCCTAGGCAGGAAACCCTATACCGTTTCAGACAAATAGCTATCCAACATCTTCTTAAAGATTTCCAGTGTTGGGGCATTCACAACCTCTGGAGGCAAGCCGTTCCACCGATTAATCGTTCTAACTGTCAGGAAATTTCTCCTTCTCTCCTTGATTAGTTTCCACCCATTGCTTCTTGTTCTACCCTCAGGTGCCTTGGAAAACAGTTTGACTCCCTCTTCTTTGTGGCAACCCCTGAGATATTGGAACACTGCTATCATGTCTCCCCTAGTCCTTCTTTCTCTTAAGCTAGACATACCTAGTTCCTGCAACCGTTCTTCATATGTTTTAGTCTCCAGTCCCCTAATCATCTTCGTTGCTCTTCTCTGCACTCATTCTAGAGTCTCAACAGCTTTTCTACATCGTGGCGACCAGAACTGAATGCAGTATGGCATTCATCACAGTGGTGGCTCATATTTAAGTAATTGTCCACTAGGACTCTCTATTACTGGTGTCACTAGGAATTAGTAAAAAGCGATCAATAAAAACTCAGCAGACCTCAAGCTTTGCTTCAGTCATCTCTGAAGTTCTGAAGATTGCACTTGTAACAAAGCTGGTTTCCAGAGAAGATACAAAACACTCCAATCAGATGCGGAAAACCCAAATTTCAATGGTTTGGGCTGGAGATGAGAGGGTCAGGGATCAGCACTCTTCAGGTTGCTTTCCTTAAATGTTGTTCTTTTGTGGGGCCTAGGAACTATGCCTTCTTGCAGCTACCCATGTTCTGTGGAATACCTTTCTCCCAGAGATCTGGCAGTCCCCCATACTCCTTACCTTCTAGAAGCTCTGGAAATGCTGGCTCTTCTCGCAAACATTGGATAGGATGAGGCTAGTGGTACTTAGATGTATGCGAAATGTTGGTCCCAGGATTCCATGGGTTTTTGAAATTTTCATTGACTTTATATTCTGATTGTTTTAATGTTTCCCACACTATCCAGGGTTGTTGTTATAATATAAGCAGCAGTATAAGTCTTTTGCATTTTTTTAAAATGCACACGTGAATGTGTTCTTAAAGAGGCAACGTTAGGGTAATATGGATGTGTCAAAGTTGGGTCCTCATTACCCAATTTGTGCAAATGTAATATATGGGAGCAGACGGCATCTTGAATTGTGAATCAGTTTTCCTTAACATGATGTGTGCATGGACATTTTAAATACTCTTAAAAGTAATGCTGTTTTCTTAAGTGATTAGAAAATTGATCTTCAAGGAGTCGCAAATGATTTTTACAAGTTTCTGCTTTTGAAGCTGTCGTCATCCCATTTTAATTCAAAGGGAGACAGATGAGAAATGAGAGAGGAACTGAACATTCAGGAAGACTAGCTGGAAATAAAAGTAACAGAATAGAGCTTTGCATGGTTACGTGAAAACAAATGTTCTGCTTTAACTTAGACATTACCTTCTTACGTTTCTTCTCAGAGTCATTTAAAAAAAAAAAAATTAGATGGAATGAGAATTAGATATCCAAGCATTGAATTAACACACACACAAACCCTTTCTGCTTCAGGAGTATTCTCTCAATATGGAACACATCAATTCACCAGGGAGGAAGTCTTCAATCTCCCTACAGAATACAACACGCAAACGAGCATCACTCACTCTCTACTGGATCCTTTATATGCAGGTAAAAAAAGGGGAGGGGAATGATGGAAATAGGGGTTGCCTTGATTTACAATAACCTCGCTGAGATCTTTGGGATAATATTAATGAAGAGTATCTAGGATTCATCTCAGAGGAGAACAAACCTGAATCTCTAGACTCTGGGATCGCAAGGGAAAGGTTGAAATCTTCATTCAGAAATATGTAAACGAGGATGAAGGGAATCTAGTCTACTCCTGAAGTTGTGTTTATGCTAATGTTAAGAGAATGTGGGCCTTTACGCCACTTTCCTTGTCTTCCATTCTACTTCAAGAAAAATAAAGAGATTTTTTCCCTCTAGAAAAATGACTGAACAGGCCCTTCCATACATACGTAGCTTTACTGAATGGTAATTTATTCTTTTCATAGTATAAGGAAACTGTCCGTCACTGCTAAGACCAGGAACAGTGCCAGAGCAGTTATTTCTAAATTAAAGAACTGCTTTTTTTGAGGGTACAAAAATTAAATGAAGACTTCTGACCAAAAAAGAACTCTGTTTCTGCTTAAAGCACACTATGACCAGCATCCCAACTCCATTCAGGAACTCTGAAAGGATTACCGTATGATGCACCTTTTTCCCCCCAAAAAGAGGGTGAAAATTTGGGTATGTCTTACACAAGGCATGGAGGTAGCGATGGTCTGTGGCAATCCCTGCAGCCTGGAACAGCTGATTGGAGGTATTCTGGCAGTCTGATCCACCCACCAATCAGCTGTGCTGAATCAGGCTGCAATAAGTGCTAAAGATCACCTGGCTGGTCAGAATTTGCAGCAATCACATTCAGAAAGCACACACAAGTAACTGATTCACCAGGATTCAAAATAATAATAATATACAATACATTACCAAATTTCCAAGGTAGCAGTAAATACAAGCAGTTTCACTTTCAGTTCTTGGCTAAGCCAGGCTCCTTCCTGTCTCCTTGTTGCTCCCACAGCAAATTTCAGAGTCCAAATAGCCCTCATTGGCTGACTTTAGTTGCTATGCCTATTCATTGGCTGACCTTGTTACCATGTGTCAGCTGAATACCATGGATGCTGGTAGGCAGAGGCATAATTTTTCGTCTTATTTTCCTCCCCCAAAACTAAGATGCGTCTTATACTCTGGAGCTTCTTATACCCCCCAAAATATGGTTTATTAATCACACAAAGAGTGCTGACTGCCTGCAGTTACACCTATCAGGTCTTTTAGAATAGATATCTGTGTTGCTTTATATGTAAAGCCTTTTAGGTTATGGATGATGTCACAGGATATAAAAAGGTCTCTTTTAGAGGATATCAGAAATATGACTTCAGGAAGGGCTGGGATATTTACTACCTCTAAGGGGGCTTAGCTCTTTCCCAAGTGCCTGAAACAGGTCTAGGGATATCAGTAACGGATCTAGAGTGTTCCTAAATGCAACCAGTGCAGGGGCAGAAGTCATAAAAGTGATGCTTAGGGATTACAAAACAAAAAATAAACTATGTTAAGCTTTCACATAGGTATGGCCATGTGTTTGTGCACATACACAGATTGAATACACTTAATCCATCATTCAATTACAGTTTAGAGAATAAACTACAATTAGCTGGCTTCGCAAAATGCACTTTTATATATTTGGGTTTACATCACATACTCAACAAAAACCTAAACAGCCAATTTTATGCTTTAAGAATGAACTGCAAATCTAGCGATGGTGAAGTTGCTGCTTGCACAATTTTTATTCTGTCCCTTTGTTTCAGATGGGATGCTGATGACAACTCAGCGAGTGGAAAGTGGCGGCACCCTTACCAAACAGATCACCAAAGAATACATCACCAGCACAATGTCCAGCAACAGTGGGACATTCTCCAGACAGACAGAGAGACAATTCTATGAAGCTTAAGCCGCACAAGGAAACTGCCCAAAAGAAACTCAAATTCCAACAACATGTTCTGTGGCCATCTTCCAGATGGGAGCGGATGGCAACCTCTGTGCTCCATTAGCCCTAAAAGCCACTCACTGGCCGTTGCTTTTGAAATATCACCAGGTGATATCTGCAGACAGTCTAGCTCAGTGATGGCTAACCTTTTCGGCACCGAATGCCAAAAAGGGAGTGCTTCGTGCCGGAAAATGTACTTCTGGTTTCCAGTGTATGCTGGCCAGCAAGTCTTCCAGTTACTAAGCGCATGCGCACACGCTGATCAGCTGGCCAGTGCACATGCTCACACCGGAAAACGGAAGACCGGCTCTTCCGGTTTCCGGCACTGCTGCCCACACAAAGGCCCACTGATTGGCACGTGCACATGCCCGCCAGAAACCTGGAAGAGGAATTAGCGACACCACACGTGCCAGGCATCATGGCTCTGGGTGCCACTTCGGACACGCATGCCATAGGTTTGCCATCACAGAACTAGCATCTTGTGAAAGGAACTTTTAACAAGACACTTGGTTCTTGACTAGTTCAACTCTGAGTCCAGTTCATGAATATCTGCTTTGCTGCTCTGGATTTGGTTTGAAATCCTTACCTCAGACCATTGCTTTTCACTTTGCATATTTTAACTGGATCTCTTCCTCTTTGTTGATGTTAACACCATCCTCAGTTGTTGTTTTTCTTTTCTTTTGAGCACAATAACATTCTGTTGGTCACATACACTCCTTGCAATGCAGGGGAGTTAATCCAATTGCTGTATAGTAGGTTATAAAATCCCATGCTGTGCAGTATATAGGAATTCATTAACAGATTAACAAAAAAAAAACTATTTTATGGTGTAAGGTTGCTAAAATATATACAGGTAGTCCTCGTTGAACGACTGTTTGTTCAGCAGCCATTTGCAGTTGCAACCATAATTTTTAAAAAGTAATTTTATGACCAAGCCTCATGTTTATGACCTTTGCGGGTTATAAAGCAAAGGACAGTTGAAGCAAGAGCACAAACACAGGCACAGTTTCACTTAGTGACTGCTGAGTTAAGAACTGAGCTGCTGATCCCAGGTCATGATTGCTAAACAAGGACTTACCTGTAAATCCTTTCCCAAAGAATCTGATACAACATGGGGCCAATTAAAGCAACTTTCCAACTTCAACATCAAATATTTGGTATTGTGCCATGGACAATTAATATCTTTAAGAGGTAGCCCTCAAAATAAACCGATTTACTTCTAGCCAACAATTTAGTTACTTTCGGATGAGGCTCTTATGGTGCAGTTACAATAGCCTTGGTCATAGTCCCAATGTGATTGTTTTCCTACTACTTGTTCAATCTTTTTTCCCCCAACTACATAAAAACTGGTGAATTGACAATGCTAGCATCATGTCAAAGTGTTTCTTGGGAAATAATGCCAAAACTCATTTGGAAACAAACTGAAACCCAAATTAACATCAGTGTTGTGGCTTCAGTATTTCAGAAGCTGCCCAGGAATTCTTCGGTGAGAAGGTCAGAATGCAATTACGTGGCATTACGTATCTATCTAAATCAGGGTTCTCCAAGCTTGTCAGTTTGAAGACTTGTGGACTTCAACTCCATGCTAGCTGAAGAATTCTGGGAATTGAAGTCCACAGTCTTAAATTTGACAAGTTTGGCGACCCCTGATCTAAATGACAGTTTATTCATCAGAGCCAATCATCACGCAAGGTGTGGGTAACGCTAGCTGGCTTATCCCGCACTCCACATGAAGATGCCCCATAGATGTGGGTGGTTCTCAGAACAGATAGACATAATATTTCTTCAAACTGAACATTTGATCAATGCCACTAGACTAGGAAGAGTAATGCAGCTGGGCCCATTCAGGCAAAATGTATCAGTCTGGAGTTCTTAGAATCTCATATTCAGTGCTGTGAATCATTCATAAGAGATGGAATTATTAAAGTTCCTGGACTGTCTTTAAAAGGGCAAGATTTCTTTCACATCCAACAGATCAAATCATTTTTTCCTAGAAGAAGCTGCATTAACTTTTATTTCCAGAGCTTTCCATTTCTTTTTCTGATATGATTTCCTGTTTCTTGCAAACTCTTACTATCAATTATTAAACTTTTCCCTCAAGAGTAAGAGGCACACACATCTTGGTGTAATCCAAAGAGTCACTGGAGGTATCTAACAACCATATTTCTTTTAGTAACACGGTCATTCTAAATAGAAGTTTTAAAAGGCAACCTATGCTTTCACTGATGTATAATGAAAAACACATTCTAATGTAAATTACACGTTTGTAGATTATTATGGCTTGTAGAGGTTGATGGAATTAAGTACACATGCAGTTTCAGTATTTCAGAAATCTGACAGATGGTGCTTTGGGACCAGATGGCTTTGTATTGCACTTAATAAACACTTTCTCTATGATCGCAGCTATTTTTTTTTCAAATATGATATGTTAAAAAAAAAACAGTTTGACTGCTAATGAGGACAATGATGCAGATCTTGTACAAACCTAAACCTCAATAGGTTTAGGCAATAAAAGCAAAATATATAACTTCTACCTGAAGATGTTACTAAAATAGTCCAACAGCCAAAGTCAAAAGGATGTAACGTTGTCGAGGTTAGCATTAAGAATTAGCATCAATAGCAATGTTATCTGTCTTTAAAACATGTTGTATGGGCAAAGTTAAGTTTGCATCTGTTTAGCAGCTGAGATACAGGTGAAGAATAATTGAATAGCTTTTGTGAGTACGTTACAGTGCCAAGATGAAGCTCATTTTTAACGTAACAGTTGCCACTTCAAAACATACAGTTGGGATAGTACTGTTGGGATATATAATGGTTGCACAAAACACTAAGCTTTACATAACAAAACAGGCTAGGCACATGATAATTTAAAATCTGCTTAGTGGCCAGTGATGTTAAAGAAGTATTGGCTAGTTTACACGTTACTAATCCCTGATGTGTTTAACCCTGGTTTATTATGACATTGTGCTTATGCATAACATTGGTTTAATAAACTGAGGTTTGCAAATGAAGGCTGGGTCCCAATCATGCTAAAATGAAAACCAATTAACCACTGAAGGTTTCCTACAAGGGAACATAGCCAATTACTTTAACGTGACAATCATACATTCTATTGCAAGAAAGGCTATCATCATTGTAAATTTTGCTCAATTTAGGTTATGTATGTCCACTGGATCAGAGTTGGGGCGGGGGGGGGGGGGGAGAGAAATGATAAATGCATCATGACATCATACAAATGACACAACTTACATCATACAAATGACACAACTTACATCTTTTCATTAGAAATGACGATACTATTACACAACATCTCATAAACATTATGATGCCTATTTTATTTTGACTTTACAGTGACTGACTACACTGTCACTTTCTACTACATTTACACCAATTATATGGGTTGAGGGTATTATCTCGCACCAGCCAATCCTTGTCAGTAACAAATGATAATTTGGAATGCAATGGAGTAACTCATCACAAAGTGACTCGATTTAAGAGATGTTTAGTGGGTAATCCATTATTGGAAGATCACTCGTTGGTTAAGCAAGAAGGAGAGAATAGGAGCAATATTTAGAGCATTATGTAAAAGAGACAGCCTATTTCCATGATTAGTCTCTGCTTGGAAAGATAAAAAAGGAATTGCTTTAGAGCTATGGAGTTTATGCCAGACTTTCCCAGCCTCAGTATTTCCATCCAGGTTGTTGAAGGAACTTATCACAGAAAACTGTATGCAGAAATCAAGGACTGTTTAATCAAACTCATTACAGTCTTTCTCTGAAAAGGAAAGTCAGTGCCACAAACTGTCTTGCAAATCAGACAAAAATCTATTTTGGGCTCTTGGCTAAAAGGGAAAAAAAATATGCGCGTGCACACAGGTTTTCACTTACTTCACTTATTTTATGGAAGAAGTCAAGACTTTGCTCCAAGCTAATGTCCCGGGAAGCTGTCCAAAAATGTCATGCTCTTATCACTTTTCTTAGTGAATCCTACAGGCCAGATGGAAGAGCTTTCAAGACAGGAGGTGTATTTTAGATCCATCGGCGGGTTTCGTGAAATAGAATGTCGCTGTCCTGCTGTATTTGTCCTAATCGATAAAAGCAAAAAGAAAATCATGATGTGCAATGATCTGAATGATCAAAGGGACACAAATTGCATCAGGAGAAAAAATGTGGAAATCTGATTTGGGGCATATCAGATGGCTGTATATCAGTCAGAGGGCAATTATTAACAGGTAAACTAAAGGCGAAAACTATTTTGGTGTTGTGGTTAAGGCATCAGGCTAGAAAGACTCTAAGTTCCAATACTGTCTTAGGCACAAAGCCAGCTGTCTGACCTTGGGCTATTCAACTTTCGAACCCAGGATGCAGACAAGGATAAACTACTTCTGAAAAAGTAGTTTATCCATGCCAAGAAAATGGCAAAGACTTGTTCAAGCAATCTCCAATAATTGGACACAATTGAAGGGGGGGGGGGGGAAATAACCCCAAGACATTATCAGCAAGCATATGAGTTTGATCAAGCAGCAAATTTAGCAACAGAAAACATGTGCTGATAATGGACGTTTAAGCCAGGAATGGGCAAATGTTTTCTCAAATATTCTGGTCTTCTATCTGCTGTAGGCAAAACTGTCAATGTCAAGGAATTAAACACCCAGAAGGCAACAGATTGCCTCTGTCTGGACTGGAGATTTTTTTATCCAAACAACAACAGTTCTAATAGCAACAGAAAGAAACAGCTCTTAACAGAGAAACTGTGGAAGATAAATAGGAGGTGGACCAAGACAGTTTATATGCTCCCCGTTAGAGATTTTTCTCTTCAGAACTAAATTCATCTCTCCATGCTAAAATCCATGCTGTTAAAATCTTTCTTTCTCACCCACAAACACTTTCTACCGTACTTCATTCCTCTAAAAACATAAAAATGCTTTCCTTGCAATTAATGACATTAGGGATCTGAAAAAATATTCCATGCGTGGACCGTTTAATGTATGCAGCTTTTGGCCTGTATACAGAACAAAATAAGGGTGTTTCGTGGCAGTATGGACTGAAATGTGGTAGTTCTGGACAAATGTGGTTTACAATGGGGAGCAAAGGGGGGGGGGAATCCAAGATGGAGCGTTTTCCTGGATACTGGTGTGTGGGAACAGCAGAACCTGAGAGAGAGAAAGAGGCAGGTGGAGGATGTAGCAGTGGGACATTATCATCAGTGGCTGGAGACAGGCAGAGGACAAAAGGAAGATGCTGGAAATTCGGGGCCCAGAAGGATATGCTTGGAGCCTGTTTCTTCCTGCTGGGAACATCTCAGGAATAAGCAGGCACATAAGGCCAATATACTAGTGGCAGGTTATGGCTGATGGAAGGCAGAAAGGCAGGGTTAGGGTTTTTATTTCAGGGTATAAGTTAAAACTGTTCTTAGATTCACAGTGAGGAATTAGACCATAAAAGAGAGCCAGGAAGGAAAAACAAGACTGGATTCCTGAATGAAATTTATTGATGAACATATTGGAATTTTTGATATCAAAAATAACCGCATGCATCGATTGCATCCTTTATTCTATTATACCGTATTTTTTGCACTATAAGACGCACAAAGATTTCGAAGAGGAAAACAAGAAAAAAAGGTTTTGGCCTCTGCACATCCTGTTTTTGCCCTCCCCGAGCCCCAAGAGCACTCTGCAGGCTTCCCAAACCCTCTGCACATCCAATTTTAGCGAAAAACAGGCCAATTTTAGCGAAAAGCGAGTCCGTTTTTGGCCTCCCAACTCCCTATGCATCCCATTTTTGCTCTCCCCAGCCCCCAGGAGGATTCTGCAGGCCTCCCAAACACTTTGTGTGCCCAGTTTTTGCAGGTTCGTTTTTGGCAAAAACGGGACACCGTGGGGCGGGGTTCCAGGATGCCAAAAATGGCTGTATTCGGTGTATAAGACACACCGACATTTCCACGCTCTTTTAGGCGGGGAAAAAAGTCTGTCTTATAGGCTGAAAAGTATGGTATATCTGTCCCCAGAGAGAGTGCTTTGTATCTAGAAGAACTAAACACAGGATCCAAGAAATGGGACAAGCGGGACGAGGTTTCAGAAAGCCAAAAATGGCCATATTCGGTTTATAAGATGCACCGACATTTCCACCGTCTTTTAGGAGGGGGGGGGGAACGTCCGTCTTATACTCCGAAAGGTACAGTATATTTATCCCCAGAGAAAGTGCTTTGTATCTAGAAGAACTAAACCCAGGATCCAAGAAGAAAAAGCTGATGTTAAAATTCCACTGGTCTCTGTTGTAAATGAGAGAAATGTATCAGCAAATCCACTCTTGCAGCCTGATGAACCACATACCTTGATATGCTTCAGAGCTTTTTCTGCAGCTCCCGATTCAAGAAGAGTTACGGTGCAACCTCCAAAACCGCCACCAGTCATTCTGCTACCATAAACTCCAGGCACTTCCATGGCAGCAGCTACCAGCTCATCTAATTCTGGACAACTAACTTCATAGTCATCCCTGATGGGAGGAAAAATAAGTGATTTTTAAACAAAAAATGTGGGCCATGTTAATTACTATCTGGAATGTAGGAAGCTACACACAAAGGGGGGAAAACTGTTAGGAGTTACACTAGACCAAATCAAGATAATGATAGACATGGGATGATATTACAGAAGTATCCAATTCTCACCTTGGGATACATTAAAGCAGACCTGGGCATTTTGCAGCCTTGGGCCACAGTTCTTTGGCTGTCTCCATCCAGCCCACATGAGGGCAACCAGAAATTAGAAATCAAATGTAAATAAGTGTACAACGCTATGCATGCAATACAAGTGATTGCTTTCATTTTAAAGGTGACTGTGATTTTTTTTTCCAGTTTACCTTTGTGCAGGCATTCCTGCCTACACACCTTCGCAGCCCTATTGGTTCAGCCTTCCACAATAGTCTCAATTTCTCACATAGCCTCTTGGAACCATGAACTGCCCACCCCTGCATTAAAATGTATCACTTGCAGCAGCTAAATTCTATGTCAGGGTTCCCCAAACATTCGGGGTTGGCGGCCCGGAGAGGGAGGGGGAAAAGGGGATGATTTTGTGGGAGGGACAGGTGCATGCGCGTGTGTCGGTGAGCATGTCCGCAACATACGCGGTGAGGCTCGTGTGAGAGGGGCCACAAGTGCTCGCAACGACACTTGTGCAAGTTGGGCTGCGACTACCTGCTCCGCTTGTAGTGATGCTCGCGCATGTGGGGCTGTGCGCACATGCTGGCTACTCATGCAGCCCAATGGGGATTAGGCAACAGCCCAGTAGTGGCCCGCGGCCCAGACGTTGGGGACCCCTGTCCTATGTCATTACACTGTATGTAGATCTTTGTTGATGGGATATGGAAAGAATATGATGTGACTTCATTTACTCTTAGGCAAACGCCCCATGTGGAACAAATAGGATTAAGGCAGACAATCCAGTCTAGACTTTTTCTGTCTTATTTAGAAATATGTCTTAGGTGGCCAAGGCATGACAGATTGTGTTTATGGGTCCATCTGATGATACGCAAACAACAATCATTTAGAGTGTAAGAGGAATAAAAAGTAGTAGGTTTACATTAAGATGTCCTTAATTTTGTGAAACTAAAGAGATGCAATAGATGTACAATACAGGTCGTCCTCAACTTACGACCACAAATGAGCCCAGAATTTATGTTGCTAAGTGAGACATCTGTGAAATGAGTTTTGATCTTATGACTTTTCTTGCCACAGCGGTTAAGTGAATCACTGCAGTTGTTAAATGAGTAACACGGCTGTTAAGTGGTGAATCTGGTATCCCCAATGATTTTGCTTGTCAGGAGGTCGCAAAAGGGGTCACATGACCCTGGGACATTGCAACCGTCATAGAAGTGAGCCAGCTGTCAAGCATCTGAAAACCATGATCATGGGGATGCTGCAACGGTCATAAGTGTGAAAAAGGATCATAAATCACTTTTTTCAGTGCCGTTGTAACTTCAAACGGTCACTAAGTGAACTGTTGTAAGTGGAGGACTACCTGTAAGGTGTGCTGATCTTCTGCAGGAAATAGCCTCGTTGTACATCCAATCTACATACATACAGGAAAACCTTTACGTGGAAATTCAAAAATGGCCTTTTGATTCTATAAATGATAATTTTAAAAAATACAAAGGGAATAACCTAGACCAGTGATGGCTAACCTTTTTTGAATCACGTTCCAAATGCGGGGGGAGCGCAGGGGAGGGTCATGCGCGGGTGTGCCCACACCCATAATGGTATGTCTGTGACCCCAGTGCGCATGCGGCACAACCTCCCCCCGTGTGACCAGCCGTGTGACCAGCGCTCCCCCCCCACACACTTTTGGCGTGCTTTTTTCACCCTCCCAGGCTCCAAAGGCTTTCTGAAGCCTCCGGAGCACAAAAAAACCGCCATACGGCAAACCGGAAGTTTGGGAACGGACTTCCAGTTTGCTTGTAGGGCCGTTTTTCATCCTCCGGAGCCTTCTCTGAAGCCTCTGGAGGGCGAAAAACGGCCTTCAAAGAAGGCTGAAGTCACCTTGCGTGCCCAAACAAATGGCTGTGCGTGCCACCTGTGGCACGCGTGACATAGGTTTGCCATCACGGACCTAGACTGTATATCAGCTTCAGATTGTTTCCTTACCTTAAGGAATTGTGGCTCTCTACCATTAGCTCTCCAAACCTCTTATAATCCCTGGTCTCCAGAGCCTCGGCTGCCCTAGCTGTGCGTTCAATCTCCCCAATCACATGCCTGGCTCGCCTGTATATCTCCTTACTCAGGAGACTCCTGGACTCTGGAAAGAGAGAGAAAAAAGCAAAACAAAACAAAAAATACCACCTCTGGCTGGCCCCAGAGTGGGAAGGGAATGGAGATTTTGTAGTATCCTTCCCCCAGGAGTGAGGAGGGAATGGAGATCTTGCAATATCTTTCCCCTGCCACGCCCACCAAGCCACACCCACAGAACCGGTAGTAAAAAAAATGAATTTCATCACTGATTGCCTCTTTGCTTTCCATCTCCCCTTGCTCTGCAACAGACACACAAAACGTCAGATGTTCTGAAGGTTGGAAGCTGACACGCCCCCCACCCGCTCTTTTCCAAATAATGTTTACCCTCTAAGTCTGACATGCTGGCTTCTCTCAGGCTGGCCTTTCCCAGCAACTTGGCTGCCTCTTCGCACTGACGCCGACGTGTGGGATATTCGCTGCCTGTCAAAGTGTGTCGTACATTGGAGTTGGTGATGAGAACAACTAAGTCTGGGTCAGTCAAAGGGACCAGGCGAGTTTCCAAGGACCTTGAATAACAAGAGGACATAACTAGATCACACAAAATGATCCTAAAGGTGGTTTGCTGGGTTTAGTGACTTATACGTAAGAAATACCGAAAAGAGCCGTCATTATAAACCAAAGTGCACTGTCCACATAAAAAAACTTTAAAAATGCAATGCTTTAAACTTTGTTTTAATATTTATTTTATTTTATTTTATTTTAATTCAAACATCATCTTTTATTAAACAGTGTGTCATCTGGCTACATACACTCTGTGCAAATATTTTATACAATACCAATTACAATTGGCATCCATATTTATTATTTTATCTATTCTTAACTTAATACTAATACTAATATATACGATACCTAATACTATAACAATCCTCTTCTTAACTTAATTAACTTTGTTAAAACATTTTCTCTATTTTGCTCTTCTGCTTTTTTCCACTTTTCATATTTATTCTCTAACCATTGATAAAATGGTTTAAATTTTAAATCCACATTCTGAATTCTAAAATGTGCATGAGCTGGGTATGTGTTACCTTCTAACGATTTCTAATATTCTATAAAAATATTCATACAATCCTTAAAAAGCGCGTCTTAACTGTCAATTTAAAGGACATGGATTTAGGTCTATCCCTAGCCTCAGCAACTCACCCAGGGCTTAAGGTACAAGGGTGATCTGAACGCCCTTTGAGAATTTTATTCCACAAATACTTTACAAGAAGCTTTTTTTTTTGACAGAGAAACATCATCCTTCTTCTCTTTTGAATACTCTGAGCCTAGTTAGATGAGATAACTCATCTGTGGGGACAGGATCTCTCTACGTAGATGGAAGAAGTCACAAGAGAACAACTTATTGCCACATTCTGACCTGCAGTCTATCAGCAAGGCATGTCCTTCCTTCCCCATCACGGAGATAAATTGGTCCATGATACCACAAGGCATCATTGCAAAGGTGTGTTCTGCTTTCTGGCACACCAATGCCTTAGTAACTGGATCCATGTCATCTGTACCAAAGAAGAAAAATATCCACTGACAATTTAGTACTTTATTTCCAGATAAAGGAAAGAGGGCCAAATATAAAAATGTTTGATATTCATATATCAATACCAGCCAAAACATGCAGATGTATAAAAAGTGTAGCCTTCTAGTGATTCTTTTCTAGGATTTGAGCTCTTCAGAATGGGCATGGCCAACAAAATCAGTCCATGTTCCAATCAGTTACTTTATTCCCCCCCCCCCAGTTTTTTATTTTTTATGAACAACTCAAATCAATGTGTAAACAGTGTGGCACCTGGGTGTCATACATTCAAATGCAAATAAAACTAATAAAGATAATCATAATTATTACATTCAATTATGTATTTTTATTATTATGTATTTTTAATAATAACATACATTTATATTAGGTTACAGTCTATCATTGTTCAATCATTCCATATTTCTCGTTATTACTTTCATTTTGTTATAAATATATGTATACATTAATACTCCCCCTTCTCTTATTTCTATTACTTATTCTAGCTTTTAATCATGTCACCCTTGTTAAGCAACTTTTTCTTTCTTTCTTTCTTTCCTATCTAACTTCTAAGCATGTCACCTACCTAAAAAAAAGAAAGAGAGAGAGAGAAAAGGCAAATCAGAATAACAAAAAAGAGAAATCATCCATCCATAGTCTCTTGTCTACTTCAATACTTTAATTGCTATGCTTTAAAAAGAGAAGGAAATGGAAAAGCAAATCAAAACAACTGTAAAGAAAAAATAATCATCTATCCATAGTCTCGTGCTAATATTGTCTCTTCAATACTTTAATTGCTATGCTTTTTTTTGACTTGGCTCCAAAATTCCTCTCTTAAATCTTTATCTCTGCCTATGTCTGCTTCTTGGATGTTCAATCTAGGTTACTTTATTGTTCTCTGCCTATTACACAGGAACCTGTCCGAGTGGCCGATCTCATCTGGGAATGGGCAGATAAGGTGCCAAGGCAATCAGAGAGGTCAGGCCTAGCTCTCTTGTGTTTTATATAGTGAATCCAGGCTGATTCCATGCCTGAACCCTCCTCCCAGAAGGGATAGCTGTTCTCCAAGAATCCTTGATATGTTGTGTGAATTCGGCTGCTGTGTTGACTATGACTAATGCCTTAGAGCAGGGGTTTCAAATTCACGTCATCATGGTGCCATCATGTGAAGTATCGGGACTTTCCTCCCCTTCGCTAAACAGAGCATGTGTGTAGACTATGACTAATGCCTTAGAGCAGGGGTGTCAAATTCACGTCATCATGGTGGCATCATGTGAAGTATCGGGACTTTCCCCCCCTTTGCTAAACTGGGCATGGGCATGGCCGGCGCATGACGCAACTGGCTCATGGGCTTCGAGTTTGGCAGCCCTGCCTTAAGAGGGTCATCCACTAACTAAATTCTAATTCACTATTTTGTTTTTAACAGTGATCATGCAGCTGCTTGAAAAAGAGGAACACCAGAACCTATATAGGTTAGACTTTCTCTAGCCCGGTGTGTGTGTGTTCTTCCCTGAGTGGTAGCAGCTTTCTAATTTGGCAGAATCTTTCCCAACCATTTGGAGTTGCCAGGGATTGCAACACATCTCTACCAAAACGTCTTCAGCTGTGGTCAACCTCAGTCTCATTTAGCTAACAAAGTCAAAAAGGGGGTAGAAATTTCAGGTTGAAAAATATACCCTAGACGAGCCTTCTAAAGGATTACTGAAAAAATCTGGAACTGGTTGATGATGTCAAAGAAAGGCAGGAAACATTCTTTGCTTCCACCTCATTGTCTGGATTTTGCCCCTCAGCCCCTAGCCTAACCCTACCTGGCTGTGCTCCAGGTGGGTCATCTCCAGTCTCAGAATTCCAGGTAAAGCTGGACGTGTTGAAACCAGGTTTCTTTGTTCTAATATTTTTCTATAGTCCTTTTGAGGGTAAATAAATATATTTCAAATGTCACTGTTGGCACCCTAAACTGCTTAAGTGTTCTTTTAAGTTATTTTCCTGGTAGGTTAAGATCGGGGATTGAGAAATAAAGCCTTATAGTCTCTCTCTCATTAACTCAGATTAGTTGGCTGAAATATTAACAATTACCCTTAATTGGTGGGAAAAAAGGAGATATGAAAAACAAAATGCATCTTCTATGTTTTTTTAAAAGAATGATTGTCATAAGAGCTTCTTTTTCTCTTCCCTGATTGTTTGTTTCCTTCTTTTCCATCACTTTAATTTGCCCTACTATCAACTGCCTCTGAAAGAAAGAAGAAAGAAAGAAAGAAAGAAAGAAAGAAAGAAAGAAAGAAAGAAAGAAAGAAGAAAGAAAGAAACAAACTTTGAGAGAGGACTGAAAGAAGAGAGGCAGTTGATGGTTGGGCAAGTTAAAGTGATGGAAAAGAAGGAAAAATACACTATATTGCCAAAAGTATTCGCTCACCCATCCAAATAATCAGAATCAGGTGTTCCAATCACTTCCATGGCCACAGGTGTATAAAATCAAGTACAGAGGCATGCAGACTGTTTTTACAAACATTGTGAAAGGATGGGCCGCTCTCAGGAGCTCAGTGAATTCCAGCGTGGAACTGTGATAGGATGCCATCTGTGCAACAAATCCAGTCGTGAAATTTCCTCGCTCCTAAATATTCCACAGTCAACTGTCAGCTGTATTATAAGAACGTGGAAGTATTTGGGAATGACAGCAACTCAGCCACGAAGTGGTAGGCCGCGTAAACTTGTCCAACATCAGTGTGTGACCTCACAAATGCGCTCCTAGAAGAATGGTCAAAGATTCCCATAAACACACTCCTGAACCTTGTGGACAGCCTTCCCAGAAGAGTTGAAGCTGTTATAGCTGCAAAAGGTGGGCCAATGTCATATTGAACCCAATGGATTAGGAATGGATGTCACTTACAGTAAGTTCATATGCGAGTAAAGGCAGGTGAGCGAATACTTTTGGCAATATAGTGTAACTTACTTACTTCTTTCGATGTATCCAGTTAGCACTTCACTTGCTTTAAAAGGAATGCAAGTAATCTGCTGTTTCTATCACAGGCATGGTATAATTCTTACCAGGAGAGAGCTGCTGAAGGAAGGTGTACATGGCCACTTCTAAGGAGGCTGAACTTGAGAGACCACCCCCTATTGGTACATTACTCTCTATCACAACATCAAAGCCTGGGAGAGGGCCAGCTATAATGAAACAGAAAAGCAGCACAGGGAGAAAACAACATAATTCAAGGCACGTCCCGCAAATAATCTGTAATTTAACAAACGATTCTGAAAAACATTGTATTTAACTAACACTCTGTCAGAGTTATGGAAAGATGCTTTGTTTAAGTAAAGGGCTATACTTCTTCAAAGGGGTTAAAGGCACAGTAGCTGGAATTGCCTATCCCACTGCTATCTTGGCTTTGTGGGTGATGGGAACCCATTTAGCAATAGCACTTAGCAACACCACTTCCCAGTGCTTTACAGCCCTCTCTAAGAGGTTTACAGAGTCAGCCTCTTGCCCCCAACAATCTGGGTCCTCATTTTACCCACCTCGGAAGGATGGAAGGCTGAGTCAACCTTGAGCCCGGTGAGACGCAAACTGCCAAACGGCTGGCAGCTGGTGATCAGAAGTAGCCTGCAGTACTGCATTCTAACCACTGCGTCACCACAGCTCTAATTGGTTTGTATTTAATGGGTTATATGGCAACTACAGCTAGCATTCCGTGAGAGAGATTGAGAAGAAAATCTTCCTAAAGCCCTACTAAGAGAGAGGGGACGAGGAATATTTCAATGTCTCTATTGAATAATGTTATATTATAGACCTCCATCGCCTCATTCCTGCTGAAGAGGAGAGTCTGTGGTGGCAGAGGGTCACATGGGGAAAGAGCAGAGTTTTGACTGCATTGTTGTAGCTGCCACCTAAAGTTTCTTTACTCCCTTCTTATGGATGCCCCAACTGCCGAATAATGTAATAACCTCAATCTTTGATTGGTTTTGGATCTTACCTTTATAATGCTGGATAACCCCTTTTACATAATTAGCCCAGCGAGGTTCTCCGGGTTTCAAGGAAACACCTTCCCTCGGAACGGGAAACTGCACAGTTTTAGGCTCTTCCGCTTCCTCTGCAGTTGTAGTTATGGATATTATTCCATCTTCCCTTGGACTCCCAACCACGACTGTCCTCATCTGTATGGCCTGAAGAAACAGAGCGCCGTATAGGGTCGCAATGGAAAAAACTCATCTTCCAGCAGTTGATGAACTACAACTCTCAGTGCCCTCCACCGCTGGCTGGGACTGCTAAATATTGTGGTTCTGCAACATCTGGAGTACAATAGGTGTGTCATGTCCAATGTAACTAAATAGAAAAGATGGGCAAGATTCCTAAAAAAGCACTTTCTGCATGGTATTTCCCCCTTATAAATGCAGAGGAGACCAAGAATGGATAGAAAGGAGGATGAAGAATATGAGTAGGAGTGTAGATATTAGAAGAATGACTCTTCCTGAAGTTTTTAATGTTGGCCACTTAAGATAATTATTATGATGGAGACAATCCTTTTGATTTGTAATGATTTCTCCAATATAGTCCTTAGAAACATTGAATAGACCTATTAACTGATTTGTGTGAAAACATGTTTCCCAAAATACACAATTGCTGACTTCATACATCACACCTGGCTAATCTATGGCTTAATATTGTGCAAACACAGCCAGTGTGATGAGTCTGGAGCTCAATGTATTTGATGAACATTTGGATTAATTTAGTCATTCTACCTACCAGACATGGTATGGTAAGAACATGAATTTGGAGATGTGGAGGAAATCTTACAGCACACATACAGAAATCTGTTTCCATCACACTGGATGGAGTCTGTTGTTATTCATACTTTCATAAATTGCCGCCACTGTACAGGATATCTTGCAGAATACAAAGAAATAAGTGGCTTACAATTTAAAATTAAGCCCCGCAGAAAAACAGAGAAGGAATTATGCAATTACACCATCTGTACTTCTTTAGGATGGGGTGAGATTTTTATTATCCAATGGTCATTATAGTTCAATACATCTCATGGGTTGAAGTAGGTACTTCCAAGTCTATGGGCCACAGAGACAGAAAGAGTAGAACCTCTTTAGAAAGCATAATTTCAGTTAGGGGAGAATGATGAAGCAAAGATGAAGATCAAAGATATTTTGGGGATTTAAGAGTGGATGTTTAGCATGACATTAATGTAGGCATTCCAAAAGTTAGCTTTTTCCTTTAACTTCTAATGGAGGCCTATGTCTTAAGAACCATTTGTAGATGCAAACAGATTCAGTAAAGGAGAAAAAAGAAAGAAACCACATTACAGACAGTGTAACAAACTATCCTGTAGCAAACTATAAACAATGAAATTACATTCTAATGGAATGTGCTGTGTAAACCTACTCTCAGGTTAACTCAAGTGTGTTGTACTCATGAGTGTTTTGGAGTTATTTCAAGAAATTATATTCAGTGAATATCTTTGGGTGTTGTCAGAACAGCATTTTCACACTCAGGGAACTTTATTTCTTGCTAATTTTTTAGAGAAATGTCTTCATCCGGTAAACATTTTGCAACAGGAAATCATGATGTTTAGACATAAAACGCAACTTCTTATGGAACAATTTGCCTTTGAATTCTATGTCAGGGAAATAAGAGAAGGGTAATGAAAGCATAAGTTGGAAAGAATAGCTTAACATTTGCTATTTTATACTTAGTGAATATTTAACTCCACGTTTTGCAATCCAAGAAGGCTTAACTCTGCTGACGTGGAAGAGACCAGAAATATTTCGGAAAGGAATCCAGTTTTCAATGGTAATCTTCAGCAGCTTTGCCTACCCACTGACAAAAAAAATAATCTCTTTAAATACTGGCGTTCCCATATTTAGGAACAATATGGGTATGTTTAGCTTAAGAGAAAGAAGGACTAGGGGAGACATGATAGCATTGTTCCAATATCTCAGGGGTTGCCACAAAGAAGAGGGAGTCAAACTATTCTCCAAGGCACCTGAGGGTAGAACAAGAAGCAATGGGTGGAAACTAATCAAGGAGAGAAGCAACTTAGAACTGAGGAGAAACTTCCTGACAGTTAGAACAATTAATCAGTGAAACAGCTTGCCTCCAGAAGTTGTGAATGCCCCAACACTGGAAGTCTTTAAGAAGATGTTGGATAGCCATTTGTCTGAAACGGTACAGGGTTTCCTGCCTAGGCAGGGGGGTTGGACTAGAAGACCTCCAAGGTCCCTTCCAACTCTACTATTGTATTGTATAACATTAGCATCGTCATGGCAGAAACGGCTTTTTTAATTCTCCTCCTCTACATCGATGAAGTCAACATGAAGGAATTCCCCCGAGAGGTCTTTGGAAAATCCCCATAAAACTGGAAGAAGCACAGCCGAAGTTAATGTGATTTTTCTGCACGGCATTGCTTCCTTACCATAGGTAGCACGAACCCTTGATTGTAATCGGTGTGCTCTCCGATCAAATTTACCCTGCCGGGCGCCGACACTGCAATTTTAGGATCTTCCCCGCCATAAACCCTTTTGTACACTTCCCGAGCGGCTGCTAGTAACGACCCCACTGGGTTGGAGTCTCTCCTTTTTTCCATGATCCCGATCCACTTTCGTTAATTGCAGGTTCCAGCGCTGAAACCATCGATCCCGGAAAGAGAGGAGACGAGATCTGCGCAGACGCGCGACTGCTCTCACTCCAGAAGTTCTGAACAAGGCCCGCACATTCGGCGTCCAGCTCCTTGCTCCGCCAGCACAGCTCCTATGTGTCCTGTAGGGGTCGCTGGTGCAACTTCAAATCTTGCCTTCGCTTTCTTAGGTTTCTTTCGTAAAGGCCAATAGAGACTCTGCGCTTTTTATCCCCGGGGCAAAAAAAGTAGTGTTCTCCGCACTGAGGGGAAAAAGTGCAAATCTACAAAAACGACACACACACATACACGGCTTTGCTGTAGTTTGCATAAGTAGTGATTGGTTATTTTATTTTTTTTATTTAGTTAGTTAGTTTGTCACTCATGTACAAGATAACAGGAACAAGAATAAACATGAATAAGAAAACAGGAAATGGGGACAAATAAATGGGGACAGTTGGACAGAGACGCTGGTGTGCTTATGCACGCTCCTTACAGACCTCTTAGGAATGGGGTGAGGTCAACAGACAGTTTAAGGTTAAAGTTATGGGGGTTTGAGGATGTAACAAGAGAGACAAGTAGTACATTCCAGGCAAGGTTCTAAGTTAATGTTATTTGAAGGGTGGAGGATGAATAAACAAAAGTGCAAAGAAAACAAAAACCTCTCCCACCTATTACTAATTAACTAACAACATCTTGGAAAAGTTCAAGTTAACTACCGTAATAACCTGAGCAGAAAGTGCTTTCAAAATTTGCAAAATCATTTGATGTATGCACCATTAAGTCAGTACTGTTTCTTATCAACTACATAAATGTTCTTCTCCAGGATGATCTGTCCTCAAAATGGCATAGACCACCATTGTAAGTGAGTCCATTCAACTTGTTGTTCTTTGCCTTCTCTCTTTCTTTCCAGTGTTTTTTTCCTTCTTGTGTTCCCATCACAAGAGACTTTTCAAGGGAACTTCCTGTAATGGGTCCAAAATATAATTTGGCATAATCATTTGTGCTTTGAATGTAAATTTTGGACTGACTTGTTTTATGATCCATTTGTTTTTTTGTCTATCTGTGATATTCCAAATGTTTTCTCCAAAGTTCAACACTTTATATTCTAGTAGTACAAACTCAAGTTATTACTTTCTAAAATATCTTGTATGTTGACACTCCTAATATATATAATTTTAGTATATTTCTTCCATCTTTGTTTGATCTTTGAATCAGTTATTATCTATTGGTGTTCTTTCACATACTAATTTGAGGTTGAAACCTTCTGAATTTGGAGATTTTTGTGGGAAGGTTTTTCTTGTTTTTCCATGACTGTTCCCATCTTCCTTGTCTTTTCAGATGTTGATACTATGTTCTAAAAGATTTATAAAATTACACAATGGAATATAGGGGAGTTAATAACAGCAAAAAAGAAAATAAAGAATTAACATCATCACACACAAGCAAGGTGCCATAACACTCCTATGCTAAATATACATGTGCAGGGCTCAATTCTAAAATACAATTAAAAAAGAGAACATTTTGTGAATGAGGAAATGATCTCATTACACACAGGAGTAAGGCTGGATACCTACTTAACCTCTATAGAATCATTATCACTATGAAGAAAAACCTGCCAAACTTGGCAGGCAACTTATGCTGTGTACGTGGCAATCAGTACTGGTAGGGGTTAAAAACTGCTATTGGTGGCCTCCTTCCTGTAGTTCTCAAGCCTTATTCCTTTCTAGAATTTGTGACTGATTGAAAACACCTGTTTTCAAAAGAGCTGCATTCAAAGACAAGGTATTTAAACAAACACATTAGCCACACACATCATCAAGATGTACGATGATAGACTGTCCATTGTAAAATGTTCCAGTGAAGTTTGATTTCTGTTGACCTCATGGCCAGGCTCGCTGCCTTAGAAGAGTGAGGAAAATCCTCAGGGAAGACTCACACCCTGGTCAGCCCTTCTTTATTCTCCTACCTTCTGGAAGGAGATATAGAAGCATAGGCAGATGCACAAACAAGCTGAAGAGCAGTTTTTATCCATGGGCTGTCAGTCTCCTGAATGAAAAATAACTCTACAACATAGTACAATTGACTTGTGATGCGATGTCCAATAAGTTCACATGGTGCAATAGGACTGGGTGTTTATTAGTAGGATTCACTGGGCTAGGGATATTTTGTCTTTCACTGTGAGTTGTATTGTGTTGGGGGGGTGTACAAAGGGAGGCTCAGTCAATCTCATTGTACACATGTTGTACTCTGACAATAAAGGTTTGAATTTGTTTGAATTTAACACACCCATGCAGGGTTTTTTAAATTTATTATAAACAATAACAGACTTACCCTTGCCATCTTCAAAGATGTTTTCCTCCAATTCTTATTCTCTTTAAGGTAAAGGTAAAGGTTCCCCTCGCACATATGTGCTAGTCGTTCCCGACTCTAGGGGGCGGTGCTCATCTCCGTTTCAAAACCAAAGAGCCAGTGCTGTCTGAAGACGTCTCTGTGGTCATGTGGCCGACATGACTCAATGCTGAAGGCACATGGAACACTTTTACCTTCCCATCAAGGTGGTCCCTATTTTTCTACTTGCATTTTTACGTGCTTTCAAACTGCTAGGTTGACAGAAGCTGGTACAAGTAACGGAAGCTCACTCCATTACATGGCACTAGGGATTCGAACCAACAAACCGCTGACTTTTCTGGACAAGCTCAGCATATTAGCCACTGAGCCACTGAGCCACTGCTGTACATCCGTACTTATTCTACTTACATACAGCTTTAGGTTAACATTAAGTAAGCACTGGCTTAGCTGCCAAAAGTTTGGGTGGGGGTGGGGGGTGCCAATGTTACTTCCTTCCAAATCATTCTTTAAAAAGGTAAATCTTGCATTTTGGCAGAAGGTGGCATCGTTCAATCAATGTGGTTTAGGGGCAACTTAGACCCTTGAGCTGACCCTTGCCTCCTTACAGCCTTGAATTTCCTGAATGGTTTCCAATTCAAGGATTAACGCGGTCCACGTTGGACCTCGCTTAGCTTCCGAACTGAGCCAACGTCGATTAGCACGTTTTGCCACTTGGTTGGGCTGCGTCAAACTTTAGCTGCGTATTAAGGAGACTTCACCGAACAACATCCGAATCCTGGAGACCTGCGGCAGGAGAAAACAACAACGGAGCCACGCCGAGAGGGATTGAAGAATTAATTTTCCCGGAAGGTTTAGCGACACCAATCATATCCGGGAGAGAGATACACATTGAACTTTTTGGGTTTATTTTCACCTCTCTCCAAATCCCGGCAAGTTCGATTGGGCCGGCCCGAAGATTTCCCCCTCCCTCTCTCTCTCTTTCTTCCCCCCCTCCCGTCTCGCTGGAAGAATGGTACCTTCCAGAGTTTTGCCTGCCGCCGGGTGTTCGGACGAAGAAATTCGCTCGCGGACAGTTTCCATCGGGCGGAGGCGCGAGCGGAGGCTGAATCCGGGACTCCGGGCTGACCCGGAGTCTGGGGAAAGCAGAACCGAGCAAAGCAGACTAGGATGAGTGGGAAAGAGCCGCTCCTGGGCGCTCTGAAAGGTGAGAGAGAAAGGAGAGAGATTCGCGATGGGTAATGCGAGCGGGGTGTTTGAAAACAAACTGTTGGGGGCTTAAATGGAGCGTGGCTCTGATGGGTCACCCAGCTGTCACGGTGAAGAAATGTGCCGTGAAGTTGCCAGGTGATGAAAGGAGCTGGTTCTGTGCTAGAAGATTGGTACCTCCCAACCAAAACACGTGTTCTCCGCTCTCCACGTTCAAGAAATCACAGAACTCTTATCTCACTTGTGACAACATGTTAAGATTGGTTTTCTAAGGTTCCAGTTTAGAAGGGGATGGAATCAGGGAAACCGGTCACCAGAATTCCAAGCAGTATGCAGGAGAAATGCTGGGGTCAAGACATTTTATAGTCAATTCCAGGGCACCTTCTCTCTCTCTCTCTCTCTCTCTCTCTCTCTCTCTCTCTCTCCCTCCCTCCCTCCCTCCCTCCCTCCCTCCCTCTCTCTCTCTCTCTCTCTCTCTCACACACACACACACACACACACACACACACACAGAGTAATGAAAACTTAACAAGACCATGTTAGAGGGACAATTGTCCCTTAAATTGTCCCTTATACAAGGAGATACATAGAAGAGACAATTTCATGTTTGCTACTACATTACCACTGTATGGACCTGCAAGCAAGATTCATACCCACCTTTGACTTTTGTTACCTTCAGTGTCCTGCTAGTTAAAATATTTTTTAGTTCTCATATTGGGTTATTTCATTTAATGTCCTGTCCACAGCTGTAGCCATTTTTGATGCCAGAGGAAAAAGATGTTTGTGGAATAACTAATAGAGTAATTTCTTATTGTCTTTGCGTCACCCTCTACTTTTTAATGTGCTATTTCCTGCTGGTTGTTGATGACCATTGATAAGAAACTAGGGGATTGCATTTTTGTCAAGCCATAAACATAGATTTTTCCAGCTAAAATCACTTTTCTTTTTAATCTAAATTACTGGACTAGCTGACAGAGGGGGGGAAAAGTGCAAATACTGAAGTTGTCACTGCTCCTTTTCTGTAGAGGAAAAGATCAGTTCAAACATCTACCCAAATGTAAAACCTCTTATATTCTATAGGATTTCTTCCAAAATAAAACATATAGGATTGTAGCCTCCGTGTGTGCACAAACAAAGTATTTTTTCCCCTTGAAGCACTATGTTTTACCATTTTATTTCTCAAATCATACTAGTATAAACTGGTTTGCATGATGTAACATTGACTTTTTAAAGGTCTGAAATTATACAAAGTTAATAATTATCTATATTGTGTAAGAAATATATGCAACACTATCATGAAAAATATATCTTAATTTCTGTAGTGGCTGCCACTTGTCTGAACAACTTGTATAATTATGTCTAGTTTTTGTCTCAAGACATAATAGCTTCATAGCTTACCGATCTCCCCGCATAACTATCTTGTGCAGCGATATACAAGGGATTTTTTAAAATGATGGCTTTGGTTATACGTTTTTTCTTCCTCATTTAATGAGGGTTTCCTTATCTCTTTTATTTAAACTAATCTTGCATGCCCCTACCTAAATGACAGGCAACAGAGTGGGATTTACTTCAGTAGACATGTACAGGATTTTACTATAATAATAATAATAATAATAAATTTGGATTTATTAGCCGCTCCCTTTCCAAGTAGGACTCGGGGCGGCGTACAATGGAGCATAAAACATAAAAAATATATAACAACACCAAACGTACATACATACACAACATACCTACATACATACACGGAGGAGGAAACAAATTACATCAATAGACAGTTAAAAATCAACTTTAAAATACCCCAATTGTAAAAACCCAATAAAAAATAATATTTAAGGACAATTTTAAACAGTTTGGAGGAATGGGAAAATTACGATTGCGATTGAGCCAGGCCGGATAATTGAAAGAGGTGGGTCTTCAGCTGTACACGGAAGGAGCGGAGATCGGAAGTAATCCTGATGTCACGGGGGAGGTCATTCCACAGGGCTGGGCCCATCACAGAGAAGGCTCTGCTCCTGGGTGTCGCCCCCCGACACTGTTTGGCGGACGGCACCCGGAGAAGTCCCTCTCTGTGTGCGCGAATTGGTCGTAGGGATGTGTGGGGCAGGATGCGATCCTGCATATAACTAGGCCCTGTGCCATGGAGCGCTTTAAAGATCATAATCAAAACCTTGAAACGCACTCGGTAGACCACAGGCAGCCAGTGCAGCTCGCGCAGGAGAGGTGTTACAGGGGAGTATCTAGTCCTCCCCATAATCACCCGCGCGGCCGCGTTCTGGACCAACTGTAGTCTCCGAGTGCATCTCAAGGGAAGCCCCATGTAGAGAGCATTGCAGTAATCCAGGCGAGACGTCACTAGCGCATGGGTGACTGTGCGTAGGGCATCCCGGTCCAATAAGGGGCGCAATTGGCGCATCAGGCGAACCTGATGGAACGCCCCCCTTGCCACGGCTGTTACATGGTTGTCCATGGACAGCCGGGCATCCAGGAGGACGCCCAAATTGCGCACCTGTTCCATGGGGGCTAGTTGGACGCCCCCGATGGCCAGAGATGGAAGCACCTGGTTGAACCGGGAGGCCGGAAGCCACAGCCACTCCGTCTTGGAAGGGTTGAGTTTTAGTCGGTTGCCATCCATCCAGACCCGTACGGCCTCCAGACACCGGGACATCATTTCGACGGCCTCATTGGGGTGGTTCGGAGTGGAAATGTATAGCTGAGTATCATCAGCATACAGATGATATCCCACTCCAAAACCACGGATGATCTCGCCCAGCGGTTTCATATATGTGTTGAACAGGAGAGGCGAGAGCACCGATCCCTGTGGCACTCCACATGTGAGTGGCCTCCGGGTCGAACTCTGCTCCCCTGTCAACACACGTTGCGTCCGACCAGAGAGGTAGGAGCCAAACCACCGTAAAACGGTGCCCCTGACTCCCAGCCCCTCTAGCCGGTGCAACAGGATACCATGGTCGATGGTATTGAACGCCGCCGAGAGATCTAATAGGACCAGGATAGAGGAACAACCCCTATCTCTGGCCCTCCAGAGATCATCAACCAATGCGACCAAGGCCGTCTCCGTGCTGTGCCCGGGTCGGAAGCCGGACTGGCGCGGGTCTAGATAATCATTTTCCTCCAGGTGACGTGGGAACTGCTGTGCTACCACACTCTCTACAACCTTCGCTAAAAAAGGAAGGTTGGAGACTGGACGATAATTGACTAGGTCCGTTGGGTCCAGGGAAGGCTTCTTGAGCAGGGGCCTCACCACCGCCTCTTTCAAGGCGGCCGGTAGAGACCCCTCACCCAACGAGGCGTTCACCAGGCCCAGGAGCCAGTCGCGCGTAACCTCCCAGGATGCCAGTACAAGCCAGGAGGGACACGGGTCCAATAAACATGTGGTGGGTCGCAGACGTCCACGCAACCTGTCCAAATCCTCGATGGCAACCGAGTCAAACTCCTCCCAAAGCGGTCCCTCAAGACTCGCAACGGGCGTCTCTACTGAACCACTGAAAGGGGTCCATCCCATCCGGATTTGAGCGACTTTGTCCTGTAGATAATTCCCAAACTCCTCTGCTCTGCCCTGTAGTGGGGCTTCCCGTGGTCTCTCAAACAAGAGGGAACGGGTCACCCGAAACAGGGCGGCAGGGCGGTTATCTGCAGATGCAATAAGAGCGGCACAATGTTGACGTTTGGCCGCTCTTAATGCCACAAGGTACGTCTTCAAATAGGCTCGTGCCTGTGCTCGGTCAAATTCGGAGCGGGAGGATCTCCAACGACTCTCTAGGCGTCTCTTGTGGCGTTTCATCACCCTTAGCTCCTCGGTAAACCAAGGTGCCAGGGTGGTTCGTCGCCGCAGGAGAGGCCGCAAAGGCGCCACCCGGTCTAGGGCCCCGGTAGTCGCACTATTCCATGCGACTACCAGGTCCTCCAGTCGGGGGCGGGTCAGGTCCACAGGAGGTGGCCCAAGTTCCGTCTGGAACCTATCCGGTTCCATCAGGCGCTTGGGGCGGAACCATCTAATACCTTCCATCCCTCCTAACCGGTTCCCCCCCCCCCATCCCTACAACCCCATACAACTGCAATTTGTATTTTGCCTGAATTCACATAATACACTAAACCACAGTTTTAACCATGGTTTAGAGTACAGAATTAACCTATAGTCTGACAACACAAACCACAAACTTGTTATTTGGGGGACCTCTTGGACTAACAGCTACTGTTTGAATAGCAGGTTTCATGTAGAGCTAGGAGCACTTTTCCTCAGCTTCATGTTGTGCACCAGTAATGCCTTTTCCAGGATAGGGAAACTTGCCTCTTGGTCACTTCTGCCCTGGTCACCTCTCGTTCGGTCACTTATGCTCTGGACTATTGCAATGTGTTCTACATGATGCTACCTTTGAAAAGTATCTCGAAGTTTCAGCTGATACAAAATGTGGCCGCGTGAGCAATATTGGGAACCAAAGATCATTGCATGTGACACTTCTGCTGCGTGAAGCTGCATTGGGGTGACAGTTTGCTTCCAGATCAAATTCAAGGTGCTGATTATTACATTTAAAACTCTACATGGTATCACATCAGTCCATCCCACCTGGTCAGGCAGGGAATTTATGCTGGGGACCTTGTCAGTTAAAGAATTCCAACTGGCAAGGTCCAGGAAGAATGCCTTCTCTGCTGTTGCCCACTGCTCTTTGTAACACTCCCCACCCACCATCCAAGGCAAGACAGACTCCTACTCTCCTGGCCTCTCAAAAATGTCTAAAAACCTGAGGAGGAGCCAATGTCACGACGAGACGACATGCGATCTCAATGCTCTGAGATCGCCGTCGGTACTTTTGCTGTTGCGTGGTCCAAATGGACCTAAACCGTCCCGCAGAGATGATGAACAGGAAGAATACATCTTGCTGATCTCAGGGACATTGCAAAGTCCCTGATCAATCCAAGAGAAGTTCTTCAAGCCGGCGACAAAAAATCCAGCCATTAGGCTGATGAAGTCGGGGCGGCTCCAAAATGGAAGGATACGGAAAGAGAAAGTGTTTCCAGCCATTGAGGAATTTTTACCGTTTTAAATAGACTGCCTATAAAAAACTTAAAATTAATTTAAATTGGAGAATAGAAGAAATAAGTGGCGGAATTAAGTTTGGAATGGTTTTAGACAGTGGGTTATCTTACTTTTTAAATGCTATCTTCATGGATGGAATTTATGCAAGCCTTTTATAACAAATGGATTAAATTTTCTTCTTCTATTTTTTTCTTTTATTATTCTTTGTAACCTATGGACTAAAATTCTCCTCTTTCATTACTGTGGGAGTTCTTCTAACTCATTCAAGAATCGGACTTTTTTTAAAACTTGAAATACAAAAAAGATACAAAAAGAAACAAAGAAAATTGCAACAATAACACTGCTACTCGGAGGCTGGAGGTTTGTGTATTGGAAACGAAACACTCTTACTTTTCTCACTGATTATCCTGTCTTGGCACTCCAAGATCTCACTGCCTGTTTATAGAGAGTGATAAGAAGAAAAGCATACAGATGTCCCTTTGAAGTATATCTTTAACCAGAGAAAAGTGAAAATAAAACGTTATTGTGAATCTATACTTAATCTTGTTAATCTTCCAAGCTAGAGCAGCAGTGTTTGTTAGCTGGAGATAATGGCACAATTTCAACAGCAGAAAGAAGAAGTTTTAAGTCTGCAAAAGATATTCTCAGAAATACAGAAATTATCAAATACATGTGAGAGGATAGAGAAGAAGTTGGAAGACTTAGAGCATCTAACAGCAAAATATGATGAAGAAGTTGGAGATGTTTATCAAGTGGAAAAAGTGGTGGTTAAAATCCTAAATATCGAAGAGGAAAATGAATATAAAGAAATTAAATTTGTTGATATTTATGATGATTGGTTTGTCTCTGAAAATGAAAAGAGTGGAATACTGAAAGAGGAATTAAATGGAGGGGAAATCTACCCCAGATAGCACGATACAGAAGAAGAAAAAACAAAAGAATTTATGGATTTAAAGAGATAAATTTTATTAGCAATATCATTGATAACACTACCGACAATCAAAGATAAGCTGATTAAGGAAACAGAAGAAGGGCATCAAAATTACATGAGAGATTTTACAAGCAAGGAGTTGCTAAGAGGAGTCCATACAAAGTGACACCACAAATGGCAGAAGATATGAGACTGTTTTGCTACTGGAAAGATACAGGTTGATAGATGGAAGAGTATAATTTAAAACTAGTTAAACTTAGTGAAATTTAGTGACAATAGATATAGTTAAATAAATAATTGATAATGATAATAATGTGTACAATGTGTAGTGTTATGATAAGTAATAATTGGATATGAATATTGAATGGTAGCCATGAAAGGAAGATTAGAAATCCTTTTGGATTATATATAATTCAAAAGTTCTTTAATAAAAAAGAACTAAGTTAGATACAGTTAAGTCTTGATTATTAGGGGGAAATGTTATGATACAAGATATAGTTAAATAAAGGAGGGATAATGATAACAACGTCTATATAGGTATGGGTACAACATAAGGAAACTGGATGTAAATTGTAAACAGTGATTTGGAAAGGAGGCCGCCAAACTACTACCGGTTCAGCAGAATTGGTCTGAACTGGTAGCAGTGACATGCAGGCAGGGGAGGCACAGCCTCACTGCTCTCATCATGAAAACAAAAAAAAATGTAAAAGGGAAAAGGCGAGTACTGAGGTGAGGCTAGCTAGCTGCTTCCTCACTGTGAATGACTGCCTAACTGTTAAAAAAAGCCTCTAAAAAAGCGCCCTGTAGTATGAAGCAGGAGAACTGCATGCTTCATCTAGTCGAACTTTTTAGGCGTTTTATGATCACTCGAGCAGAGTTAAGCGAGGGTTAAAAGCCTAAAAAATCCCAAGGTAGGTGAGGCACGCAGTTCTCCTGCCTCATAGTAGAGGGCGCTCGTTCTTCCTGTGACTCAACTCTTCCCTTTTTCTTCCCTTCTCGCTTGCGATACAGTGACTAAAGGGGAAGCGCAGAGATGTACCTTCATCTCTTCATTGATTTCCCTTTTTACAGGATGAGCCAGCTTTCTGCTTCTTTTATTTTCTGGAGGTCTCACTCCTTTCTCCATTTCTGCCATTTTTTTAAAAAAAATTATTTCATTGTTTGGTGTGCGTGTGTGTGTGTGTGTGTGTGTGTGTGAGGCGCACGCGTGTGTGTATGTATCTACTTTGGTGGAGATGAAATGGCTGCTGGTATTATTTGGGGAAAAGCTTTCGGGGAGTAAGGTTGTGGAGAGGAAGGGAGGGAGGACGGGGGTGGCTTTTAGCGATGATTTGTTTCCCTCTCTTTTCTCTCTCTCTCATTCTTTCCCTTCAGCTCCCTTTCATTTCTCTCTCCCTCTCCCCCTTCTCTCTCTAATTTGTTCCCCTCTCTTTTCCCTCCCTCCCATTCTATCCTTCCAGTTCTCTTTCATTTCTCTCTCCCTCTCCCCCTTCTCTCTAATTTGTTTCCTTCTCTTTTCCCTCTCTCCCATTCTCTCCTTCCAGCTCTCTTTCATTTCTCTCTATCTATCTCTCTTTCTCCCCTTTTGTCTTTCATCTCTTTCTTGCATATGCAAGCAAAATACCCCAGGATCACGGTGGCGGGGACAGCAACTCCTTCCGCTGCGCTGTGCAGGAGACTCCTCAGCACTAGACTCAGGTCAGCGTGAGCCGCGGTCCCCTTCATGTTGGCTCAGGAAGGAGGGGAATGGGACCGCAGCTCACTAAGGAGTCTCCTGCACAGTGTGGCTTTTCTCCGCAGTGCAGCGGAAGGAGTTGCTGTCCCCGCCACCGTGATCCTGGGGTATTTTGCTTGCATGCACAAGAAAGAGATGAAAGAGAAAAGGGGAGAAAGAGAGAGAGAGAGAGAGAGAGAGAGAGAGAAAGAAAGAAATGAAAGAGAGCTGGAAGGAGAGAATGGGAGAGAGGGAAAAGAAAGGGAAACAAATTAGAGAGAAACAGGGGAGAGGGAGAGAGAAATGAAAGAGAGCTGAAGGGAGAGAATGAGAGAGAAAGAGAAAAGAGAGGGAAACAAATCGGGGAAAGAAAGGAAGAGAAAAGAAAGAAAGAAACTAACTTTCTCAGACCTCTGACGAAAGCAATGGCAAGCTAGATCTCTTGCCAAGAAAACTGCAGTTTGCCAGAAGGCACAAATTGGAAGCAAATCTGATTTTTTAAAAAGAAAATAACAGATGGCAAAAAAATGCATCTGAAAATAAGATTATTTATAATTTTGGATAACGTATTATATTGTCAAACTCAAAAGGTTTTTGATACTTAATTGTCATCATCATCATCATCATCTCTCTCTCTCTCTCCCCCCCCCCTCGGAGGGATTGTCCTCCCTTGTGGAAAACACAGCAAGGAACTCCTCCGCTTCTTGCTCCCCCCACCCCAAATCTCTTTTTTTGTTGTTGTTGGCCACTGGTGGTCACCGCATATGGTCCTCGGTGTACGCTCTTGCCCGCCACCCCTTCGAAACGCACAAGGACGGGACAAAATGGCACGGATCCTTTTATTAAAAACCCCTGTATTACAAAGACATTTTAATAAAAAGATTGCGATGACGTCAGTGCCTCACCAGCGATAAACCTCACTGCACGTCACTGACTGGTAGGAACCCACCACTGGGCTGGACCCTATAATGAATGACACCAGGATGACCATGGTGGATCTGAAGGAGGCAGTATGAGACAGAGGGGCATGGAGAATGCTGATCCATAGAGTTGCTGAGGCTGGGACATGACTGAATGGCTGATGACAATGATAACGGAGCCCAAATTAATTGATAGCATGATTGATAGGAGTTGATATAAAAGATTAAGAATTAATCCACATTAGCCCAACATTTTATATAAAGCCAGCTATTGTAGGCTGTTCCTGCAAATTCATTTCATATAAGAAACTGACTAGTAAGCAGGTGAGATTATATTATGAGCTTCCATTTTATAGTCAGTGCCCTTCCTTGTGCAGTCTTAAGCTATTTATCCCTGGCTGTTCCTTGCAGGATTGTTGTCAAGATACCTGGATTGTAGAAATCAGGATGATCATTAGATAGCAGCAAAGAATTAGTCTTCTGTATTTTTCTGCTACCATCTAGTAATGGCCCAGATTTTGATAGCCCACATATGATAACTCTGCGTAATCACATGTACCACAATGTACCATGTAATTGAACATTTTGGAAAAAGGTGAGATAATTATTATATGATAAATATAAAATAAGTACACAGTCATCATCTTTATAGAACAGAAAGAGACAACGGATCTGTTATACAGTATTGTTATTCCATTTAGTATACAAAAATGTGGCAGGAAATCTCTTTCCCAAGATGGTCAATGGGCTTGATGGGTGGAACATGCATTCAAAGAACAGTCAATATTTGCCTAACCGTGCCCATGGCTGATGACGTTTTGCATACATTCTTATTTATATTAAATATTTCTTTCTTCCTTTTGTAGGCCAAAGTAGCAAGAGCATTTTACAAACGAAATGAATATCAGAAATTAGCCTTCATGTGCAAATCAATTAAAAGGGAAGACGGCCGCCTTTAGAACATTTCCAGTGGGTGGGCTAGTTACTAATAAAATTAAAGCAGAAAAAGAGAGGGAAGTGAAACCCTGCTTCCTCAGAAAAATTGAGCCTTACTGAGTATAATGAGAATTGCATCTAAGTAGTATGTCCAGCACAATTTAAATAAATCACTTGATTTAATCTGTTTAATCTGTTTTAATCTATTGATTTCCAATGTGTTCTCGGCCAGCATTTAATGTTTTGCAACTGGAAACTCCAAATTCTTTCTTCCAAATAAACATGATTGCATGAATTCTGCAGGGATTCTCAGTCATCCAGGTCATGGTTCTTCCAAAGGTGCTTTTTCAGGAGGCAACTGTCTATTCCATTCCCCATTATCCTGTCAGAGCTGAAGAAGCTCCTTGGATGAGAAGTGAAACGTCTTTAAAAGAAAAAACAAGAAACTCCAGTTGCCTCCTGAAAAAAGTACCTTTGGGATATGATAGCTTGATTTGCTATATGTTGCAATTTATTTCAAACTTACTTGTCCTAGTTTGCTATGCCTAAATTGCTGATGGAGACAACATGGCATTTCTGCACCATATCATCTATAAAATTGCCTAAACTTTCAGTCAGGTTTAAGAGATCTCTTTTGATCCCCAGTGTTAAGAGTTCAGTGAAGCCATTACGCTGAAGAGAAATAATGGGGTTTTAAATAATGAAAATAATGTATTCACATTTTTACTGTATAAAATGTGAAAAAAGGTTTGTCCCCGAAATCAGTGTGTACAATATTGTATTTCAAAAAAGGATTTTGCCTAGAGTTCTTCTGTTAGTGCAGCCTGCATTTGAAATTGCATTTGAAATTGCTTGTGCGAGTCAGCCTACGTTTGATATTGTTTACTCTAGTCAGACTCCATACTGCGGCAAATATTTTTAGATTCATTCTTTCCTTTTCCATTTGAAATTCAGTTTTATACATTCTATTTTCTTGCAGTGTGCATTCTCAACTTTCAGGAAGGCAATAGTCCTTACACAGATACCTGTCCTCATTTACAGTCCTTTTGCGAGATCATGGAAATGATTCTTCGGAAAGGATTAAAACGTGAGTAACTTTTTTTTGCTCCATAGCTTAATATTGAGAAATATACTTGAAAAGTTTTGAAGGCCTGACTTACAGAAAGTCACGCCAATTAGTCTTAAAATGGAAAAGGGAAAAAAGGATCTAAAAATATTTGCCTCAGTATGAAGTCTGACTAGCATGAGCAATACCAAATTATTGTACATTGGGCCTTAGCAACCACTGGCTCAGGTGGGTTGCTCCCGATTTGGTCCGGTTGGCCCAAATGTAGTGTTATTTTTGCCTGGGTCGCAGAAGTGGCAGTGACCCAGGCTGGCCACATCCTCGAACCGGTTCTCCAGTGTCTTCTGCTGTTGCTGGCATGTTTCTGCGCATGCGCAGAACAATTTTTAGTCAAATACACATGCGTGAGCAATGTGTGGCCAGCGCATGTAGTGAACTGGTACTAACCGGTTCAGGAGCCCACCCCTGCACTGGCTGCACACATGGTTTATTACACTCTACTAATGGATTAGAAAGGGTATAAGAAGTCATCCTTTGAACCAGGGCAGTGGTGGATTTCAATTTATTTTACTACCAGTTCACTTGTGTGCGTGCATGCACAGAAGGGTCCGGGCTGATAGGCGGAGCTTTCCACCGCCACCACTACTGGTTCGCCCGATCCAGGGAAAACCGACAGAAACCCACCTCTGAACCAGGGTCCTACAAACTTGGTAATTTTAAGATTTGTTCACTTCAAATCCCGGAATTCCTCAGCCAGCCAAAATTCAAATGAGGAATTTTTGTATGTATGTTACATGTTTAATCTATGCATTATAGATTCAATATTCTTCAGAATTCAGACTATAACAGTTCTGTAAAATATAGTTTGCTAAGCATATGGTACCATTAGGAAACTCTTGCATCACTGTAACATTTATAAAGTTCCTGTCTTGCAGGTTTCAACGATATATAAATATGGGTGAACAAATAGTAGTTTGTGCAAAAGAACCCCAAAATTGTTTTTAAATCATATACCACTTCTTTGCAATTGGGGAAGACACAAAACATTAGTGTGTGCCCAAAACAGACCATGTGATTCTCTGTAACAGGACTCTGAACGTAAGGCAGCGTCTAATTGTAGGTCTGCTAAAATGACTATCTCTTATCAGATGATAAAAAGTCATACTGCTGGTGTTTAGCTAAGGGATATGATCATCTCCCAGTCTTACCATTCTTTGTAAAGGATGTCTTTTTGCCCTCTTCAGAGTCAGTTCTGGGATTCAAGAGGAAGGACTATTGGCACTGGCTAGAGCAGCTTCCACAGCAGGAGACCCATCACAGGTAGGTGGTCTCTTGTAGCCTTTTATGATGTTGTAAACAGGAACTCAGAATACTGGGTTTTGTTCTTTCACTGTTGCAATTTTAACTCAAATTTCCCAGACTTGATTTCCTTCTATCGTTCACATCCAATGCAATTTCATGTCTGCTGGAGGAGTTGTAGTCCCATATTGGAAGAGTACTGGTAGGGAATAACAAGTCAGAGATGCTCTAGAGGAAGAGGGAAGGAAGATAGAGGTGAGGAGAGGAAGATGGAACGGAGAAGGAGAGAAGGGGAGAGGGTAGGAAAGGGAAGAGGAAGAGAGGAGTAGGGGAGAGGTAAGGGAAGAAGGAAAGGAAAGGAGAGAGGAAGGAAGAAAGTAGAGAAGGGAGGGAGGGTGAAAAGAAAGGGAAAAGAAGGTGGTGTCAAAACAGGCGAGGGATGGTAAACAAAGCAACCCAAACGGTATGTTATAACCCTTTAAATGGAATGTATAAGAACGACGAATGGAAAAAAGAATAATAACTATGTGAATGTGTACCTATAATTGTATATAGAGAACAAAATATAAAAAACTTTTCAAAAAAAAAGAGATGCTCTAACTTAATACCTATCACACTTACAGTATTACAGGTTTCACTGACACTGCACCCATGATTGCTTTTGAATTAGGCATGGAAGAAGAGGAGGCTCCGGGGGGTTTTGTGTAAATGTTTTTTAAATGTTTTAAAGGGATCCAGGGCGGGGGGTGGGTCTAGCCAGACCAGGAATAGGAGTAGAGCCAGACGAACAGGTGGGGCTGAGGAGGAAGGGAGCGGAGCGGGGGAGGGGAGTCAGTATAACGTTCCTTTAGAGGGTTCCTATATTCCAACGGTCGCAGGAAGGGGTAGATGCGAGGACAGAAGAAGATCCTGCAGTCGTTTGGGAGACCGGGGGCGTTGGTTACGCCCGGTCGTTTGTACCAACCCCCGCATCCTAGGTGGTCAGGGTTTACAGAGCCGTGGCATGAGACTGATGTTATGTAACGCAAGGTCCGTTGTTAATAAGGCCCCCCTCATCCATGATCTGGTTTCTGAGAGGGAGCCGGACCTTGCAGGGATCACGGAAACCTGGTTGGGCCACGAGGGGGGTGTGCCCCTCGTGGAAATGTGCCCATCAGGATACCGTGTATTCCATCAGCCTCATGCCCGGGGTAGGGGTGGTGGGGTAGCGGTCATTATACGGGAAGCCTTGACACCGAGAGAATTCATCGTACCTCAGATATCTGGATGTGAGACTCTAGGTGTGAGATGGGGCCCAGGGAGTCAGTTGGGCCTGCTGATTGCATACTTGGCTCCTCGCTATGCTTCAGCGGCCCTGCCTGAGCTCCTCGAGGTGATTGCGGAGGTGGCAGTTGAGACCCCTAGACTATTAGTCATGGGGGACTTCAACTTGCCATCGACGGGTGAATCATCCGAGGTCGCTCAGGAGTTCATGGCTTCCATGACAGCCTTGGACCTGACCCAAATAATTCAGGGCCCCACACACGAGGGAGGACACATGCTGGACCTTGTTTTTATCTCTGGTCGATGGAAGAGTGATCTGGGAATAGGGGATCAGGTGATCACTCCCCTGTCATGGTCAGATCACTCGCTTCTCCGGCTGGACTTCCCTGACGCCACCCCCCATCGCGGGGAGGCGGAACCAGAGGATCTTAGATGGTTCCGCCCCAGGCGACTGATGGAACCAGATAGGTTCCAGACGGAGCTTGGGCCACCTCCTGTTGCCCTGACCCGCTCCCGGACGGAGGACCTGGTGGCTGCATGGAACAGTGCGGCGGCCAGGGCCTTGGACTGGGTAGCGCCCTTGCGGCTTCTCCGGTGGCAGCGAACCACCCTGGCCCCTTGGTTTTCCGAGGAGCTGAGGGTGATGAAGCGCCACAAGAGATGCCTAGAGAGCAGATGGAGATCCTCTCGTGCCGAATCTGACCGAACACAGGTAAGAGCCCATTTACGGACCTACCTTGTGGCACTAAGGGTGGCTAAACGTCGATATTATGCCACCCTTATTGCGTCTGCAGAAAACCGCCCTGCCGCCCTGTTTCGGGTGACCCGCTCCCTCCTATCACAGAGGTCGCGGGAAGCCCCTTTACAGGGGAGGGCAGAGGAATTTGGGGAATATCTGCAGGACAAAATCGCTCAGATCCGGAGCGAATGGGTCCCCTTCAGTGATCGTGAGGAGACACCGGAGGCGAGTCTTGAGGTACTTATCTGGGAGGAGTTTGACTCTGTTGCCGCCGAGGATATGGACAGGCTACGCGGGCGACTGCGGGCCACCACATGTTTATTGGACCCGTGTCCCTCCTGGCTTGTACTGGCAACCTGGGAGGTTACACGTGACTGGCTCCTGGGTCTGGTGAACGCCTCGCTGGAGGAGGGGTTCCTGCCAGCCGCCTTGAAGGAGGCGGTGGTGAGGCCCCTACTTAAGAGGCCTTCCCTAGACCCAGTTGAGTTAGCCAATTATCGTCCTGTCTCCAACCTTCCCTTCTTAGCGAAGGTTGTCGAGAGTGTGGTGGCGCAGCAGTTCCCTCGACACCTGGAGGAAATTACTTATCTAGACCCGCGCCAGTCCGGTTTCCGACCGGGCCACAGCACAGAGACGGCTTTGGTCGCGTTGGTGGATGATCTCTGGAGGGCGAAAGATGGGGGTTGTTCCTCCATCTTAGTCCTGTTAGACCTCTCAGCGGCTTTCGATACCATCGACCATGGTATCCTGTTGCGTCGGCTGGAGGGGATGGGGGTGAGGGGCACCGTTTTGCGGTGGTTCTCCTCCTTCCTCTCCGGTCGGACGCAATGTGTGTTGGCAGGAGAGCAGAGATCGACCCTGAGGCCGCTCACATGTGGAGTGCCACAGGGGTCGGTCCTCTCCCCTCTCCTGTTCAACACATACATGAAACCGCTGGGTGAGATCATTCAAGGATTCGGGGTTGAGTGCCATCTGTATGCAGATGACACTCAGCTATACATTTCTACCCCGAACCATCCCAACGAAGCCGTCGAGGTGATGTCCCGGTGTCTGGAAGCCGTGCGGGTCTGGATGGGCGACAACAGACTCAAACTCAACCCTTCCAAGATGGAGTGGCTGTGGCTACCGGCGCCCCGCTTTAGCCAATGTGTTCCATCTCTGGCCATTGGCGGGGTACAACTGCCCCCGGTGGATAGGGTACGCAATTTGGGCGTCCTCCTAGATTCCCGGCTGTCGCTAGATGATCATGTGACGGCCGTGGCTAGGGGGGCGTTCCATCAGGTTCGCCTGATGCGCCAATTGCGTCCCTTACTGGAGCGGGACGCCCTTTGCACAGTCACTCATGCCCTAGTGACTTCTCGCCTTGATTACTGTAACGCTCTCTACATGGGGCTCCCCTTGAGATGCACCCGAAGGCTCCAGCTGGTCCAGAATGCAGCCGCGCAGGTTATTATGGGGAGTACTAAGTACTCCCATGTAACACCTCTCCTGCGCGAGCTGCACTGGCTACCTGTGGCCTTTCGGGTGCGTTTCAAGGTGTTGATCGTCATCTTCAAAGCGCTCCATGGCTCGGGACCTAGTTATTTGCGGGATCGCATTCTACCCCATACATCCCTGCGACCAATCCGCTCTCACAGAGAGGGCCTCCTCCAGGTACCATCCGCTAAACAGTGCGGGCGGGCGGTGCCTAGGAGTAGGGCCTTCTCTGTGATGGGCCCAACCCTCTGGAACGACCTCCCCCCCGATATTAGAACCACCTCTGATCTCCGCTCCTTCCGCAAGAAACTCAAGACCCACCTGTTTCGAGTAGCAGGTCTGGCCTAATTACAACCATAATCGTAACTGCATTTAACATCTATTCAAACCTTCCTGGATGGCTTTTTAAATTTTATATTGGGGTTTTAACGGGTTTTTAAATTGTTCTTAATATTTAAATTGGTTTTGGGATTTTATAACAGACCGTGTGTGTGAGTTGTTTATGTTTCATGTCTTATGTCTTATGTCATTTTTATTGTTTTGATTATGAATGGTCTGTACACCGCCCCGAGTCCCTACGGGGAGAGGGGGCGGTCTATAAATTAAATAAACTATAAACTAAACTATGGAGAAATTGTAGCTTTTGTTATTTTCAACATAATCTTAATGAACAGTGGGGTGAAATATTTTCTTTTGGTAAGGAATTCACAGCTGCTAAAATCTCTGACTTGTATCAGAGAAAGAATTCGTGGAAGGCACATACAAGCAATCTTCATTCAGTGACCATTTCAATAAGGGGACTGCCAACTATTCCTCGTAGTGCAGAATCCCTACATTCACATGATCTCAAATTGGGTGCTTGGTAACTGCTTGCAGTTATGACACTTGCGGCATCTCACAGTCACATTAGCACCATTTGCAGTCTTCACTGCTGTCTTCTGACAAGCAAAGTCCATGGGGAAATATTGTCACCACATTGTTTCCGAATGTCAATCAAGAGCTTACACTGGCCCAGTGTCTTGATTTTTTTCAACATAGACCACCCTATCCTTGAATGGCTGGGTGGACTGCAATTAACATTTGAACTACTATAAGTCCGTGTATTTGCCATGCGCTGAATAAAATAAATAAATGGGGAAGCTGGCAGGAGGTCACAAATGGCAATCATGTGATCAAAGGACACTGCAACTGTGCAGGATTTGCCTAATGATGGCAGTTGGAATTGGTGCAACTGTCATTGTAAGCAGACATGGTCATGTGATGTCATGTTTTGCAGCTGCATCACACAGCAATGAAGTTCCCAATTGCCATAGTTAAAGTGAGGACCGCCTGTATTGTTTTGTACCCATGTTAACAATATCGAAACAACATTTAAAAATACTGAATAGCAGGGACTGTGTTAACAAGAACTTTTCCACTTGCAGTAGGACCCTTCTGTCCATGATGATTGAGAAAACGAGTTCTTGTGAGAAGGTGCTGACAGCCCAAGGAAGAGGGCGGTACTTCCTGCGTCTGGCTTTGAATGGGAAGTTATTAGCAGTTGCCGTTCAGCAGCTCATCAGAACTCCCAGGCTGCTTGAGGTGATTAAATAATCCAGAGGAATTAAGAAGATAATTTGAATAACTACCATCCATTGATTTGTGCCTTCGTCTCTTTGATTGAGTTTGAACAGGTAGTCTTCAATTTATGACCACAATTGGAACTAGAATTTCTAGTCGATGTGGTTGCAAAGCAGGCCATCACATGATTGGATCCAATGTTGGAATCTATGGTTCCAATGCTGAAATTCTTATCTCCTATAGTTAGTATGATTTGGGGGAGGGAGGGGTCAACAAGGTTTTGAAACGTGGTTGGAGAATAGGTCTGTACCATTGTACCATTGATTGCCTTGGACTTCAACAATCCAAAGTCAGGGGTTGAACTGGAAGACCTCCCTTCTAGCCTTATGGTTCCAACTGAGATAGGTCTATCATTTTGGTGTTGAATCTGAATACTGAATTTGACATGCTTTTCTTAATAACGACTACAGTATTTTGCTTATGTTTTTCTTTGTCTACAAAGATCTGGTGCTTCCTGGATACAAAATAACCCATTCCAGTTCATTTCAGTTTGTTGATTTCCAAAATGACAATGTTTCATTTTGACATTTCAGCTCTGCTAACGTCTAGGGTTTTTTGCTTTATGTTCTGCCATTCCATATACAAATGGTGTAGATATCTTTTCACCACTGAGCTTTGCTTTTCCTCCCAGGCACAGCTGCAGTCAGACATCATTTAATTTATTTATTTATTTATTTATTTATTTATTTATTAAACTTCTAGACTGCCCCCTCTCCCCGAAGGGACTCGGGGCGGTGTACAGGTACAAACTTAAAAGCCATACAGTCGATACAACACATAACTAAAATTGAATTAAATATCCCCTGTACAAATTTATAAAAATTAAAAACTTAAACCTTAAAACCAAAACCGTAAAATTTAAAAATACTAAATTTGAACTTTAATCTAATTACATCAAAGGACTAGTGCTCCTTGTACTTGTCCTCTGCTTTTCTCTTGTAGCCCGATGGATACCTTCTTAATGGGAAGCTCATGTTACAATATCATGTTGACATTATTCTGACTGGGAATGTCAATCATTGTTTGTTAGCAGAAAAATGGAGTGGGTTACTATTTTTACATCCTGTGAAGTCTTGACAGTTTTCCAATACTAGTCTACATTTAACATGCCAGGTTTCAAATGTATGCTCTTGCTTGATTTTCACTTATTATGTCTTATTACGATATACATGTTTCATATTTAAACATCTGTATCATAATAAATTATTTTATTTAAATTATTCTTAGTGTACCGCATGCTTGTTTTTATCATCTGATTTCAGTGTTATGAAATTATTTAAATTATTCTTAGGGCACTACGTGTTTGTTTTTATAATGTGATTTCAGTGTTATGATCCAATAACTTCTATCCTGAGCAATGAAGAATTTTCAGGTAAGATTTTTATAATGTGATTTCAGTGTTATGATCCAATAACTTCTATCCTGAGCAATGAAGAATTTTCAGGTAAGATTCTGTTCAATCATTACGCTACCCTCGCAAGATGCTTCCTTGCGTGCATCGTTGTACTGTATTGACATTTTTAGGCAGTAACTGAAGGAGTGAATTTTAGCCCATAAAACAATGGACCATCCTTTAAAGGCCAAAGGCATCATGAACATTTTTCAAGTGAAAGTCCCAACTCATATATTTTTGTAAAAGTGGCCTTTCATGGGTGTCTTTTTTTTTTTTTGCTTTAAGCATGATGTGCCTATTTTCAGGTTTACACTGTAGTTTTCATCTCCCACCACCTATCTTTAAAAAGAAATTTTTTTAAACACAAATAATACAAACAGCACATATACAACTGAATACAAAAAGAAAAACAAAAGAAAAAGGGAAAAACACGTATTACAGTGCAACCCCCACCCCCTGGAGATCTTTCTCTCCCCCCTCCCCCACTTATTATATTCCAAATGTGCCCTTGTACTCTCCAAAACAACATATATTCTTGACTACGTTTATTCCCTTTGCCTTCTACCAACACTGATTTTTCTAAGGAATTTAATGTGAACCTCCCTGGGTACATTGTGTGTTCTAGCATAAGTTGAATTCACTCTATAAACCAGGTCTATATCCCACCCCATCTGTTGTTTTTCTTTGTGTGTGTAGTCAGCCAGAATGTTTGTCATGATGTCCCTTATGTTTTCCCCATCTTCTTCTATAACATTTTGAAATCTAAGATAATAGGACATTCTCTCAAATTCTAATTTCATCTGTTGGATGTCAAGATCTTTGTTCCCTTTCTGCACAGCTTCCACCCCCCCCCTCACCTCCTCCACCCCCCCTTCCACAAGATCCAGTCTCTGTGAGTTCTTATAAATTTGGGCTTGATTTTCTTTAATTTCATCTTTCATTTCCCTTAGCTGTTTCTTGATTTCCTCCTGGCCCTGTAAAATTTGTTGAAGCATTTGTTGAAAGTCCATCTCTATAGTCTTAGGTTGCATCAGTTCTGTTATCTTTGACTGTGTGGCTGGACTGGATGTTACAGATGTTGGAGCAGACGTGGCAAAGCCAGGTTTCCCAGGAGGTGGTCTTTTGGATGCCATCCTTTATAACATTAGAAGTTCAGTCCATATATAAGATAAACAGTTAGAAAAGAAGGGTAGCCAGGTGAGGTCCGGGAGCAGAAGAACCAGGCAGAAGAGAATCTCTCTAATAAGTCTGGCAATAGATGAAAGGTTTCCCCTAGAAAGTTCAAAAAATACCAATCCACAAGAGATTCCTCTGGGAGACACGGAGACAAAGACCGGAAGCCTGAATTTTAAAGGTGGAGTCAGGTTTCACAATTCATAAAGACAACGGAAGTGTGCCATCTTGCCCTGCCAGTTTTGGGCACAGAGGCATAACAAAGTTTTAAAAAAGTTCCAAAAGTCCACAAATCACAGTAGAAAGTAAAATTAAGTTGAAAAGAAAATCATCTCAGCCTGGGTGAGGCTTCATTCGTTGGCTCTCCCCCCTCCTCCTTCCCCGGGGGCTGAGAGCGAAATTATTCCTAGCCGCTTGTCCAAGGGGGGGGGAACCCCCCTCCCTCCAGCCGCGCCTCCAGAATACTCCGAAAGTTATTTTAAAGTTATTTTATAACTAATTCTTCGTGCAAAATAGGGCATGAAGAGAGAAGCAACCTCACCGCACCGCAGCTGCTTCCTTCAATTGCTTCATTCTCCAGACGGCTTTAGCGAGGCGCGAGGCGCAGAAACGCGAGGCGCCCTCCGATCTAGCTCCCCGGTGCCTTGGGCGCGCGAGAGACCTCCCGCCGGCCGCCGCCGCTGCAGGAGCTCCTCGCGATGCCGCCCCTCCGGCAGGACCCCTCTGTGGGGTGTCCTGTGCCCCCCAAGGAGTGGGGAAGCCCACCGGAGAGCCGGAGCGGGCAAAGAGCTGCCCGTCGCCGCTGCCGCCGGAACCGGAACTCCTACCAACACTGATTTTATAAATCCCCCCATGTTCCATTATAATTATTTACTTTAATCATCCCTTTTTAAGCTTAATTTCTGTTGTTAATTGGTCATTTGTTGCCATACTGCAAATTTCATTATACCACTCATTTCTTTGAATATCCCAATTTTGTCCCCAATATTTAGCCATCACTAATCCCTCCACCTACTTCAACTTGGCAAGAAGTTGTGCCATTAATTTCCAACAATCCTAGCAAAGAATAGGTTGTGAAAGCTACAAAAAAAAAGAAGAATTGAAGCCCTGAGGCTGCAGGTTTTCTACTCCTGATCTAAAAAGTTTGCAATCATAATATTTAATTTAAAAATATATATTATATGGTTCCTTTGGTGTGCAGATTTATTACACAATGGCCCTCCTTCATTTATAGGCTCTTCTAGGAGTGGGGGAGAAAGTTCAAACAATGTGTACTTCTTTCCAGTTTCCCACTGTTTCTTTCTGTATTGCACTGCTCCCTCAGTCATGTGATTGCAATTCAGGTACATGGTAACCAGGTCACATTACAATTGGTTGCGATGTCCTTCCTGCATTGAAAGCAGCTAAGGATACACACGTTAGTGACAGGTGACTCCTATGGCCCATTAAAAAGCACCACACAGCAGAGCTGTTGTTAATAGATTTTTTTACCAAACAGAAGTATCATGTTTCACGATACTTCTGTTTCAGGGGTGGGTTCCTGCCAGTTCTAACCTCTTCTATAGAAGAGGTTCCACAAATCTACAGTGCTGTTTAGAACCGATTCCAGCTCCCTCTCCCTGCCCATCCGCACATCATCAAGATGAAGAGCGCGAGGAGGAATTCTGGGAGTTGAAGTCCACAAGTCTTAAAGCTTTCAAGTTTGAACATCGCTAGGGTTTTTTTCCTAAAGGGTTAGGGGTGCAAGGGTCTTGTAACTTGACAGCTTTAAGACTTGCGTGCTTCAAATGCCAGAGTTTCTGAGCCAACATTTTGGTTGCTCAGCAAGAGCATTGTTAAGTGAGTTTCACCACATTTTACAAGTTGGCCACTCCCACCCGGTCACATGGCCAGCAAGCCACTCCCACAAAGCAGGACACACCTACAGAAGAGGTTCTAAAAAATTTTGAAACCCTCCACTGTTCTGTTTGGTAAAAAATCTATTAAGAACAACTGCGTGGTGCTTTTTAATGGGCCATAGGAGTCACCTGTCACTAAGGTGTTTATCCTCAGCTGCTTTCAATGCAGGAAGGACATCGCAACCAATTGTAATGTGACCTGGTTACCAAGTACCTGAATTGCAATCATGTGACTGAGGGAGCAGTGCAATACAGGTAGTTCTCAACTTATGACCACAATTGAGCCCAAAATTTCTGTTGCTAAGTGAAACATTTGTTAAGTGAATTAGGAACTTTTTTGCCATAGTTGTTAAGTGAGTCACTAGGGTTGCTAAGTTAGTAACATGTCTGTTAAGTGAATCTGACTTCCCCATTGACTTTGCTTGTCAGAAGGTTGCAAAAAGAGATTTACATGACTCTACAACCCTGCAACCGTCATAAAAATGAGTCAGTTGCCAAGTGTCTGAATTTTGATCAGGGGACCATGGGGATGCTGCAACAGTCGTAAGTGTGAAAAATGATCATAAGTCACTTTTTTCAGTGACATAACTTTGAACTGTTGTAAGTCAAGGACTACCTGTAGTTGTAACGGTGAAGATGGGTTGTAAAATCACTTTTTCCAAGGCTGTCATAACTTTGAATTGTTGTTAAATGAATGGTCACAAGTTGAGGACTACTTATACAGTATCATTGCCCTTTGGAAATTAATATAAAATGTTGGGCTAACGTGGATTAATTCTTAATCTTTTATATCAACTCCTATCAATCATGCTATCAATTAATTTGGGCTCCGTTATCATCGTCATCAGCCATTCAGTCGTTTCCCAGCCTCAGCAACTCTATGGATCAGCACTCTCCATGCCCCTCTGTCTCATACTGCCTCCTTCAGATCCACCATGGTCATCCTGTTGTCATTCATTATAGGGTCCAGCCCAGTGGTGGGTTCCTACCGGTCAGTGATGTGCAGTGAGGTTTATGGCTGGTGAGGCATTGACGTCATCACAATCTTTTTATTAAAATGCCTTTGTAATACACCTACTCACAAGTCTGCACATACATTTATCCCTAGAAGGTTGGCAGCTTTTATTGTAGTGTTTTTTTTAAAATACAAGTACAGGTAGTTCTCGACTTACAATTGTTCATTTAGTGACTGTTCAAAGTTATAATGGCACTGAAAAAAATTGACTTACGACCATTTTTCACACATGATCAAAATTCAGATGCTTAGCAACTGACTCTTATTTATGATGGTTGCAGTATCCTGGGATCATGTGAACTGCTTTTGCAACCTTTTGTCGAGCAAATGGGGAAACCAGGTTCACTTAACAACCAGGTTACTAACTTAAAAACTGCAATAATTCACTTAACAACTGTCACTAGAAAGGGTGCAGCAAATGTCTCACTCAACAACCAATATTGGCCTCAATTGTGGTCGCAAGTCAAGGACTACCTATAACTTAAATTTTGCCAGGTCGCTAGAAAACGTTCAATCCAAAAAAATATTAGTGGCCATTTGTTATTGTGTTAGATTTAAAGGAGACCAAATATTCAGTTTTAATCACCGTATTTTTCGGAGTATGAAACGTACCGGAGTATAAGACATACCAAGATTTTGAAGAGGCAATTTTTTTGAAAAAGTGTTTGCACTCTGCAGACCTCCCATAAAAAGCCTGTTTTTCATCAAAAAAAGGACATACATAGCCTTTAGGAGGAGTGCGTCTGGGGGCCAGCTCCCTCCCAAAAATGAGCAAAAAACTTCCCATTTTCCACAAAAATGGGCCAGTTTTTGTCAAAAAAAAAGGGCATGCATAACCTTTAGGAGTGCTTCTGGGGGCTGTGGGGGGTGGGGAAACAAGCAAAAAACAGCCTATTTGCTGCTCATTTTTGCCCTCCCCAGCCCCCTGGAGCACTCTGGAAGCCTCCTAAAGGCTATGCACAGCCATTTTTGCAAAAGGGGCGGGTTTCAGGAGGCAAAAAAAATGCTATATTCAGTGTAGAAGATGCACCCAGATCTTTTTTTGAGGGAAAGAGGTGCGTCTTATACTCCGAAAAGTACGGTACTCTGTTTTGTATCTCTTGAATAGCCTTATTCATTTTTTTTCCTTTCCTCCATTTCCCCGTTCCTATTTTCTGCATTTTTTACATTGTGTAGCTCCTTTTTTTCTAGTATTGCTTTCTTTTAGCTCTTGTTTGATTCTTTTTTGTTCCTTTAGATATCCTAAAACTCTCCTAGAATCTTATGCTGATCTCTCTAATTTAGAATCTTCTTCTTTCACAGACAAGGAGAAAAAAAATGCTAATATGGCTTTTCACACCCCAGTGCTCTCCAGATGCCCAGGACACCAACAGTGTAGTGTACAATTTAATTTTATGGCATCATTCCCTAATAACTTTGGGATATCCTATTCCCTACCATCTAAATTAAGGAAACACATTTTGCTGCCAGTAAGAGTTCACAGCTATCTCTTGCTGTGAAGAAACTTTCCCTATACAGATGTAGAAAGGTGCAAATCCATCTTGTCTTCATCAAACTTTTATGTGGGGATTCAGATAATTTGGAGGTTGCACATCAGCTATTTTCAAGGCATTTTATGAAGCACTTGTCTATACATTCCAATCATCTTGTGAGACACCCTGAGTTGCTATTTCATTAAAAGATCTGTGGAGGAAGAGTAAAATAAGAATTTAATTAAGAGATAGGAGGCTTTAAGCTCAGCATAAAAACCCTAGCGGTGCTGGTTTATGTTATTTATTTATTTATTTATTTATTTATAAAATTTATACCATCTTACCCCAAAGTAATGGTTGGGAGAATAAGTCCAGGACATCTGGAAAATAGCATACTGAGAAATGAACATGAGAAAATAAGTTTAGTATAAATTTGTTAATTTTGAAAAATCATGATATAGTGAATAACCTTGAATTGTAAAATGTTCTGCACAGATATGAAATTGATGGTTGGTGAATGTGATACAATAGCTGTAGATCATGGAAATAAAACACAAGTGTAATGCTTAGGGTTAGCAAATGGCTCAATCCTAAACAATGGATAAGGCAAAGATGTGCGATGTTACATTGGATTTTAAAAAATATATTTATGGAATTTTTTTTAAAGTGCTTGTGGCAATATTGCAGGTTTGTTGAGAACCTCAATGTTCCTATACTTTTGTATCAAAACAATGCCATGTTGGGCTCCCAAATGATTTGAAGTGAATGTTAGATAAAATTGAGGGGCCCATAAACTGAGTGGATCTGAAACTTAATATATAAAAGGCCAAGAAATTGTATTCTACGGGAAAGATTGAGTGAAGAATAAATGGGGGAAAAAACCAAGAAAAGCAGAGGAATTTGTATACCTGGCAAAATGTATAATAAAGATTGATAAAGCAAATGGACAAAATCGATAAATGCTGATTGAGAAGTGGAGGGCTGTATGAGTTCTACTGTGAAAAACGAATGATGAAAGAAATCAAAAATGTTTATTAGAGCATATTTCTGCCTGATTTTTCTATGCAAGTGAAAGTTGGGTATGTTAGGACAAACTGAAATAAAGAGAGGTAATCTAGGAACTGTGTGGTAAAACAAGAGGTTTGTCAAGAATGAATAAGTGTTAAAATAGTGTGAAAGAGAATACAAATATAAAGTGATCAGTACCAATAAAAGATATGTTGATATGACTTGGTAATATGGCTGCTTAGAGTTGCTCCTGATAACAAGATACAGTAATAGGAGCCGTGGTAGCGCAGCAGGTTAGAATGCAGCATTGCAGCATTGCAGGCTAACTCACTGCTCACCGCCAGGAGTTCAATTCTGATCTACTCAAAGTTGACTCAGCCTTCCATTCTTCTGAGGTTGGTAAAATGAGAACCCAGATTGTTGGGAGCAATATGGTGACTCTAAACCGCTTAGAGAGGGTTGTAAAAGAACTATGAAGCGGTACATAAGTCTAAGTGCTCTTGCTCTTGCTATAAATTTCATAAATAAAATATAGGCAGAATGAATGAATTGGACTATTTAAAATATTTGAAGGATTGAAAGGAAAGGAAGAGCAGAAATCGTGATTGGAAGGAACTGAGAAGTCCCTCGGAAAGAAAGGGACCAGAATTATGAACATCAATGTTAATGCATGAAATGGTGTATGACTGTGGTAGAAATAAGAATAGAAATATATAGAGAGCGGAATAATGAATGATGCTCATGAAAATTAGATGTAGCTTTATTTCCTTTTCTTATCTCATGCCTTGATTTCCTTGGCTTAACTATAGTTTACCCCTTTCAGCAGTTTGTGTGAAGGCACTTATCCCGAAAGTGCATAGCATTATGGGTATGAATATATATTTCCTCCTCCTCACTTTAGTTTTTAATGTTCTTGCCTTCTGATCCGAGATTAAAGTACATTTTGCTAGTTTATAATCTTGCCTGTGTTTGACATTTTCTTGAATATTATCTTGGAAATTCTGAATCTCACTGCAACAAAATGTCCATTTGTTGTGATTGGATAATGACCTAAAATCCTTTTTTAAAAAACTTTCCAGAGCCTTTCTTCTCCATGATGTTGGTGGTTACAGAAATGAATTTCTTCCTAGATTTGCAGGTACAGTAGTTGGTAGCTTTGGATCATGTTTTTTTAAAAATCTTTCTTATGATGGATTTATTGATATTCCTGCTGTTTTTAATACTTTCTGTTTAATCACTAATTATGGGGGTTACAGATTGTTGAATATCTGTTTGCAGAATTCCAGTTTCTTGGATGAAAGCTGGCAACTTCCGGTAAGAGATATTTAATTTTTCTTTCTTTTATGTCATCTATTATATAATTAATTATGTTCTTCTGTTCTGATTTGTAACTCATAATATTCTGCTGTTGTCTTTTTTTTACTGATCATGCAAGCCTTAACATTTTCATGACAGGAAAACCAAACTGGCATTTCATCTTTGGGGCTAGAATTTAATTTTTATACTATCTTACACAGAAATGGTGACAGGAACTCTTAGAAATCTGCATTTGGGGCATATTTTTGAATTTGATAATGAGCTTTTAATGTGCTTTCTAATCATGCATCCAACCTCAGTTATTAAAAAAAAACATGTCTATGAAATTTGAGCCTCAAGTTCCAACAGTATTGTTTCCATTATCTATGTTTTTGTTGACATTTTAAGCATTTGTCTTTTCAGTATTTCAATTGTATCTAAGGATTTAGAGCTGGCTTTTACTGGATCATGGAAACAGGCTGTCAGTTTGATAATTGTTCTTAAATTGTATCTGCTATAAACATATTTATACTCTTTTGTGGAAAGAAAAGATTACTATGGTAAGACCCAAATAGTTTCATGCTATCAAATTGGGCCTTAGGCTGGCCCAGTATGTTTCTAAACCGTGCTTGATTTTGTGCATTAAATTGAGTTAGGCTTCTGCATTTGCATAATTATGACTTCTTTACAATTCCTATAGCATGACTAATTGTGAGAGATGCTGGAAGCAACATATAGAAATGCTATGATTGGTTCCCCCTTTTAGCTCTCAAGATCAAGGATAATTCAAGTTATGATGAAACTGAATCTGCCTTAGAATTCTACTTTCCCTACAATTAATGATTTTGTTTCACCCTATAACTGCAAGTCTGTTCTTTCCTTTGTGAATAAATGGAGATTTCAAGGGTTCAAGGAACTTCATAAAGTCCCTTTCAAGTGCTTATGTTCAAAGAAACATGCATATAATTTCCCCATATTTAGTAAACATGTAAAGGTAATGGTTCCCCTCGGACATATGTGCTCGTCGTTCCCGACTCTAGGGGGTGGTGCTCATCTCTGTTTCAAAGCCAAAGAGCCAGTGCTGACCATAGTCTCCATGGTCATGTGGCTGGCATGACTAAACACCGAAGGCACACAGAGCTCTGTTACCTTCCCACCAAAGGTGGTCCCTATTTTTCGACTTGCATTTTTACATGCTTTCAAACTGTTAGGTTAGCAGAAGCTGGGACAAGTAACGGGAGCTCACTCCGTTACGCGATGCTAGGGATTTGAACTGCCGACAAGCTCAGCGTCTTAGCCACTGAGCCACCATGTCCCTTAAACATTATAGGTATACAAATAAAACATATATGCAAATAAAACAAAGTAAACACGATAGGTATACAAATAATTTATTTACTCTAGTCTTCCCCATTTATTAATAACTTGAAACTCTTGACTCAGTTCTATCAAATACTACTTTACTTCACTACTTTAGTTATATTATTATTGAATTAATTTTGGAATCTATATTTATTTATTTATTTATTTATATTTGGTGCTTCTAGACCGTCCCCTCTCCCAGAAGGGACTCGGGGCGGTGTACAGTCCATAGAGAATATCACAAAATACAATAAAAAATTAAATATGTACAGTTTGGAGGAGGTTAAAATGCAATTAAAAGAACTGTACAAAGCTAAATAAATATAATTTTTTTAAAATCCCTAAAACAGACACAACAGATTAAAAAACCCTAAGATAACCAGATAATAATACATTTGCCAGGAGGGACAGTTGTAATTATGCCAGGCCTGCTAATCGGAACAGGTGAGTCTTCAATTTTTGCCGGAAGGAGCGGAGGTCAGAAGTGGTTCTAATGTCGGGGGGGAGGTCATTCCAGAGGGTTGGGCCCATCACAGAGAAGGCCCTACTCCCTGGTGTCGCCCGTTGGCATTGCCTAGTGGACGGCACCAGGAGAAGTCCCTCCCTGTGTGAGCGAATTGGCCGCAGGGATGTATGTGGGAGGATGCGATCCCGCAAGTAACTAGGTCCCGTGCCATGGAGCGCTTTAAAGATGGTAATCAGCACCTTGAAACGCACCCGAAAAACCACAGGTAGCCAGTGCAGCTCGCGCAGGAGAGGTGTTACGTGGGAGTACCTCGTACTCCCCATCACAGCCCGCGCGGCTGCGTTCTGAACCAACTGCAGTCTCCGGGCGCGTCCCAAGGGCAGCCCCATGTAGAGAGCATTGCAGTAATCCAGGCGGGACGTCACCAGCGCATGAGTGACCGTGCGTAGGGCATCCCGGTCCAGTAGGGGGCGCAATTGGCGCACCAGGCAAACCTGGTGGAACGCCCCCCTCGCCACGGCTGCCACATGGTCATCCATTGACAGCCGGGCATCAAGGAGGACGCCCAAATTGCGCGCCCGTTCCACAGGGGGCAATTGTTCGCCCCCTATGGCCAGCGATGGAATCAGCTGGCTGAACCGAGGTGCCGGTAGCCACAGCCACTCGGTCTTGGAGGGGTTGAGTTTAAGTCTGTTGTCCCCCATCCAGACCCCGACGGCTTCCAAGCACCGGGACATCACTTCAACAGCCTCGTTGGGGTGGTTTGGGGTTGAAATATACAGCTGAGTATCATCAGCGTAGAGGTGATACTCAACCCCAAAACCACGGATGATCTCACCCAGCGGCTTCACATATGTGTTGAACAGGAGAGGCGAGAGGACCGACCCCTGTGGCACTCCACAAGTGAGTGGCCTCGGGGTCGACCTCTGTCCCCCTGTCAACACACATTGCCTCCGGTCGGAGAGGTAGGAGCCGAACCACCGCAAAACGGTACCTCCGACTCCTATCCCCTCCAACCGGCGCAATAGGATACCATGGTCGATGGTATCAAAAGCCGCCGAGAGGTCTAATAGGACCAGGATAGAGGAACAACCTCTATCTCTGGCCCTCCAGAGATCATCGACCAACGCGACCAAGGCTGTCTCTGTGCTGTGCCCGGGTCGGAAGCCGGACTGGCGTGAGTCTAGATACTCGGATTCGTCAAGGTGTTGTGGAAACTGCTGCGCCACCACATTCTCGACAACCTTCGCTAAAAACGGAAGGTTGGAGACTGGACGATAGTTAGCTAGCTCCATTGGGTCGAGTGCAGGCCTCTTAAGTAAGGGTCACACCACCGCCTCCTTCAAGGCGGCTGGTAAGGATCCCTCACCCAATGAGGCATTCACCAGGCCCAGAAGCCAGCCTCGGGTCACCTCCCAAGATGCCAGTACCAACCAGGAGGGACACGGGTCCATTAAACATGTGGTGGGTCGCAGCCGTCCACGCAACCTATCCAAATCCTCGGGGGCAACAGAATCAAACTATATGGCTTGCGCATATACAACTTTAATTTTTTTGCATATCATCCAGGTTCTTAACTAACGGTATGGCATCCTATGCATAAAAAGTCCATATCCCAATCAACATACCTCTGACATCACCGTTCTGTTTATCTTATGTCTAAGTACAGCAAAGGAAACATCACATGTCCTTATCTTACACTTCCTCAATGTTAGATCTTTTGCTAAGCATTCAATTTATCTTACTTACCAATGTACAGTTGTTATCATGCTCAACAACTGTGAATTTAATGTAAAATATTTCAAATTGAAGGTTTTCATTTTATTATAGGGTTTCTCAAAATCAAATGTATAATAAACTGTTCTGACCCCCCCCACACACACACACCTGTGAATAAACCAGAACACAGGCTTGGCTGTTTGCCACTGTTTAATTACTGAGATAACGAATCCTTTGGCTGAGGGCCCAGACAAGTCACATTCAATAGAGTAGCTCTGCAGCAACCCAGATTATTAGTCCAAACGAACAGACACGGCTAGAATGCACAGATAGATTTTCTTAACTACTAATTCGAACGGTTGTTTCCTGCTAATGTCCCCTCCCAACACCTCACCTATAATCTCTCTTGGAAGGGGCCAATCCACAACCACCTGTGCTTAATCATCTTCTGTGAGCCTGCCTACAGAGTTGCTGCTTCTGTTTCTCAGCCCTTCTCAATCTAGCATCAGGGACAAACTGCCTTTCATCCTCCCCACTGCTCCATGCCTCAGGCACCTCCTGGTGGCCAACCAGCCTCTCTGGTCCCTGCTCTGAGTCTGAACCCTGCACAGGGTCCTCCACATCATCCAGGCAAACTTATCTGGTTCCTCGCTATCCGAGTCCATCAGCAACTCAACCAGATCCTGCTGGGCCACAAAACTAAACCTATTTTCTTACATTCATACATTTCTTCTACTAAAGATTACAGTTGTGTTCTGTGCACCCATATCTGGCACATTATACTTTATTCATTGTCACCTTATGAAAGAATAAACTCATCACCATCAAATGAGTTAGGCATTTATCTTTGTCTCCTGACATCCAGAGCTTAACTTGGCTTTTTTAGTCACATTTTAATATTATTTTATGATGTTACTAATAAAATGCCCAGAATCACTATGGTGAGATGGGCAGGTACAAATCACATAGATAGATAGATGATAGATAGATAGATAGATAGATAGATAGATAGATAGATAGATAGATAGATAGATAGATAGATAGACAGACAGACAGACAGACAGACAGACAGACAGACAGACAGACAGACAGACAGACAGTCAATCTGACTGACTGACTTGTCACCTTCATATGGCACTTCATCCCATCTAATGGAAGCTACATAAGAGTGGTAGTATTTAGAGGCCCTATTGGAAGCAAAATGTCCTATTTTTGTCAATGATGAAAGCTTGATGAAGGAGAATTCCTTCAAATGTGCTGGAAGTTCTACTGACAAATTGTGCTTTCCAGGTATGCCAGACTTATGAAACTGTCCCTTGCCGGGAATTGGGAATGGTGCTGAGGTAAGAGATTTGACCCTTTCATATATGGCTTTCTGATCCTTGGTTTTAGCAGCCATTCAGATCCAATCAATAAAGCAATTGCTGGCTTCATAGATCATGCCAAGCTATGATTTTTAATTGTGGTTTATTGAATAAACCACAGTAACTGGGTTCACATACAACAATAAGTCATAATAAACCATGGTTTACAAAACATTAAGCCAAAAACAATCTGACAGTTATGTTTTGGCACACAACGCTAACTTAGATCCATTTTATATTATGTATTCTGCTCAACTTCTGAGATTTCACTGGACATTGCTCACAAGCTGCTGAAAAGAAATATAAGAAAAGATACTTGGGTAAAAATTCAACAATCACTGAGGCTGAAATACTTTCTCAGGTGGATATAATTGGGCCAGGTACTACCAACAAAAACGGAATGCACAGGTACAGTATAGGTGGTACCGTGCTCAATAGTAGTAACTGTGAGAGGGATCTTGAAGTTCTAGTGGACAATCATTTAAATATGAGCCAGCAGTGTGCAGCAGCTGCCAAAAAAGCCAACACAGTTCTAGGCTGCATCAACAGAGGGATAGAATCAAGATCACATGAAGTGTTAATACCACTTTATAATGCCTTGGTAAGGCCACACTTGGAATACTGCATTCAGTTCTGGTCGCCACGATGTAGAAAAGATGTGAAGACTCTAGAAAGAGTGCAGAGAAGAGCAACAAAGATGATTAGGGGACTTGAGACTAAAACATATGAAGAACGGTTGCAGGAACTAGGTATGTCTAGCTTAAGAGAAAGAAGGACTAGGGGAGACATGATAGCAGTGTTCCAATATCTCAGGGGTTGCCACAAAGAAGAGGGAGTCAAGCTATTCTCCAAGGCACCTGAGGACAGAACAAGAAGCAATGGGTGGAAACTAATCAAGGAGAGAAGCAACTTAGAACTGAGGAGAAACTTCCTGACAGTTAGAACAATTAATCAGTGGAACAGCTTGCCTCCAGAAGTTGTGAATGCCCCAACACTGGAAGTCTTTAAGAAGATGTTGGATAGCCATTTGTCTGGAACGGTATAGGGTTTCCTGCCTAGGCAGGGGGTTGGACTAGAAGACCTCCAAGGTCCCTTCCAACTCTACTATTGTATTGTATTGTATTGTATTGTATTGTATTGTATTGCATATTGGCTTGCCTATTATGAGGTCAAAGAATCAAGTTTACGTTAATGAGTTCCTTGTATATAGACCAAAGATATTAAATGCTGCATCCATCAGTAAATTAAGAATAGATACCCTGTTTCTGCCAATAGTGGCATATCATTAAACCACTGTACATTGTTTAGCATCTTCTTCTTATAATCCATCTGTCAGATAGATTAGTCTATTTTAAAGCTTGGACATTATCTAAAAGAAAAAACAAATTTAGGAAGGAATTTGAGAGAAAATATTAGAAAGAAGAACATGTTTTCGGTGTATAAATTACCTCCTCCAAATTCTAACGCTTGTCCAATATAACTTTACATGTGGTATTTTGAACTTAGTGGAGGATGAGCTAAACAAAATTATGGACAGGAAAACATTTACTTTCAAAGTATTGCTTCTCTGCTCAAAATTAATGATACAGTATTTTTAACTATTTCCAGTATATGTTTATATCTTAACAACAACTGAACCTCTTTGCAATGTTTCAACCTAATGCATCTCAAATGGCAAGTGGTCCCAAGAAGCTAGTCATTTGAACTGGGGCCTCCTCAATTAATTCAGTACATTTATCGTATCAACTTTCCACTTCCGTTCCTTTTCCTAAAAATTTTTTTTACATCAGAGCTTCATCTCAAGGTAATTTCTAGGACAATATGTAACCAGTTTCAAGGTGTTTTGATATACAACTTCCATTATGCCTTAGCACTAGCTTTGCTGACCAGTACAAATGGGAGTGTAATCTAAACCAGGGGTCTCCAACCATGGCAGCTTTAAGCCTGGCAGACTTCAACTCCCAGAATACCCCAGCCAGCAAAGCATTCTGGGAGTTGAAGTCCTCCAGGCTTAAAGTTGCCAAGGTTGGAGACCCCTGATCTAAACCACTCAAACAAAAAACTGCCTCTACAAGATCTGGTTTCTCGGCCACATACCCACTAACTCTTGTTGATACACAGGCATTTTTGGTCTGGTTTGGTTTTTACTCTCTTACCAACATTTCGTAACATGCTTCAGTTTACCAAAGTGTTCAGGTTTGGAAGAAGGATAAGACTTTGTATGTTGCTGGGCCACCTGCATCATTGGCCTCTGGGTGGAACTCCCTTGGTCTCTTAGGGGGTATGGTGGCACAGCGATTAGAATGCAGTACTGCAGACTAATTCTGCTGACTGCCGATTGCCAGCAATTTGGCAGTTCGAATCTCACCAGCTCAAGTTTGACTCAGCCTTCCATCCTTCTGAGGTCAGTAAAATGAGGACCCAGATTGTAGGGGGCAATAGACTGTGTAAACTGCATAGAGAGGGCTCTAAAGCACTGTGAAGACGTATATAAATCTAAGTGCTATTGCTATTATGTGTGTTTGAACTGTGACTAATCAGTGTATTATTTTCCTAAGCTGCTGTACCCAACCTCATTATTTTCCTCATTACTTTCTTTTGTTTGAGTCTCTAATAATTCAATTCTTCAAGGATAATTCTATTTTCTTCTTCTTTTTTATATCAGGTATTTAAATGGACGGATTTTCATAATAGACGTGCTTCCAAAGAGCCAAGCAGAGGTGGATGAGGTAGTACTAGTTGGAGATGTCATTGATGAGATAAATGGAGCTTCGTTGAGGAATGCTTGCAATGGACAGGTATGGGAGGGAGGAACATCCAGATCCCTCGAGATGGAGGAGGGAAAGTTGGTGTATTGTCTGCTACTTTGACCTGAAAAGAAATGGAAGAGATGGCTGTGCCTTGTTGCTATGGGAACTGAACTGAACAAAAACTCTTGGGTTTGACCTGGAGATCAAGATGAAAAATCAAGGCAGGAGGGATGTAGAAACGTACCTGGTTTTTAAAATCTTTTTAATATTTATGAGATTTCTACTTAGGATTATTATTTAAGATTTCAGAAGTGTAAATTTTGGATATCACTGGTTTATTTAAGGACTAACTAAAGAGTTAAAACTGTACCCTACTATTAGCATACTTCCCCATCACCTCGTATTACCCCTCCAAGAGATTACCTTCTGTGGGAATCAACATAGAATGTTCAAATACACACTTATAAGGTCTGTCGCATGGAGATCATGAAGAAGAATGAATGGGTGGCTTACTTGGAATAGCGATGCTTAGTATCAGTGCAATGACTATTCAGTCTACCGTATCTTCCTCAGAACAGGCTATTTATTTCTACTCTTATCTCAGGCACAGCATGCTGATGACCAAGACTGTTTTATACAGTATGTAAAAAAAATAGAGAAAAAGAGAGAGGGCACCTGTCAACGCCAAAAACAGTTTGGAATAATGGTCCTTAGCATTTCAAAACATAAAGAATAACAATTAAAATGAAGTGTGGCTAAAGAACATGTCATCCCTTGAACTTTTTAAAGGAAGAGAAGATTTTTAAAAAAATCATCCGATCTTGTCTGAAGTAGCTATCACTCTCAAATGGTTATGTACAATTCTGTATATTTATATATTTATATCTGCCTAATATGTAATACAGCCCAGGTTCAAATCCCAGTAAGGGTATGGCTAGCTGATGAGAGCTAAATAGCTTGAAATAGATCTATACTAGTCTCCCTTTATTTATTTATCAGCACAAATATAACACAAACATAGCAAAGGCAACATTAAAAATAAAAATATGGTTTTCTGCCTGGATGGCTATCTGTAATGAGCCGAAGGACAGAAAGGGGGAGTAGTGAGCTCCCTCCCATATTTGGGCATACCAGGGGTTGTAACACAAATACACACACACACACACACACACACACATACATATAAACTTCTCTTAAGAGGTATGGTCCCAACTCATTGTGATCTTTATACTAAGAGCCAATTTTAATTCTTTCAGTATATCTATGTGTAGGGAAAACAGCATCTTCCCATTTTATAAAGAGGCAACGATAAGTTTAGTGGGACTGCACTATTTGCAGAAGTATTTGCAGAAAACAAAAGTCTTTAGAAACAAAAAAAAAACTGTTATCAGGGAAGGACACTCTAAAACAGACCAACAAGGATATACAGGGGATGAATCCAGAATGCTGACAGATCCCAAGGAAGAAAAGTGGTGGGGAAAGGACAGGTGAGAAATGTGGATGAGCTTCATGGAAGGCATTAGAAACTGAAGTGCTCCACACTGCAACATTTTACTGAAGAATCTGTTAGCGATCCACATATTATACTGTATTACAGAGCCATTTTGATGCAGTGTTGAAGGTGCTAGGCCTCTCAGTTATGAAAGCCAAGTGGGTGACCTCCAGTCAGTCAATCTCAGCCTAACCCACCTTGTTATAGGGGGGAAAGGCAGATCTATTAGTATATTTTCCATCTTGATTTATATATGAAAAAAGCTGGGACAAAATAATAATCCTTGGTGCATGTTTTAAAATGCGCCAATTGGAGAAGATCACAAAGTATCAAAGTCTGAAAATCTAAATTGAAAGATTATGGCATTACCTGGCCATCGTAATCCCAGCTATTATTGGCACAAAGATGCCATACCAAAAGATTTTGGACGCCACATAGAAAATCTGGGTGTTGACAACATCACCCGTTAGTTATAAAAGGTCACGGGGCTTGGCTCCACACAGATTCTACACTAGTGCATTACTGTACAACATCTTAGGTTATTGGGAAGAATGTCATCTGTGTGAATGCTAACACCAGCTAACAAGCTGACAGCTGTGATTTCATGTTGTTGGATATATAATAATACTCATCAGTCAATTGCAAAAGGCAGCTTTATTTGGAAAGCTTAGATGCTGTGACGGTACCTTTAATATTATAAAATAACAATGTCTGTCTATCCCTTGAGCAGGACTCAGCAGTTGAACAATAATGCCAAATCCAATCTAAACATCTGGTTGACTATGGGATTCACCATAATAAGAATATGCTAGCAAAAGACATACTAACTCTTATATATGCTCAATGATAACAGCTTAGATACTGTGCAGAGGTGGGTTCTGACTGCTGCTACTGCCGGTTTGCTTCGCGCACATGTGCAGTACTAAAAAAATTGCTTCTGGGCATGCGCGGAAGTAAAAAACAAGATGGCGGTGCCTATGGCGCCGCCGAGAGAACTGGTTTAGGGGTGTGGCAGGCCGAGGTACTACCTACTCGGCCAAACCGGGCCGAACCACTAGGAACCCACCTCTGATACTGTGCTAAGGTTTTTAATTACTAGGAAAATACCCAGTCAATAAATTAACAAACTTCACTGACATATCCTAGTAGTAACCAGAGTGACCATTTTGATCAGCTATCCCTGGCTCCAGATTTATTAGAAGGTCAGGGAATAACTAATCTAGTGGATGATGTTAGGAGACTCTTGCTGATCATCCATGTATCTGTTCGTTGCAGGCTGGCTCAGTACTGCAGAAGCTGAAAGGCAAACCACTAAGCTTTCGCCTAATCCGGTGGAAATGGCATGATGGAGGAATGTTCAAGCCATTGTTGCCCTATCTAAAAGTTCTCAGAGAAAAAATCCCCAGCTTCCAACTCCAACATGAACACAAATCTAAAGAAGAGAATGAGGAGCGAAGTTTGCAAGGAGGCAGGTAGTGGCTGCTCGGGACAATTAAGAAACAAAAGTATGGCGGATTTTCACAAGTCCTACCTCATCACCACTGGTTGGGTGCATAGGTCATTGGTGCATAGGTCATTCCCCAAATCTAACCCACTGGTCCTTCAGCTATTGCAGTTTGCAGTCTCTAGCCTGAGAGGCAATCCTGGAAGGGAGCCAGCCTCTTTCAAATGTCAGACCAAGGGTGGCGGACACATACTTTTCAATACCCCGCCTGAAACAGAACCCCAACAGATCTCACAAACCTCATTTCTGGTGGTTACAGAAAAGATGGAGTTATAGGTTACCTGCACCGAATCATCAGCAAATTGCAGATGCACCACTAAGGGGAGTGTTATGGGGAGCTTCAGTTTTAGACGTTTTAGGGTTTTCCACTCATGGAAAAAACCACTTTTCTCTATAGAAAACCCATTCATGGTTTGACTAGCTGTTACAATAAAGGTGGTAGATTTGGAATAAAAGTGGAAAATGGCATTTGATTCAGACGGGCCACTTATGGTCAGGTTCTGATTTCTTTGTGCGATCATTTGCTGTAGGTAGAACAATGTAATGCTTTGTGGCATTTGCAAGAAAACATATACAATTTCTTCTGAGTGCAGAAGGGGACTTAGATTTTGGTAAGACATCGTAATATACCTTGTTTCCCCGAAAATAAGACCTCCCCAGATAATAAGGCCAATCGGGCTTTTGAGCGCATGCGCTAAAATAAGCCCTCCCCGAAAATATTGCAACACAGCAGCAGCCATGAGGTGACCACGCTTACCGCCTCCTGCACCTCAAAAATAAGAAAAATTCCCCGAAAATAAAGCCAAGTGCTTATTTCGGGGGTCAAAAGAAAATAAGACCCTGTCTTATTTTCAGGGAAACACAGTATGCATTGCTCTCTTATAAAGCTGTGACAAGGAAGTCATAGACCATATTGGACAATAGCCAGCTAATGGTCAAACTAGCCAAGGAAATGCTATTCTATTGCTTAAAACATTTTTTTCAGCCTGTTCTCTACAAGCTGTTTCTTTAACACCCATGTGGTATAACGGAGATCTCCCTCCTGCTCTCCTTCTGGAAGTACAAGATTCAGTGGAAGGGAAATATTTTGTATTGTGGAATGTGAATGGCACAGGCATGTTTATATGGCTTATTCTCTATATAGAACGTGTTCTAAACTGGGTTAGATTAACTTCTTCTATTCACCATTTTCATCTATTATTATACAGAAAACTCATAATGCAGTTTTGCATTTCTCAATCACATGTGTGGCATGCCATCTAGGTTTTACTCAGCTGCCTTGTATAAATTTGCTGGTGAATGATCTAGCCCAGCTCTCTGGAAGTGTGAGGGATGCAGTTGTGAATCCTGGGAATTGCAATCTGAATACTAAATGAATGTTTTCTTACTGGCAGTATACAAAATTAATTTAGTGGAACACACCTCCCTTCCTGAAATAGGGAAGAAGTCCATGAAAGCTAAGTAGGAGACCAGAGAGCTGCCCTTGTAGGTTCATGCACCGAGGCAAAAGACTGGAGAAGCTCAGCAGATCATTTCCTGGACTTCAGAGATTTGAGCTCAAATCTCAGCAATAAAAAGAACACTTTGGATTACTTAATACTCTCTCACACTATTTGAGTGTAAGTCTATGGTTCAGACTTGGTGAAAGTCTGCTCTCCATAATATCAGACACCACTCAATTTTTAATAGTTTTTAGTAATTGTTATCCACTGTATCATTTTGCTGTTCTTGTTATTTTATTGATATTATCAACTGCATTTATATATTTTACCTTAACTGATCAATATAAGAGGCGCCCTATTAACATATATACCATATTTTTTGGAGTATAAGACACATCTTTTCCCCCCTAAAAGAGCATGGAAATGTTGATGCGTCTTATACACTGAATACAGCCATTTTTGGCCTCCGGAAGCCCCGTCCCTGCATCCCAAAACAGTCCGTTTTTCACAAAAATGGGGGCATTTTTTCCTCTTGCCCCAACCCTGCTGAAGCCTGCAGACTACTGCTGGGGACTGAGGGAAGGCAAACACTTTTTTTTTCTTACTTACCTCTTCGAAATCCTGGTGCGTCTTATACACCAGTGCGTCTTATAGTCCAAAAAATACGGTATGCCCTTCTTAGAAAAACAGGGCTTTTGGTTTCTGTCTTGATGATACTAAGATCATTTGATACCATGATTAGTGAGACATGATAGAAGTACTGTCTACTACGGTAGTAGTAGAACTACTCTTCCTCTGCTGTCAGTAAGGACTACTGATCGAGAGCCTGGGAAAACAAGCATAGCTCTTCAGTCCTAAACTTCTATGAAGGCAACTTCAGTTTGCTTTTGGAATTTTTTCACATGCTGCATCTTGATGTGAAAATGAAACTGTGCATAGATTACTTGAACTAATTATTTAATCTCATTTCTCCACAGACTCCTGTACAATCTGCGGTACGTAGGCCAGGCCAATGTAGGAAAGGTGAGACTATGTTTCTAAAGAGGAAAGGGGGGTTGTTCAGTTTTCAATCCTGCTTTTAGGTTTGCATTTTTCTCACATTTTGTTCATCTCTTGGTTTCTTTTCCAGTATGGAGGCAAAGATATATTAGACGTAGGCATACCCATGGTGTTAGATCAGCATTTACCACAGCAGGTAAGAGTCATGCTGGGAATAAGAGATGAATGTTTATCAAACTACTTTCTTTTCCTCTTAAATCATTATTTTAAGTTATGCTTTTTAAACAAAGAAGCAGATTGAATCTTGATCACTACCGCCCATTGGGATGGCAATCTTGATAATTTAATGAATAAAGTCAATCGGGATTTAGATACTAGAGCTATTTGAAATGAGAAAACACCACGGGTGACAAGGGTTATATTTTAGATAAAAACATGTTCTGTGTAACAAATTCTGTAAAGAAAAATCCCTCCCTTACGTCTCTTAAGTTAAAGGCAGAACATGGCTGAACTTTTGTTTTTAATAGGAAATGCCTTGAGAAGTGCCATTAAATCATGTATGAGAAATAAATCAAGTATCAGAATTTTCTAGATTAGAACTAGTAGAAGTCCACCGTTTGAGGCAGAGATAGACAAATACCCATTTAGCAACACATTTGCTGACTGAACACCTCAATGACCATTTTTCTTTCATTTAGTATTTCACGAAGGCATGAAAATACATCAGCTTATAGGGAAGCTGATCTTACTGAAGCTCAGTTATGGATTTTATTCGGTTGCATGATGGTGAGTTCAACCTAATACATTTAGCAATTCATCTTCATGCAAGTGAATTTCCCCTTGATCATCCATACCTTTCCAATTGACTCCAGACCTCTTCATTTTGGGGGACAGATTTGTTACAGTAAAGGGAAAATCTATATCATCGCTTGTTTCTATTCTGCAGATGACAGGTCGCAAAAGCCCATTGTTTTCTCCCCTATTATCTTTTTTTTTAAATAAAGAATGAAAGTTATAGTCAAGGGTGAAATCCAGCAGGTTCTGGAGAACCGATAGTGGAAATTTTGAGTAGTTCAGAGAACCGGCAAATGCCACCTCTAGCTGGCCACAGAGTGGGGTGGGAATGGAGATTTTGCAGTATCCTTCCCCTGCCAAGCTCACCAAGTCACGCCCACCAAGCCACACCACACCCACCAAGTCATGCCCACGGAACCAGTAGTAAAAAAAACTGAATTTCACCACTGGTTATAGTGAATTAAGGTGACCCCCCCCCCCTACTTCATCCTCTCTTGCCAGGCCGTCATATTACATGTATATTCACATCCAGAAATGATGGGAGGCAACAGTGGACATGGAGGTACCTCAATAGGTGCACTACTTTCATTACCAATTCTCTGACAAATACTATTCTTCACAACTACTGGCCTTGAAGGAGTTTGCCGCTAATCAAGATGAACAGTAGATTCTGAGATGGTGGCTGCTTCAGGGAGAGCAAAAGGAAGGGAGGGGGATGGTCAATTAAGAAGTGTGAAATATGAATGAATGACCAAGTAGGGAAATGATACAGCTCTTTCCACATCATGCATGCCAGGCATGAGAGGGGGAGTACAATAGATTCCCTGCGGAGGGATAGCAATCACCTCTATAAGCACAACCAAGTTACCGGAGACCTCATGTGAACTGTTGGGAATTGCCAGCAGAAGTGGGGAGCGTCACAGCTACATTTCGTTCTCACAGCCCACAATCCCCAGTGAACTTGCGAAATGAAAAGGCGAGTCTGAAGGCAGGGTGACGTGAAAGCATGTGGAAAAGACCTTTGGAAAACGTGCCAAGAGATGCTACCAAGGCAATAGTCAGAGAAGAGCCAGCATAGCCTGCAACTGGATAATGGGTGGGGCAAGAACCTCAGAAGAGGCCCTTCCTCAGTGTATTGGGCTGTAAAGGAGATGGGGGAGAGGATTATACGTTCAGGCTTGCAAGATTTCTTGATGCATGACCGTAATAGAGCCTGTCCATTACAGTCGCAAGTTATGGTGATACTTAATCATGTGATTATCTTGCTTAATGACCCCAATCCCTGCTATCTCTGTTGTCATTAGTACAGAGCACAGGATGCCTCAGGGATGGGGAAGGCTCTGGGTGATCTATCGCAGGCCCAAGCTTACACTACAGCCCCTACCCAACTCACAAGTGGTCTGCTCCAGGCCCCCAAGGAACCCCATGCCATGCTTTCTGCAGTTGCCACAGGCCTTGGGACTGCTTTGCCACCCTACTGGGTTCCACACCCTCCTCCTCACCCTCCTCACTCACTTTTTCTGTAGATCTTCTGGAAGCAGCCACTCCACAGTGTGGACTTCCAACACAGAGGCTGCGTGGCACCATCCCAGAAGTAGGCACCATTTTGGGACTGGCCACAATGAATTGTGCCTGCTCTGAACTGGTGGCTAATCCCAGGATGGTGTCATGAACAGGGGGTTGGACTAGATAACCTCTGGGCTGCCCTACTTTATATAAAGGCCAAGGGGCAGAGCAGTCGGATCTCCTTCCCAAACATGATCTCCATAGGAGGTCTATGGAAAAGGCAAATAACTGAGCTGTGTTGAGGGGTGGAGAGGAGGGTGTGGGACCCAGTGGGCGTCTCGGGTATCAGTCAATAAGAGCGGGAAGATTGGCAAGTGCCCAAATTTCATTCGTGTGACTGTGGGATTGCTACAGTGGTCATAACTTTGGGCAGGTGTCATAAGTTCTTTTCATTCAGCAATGACATAATTTCAAACAGTTGCTGAATGAAACATCGTAAGTTGTGCAATAAAATAGAATTAGCTCATCGGGTTGTGATTCTTACTTAGTTTACCCCATGAGGTTGACCGCCTCATGGGGTTTAAAGGCCTCTGGCATGGTTGCGAGCAAGATGGCTGATCCCCTCACCTCCCAGTGCTCAAACACACAGAAAACCGTCGGCCTGTGATCCCCATGCAGGGAACAGCCATCCGGAACACATGGATATTGCTCATCTTCTCTTTACCCGGATGAGGAGATTCCAAGGAACCAGTCTAGACACACATTGCTTGGTCTTTGCCATGATTGTCCATTCTACGTTTGCAGAGCTGTCTTCAGTTTTCCATACTTTTCCTGGAGGTCCGAGGGGGGGAAAAACTCTTATGAGTAGGAGAAACCTGATGTCCCTCTCCTCTCTTCTCCTGCAAAGCTATGCCACATCCCACCTGCTGATCTTTCCAATTTCTTCCTTCCCTTTGTAACCATGTAGCTGCTGCCATATTTGAATCCTGTTGTGGCCTGCCAGCAGCCAGCAGAGCAGATTCAGACAGTGAGGAGGTTGGAGAGGAACATAGGCCAGTCCTGGAGTCTGGGGAAGGCTCTGATGAGGGCTCTGTTGGAGGCAGAGAGGGGGCCAGGGCCGTATTGTCAGTTATTAGCTGCCTTCAGAGTCAGACATCAGTGAGACAGGAAAACAACTGGAGCCTGTTCCCAGTGTGCGCATGCGCAGAGTTGCCAGACAAAGGGAACAGCTAAAGAACAGGGGTTGACTTGGGAGTAAGGCCACAGGTGGACGATGAATGGCGTCTCCCAGAGGAAATAAAAGAGGAGCGAAAGGAGAGTGGAGGTTGCAGGAGTCAATTAGTTCGCTTAATTGGTTCGTGACTGTCCGAGACTCCTTGCCAAGTTTTGCAGGTATTGGCCTGTCAGCTCTCCAAGCCAGATAAGGTCTGTGACTGTAATTCCTCCCTTGAAAGGCTTTGTTGGATGTAAATGAGAAGAATTCACAATAAATTAATAAAAGGGGTTTTTATCGGGACAAGGAGTTTGCTTCATGCTCTTGGGAAGCCTTGGTCAGAACAAATCCAATGCAGCATACCCAACCTGCCCCTCTCTCCATCTACACCTAAATCTTCTTTGCTATGCACTTTGTCCCTCTCTTTGATTTTTCCATTATCTTCCCAGCACTGTATTTCTCCTCTCCTGCTGCTTCTCATCCCTGAACACACGACTTCCAGAATATGCAAGTATCAGGTCCATGCCTGGAGAAAACATCTGGGCTTGAGTCTGGGAACAGACTCCTCAGTCCTGACTGGTCTATGGGAGTGCAAGCATGGAATGTTTTACATACAGGTACCCCTCAAATCACAACTATAATGGTGCCTGCCCATTATGGTTGTAAGTTGTGATGGTCTTAAAATGAATTATCACGTGACCAAAGTTCATTTTGCAACCTTTTTTGTGGTGTCTATGGAGATTCTGAGTTATCCAGGTCATGGTTGTCCCAAAGGTGCTTTATCAAAAGGCAACTGGACTTTTCATCCAGTTCTGTAGACGTTTCTTGGATGAGAAGCAAAATGTCTTCAAAGAAAAACCAGAAAGTCCAGTTGCCTCTTGAAAAAGCACCTTTGGGACTTTTTTTGTGTGTGGTGGTCATTGAGCGAATACAGCAGTATTTAAGTGAATACAGTGGTCATAAAGTGAATGCCTCAATCCTAAAGCAAATGTTGCAGTCATAAAGCAAATGTCATGGCTGTTAAATGAATCCCTTGTTTTCCCCCCAAATTAGAAGTAAACAGCAGTTTTTGGCAAAAATGTTGTAAACTGTGGTTTTGTGACCATGGGATGCTGCAGACAGCTATAAATGTAGGCCGGTTGCCAAGCATTCAAAATGCAGTCATGTGACTGGGGAGGGAGGGCTGCCATTAAAACTTTGGAACTGGGTTGTAAGTACTTTCTGGAAGGAGGGGGAGAATCTGTCATGATTTGAAATAGTTGCTAAGAGACCCATCACAAATTGAAGACTACATGTGCCTCTGTTTTAGTTCAGTATCTCCCCCCCCCCCCCTGGTTTTGAACAGTTTAAGGAACATAAATATAGGTCACTCTGGCAATGCTACCCAGCAAAATCCATCAAATATATATAATCTTGAAGAATTTTCAGCTATCGGAAAGAAATGCAGAACTGTAATAAGTAGAATATGTTTATATTATCCCAGCCAGTGTTTATCAATGGTGAAAACTATACCCAAAACATCTTAAAGAAGATGCAAAATTGCCTGTAATTTAAGTGATGGCTGACTTTGGCGGTCAATGTTAAGCTGGACAGGCTTGTTCAGCTTGTCTCTCCTAAATATTATAGCTCACTTGCTCGTGTAGGTTTTTAAAGAGCTAAATATCAAGTCAACACATTCAATTCTTGCTCCGCCATCTTAGAGGTAGGCAGAAATGTGATCATTGCATATAGATAGAACTGTTTTAAAAGTCATGCTGCTTACATTAATGAAACTTTCAAAGGGTTGGTTTTCATTGTTTTTTTCAGATAGCTGCAGAAATTATTGTGTTAGCTCTTAAAGTGGTAATTTCACTGATCTGTAAAGTGATTCAGTTGAAGCTATGTTGCTATGATATTGTCTGGGTGGAAGGAGGAAACAGGAAAAGAAAATTGGAAACATAGCAGGTCCAATTGTAAGTTTCTTTTAGGGATGCTTTGTCACGTAATAGCATTATTAACAGTTGTAATTTTATTTCTTCAGGAAATTTTATTCGATGTCAAAGAAACTGAAATAATTGTTCAACACAAAACAACATCAAAGGTTAGAACGTTTGTTTGCTGGCTGTGCTTGATCATGCCTTAATAATTTATTGCCTTTACTTTTTATAATCTGGGGGAATGCATGCTTAAAATAGACACTGGAAATGTTTCTAAGAATGGTTATTTTTTTAATTGTAGATCTAATCTTTATTTTGTCTTGACTGACATTCAATAAAAAATAATTCCAAAAAAAGCTTTGACCAATGCCTTAACTGAAAATTGTTGCCATTTTCAGGTTCTTTTCCGTTATTCTTACACAGACATTTCCTGTGTGGGACGCCGTCTAGATAACCACAATCTCTTTGCTTTCTGTTGCTTGTAAGTTTTATTTTGAAAAATCATCCACATGCGGTAACATATTTCAAGACTAGATTTACCAGTCCCATTCATCATGTAGTAGTCATAGCAGTAGTAGAAATTTTTAGTGTCGGGTGCATCCATCAATTACATTTAAATATTCAGTGTGTTCTTTACTAACAATAAGGATTTCCTTATTGGACTTTGTGAATCATGCCAATTACCTGTTTAGCACATATTCTACCAAAGTTCCTCTTTGTGATTAAATGTTCCCTTCCGCATAGAATGTTACCTTGAATTCATTGGATTGTTGATAAACTAGCTCATATCCAAGATGTATTAGGTTATCTGATAGCTTGGTTTATCACTTCGACCTATTAAAAGTTCCCCTCGCATATATGTGCTAGACATTCCCGACTCTAGGGGGCAGTGCTTAACTCCATTTCAAAGCCAAAGAGCCAGCACTGTCGAAAGACGTCTCCGTGTGATCATGTGGCTGGCATGACTAAATGCTGAAGGCGCAGAGCGCTGCGACCTTCCCATCAAAGGTGGTCCCTATTTTTCTACCTTCATTTTTACATGCTTTCGAACTACTAGGTTGGCAGAAGCTGGGATGAGTTAACAGCATCTCACTCCATTACACGGCACTAGGGATTCAAACTGCCGAACTGCCAACTTTTCTGATCAACGAGCTCAGCGTCTTAGCCACCGTGTCCCATAGACCCATTAGAGGAATGCTATTATGTACAGGCAATTAGTCATATGCTATCTTAAATGTTTTGGATGTCTAAAGTTACCATCTTTATTTTATAGAGCTTCACCTGACTCTCCAGACGACAGCACTTTCGATTGTCTGGTTTTTGAATCAAATTCTGAAGAGGAAAGTGAGGAAATCATCAAACGGATTGGTAAGGAATAAGCTTCGGAATATTTGTTGTAGTAAAGGCTATTGTATTTTATTAACGTGTATTACTCTATACTTCACAGCTTTACCTCTTCTGCAACTTTCTTCCATTTAGGCATTCTCCAGAATACATAGGTTGGGATGGGCTGTTGTATTAATGAAATTCTGCTAAGGCAACCCAATTATGTCCCAAGTATATACAGCATAAAGTTAATAGTTCTTTGATATGATCACTTTGGTTAAGCTTTTAAATTAATCCATTCTTACATTTCAGATACCTACATAACGGTGTGATAGCTTAAGAAATAAAAGTAGACCAAGACAGCATATTAACATAATGTGGTCCTGTAATATTTGTTGTCTGAAGTTTTACAAACTTGTATCAATTTGTTTCATTAATTGTTGGACTAAACATCCCTAGAACTAAAATCCAAAATGTTCTTTAGAGTTCATAAACAATGCTAGCAACTACACATCTAGCACGAAAGTATTTACGAATATAGCAGTAAGCTATTTGTAATGTATCAAAAAAATAATTCAAGACATGACCAATTGTCGTTTGTTTCTTTAGCTGCTGGATTTAAACATACAGAGTGGTTTGTCTGACAGATGTGATGTTCTGCCGCTGGGCTTCTATCTACTTTGGAGCCTCATTGGGCTGCTTAAGTCTAATATCAATCAGTGATATCTTGATGGGTCAACTCTTGGATTATGGAGTCACTTGGCGTAGATTAAAATTCTGTCCAGATACAATTGTTCTAGATAAATCAAACAGAAGACTCAACTGCTTTTTTAAATGTTTACATTGGCAATTTTCAGAATGGAATAAAATCAAGCTGAAGCAATAAGATTGTTTGCATAAGGTAGCATATCTATACCGAAAGCAAAACCAGTTTGATAAAACAATTCAAATAACTAAACAGTTTCTCAGCAGGCAACTTTATAATTTTTTAAAATTTAAAATACTCATTATAGGTCATCTAACAAGACAAAGTCCTAGAACAGTGATGGCGAACCTATGGCACGCGTGCCCCAATGGCACGCGGAGCCATTTGTCAGGGCACGCGAGGCACTGCCCTGTCAGCTGGCCAGCTGAGTTCACCTTTTTAAAAGCTATTTTTCGCCTTCCCCAGGCTCCAGAGGCTTTATTAGGAGCCTGGGGAGGGCGAAAAGAGCCTCCCCCGCCCCTCCCCCGGAGGCTTCAGGGACCGTCCATGAAGCCTTCGGAACGCTTAAAACCACCCTCCAAGCAAACCGGAAGTGACTTGACTTCCGGTTTGCTCGGAGGGTGGTTTTAAGCGCTCCGAAGGCTTCAGGGAAGCCTCTGGACGGTCTCTGAAGCCTCCGGAGGGCCTGTGGGGGGTCGGGGGAGGCTCTTTTCACCCTCCCCAGGCTCCTATAAAGCCCCTGGAGCCTGGGGAGGGCGAAAAAAGCATGTAAAAATGGGGGGGTCGTGCGTTGTGCGCGCATGCGCACTGGGGGGTCGCGCGTTGCATTATGGGTGCGGCACGCCTCCATTCGACCCCCCTGCGCTCCCCCCACTTGTGGCACGCGAGCCAAAAAAGGTTCGCCATCACTGTCCTAGAACAATCTGTAAATTTATATTCTCAAACAAAGGGTTGCAATACCTGGAACAGCTTTTTTTTTTAAGACGCAGCACAGAAAGCTGGACTGCTCTTGCCTAGTTTCATTTAAATGAGTCACCTAATTAGTCTAGAAACAAGAATGAAATAATTTTGTACACTAAGAAACTGAGTAGCATTTCCCAGTTTATAAATTATTCTGCAAACATAAGTCAAAATCAGAAAGATTATTCACTGAGTTGTTACATAATTGCTGCAAGCTAATACTTCAATTGGGGATAAATACAAAGCATAAACATGCTTCAACTTGATTTAAGCATAAACCCAAGTAGAAATGCTACTTTTCCCACAACAATGACAGGACTCATGTGAATGTAAAACATTTAATTTAAAAATGTTGACACTACAATATATAAAATAGCTATTATAAATGCACATAGTGTATTCTATAGCTGCCAGATTTACGTTTTTTTTAAGGAAACTGTAAGTTACACTGTGGTTAAGACTTGTACTTTACCCCTTCAGAAAGTCCACATTCTGTCACAGTGATGTATGGTCAGACTTAACAGTCCCAATTGTTAAACACTTGAATCAAGTTATAACCAGTTTTATTGCAAAAGGACCCTGTACACATTTATATCAATTCTAGTACCTTACAATTTTAGCTACCCAACAAGTCATTAACATACAGAAACATGCATGAAAAGCAAGAAAGATCACCCATCCCTTCTGCATATTAGCAACTTGTCACTACTGAGCAACAGGGCTCATATCACTGAGTTTTATGTGAACAGTCACTGTTAGCATTCATCCTGAGTGAAAGATGGAATGACTTAAGTACAAATGTAACATATTATAAACAATTTCATACAAAAAAAAGTCACAAATTGAAACCAAAGTATTTTACAGAATTTACTACAAAACACCATAAAAACTGCTTCCTTTTAAGCCCTCTCGCCCCGTATCCTACGAGCCAACTGGATGTCTTTGGGCATAATGGTAACTCTCTTGGCATGGATGGCACAGAGATTTGTGTCTTCAAACAGACCCACCAAATAGGCTTCACTAGCCTCCTGTGTGAAAGATTAAAAAACAAGCTATTGGTTAGACATTAACCTATAATGACACATTATTCCTTTCCCCACATAAAATAATAGTACTGTAGTACCTGAATAGGTTCATACCTGCAGTGCACCAATGGCTGCACTCTGGAACCTTAAGTCTGTCTTGAAATCTTGAGCAATCTCCCTTACGAGCCTCTGAAATGGAAGCTTACGAATCAAAAGTTCTGTTGACTTTTGGTAACGGCGAATCTCACGCAGTGCCACAGTACCAGGTCTGAAGATTGGGGGGGGGGGGGGGAGAGGAGAGAGAGAGAGAGAGAGTAAGGCAGTCTGTTCACCGCACATGACAATTTCTAAATGTCTTTCAAAATAGTTTCAAAGACTTAAAAATACACCACAGAACCTTGGCATGGTTGACTGGTCGCTGACAACAGCTGTGAGACACTTATAGTTAAAGCAAGGCTAACACTAAAATCACAGCGACAGAAGCTAACTTCGTTACAACACACACCACTCCCTCCTTAATCCTTTTATTTCCACAGATCAGCTTGGCGGTTGTCCTAAAAAACACATTCCAGACGGTTTTGTCTTATTACCTGTAGCGATGAGGTTTCTTGACGCCGCCAGTAGAGGGAGCGCTTTTCCTAGCAGCTTTAGTAGCCAGCTGTTTACGTGGAGCTTTGCCACCAGTGGATTTACGGGCAGTCTGCTTGGTACGGGCCATTTTTCTTCACTCTCTTCTAAAAAGAGAAAATAAAATCCGATGGACGGGGGCAGCTTTCTCCAAATTCCCCAAGGTCGATCCGAAGGCCTAGGTGGGCTTTCCGGCACTTCCAGCCGCCATCTACTCGTGGCTCCTCTTCCCCGAGACGGAAACGCTTTGGCGGGAGGGGAACGGCAGCGGCAGATGTCGGGGGGGGGGGAGTCGTCCTCCTCCTCCATTCGGGCACAGGGCCAACGCGGCGCACCGCCAGGAGCTGCTCTCTCTCCGGCTTGCTTGCCCACGCGCGATGCCGGAGAGGAGGCCCGATTTTGTTCCTTCCCTTCTCTGCTCCCATTACTACCGCCGGCATGAAGTCTCCGGTCTTCCCTTAAGCAGCCCACCCAGAACAAAGCGGCCTTCCACCTCTTCCCTCCACCCGTTTGTCACAAAATCTGCTCCCCAAAGGACCGAGACCCCCTTTCTTCCCCACCTTTCACTATTCCCTTCCCCCCCCCCAACGCTCGCTCCCAGCCGAAACTCACCTCTTTCGCGAATAAATCCTTTTTTTAAAAAAACCACACTTCCGCTGTGAATAGACGAATAACACGTACTACGCAGCCTTAGTACAAACCTTAACTGTCCCCTCCCTCTGCTGGGATGCTGTCTTTATAGAGGGAGGGAACCTAAAACGTCATGACGCCACAATATAGACACGCAACGCGCGGAGCTATTGGCATCTGCTTTCGCCGGCGCCATGACGTTAGCTGATACAAAGACAGTTTCCCCGCATCCTGCATGCGATTGGATGGAAGCTCGAAAGCCGATTGGTTGTTAAAGTTGCACGCCGATTGGCTACCGTGGGCCGGAGCAAACCAATTAGAATCGCAGTGAAGCTGGTGGTTCTGATTGGACAATCGAAAACATGGTTTGGATCCTACTTTTTGTTGCAAAGCTCTACAATGGAAAGTCAATGGGAAAGAAAAGCAGCCCGTTCTGAGTGTCCTGGACTCAATGGGGAGGGCAAATTAGAGAAAACACAGCCTGGCAAACACGAAGGGAATGTGAAATGGTAGCAGAGGTAGGAGGACGTAGTTGAGTGTACCTGACGTTCTTTTGCCGTCATATCAAATTTTATTTCTCAAAGTTTCTTTATGTTACCTATAAATAAGGAACATTTGTAAAGTTCAGTTATAAGCAGCACATAAACCACAACTTTTCATTTCATTTGCTTAATACTTTTAACATAACAACTAACATATACCAAGGATTCTTAATTAATTTTTAAATCAAATAAATAACATGAAATATAGAATTGGTTTGTATGATATTTTATTAGCAAAACTAACAGATCATGATCAAATAACCATGTATAATGGGCACACTGCATATTTATAGAATACAAAATGACAAAAAACTGAGATCAGTCTGTTTACAAAGAATCTAGCTAGACTCTAGAATGACAGTTGGCTGTTGCATGTAAAGTACAATGTTGATCGTGTATTTTAGATATAAAATGCATACCAAGTTAAATTTGGCAAGTCTGGTCTAGTCTAGTGGGTAAGGCACCAGCTAGAAACCTGGAGACCAAGTGAATTCTAGCTCCACCTTAGCCATGATTTTGGATGATTTTGGACCTGTCATGCATAAATACAACTGTCTAATAAAACACAACAAAATTACAACAAAACAATATTTTTAAAAATGTAATCGTGTAACAATGCTGGATCATATGGCTAATTTCTAGCCACTTACAGGAGGATCTGGGTACAAATCAATAATTATGTTATTTTTAAATTGGGTTAATAAAGCAGAAAATAAACTACTAGTATGCTTGTCAATGAATTCAAAATCTGTATTTGCTTTAGCATTATTGCTACGCTCTCAACAAAACATACTTAATGTAATGCATAATCAACCACATTTAAAAAAAAAACCAATACGTACTATTTTACAATCAGATTTGAAATTGGAAAAAAATGGATATAATTAACAATCTTATTTCCATTCACACACAGAATATAAATATACTGCCAATATATTGCCAGTATTCAAAAGTACTAGCTATGGTATAAAGCAATATCAACCATAATTACATTTTTAAGTGTAGATAAATACAATTAAAAACAATTCATTTTAAGCAACATACTTTATTATAGAACCAGCACAGGCAACTTATAACCCTCCAGATGCTCTTAAGAATTATGTATTCTTTATTTATAGGGCCATTTTAATTTTTCCTTTTGCCCTGATAAACATGTATGACTGATGTGCCAATTGTGTTCATATCTGTGATGAAAGGACCTGGAAGTGGTAACTCATGCTCTCATCATCAGAGGATAGATACTGCAATATACTCTGTCTGGGACTATCTTTGAAAACTGAAATTAGTAATAGCAATAGACTTATATACCACTTTACAGTGTTTTATAGCCCTCTCTAAGCAGTTTACAGAGTCAGAATATTGCCCCCAATAATCTGGGTCCTCATTGCTGCAAAATGCAGCTAGCTATGTACTGGCAATCAAGAACTGCTTCAAACATATTACATCAATGTTGTAAATGCTGTAATGCATTGGTTGTCAATAGATTTCCAAATACTATTCATTTGACTTTTGAAACCTTCTACTTCTGCTATGGTTTTCCCAGTTGCAATGTATGGCTGTGAAAGTTGGATGGTAAGAAAAGCTGAGCGCCAAAGAATTGAGGCCTTTAAACTATTGTGCTGGACAAGACTCCTGCGAGTCCCTTGGACTGCAAGGCGATCAAATCGGTCAGTCCTAGAGATGAACCCTGACTGCTCTTTAGAAGGCCAGACCCTGAAGATGAAACTCAAATACTCTGGCCACCTAATGAGAAGGAAGGACTCACTGGAGAAGAGCCTAATGCTGGGAAAGATTGAGAGCAAAAGAAGAAGGGGAACGACAGAGAATAAAGTGGCTGGATGGAGTCACCAAAGCAGTCAGTGTGAGCTTAAATGGACTCCATAGGAGGGTAGAGGACAGGAAGGTCTGGAAGAACGTTGTCCATGGGGTCACGTTGAGTCGGACACAACTTCACAACTAACAACAACAGCACGGGTGTCAAACTAGATCATGTCACATGATGTATCGTGACATTTTTTCCCTTTGCGGAGCCAGGGTGGGTGTGGCCTGTGAGTGACGCATCTGGCCATGGGCCGCCAGTTTGACAGGCCTGTAAATCTACAGTTTGGCTCCTATGTACATTCAGAACTCTAGGCAGAACCATTGCAACTAACTTGCTCATTTCAACAGCAAAAATTATTGATCCCCACCATGGAAACTGAGATAACTGGAGGTTCAAGGATAACATTTATTAGTTGCAGACTGACAAAACATTATCTTTGTTCTGTAAAGCAATAAAAATGGAACTGAGGGGTCTTTGGTACTTATTACCTATGTTGATAGCACCCAATGTAGTTTTATCTATTTAGATACTGTAAGACAATGCTTCCTACTGACTTTTTTTTCACTTGGATTTATGAATGATCATTGTTTTCTTACTGTGTATTTACAATACAATATTATAAATCACAGTAAGTCTACAATTTAGTTACAATATTATTTAATTAAATTAATTACAATATTATAATTAAATTAATTACAATATTATAAATAAATAAATTACAATATTATAAATCACAGTAAGTCTACAATTTATCTGTATACAGTAGAAATTGAGTAATATACAATGTTTCCTTGATCCAAGAAAATAGCCCCAAAACAACCCAGTATTTCATTTTTCATATTGCCTAGGCTTCTAGGCTTACACACACACACACACGCCTAACATATATATATATAACAAAGGCAACATTAAAAATATGGTTTTCTGCCTGGATGGTCTCCTGGAGTGAGCCGAAGACAGACAAAGGGAAACAGTGTGCTCCCTCTCATATTTGGGCATACCAGGGGTTGTGACACAACATATATATATATATATGATAGACGATAGATAGATAGATAGATGATAGATAGATAGATAGATAGATAGATAGATAGATAGATAGATAGATAGATTTAAGGTATATATATATTACATCAGCAAAATTCTCCACAAACACAATATCAAGACAGCCTTCAACACTAACCAAAAAATAGCCAAAAAACAAGCCCCAGCATGCTTTGGGTAAACCCCAAAGACAAAATCCAGCTAGAAAATCAAGAAATCTACGAAATACCATGCAAAATATGCCCTGCAACATACATAGGACAAACGAACAGGAGAATAAATGCACTCATTGCAGAACACAAGAACACAGTAAGAAAAAAAGAAAATACTTCCTCCCTTTTCCAGCACCTCAAAGTTACAGGACATGAAATTAATTTTGAAGGAACCAAATTAATCTCCAAAACTGAACACTTCAACAAGAGAACAATTATGGAAGCTATCGAAATAGAGAAACACCCCCACAACATGAATAAACATGACAATACCTCCCACCTACCAAACATCTGGAAACCAGCCCTAGTCAACAAGCCCCACCCACCACCCAGGCTGTTACAACACAAAACAACAATGGACACACAGCCAGCACCAATCATGATACAACCACACAGCCAATCAACCCACTTACTGAAACAAAGCCAGCACTCCACACACACCCCACCAAGATTTATAGAAAGACGGCACCTCCAACCACACTTTAAGCCGAAAACACTAGCCTGAAGATGGCGAGTGAGACCTCGCCGCCGAAACGTCGCCAAGACAATCTCAATCTTACATACATACATACATATATATGATGTTTTGTCAAAGCGCCTGGTATGCCCAAATATGGGAGGGACCATACCAGGTGCTTTGACAAAACATCTAATCATTCCCCTGGCTCAGTTGATAAGGGAGGAGAGCTTGTGGCCTAGTGTTTAATATAACTGCCTAACATGTAAAATAGCCCAAGTTCAAATCCCAGGGTATAGCTAACTGGGGAGAGCTAAATAGCTTGAAATACATCTGTACTAGTCTCCCTTTATTTATTTATCAGCACAAATGCAACACACACACACACATATATATACAGTAGAAATTCAGTAAATAAATACCCACCCACACCCACACAAACCAATCTTTATTTAAGGGAAAATACATTAATTAATGTCCATGAAACAAAACATCACAGTCAAAAGATCTCAAATACAGATGCATAATTTAAACATGATACATATGCCACGACTTACTTTTAAGGAGTATGTCTGGACCTTGGCAGTATACAAATAACATGGTATTGCATGCTTATTGGAAAAGGATGGACGTTTTGACTCATGCCACCTTAACTATAGGGACAAAGTAAGAATTGCAAAGTTTTTTTTATATAAGCGTAATCATATGATTAAGTGCCATCAAATCATTGTTTGCTCTTTAGAACCACATGTGATTAACCATATGAGTAATCAAATACTGTCATGACATGCTATAACAAAGATGAAGTATTGTAATTTGTCAAGGTACGACTAACTTACATTATTATAGGGAAGTCTTGTGGCACTACTTTTCTTATGGCAAAATACTTGATACATCAGAATCCAGTACTAGATATATCAATTTTAATAAACTGAAATTTATGGAATTAAACTTTTGCTTTAGAATCAACAATCCCACTGTTTTTATTGTAACAACATAATAAAATTTGTAGATTTGTGAGATAATTTTAAGGGTGTTGTCTCTCTGTTTTGGAATATCAATGTGTTATTGAAGAAAAGATCATACCTAGCCTGTTATTTTTGTTTTTAATAAACTGGACTTCTCCTTAATAATCCCTAACGAATTTGCAAGTATTTTAGCATGACAGCCCATCCATCATCGTTTAGTATAACCACCTATATTGCACTAATTCACACTCACTAGCAAATCTTACAGCATCTTCCGATATTTACTTCCAAATTAATAATAACATCGAGAAATAAAAATAATTGGAGGGGGAGCGTAATTAAACGACACACAGCTGGCGAAACAGCAACCCTGCTTACATTTTCTCGAAGCCAATCCACGGACGGATTACTTCTAACTACAACTCCTACAACTCCCTGCGTCCTTACAATGTCCGGGACAGCAAGCGCAGAGGCCCTCTGTACTTGTAGTTTCAAGGGCCGGAAACCCAGTAGAAGAAAAGGGGGATTTTCCGCCATCACCGGGACTACAAGCCCCAGCATGCTTTGGGTAACCCGGGGCGGTAATGGCGGCGGCAGCGCCTGCGCATTACGGTCTCCGTGCGGACCGCGCAGAGTGAATAATAAAGCTCTCCTCCTCGGTGGTAGCGGGCGGCGGAGGAGGGAGCAGAGGGCAGGAGCATGTCGAAGGGCCCGGTAGGGACCGGGCCTCCTGCGACCGGGCCGGTGGCGCCCGCCAGCGCGCTCCAAGCGCAGCCCGAGAAGCCGCAGCACTACACGTACGTAGCGAAAACAGCCGCAGCCGCTTCTTAGTGCTGCTGCTCCCGCCGCCGCCGCCGCCGCACCCCTCCGCCCGGCGCCCGCCCGCGCGCCACACACGCCTGACGTCAGCGGGCAGCGTGCGGCACGCGCGCACGGAAACAAACGGCCCGCCCGGAACCGGCTGAAACCGGTTGTGGTCGGCCTGGGCCGGAGGAATTTCGGCTATGGGAGGGGGCCGGGAAGGAGCGGACACCCCCCCTCCCAGCGCTTTTGGTGCGGGCGGGCGCGCGCGCACCTAATCGCCCCATAAACACAAACACACCCCACAGGCAAGAGGCGCGCAGTGCCCATGATGCGTTGCGTCGCCTTCGCCCTACGGGTCCTCTGCTCCTCCGTTGGTTTTTGGGTTGGGGGTGGGGGGCTGTCCGTCTCGCTCCTGCCCCCTTTGAGAGACCCCCCTCTTTTCGCCGACCCCTTCTTTTTTGTCTAATTGGCTAAACCCAATTAGGGTTTAGGGGACCCTTTTTCTGGCCGATGGGTTGAACAAGTCGTTCTGTGAAATGAAATTCTCCTCGGATACTCGGAAAATTCGTGATCCGAAGGTCCTGGTGGGGAAAAAATTGTGGTGTCTTCTTGTCCCCCAATCTTCATAAACTGGCTTTTCTGTGACTCATGGTCTGTCTCGTGGAATCGAGAGCATCCTAAGTGAAACACTGTATACAAAAGTACTGTGACTTTCCTCGCCATTTTTTCTTGCTGATGGCCGTCATTAGAGCGGGAGTTTGGGGGGGGGGGAGTGTTTCTGGCCAAGCCTGCAAAATAAAACTTAAAAGCATAAAGGGAACTCAATCTTTCTTTCTTTTTTTGTCTTTGAATCTTCTGGAACAGTAGTTCCTTAACAAGGAATTTTGAGTCCCGTAAGCATATCGTGAGGAATAATTCAGCTTGTTAAAATAAATGGTCTTCCCAAAATAACAAAGCATAAACAAATACTGTTGCATTCTATTGATTTCATAGAAAATGTTTTAATAGCATCAACATAAAGAGTTAAGTATTAGAATAAGTTGTCTCTTATATTTATAGGTTGCCCTCTTCTGTTCAGAATTCCTAATAATTGCGTATATCAGAGAGCAGTTGCTGTAGCAGGTACAGGTATTTTAGATTTGTTGGTAAATACTGTGTTACTTTGGGACCTTGTAAATACATTTTGGTGACAGTTAATTTCTGATGTTGTTACTTTGTATCGTTACTGTACTAGCAACACCTATTCCTACATCTATTTTATTATATCTGGCAAAACTTGTTTTGCAGGGAATTGGTCATACATAACCTGTTCCACATTAGTCTGAGGAATTCATTACTATAAGATGTGATGGGCACAGATTTGGATGGCTTGGAAAGGAGTAAATAAATTCATGGTGGAACATTAGAGCGTTGCCTCCATGAGGGAACCATGCCACCAAATAACAGTTACAATGAAACAGTGATGGAAAGGGAATATGAAGGACTCTATGTCATGATTGTGAGCATCCTGAAGGCATCTGGTTGGAGGCTGTGAGAAGCAGCATGGTAGACTAAAATGGGTCTTAGCCTAATTCTTCAGGGTTATTCAGATGATTGGTCAGTTGTGCTGCTAATGTTTGAAACCTATTAAAAGCATAATAGAAAACTTTTAAATATGTGCAATACTGGGTGTGTAATAGGATGATACAATAATTGCTTAGTTCCAACCTGTATGAATGGGTGAAGAGATTGACCTTAATTGCAAAACAGGAAGTCTGTAGATTAGCCTCATATACCTGCTGTACATCATCACAATTTTGAATTGTTGATAGAGATTCATGCATGTGCTTATCAGACAGTATGAAACTTGCATTTATAATAAAAGTCAGTATAATATTAGCTGGTTTTTTCCTGGTTTCCATTACCTTCCATATCTTCCTTTGTATTCTCAAAATGCATTGGATATTGGGGGAAATCACACAGAGGTGACACGTGGTGTATATGAGGAGCTATAGAAGCTCACCCTCTCCCTGCTTTCACTGATTAAAATATCAATGAAAAAAATCTGATTGGATTTCACTCAGTTTATTTCACAAAATGTGAAGTAAATATATTTAACAAAACAAAAGAGAATAGCCATGTGAGCTGGTAACAATCTAGGAGTGATGAATAATTTATTTATTTTATTGTTTTTAATTTGTTTATGCTGAATTCTATTTAATTTACTTTGAAAATGAACAATTTAAACATGAAGTTCTTGTTAAAATTAGCTTTGACAAATTGTGTGATAGTGTAAGAAGATATAGCACTAAATTTAATTTTGTACATCTTCTAGTGCAGGGGTGTCAAACTCATGTCGTCATGGCAGCATCACGTGATGTATCGTGACCTCCCGCCCCCTTTGCTAAACTGGGCATGGGTGTGGCCAGCGCATGATACATTCGGTCCATGAGTTTGTCAGACCTATTCTAGTGGAATAACATCTGTACCATAATGGGTTCTCATTCATCCAAGTGTCTTCAAGAATAGTTCTAGAAATTTGGGAGAAAATCTATAGCAGATGTTGGAAGTATATAAGGAACTTCAGGATTAAGAGGAGGAGGGTGGGAGACTAATGCATAATCAAATGATCACATATATGGAAAGTGTATAGCTGATAGTTGGTTTTAGGTATCTTTTTCAGATATTTATATATGGTACATGTTTGGATCATGCTTTCAAATGCAACAGATTCTATTTTTGATGTATTTGCTTTCACTAATGTGTAACAGTTTATATTTTGCTTATGCTTTTGCAAACAGAGGATGTCTTCTGTACCTTCCAAACCATACCAGTGTAGTGTTGCTGCAACTTGTCCCTTCTGCTTCTTCTGTCCAAATGTTGCTGAGGCATATTATTATAGGCATAAAAAATGCCCACGTGTGTGGGAGAATTTTTTTGACAGTCTGTTTCTTGTTGAGATATTTATGAATTATTACACACAGCATTACAAGAGTGTATAATGCCAATCTTAAATAGGAAATTCACTTCATGTACCAAATTTGTGTCTGTACCTGTGTACTGATTCCTGATGCCTATCTGACCTAGTCCCTTCAGGGTTTTTTTGGAAAGGTTTTTTTTTGGAAATCATTTTGCATTGCCTGCTTCCTAGGGATGAGAGAGTGGCTAGTCCAAGGTAACCCAGTTGTTTTTATGGTCTAGGATTCAGAATTTTCAGGTTTATAGCCTGGTGCCTTAATCACATCACCAAACTGGCTATCATGTGCCACTACTCAAGACTATTATTGATTTGCAATTTTTGTTATTCTTTATATTTTTAAGTATAAACTTTCAGTTGTGAATATGCAAGACACATAATATTGAGGGAAAAATATCTTTATAAAGAAAAACTTTAAAGCTTGTCTTCCTCAAACCAAATGCAAGATACTAGCTAGCCTGATATCTACATACCTAATGCAGTATTTTGATTAAGATAATGTTTAAAGTTGAGTGCAAATACACTGATCTACTTCTACAGATTCAGTATCATTTGCATTTAACTGTCAGTCAGATGCATATTTTGTTAAGGCTTTCAGAAGTGAAAATTGAAAGGATTTTAGATTTCAAAATAAGAAAATATGTAGAACTGTTTTGTTTGTATCATATATTTAAAAATATATGTAAGGATAATGTAAGCAGAATTCCGCCCATAGCCATTATTCTCCTTAGGCTGATTTTAACTAGACTAGAAAAAAAGAACGCCTTTTTAAATAATTAGATACTCTATTGAAATAGTGAGAATGGTGAGAAAGCAGTCATGAAGGGTGGGCTAATGCTGAAACTGTTTAATAGACAGTTGTGTCTCTTGTATGAAATATACTTCTGAGTTATCAGTTTTTAATTGATAAATTTAAAATTATAGAGCATAAGTCAAGATTCTGACTTTTTATGTGTAGTTGGCTTTTTTTCTTTGAGTTTTGGCAATTCATGTCTTATTTGTAATATATTGCTTATGTTACTCTGCAAAGCATATTAAATACATAAATAAAATAATTGGAAACCAGGTTCAAAGCACACTTCTAATCAAGAAGGAAGCCAATAGTGCATGCCATGGGTTCCTAGTTTTGCCTGCACTAGACTACTGTGTTCCTGTTTAATATAGAACTTACTTGTATGTAAAGGTCTTTTGGTGACTATAAAGAAAGCTCCTTTTCTCTCATCTGAAAGTGATGCTAGGATATTATGAGTGTTAGGTTTTTGGGGAAAAAACTTGCAATATTTAAGTGATTTTATTTGACATAATTTATCTTTTTTGTTATTGAAGAAATAGTTGTGCTGTCCCTAATTGTGGAGAAAAACAGAGTAATGCACTTATTTCCTAGTCGCTTATAAATAGGGTCATAGTTCCATTTTTGATCCTGAGTTTTCTTGGAATTTAGCTGCCTATTTTCAAGTGCGCCTTCACATCTGCAAGTGTTGAAACAGCTTTTTTCTCTCTTTACGTAAATCTTAAGTGTCTTAGGAAATTGAATTCTGCTACAATGTCATGTGGTCTAATTTACACTTCACGATTCATTAAACTATAGTTTATTGGCTAAGGAATGGTTGTGGATTGCTTATTCTTATTAATTGTGATATACTAGTTTGTAGAGAATCAGAAACAGCTATTCCATAGCGAACTGTACTTTAAATAGCTCACAACATTTAAACCCGAAGAGTACATGCAGGTTTCTGATGTTCCAACAATCATGGTGCATTCTGAATATTAGTGAAATTGGCATAAACATATGAATATGCTAAATGGAATCTGTGCATCAGTTGGCCTTTGACTCACCCATTTGTAATCCACAAAACAGGTGTTAGTACTAAACGTAAAAAAAGTTTGTGTAAGAGCTGGAAAAACTTTTGATGGGAAAAACTATAAATGGTAGTATGATAGAAATGGTGACATTTTCCTAATGTATTTGAACTCTATAGTTAGAAAACAGTTATAGTGGGATGAACGGTGAACCAAAATGTTGTGCAAGAGTGTTCAGAGTTTATGCTTTTCAGAACATTCCATCAGGCAAAATGATACATTTGACAAAAATCTTTCTGTCCATCTCCTAGGCAGGTTGTATATTTAGTTATTTATTATTCTGCGCAATGTACAGTTCCCCAACTTTTGTTCTAAAAACAAACCCAGACAAAATAATTGTCTTTACCGTAGTAGAATACAATTAACTGCACTGAATTCTGGAGAATTTGAAAGTGGACATGCTTATTGTGGTAGTTTATGTTGATCATAAGGAAGCTATTTAACCAATTAACTAACATAATTTGTTTAATGTAGTAACAATATTTGCTTTTGTTTCTTTTTACAAAATTATTACTGTGCTAAAGATTTATAGTCAAATGAAAATTTTACTTTATAACTAAAGTGTCTTATCAGCACACAGATTTAACAACTAAAACATTTAAAGATATCACTACCACTTTAGCTACATTTCTGCTAATGGCTTGAGTCCTACTTGAAAAGAAGAGCTCATTCCACCAGTGGAAGAAACTCTAACCAGAAAAGACTTTGGTGCATGGAGATAGGAGAAATGTAACAAAAAATGCCATCTCTCTTTACCACTAGGAATGACCCATGTCTGACTTGGTTCAGTACAGTACCAAGTATTGTTACACTATAATATCTTGAGGAAAGTAACTTGAAATGAAGGCTGGAACTACTGCCTGGCAGAATAAAGCGTATCAGAATTTTGGATAGCTCAGTATAGGAAACAGTGGTAATCCTCAATATACCAGTTCTATTGTTTCACCAACTGTCTTAAGTTTAATTGTCATCTTAAACCGGAAGAAGCAGGTTTTTACCTTGATGTATGTTGCTTACTGCTGAATTTGGACTTAAAGACACACACACACACACATCCAACAACAATTTCTGAAATCTGAGGTTCCTATGTTGCTGGATAATCCCAGATACTATAGGAATTTCCAAACAGAGGGGATGGAAAGAGAGATGGGCTACATCCTTAGTCTGGGAAAGTTTGAATTCAAATTAAGATAAATTGAAACTGCTATGAGTATTGGAACTTTGCTGGGCTCCTATTTCCAGTGACCCCAAAGCCCCATGAATAAAATGTCTACTGGCAAAACATGAGGGTCCCAAATTAATGATCTTTAGGTATGAATTATTAATTCAACATTGCTTCCTTTCAGATCTTAATATATTGCCCTTTATCTAGGAAATAATGAGCATAGCTGGCCAAAGTAAATCTAATATTTACATTATAATCTGAAAGTGATGATGGTGACAGTTTTATACATTTAGTCCCATTGTTGCACATAAGTTTAATTTTCCCATTATACATTGTAAAACCCGCTATTGCTTCAAATACATGATTTTGCTGTCACTGGAGTAAAATAATTATATTCAAATTACTTATTTCAAGATTACTGTCCAATAAATGTTTTCCTACAAGATCCTTTTATTTCTCTTAATTAATTACATTTTAGGCTGTAGGTCTCAGACTTAGAATCTAATTACTGTAAACTATTGGAATTATTATGTAATGGTTCATGTTTTATATTAAGTCAACACTGTTTACATATTATATCTTGAGACTAAGATAGTATTTGTTTAGTGCAATTTTGACTAACATACTTATTGTGAATTGAAATAGATCTTTGTGCTAGACCTACAGAACCTCTCATTTAAAGAACTGGCTTGTGGGAGAAAGAACTACAGTGGTGTAAATTCTGCTTTTTTGCTAGAAATATTTGGGGAAGTAGGAGTGAATAAAAAAAGATTATTTGCAAAACTGTTGCGACTGTTTGAAGATACAACAGCATTGAAAAAAGTGACTTATGACATTTTTCACACTGATTACCATTGCAATATCATAAAAGATCATAAGTCCATAAGCTTAATTATGGTCATAAATCAAGAACTACCTGTAGTAAAGATAGTGTTCATAGTTATGGTTTTGGTTTCATATCTAGGCTACCTTGAAGGTTTAACATCAATCTTGTAGATCTCCTCTATTTTTAGAGACAGAAGATCCCTCCCTCCTTTTTTGGTTTTTAGTAATGGCCTCCAATCGTAAGGTACTCCACTATCTGTCAATCACATTGTTTAGCTGAGTGTTGTTACAACATCAGCAGCAAGTGGATATACAAATTACCAATTTACAGAATGCCATAATGCAGCTAACATAACAGCTGGAACCAAATTTACTCAGTGTGAACTGTTTATGGTTGACAGACCAGCAGAATTTCCCACAGATTGGACCAAGATAACTTTTGACTAAGTTTGCTAACATAAGAAGCAGCTAAATGAGCCATACTGATCATTGAAGGACAACAATGTACTGCTGAAAAACCAAAACTTCATCAAAAGTTTAAAAGATACATTGAAGATCTAGTGTGAGGACTCAAAGTGAATTAAGAAAGAATGATAGAGAAGAATGAGTTGATACATTTTAGATTTTAAATTACTTGCCAGAGATGTGGGATGCAATAACATGTGGGATGGAAAGATCTCTCTCTGAGAGATGGGCTTGCTGAAGACCTGAGAGATGAACTGATAGATGACCTCAAATAATTTGGAAGACTTGGTTCAATAATGTGCAATAATAGATGGCAAGCTTGAACAGTTGAGACAGGGAAGAAATAGTAAGGATTGGTTTATTCTGAAAATCCCTCCTTGAAGGAGTTGCAAGTCCTACAAAGCCTCAGTGAAAGCAAGCTTTTTGCAAAGTTGGTGTGCATTTGACCTGTCTCAATTAGACTACTTGGGGTATAGGATCTCAACTGAAAGCACAAAAATGGATCTTGCCAAGATACAACATATATTTACACATAGATTAGATGTGCAGTGTTTTCTGGCTTTGCTAACTCCTACCGGAAGTTCATTCCTAAGTTTGCTGACTATATAAAACCACTGTCTTAACATTTTAAAAGGGGCTTGGAAATTCTTCAAGAACAGAAGGCATTTCGAGTGTTAAAATAACTTTTTGCTTCACAGCTGCTCCTAAGGCACCCAGATCCTATCCACCCATTCATAATTCAGACTCTCACTTCAAATGCCGTAGTAAGAGCGCATATATTTCAAAAAGAGAGAAAAGTATGTGTGGGGGGGTCAGATCTACTGCTGGGTGCCTTTTCTCTGGGACGCTTCACTCAGCAGAAATGAACCATGGCTTTTTCAATTAGGAGTTGCCTGCAATGAAAACTGCTTTCCAGCAATGGAGGCACTTTCTGGAAGGAGCTCTCGACCCAATACATATTCATAGACTAAATTCATAAGAATTTAGAGGTTTTGCAAAATGGCTAATTCCATCACCTCTTGACAAATGAGTTGGGCAAAGTTTCCCCACCAAAAAACCATGCTGTAGCCAAGTAACTTCTGAGTCAATTGTAAGTCATACCTCCTTGAAAGTTTGGGAACAGAGACTTTTGATCTCTTATGACAGATTCAGGTATCGCAGCAACAGGATCTATATCAGGAGTGTTAAACTGGTGGCCCGTGGCCCGGATGCATCACGCGCAGGCCATGCCCACCCCAGCTCCGCAAAGGCAAAAAAACGATATGTCGTGATACATCATGTGATGCAATCGAGTTTGATACCTGTGATCTATACAAGCCCCAGCATGCTTTGGGTAACCCGGGGTGGTAATGGCGGCGGCAGCGCCTGCGCATTAAGGTCTCCGTGCGGACCGCACAGAGTGAATAATAAAGCTCTCCTCCTTGGTGGTAGCGGGCGGAGGAGGAGGGAGCGGAGGGCAGGAGCATGTCGAAGGGCTTGGATGGACAACTTCCATCAATTCCAACAAGACAATTTTTCACCTTTTACTGTAGAGGAAGGGCAGCTGTTACACAATGGTTATTTGTACACTCTCCTTCCTCTAAGAGAGCAAATACTACAACACTGCCACAACAACAGAAGAGGACAATGGGAAAGGGGTGTTTGAACTCCATCAAGTCTTTAGGGGCTCCTTGCGTCTAAGGGTAATGGCAGATGTTAAGGGTTGTGTTTCTTCTTGCCATGCCTGCTGTAGAGCAACGCCAGTTCCTAAAAAGCCATCTGGCATGCTGCAACTTTTAAAGAGTCTGTCATGATCCTGGGACAATGGATCACTACTAGATTTTATTACTAACATCCCAGTGCAAGTATTGACCAATGATTTGAACTGACATATTTCATTCCTTTCAATCTGCCCAGGAAATAGTTTAGCTTCTTTTGAACCATGGGTCCAATCACATCATTTTGAACAGAAGAAGCCAGTTTACGTCCAAATTTTGGAAGGACCGTTTCCACATTAAATATTAACATCCATTTGTCATATATGCATCATCCAGTGTTACATGGAGAAACTGAGAAAGTTACCCAATTGTTGCAGCAATATAAGATGCTATACTTCCTATCAACAAAACAACTAAAATTCTATCCCTTGCAGAATTTGCTTACAACAATGCATTTTTTGAGATGTATTTAAGACAACTTTCAGCTACCACCTCATTGCTGCCCTCTACCACTCATAAATGCACAGTTCCCAAACATCTTGGATTTCTGCATAAGAGGCAAGCGGCCCAATGCCTCTTAAAGGAGCAACTAAAAATAGCGTGACTGTCTACTAAAATGTAGCAGATGCACACAGATAAGAGGGGGCTAAAATTGCAAAGAGCATTTGGTATAACTTTCTACAGGTTTTTTTTTTACTACAACTGCAGGATCTCCAAAAGTTTATTGATCCCTTCCCAGAGGTTAAACAAATTAAACCCTTTCAATTTGCATTTGCCAGCACCAGTGAAAGTTCAGTAAAAGTTCATTTAGTATTGGTCTTTGCTGATGAGAGAGGCACTGCCCTCTCTATACTATGTATGTACTTTGCATGCATAGTAGCTCCCCTCTCATGACACAATTGGGATCAGAATTTCAATTGCTACTCAAGACAATGGTTAATTGAGTTGCATCCTATTTTATGACCTTTATTTTGCCATCGTGAAGTGAATCATTGCAATTGGGAAGTGAATCGTGCAGTCATTAGGTGAATCCAGCTACTGACACTGACTTTGCTTATCAGAAACTGCCTGAGAAGTTCACAAATAGCAAACACCTGATTCTTGCCAAGTGCCTGAATTTGAATCATATGACCATGGGGATGCTGCAATGGTCGTAAGTGTGAGGACCAATTGTAAGTTACTTTTTTCAGTGTCATGGTAACTTAGAATGTTCATTAAATAAATGGTTATAAGTTGAAGACTACCTGTAATGTCTTTCTCCTTGCAATCATGCCACACGGACCATTATTATACAGGCTTCCCCTGATGATTGTCTCATGAATGCTGACATTTGTTAATGCAAGGGAGGCTTTTACTTCCTAGATGTTACACTGGGATTCTTGAAACCCCCAGCAGTATTACATGCCAAGCTGTTTGTGTGATTTTGGTTGGTCAACTGTTCTGAAAAGAGTACCAATGGTGTTGAATTATCTCCATTTGTACATGATCTAACTTAGGAGTCAGCAACCCTAAACATTCAAAGAGCCACAAAGGTCCTAAATGGAAGCCCCCCATTCAATTTTGGAGCCGACCAGAAGTCCAGTCCCCCCATCATAGAGACTCCTAGCATGGCATCCTTTTTCCTCTGCTGACCGGACGTCTGGTTCCCCCACCATAGAGTCTCTTCCTAGCACTGCATCCTTTTTCCTCTACCTGTCCTAACTGAAAGCCCTATTAATTGTGGCGCCAACTGGTGACAGGGAACCGCAGCAGAGGGATGGAAGAGCCACATGCGGCTCCAGAGCAGCAGGTTCCTGACCCCTGATCTAACTGATGGTAGAATCCCAACTCTTTGGAAATAGTTTTGTAATCTTGGCACTGCTACCCTTCCAACCCCGTTGGCTCCAGCCTCCTGCCTTCTCCCTGAGTGTGCCGAGCAAGGTCTCAATGGGCGATGAGCTCCACCACGCTGCCATGATCAGGGCTTGTATCCTGAGGCTGTGCCCTCACCCAATTCCTTTATCCTGGGCCAGTGGCAGGAAGAAATGACAGTAAAGGTTAGCTGAGGAGGCAGTGGTAGGTAGTGGAGAGATATATTTTGATCATGTAACGGGGTGTATGTGCTACAATGGCCATAACTTTGAGGGCTGATCAACTTCAAACATTTGCTGAATGAATGGTAATTAAGTGAGAACTATCTGTAGCTTCCTTTTGACTTCCTTTAAAAAGAAGCTCCTGTTAAAATAGTAATTTGCTTTTTTGGTAGTCACTTCAGCAAAAAGAGTAAGGGAACTCACAGCTCCATGCATCAGTGAAAGCCTTTCTGGCTTTAATTTATATACAGTACTATTAAGGCTTTGCCCTTTTTTTCTCTCTTAAGATGATTTAAAGTCATATAAGCCAGAAAAAGAAGAAATAATATTACATAGTCTTTTGAGGAAATCCCCACCAATCTAAGAAGAGTGAAATAAATGAAATTGCATCAAAATGTTTATTTACCTGGAATATAAATATAAAAGGATAGAGAGCCTTTTTATCACGTATTAAGTTTGGCAGTGCTGGGAAGCAAGTCCTCTATTAGGTTGATAAAATATTATGTTCTCCTAGGGTATTTTGTCAGTGGTGTACAGGTACCTTATAGTTAACTCAGTTAGAAAAGCAGTTCCCACAGTGTTTGCCAGCAAGGGTTTTTTTTTCTTAGAAGAAATCTGCTGAGCATTAACTTGCCATGAAATGTCTCTCTTCATTAAACACTGTGAAACTGATAGGTTCATCTTTGTGAATGCAGAACTAAAAAAAATTATGTGCTGTCTGCAAAAATTACTTCTCTGTCAATAAGGCAAGTGCAATTTAGTTTATCTTACATATAAAATAGTTCTGTGTTCATATATATATGCCTGCCTTACATTGCAGAGGGAAGTAATGTTTCTATTTAGACTGAGGGCATGTAATGAATTAAGTTGAAGGCTTTTGTTTACTCTCTGCTTGTTCTTCATGATAGCAGTTCACCAGAATTATCTGTCAGTAACTGCTGCTTTGAGTTCTTGTAAATGTGTGTAATGACATCAATGATTAAGCGATCATGTATTCCGCTAGCCTTGTTTTTTATTGCTTTCAATTTTTCAAAACATCAGATTCTTTTCCAGTAATTCTTGCTTCTGCATTTTGGGTCCAAAGTGGTTAAGCTTTAGTTTCATTACTAGCCACTTCAAGCAGTCTGGTTTTACTTCATTTAATATTCAGTGATTTCTTCTTTTTGTCCAAAGTAGTCTCAAAAACTCTCTTCAGTACCACTGGTCTAAGGCATTGATTTTTCTCCATTCACTCTTTCTGATAGTTTCAGGCCGTTACAAACATGTGGCAACTGAGAAGACCTTGATTCTGACTTGGATGTTAGTGTTAGCATTAAACAGTGTTGGATTTTGTGTTTCAGAACTACCCAAAGAGGTTGTGTCAGTGAGAGTGAAGACAATGTATTTTTTTTAATTGCAATTCAAATGTGCAAGTAAATGTTATTTACTTAACTATCTAGCTTTAGAATAACATTAAGATGCATAACTAAATGGAATTCTGTGAGAACAACATGCAGTTCATACAGATAAAATATATATTTGTTTTATTTTTCTTTATTTTTCTCATTTCTGAACAGCCCATCTCCCTTATTTTAGCATATGTTCTATTGTACATTTAATATGTTCATTTATAGTTTTCGGATAGAGCTGCATTACCGCCTGCTCTTTTTTATTACAGCTGTTTTTCTAGTAATTAGCAGACCAGGGACTCAAAACATTTTTTTCTGTTCCCAGTTGTAATATTACTAATATTGCTACTACTGTATTAAGGAGGGGGAAAGTATAAACTATCAGCCACTGATGTGGGGTTTTCCCAAAACAATTTGCACTAAAACATTTTTATTAAATCCAATTAATGTGGTAAATTTCCAGGAGATTTTCTAGCATAAACTGAATGTTTTTTCTGTCATAAATTACCATATTTTCTTCAGGCTGCTTCTTTTATTGTTCTGGTTTTGTTGTTGTACATATTTGAATCATCCTTTCAAAGATATTTCTTTATCAGAAGCAATACATTGAAGCTCTGTTATTGGTAGCAGTTTTTAATGTACTACCTTCACTGGAAAAAACTGGGATACATCCATGTATGTATCTGTCTTGAAAATAAACTTCTTTTATAATTTTTATGTGTTAAAATGTTTTACCAGATGAGTTCCAAATTTTGAACACACTATATAAATTAACCTATTTGAGGTACTCTGGTTCAAAATGTGTTGCCCTATGAGGTACTGTTTCTCCCAGCTAAAGGTTACCAGAATGACAGTTTTAGTTTTAGTAGTATACTAGACCAGGGGTCAGCAACCTTTCAGACCTCAGGGACCACTAAATTCATAATTTTAAATCCCGCGGGCCATCAATGTGAATTTTTAAAAAAGTTAAATAGTACTTAGTGCAATATAAAAAATGCAAATAATTTTCCTGCGGACAACCAAAATTTTCTCGCAGACCACCAGTGGTCCATGGACCACCGGTTGGTGACCACTGTGTAGAAAATCCATGCCCTGTTGGGTCATTGTTACAGAGATGTTTCTTTATCTGATTCCTCAGTGTCTTTAATAATGGCATCGCATTGGCATCCTTCAGTCTCAAAAAACTATGGTATCGTGCTCTGGAAAGAGGTCAAAGCTGGAGTGTTCTCTCCAGAGCACGAGCCCTGGGTAGATTAATACGGAGGACTGTTACCCAAGCAGCAGATCCCCCCTCTCCACATCGCTGAAATAGTCCAATGGAACGGCAGAGCCGATATAATTAATTCCAGCTGCGTCGCAGGAGTTACCAGAACGGGGTTGTACACAGTCACGAACTGCTTCCGGGACTCCGGCTCCGGATTCTGCCTCGAGATTGACTCCTAAAGCCTTTTCCAGTAGTGGATATAGCCACAAGGCAGTGGAGGTTTGTAATCAGAGTTTCCCCTTCTCCTAGAAGATGGTTCTGCTGCTTTATCTGCTGTTGGGACGTAAAACTCTCTTCCGCCTTCAAAACCATTGACCATCTTTTCCTGTAATCCTGGAAAGGGCTCTTACGAGGTGCTACCAGATGGGTCAGCTGGACCAAGGTTTTTAAGGAGATGTTACTCCTCCATCACTCACCCTTTGTCCTGGCTTGTGACAGGCAGAGCCTGGCTTCCCAAATGTTGGGCCCCGGATGGCGGGTTTCAATAATGACAGAGCTTCTAATTTACGGGTTGGGATACATTCAGAGATGTATCTGCCTTGAAAAGTTGGGATACATTTAGATGTATCTGCCTTGAAAATAACCTATATTCAACAGTCAAACATCAGCACAGGAAATATTTTATTTCATTTTGTATTATGGGTAGTCCTTGACATGACCACAGTTAAGCCCAACATTTAGCGAGGCAGTTGTTAAACGAGTTGTGCCTCATTTTGCGACCTTTTTTTGCCACAGTTGTTAATTGAATCACTGCAGATGTTAAATAAATAATGCAATCAATTCAATTTCCCCATTGACCGCTGGCTGGGAAGGTTATAAGTAATGATCACATGACTCCAGGACAGTGCAACTGTCCTAAATACATGCCAGTTGCCAAGTGCCTGAATTTTGATCACATGATCATGGGGATACTGCAATGGTTGTTAGAGTGAAAAATAGTCATAAATCACTTTTTTCAGTGCTGCTGTAACTTTGAGCGGTCAGTAAATGAATGGTTCTAAGTCGAAGGCTAGCTTTTCTATGTGATAAACTGGTCTGTGATAATATTTATGTTATAAAATGTTTTATAAGATTTGCCAAATTTCAATTGCACAAGAGTCAAGACTTCCAGATTTGGGATGCATTGTATGGGTTAACACATTTGATATTATCATAGTTCAAAATGTTTTGCTCCAGGGTTCATCATTTCACCCATTTAGTAGTATATAAATTTATATGCCTCCCAATGACTTTGAACAGCTTTAGAATTTTATGTGTCCTCCTGCTGCTTTGGCAGTGACATTTCAGATTTTGAAGCATTTTTATTTTTATTACTCGTCCTATCCTTTGAAAGTAATTGCCACTTAAAAATTGCTGCTCCTGAAGGCGGAACCATATTTTGCATGAATGGACAGAAACTTGCTTTACAAAGAAGAACACTAACTTTAAATAAACTTTTATTTCAAGTCATAAACATATGGTTTCAGTATTGTATCTGTGAGTTGTTCCTCATTATTGTTTTGAAGCTCTGAATTATGTCCTGGTACTGAAAATATGTATTGAAAATATTTATTCCGAGATCTTTATTTCTATTTTTTAATTGGATTTGCTTGTAAGACTCTTCCTTGAAAGGTACATAGATACCTGAAAGGTCGGATAAAAATTGTTCTAGAAATTAAATTAAATTAAAATACAAAGGTTTTTTTTCATTACCATATTTTTACATCTTTTTCTTCTCTCCTAAATTGATAAAATTATTCCATACATCTTATACTTGGTTGCTTGTAAATACATAGTTACTGGGCACATTCTAATGAGTAACTGAAGCATATCCATTTTTTAAAACTTTAAATGTTAAAATGATAATTTTAAATAATCAAATACAAGATTAGGTTATTAGATACATAAATGAAGACAGGCCATCTGCCTTTTTTATTCACCCCAGGACAAGAAATACATCGTTTCAATCATGTGTTTATGGGGCAAATATTCTGAGGTGCTTGAAAGAAAAATGTTAACACTTCTGTTACTGAAGTAGCAGTGAGCTGTGTATTACTGAGTTTCTATTAAATACCAACTCTTCCCTTCAGTTAGTTATTACTAGATATTTCAGTTTCCTGAATTTTTTCTCTCTTGATATCTGAACCAACAAAGTAGGGAGGAGATAAAAATTCAGAACTATGGCCAAATGAGGGACACCACAGGAAGTGTATTTGTCAGGATCCTGACTTGTCTTTGCTTTTGTTTTTTGAAGAGCAACCACTGAAAGCTGTGAGTGAAGCGGTGGTAGAGGTAAGAGAAGGCTGCTTAAAACATCAATTTTCAAATGTCTTTTTGCTGTGGGAGATACAGGTATTCCATTGCAAAACTGTTACATGCCCCTGTCATATAATTTTTAATACCAATCTTGTAGTGTTATATTATGATCAAAGCAAATTCTTCTATTTTTCTGGAGATAGCTAATGTCCAGTATACCATTTGATATTACTTGAAATAATCGTAGGAGTATTTTTCTCTCTTTTGTTCCTGTGCCAATAAAAAAGTAAATGCAGGTGAAATGTTAACAGAAATGTTTCAATATTAACTTGAAATTAGGACCGGATGATTATAATGTCAGATTACTTTAAAAATGAATATCAGTTGATAATGTTATATTTTAAGAATTTATTTTAAAACAATAACAGCTTCCTGGCTAAGCAGATGAATAATGCCTACTTTTATTTATGTATATATTTATTTATTAAATGGAATTCTGTCCCAGAATTGCAAAAGGGTCAGACATTCAGTAAGGGAGGGGCATGGTTTTTTTTGATGGTGGGTGAGGTGGAATTTGCTTCTCAGAAGAGTCATTAATAGCACACCTGTTTAGTGATTGTTAAAGAATCAAGACCTCAGTTAAGCTGAATGTTTATTATAAATAGTTTACTGCTGTTTAAGTCACTGTTGTGAAATTCATTGAGTACTGGATAAAATCAAATCCCAGTAGTTTAAATCAATGGTTTTCAACCTGTGCTCTGCGGACTCCTGGGGAGGCCGCGATGTCATCACAAGGGGTTTGCGAAGGGTTGAAGAAATGTTATGATTTAAATCTTGAGTTAAGTCTTGGAAGTCCATGGCCATAGTTCAGGCCACAAAAAGTAGGTTGAAGAAAAGGTTGAGAACCACTGGTCTAAATACATAATAATGTGAATTTTGGGCAAACTGTAGTGATCATTTTCAGCTGTTTTCAGCTATGATTAATGAGATAGTTGCAGACCAATTAGAAACTTATGAGTATGAGCACAAAAGCATTCTTCACATGTCCATGAACAGAGAGAGAGATACTGTACTATCTTCAAATCTGAAATTAATATTTATCTATTGTGAATCATAGCTACTAAACCATTAATAGTCTTCCACAATTTTGTCTTATGATCTTTAAAGCAATTCTGTCTTGTACAAAATTCAATAGCTGATGGAGAGTGATGCAGTGCTTCCTTTATTGGGATATAAAACTTCTATTCTATTTCACTGTGTACACCAGATTCTAGTATAAGAAAGAGAAAAAAATTGCATATATAATTATATTTAACTGCATAATCACTTTTCTTTTAAAGCATCCCTCAGTGTTGTAACCTTTTGTAATATAAGTGCCCTTTGATTATTTTGATATTCATTTTTGTATCTTTTTGAAGTCTACAATATCAATATCAAGTAGTAGTATACAAAACTGACTGCAGTAGTTCAAATGTGGTTTTACCAAACATTTTTGTAAGATGTTATATTAATAGTTCTAATTTTTACATCAACTTCTTATTGTATCTGTATTTATTCAAGCTATCTACCAGTAGTAGATTGAAAAGATTCTTTTCAACTTCTAAAATTAGATGTATGTAAATATATCACCTTACTTGCCACCCTAATCCTGAAATGTTACATACTAAATATTATAATAATTGTTCTTATGATGATATGTCAAGGAAACATTGATGAAGTATATTTCTTAAATTGGTAAATAAAGATATGTATTGAAATGCATTTGAAATAAAGCTTTAGATGTATATATTTTAAAAAAAGAAACCGGAAGTTCATTTTCTGTTGTGCGCATGCCCTCTGGGAAGCTCCTCTCCCTGCTTGTGGCCCCAACGAGCGGGTGTGTGTGTGCGAAATGCTCCCTTTTGGGGACTCATGCATACGCGCACGTATGCAGTCCTTTTTCAGCACTTTGCTCTTGATGTGATTTTGGTTGGTTGACCAATCCTGGAGAGGGTAATAATGGTGTTGAATTGCCTCCATTTATATACATCTGCTTGACAGTGGATTGATGTGGTTCAAAATCTTTGGAAATAGTTGTGTAATCTTGTCCAGCCTGACAAGCATCAACAATTGTCTTTCATATAAATTTTATTAAAAGTTTTAAAGAGAACGTAAAAACCAACACAAATATAGAAAAAAGAGAACTAAGAAAGAGAAGAAAAGACAGCGGTGCAGAAAGAAATGATAAAAAGAAATAAAAGAAGCTTCTCATTTCCTTTGCAGTAAATGGATGTATGATTACGAAGTTAGCTCTTATTCTATTATTACAAAAAAGCCTCACTTTTTTCTATTACACATTTTTTTGTAAACATCAAGACTACAATTCATAAATGCATTTTTTTCTATTTCATGGAAAAAAACGTATAAGGGATTTCCACTCAGCGATAAATGCAAATATTTCTCTAATTAAGAAGTTAATTTAGCCATCTCTGCAAGTTCCATAATTTTTACCAACCATTCCTCCCTTGTGAGTAGTGTTAAACTTTTCCATTTTGAGTGTATGATGTGGTGCAGTTGTCATATTTAAAAACAACATTTCATGACTTCTACTTTTAATCTGTGAGTCCCCAAAGAAAAACTTCAATTGTACTTTAGTTTTTCAAATTTTCTGAATTAATATATGTGTAGTCCATTTTTAGGACAACTATCTTTCAAGGATCCTCCGAAACCTCCCATTGTACAAACTACCACAATCTTCCACAAAGCAGTATTGTAAAGATCAGACTTTGGTAGTAAATACTCAGACTTTTGTTCTTTAAATAAGGCAGGACCTTCCACATAATAATCTCATTGATTGAAGCCCCTGACTCTAATTTCCTCTTCAAATGAACTGATAAGCTTTGAATTTACATACTTTTGCACACACAGAGATACGTAACTTTGGATCATTTTCCTGCAACCAATAAATGAACAAGTATAGTGTTTTTGACTCATGTTTAATTGCGTTCTCTTTATTTAGTTATTCTAGAAGGGAGTATTTATATTATTTCAACTTTTGTCTTACCTATTCATTCCTGGGTTTTGGTTTCCACAAAATTACAGTGTGAAGCTTTAAATGGTTGAGATAGCTGTTTAAAAAGTTTGCTGTAATTTGCCTTTCCTTTGGGAATAAAATAATTGTATTGTATAATTATAATCAGTGCTAGGATTGGGATTAAGGTTGACCTTTTAATACAAAAGGGAGGTGGAAGAATTAGCATCTCAACTTAGTTGAGAATGCCAATTTGCTTTTGGTGTCTGGCTCACAAAATACAGATGTTTAGTTAGGTGGAACAGAATGGGAGAATAGGAGAATATTTTTTATGAAATTGTATTTCAGAAAAAGTAAGAGGAAGAAGCTTAATACAGATTCATTCTTTTCGAGCTGAAAGGTTCAACCAATGGCAAATGGGGATCTTCCTTGTTCTACCTTAGATATTTAAATCATATACCCTTGTATAGTTAAAATTTGAATGATAGCAACACTTTGAGATTTCAGAAAGATTGTTTTGAACCCTACACTGATGAATCATCTACAAATTAGGATTTTTGAAAATTGAAAGCACAATTAACAGTTGCTATTTGACATTGAAAATTCTATCTCAAACATTATGTATGACATGGCTATATCCATTGTGGCCCGTGTCTTCTCACCTTCTCAAACATTAAAATGTAATTTTGATTTCCCAAAGGTGCTTTTTCAAAAGGAAACTGGATTTTTTGTTTGTTTTTACTTTCCCATTCAAGAAGCTTCTTCAGAACTGGATGAGAGGTGAAAAGTCCAGTTGTCTTTTGATAAAGCACATTTGGGACAACCATGACTTAGATGATTGAGAATTTCCATAAACAGTTTTTATTTCATTTTTAAAAATGTGTCTCTGCCTGAGAATTATACCATCTCAAAATTAAATGTTTAAATAATTTATATATTGTTTACTCCTAAATGGTCCTGGAAAATATCCCTGTTCCACTAACTCTCTGTGTAAGGTTGGGAACACCCCCTGCTTGAAACCTGGATGCCACCAGAAGGGAATATCAGCCTCCACTAATAGCAATGTGCCTTTTAGGAGGGAGGGAGGGAGGAAGGAAGGAAAGAAAAAAAAATCTGGGAGGCACTGAGACTCCAGATGCTTCCATTATCTATCAGTCCATGTTCATTGTAGATATTTTATATGCTATCATGTGAATGGTGTGATTTATTGGGGAAAGCATAAGATAGTATGTTACATTTTTATTTTTGGAGAGCCAGCTTGGTATTCTGGTTAGTCTATAAACTGTGGAACTGTGAGTTTTGTCTTGGCTTGGGTACAAAGTCAACTGGATGACCTTGAGCCAGTTATTCTTTTTCAGCCCTAAGTAGAAGGCAATGGCAAATCACTTCTGCAGATTTTGCAAGAAAACTGTACTGATACTCATTCAGGCAATCATAAGAGTCTAAGCTCTCAAAGGCACTAATGTTTTTATATTTTACCTTTTGTTCAAAATCTTAAAACAGCTTACACAGGAATCTGCATTTATCTTCACAAAAGTGAGCTTTTGCAGTACTGGGCTGAGGATGGCTGATCTAAAAACCACATAGTGAATTTCCCTTACTTAAAGGTGGATTTGAGTCTGGATCTCGCTAGTTCTAATTCAGCGCTGTACCTATTATACTATAGTGACTTTCCACTATTACTGGTGGAATACTGGTGTTAAAGCTGGATGAAATGTATTGATGAGGTGGAATTTGGCCAATATGTTGATTCTGCAGATTAACAGTAGTAAGCCAGGCTTCAGAAGGGTAGGCTAATATTGGCATTTCCACTTAACCATGACAGGAATCTCAAACATAGAGTAAATTAGATTGTTGTGGTTGTTTGCACATTAAAAACTTAGAATCATGTTTTCTAATGAAAGAGCTGTTAAGGGTAGATTTTTCAGCCTTCTAATTTTTATTTTTATTTTATAAGACTAAGATTGGTTCAGAAGCAATTAACATTTGGAATTTTAGCTTCCTAGTCTTGGATTTTAGTCAGCATTTATGTTTTGTGGAGAATAGAGATGGCCTTTGGTTACTGTTATAAAAATGCACGTTAATGATCCTCTTGTTAAGGTTGTATTTCACTATTGTCATATTCCCGAATAATGTTCACCTTGTAAAGGAATACTTTTAATTACTATATATTCTTTGAAGTTGGTCACATAACCAAGGGAATTTGCGTCTTTTTCTCATTATTACCATATTCTACAAAATACAAAATATTTTGGGCCTCGCTGAAAGCAAATATCTCAAGCTGTCCTTGAGGAGCTATCTAGGCTTTTTCCTACCTTGTTGGAGGTATATGTGTTTTCAGCAGTCTTCATGTGTCAGAAGACTTATTCTTTTTCCCCCTAACCTACATATTTCCTTGTTAGATAAAGCAAATTGCTAGAAAGTTTTTGATAACAGTTAAGCACAAGTTGTCCTGTAGATTATTAGGACCTTTAGAAGGCTTGAGTTCAAGTTTTTCTCTCTGAGACTGATTAAAAAAGCAGTTATTGACCTGAAATTGTTATTTTTACTGTTTATGATTAATTTAGCAAGATGGGACAATTAAAAGGATAACATTTCTTCTTCTATTAGAGGCTACATTTTATGTAACCATGATGCTTTTAAAAACTGCTTAAATTGATTCTGAGCAAATGTAGTATAAATATTTTATACCGTGCTTACATGATCAAGTTACAGTTTAAGAAGAAAAAGTTGTGTAAAATGTCAGAAAAGCAGAATGCCAGAGTTTAAATTCACTGCAGTTTCAGAACGATTGCTGATTAGGTTCTAACAGGCATTTTTACCAACTTCATTTATTCTCAAAGTTGGGTTTGCTGTTTATTTTGCTTGATATGAAAATAAACCAGACTGTATGTTTTAGAAAGGAAATAATGGCTTTTTTAAAGACCTCTCACTCGCTAGTAAGGAGTGCCAATACATTTTTTGGGGTGGGGGTGGGGACAAACTATTTTTTGCTTCTTGAAGTCTGTGACTGAGACCAGAATAACAGAGATTCCAATGCGTGAAACATCCGAAGGCCTACTGAATTCCAAGGGTGCATTGTGTCAAGAAATTATTTGTATTTTATTTCTAAGATTAATTTTTGCAGAAATTACAAAATAAACAAAAATGGTTTAGCTAGATGCCAAGGACAGTAGGGCTCTTTAAGTAGTGAAAAGGATTTTCTCAACCAAGTAGGGGAAGCTCCACCTGTCAACATTTTCTCTTTACAACTGCATAAAATCCAAGAGGGCGGATTGGAGATTTCTGCTTATTTAGCTTGTAAATAATCAGAGTAAATTAAACTCAGAGGACATATGTTGTAGCTAACAAAGGAAAATAAATCATTTAACTTCTTAGAAGATGAAGTATTTTGCTTCTTGCTGACTCCTTCCACTTTGGCAGTTAAATAGAACAGAATTATGTGTGCTGCACAAAAAAGAAACTGATGAAATATTCTGGAGAGACTTAAAAAGATGTATATGTATGTAAAAAGCCTTAGATGTATATTGAGAAATGTAATGTAGACTCTCCCCATTTATAAATAAGTTTCAGTTTTACATACACATAGACTTGTAACAAATTATAATGACACTTCTACAGTTACTTGAATTAAAAATAAGTGAATATACTGTATTCAAAACGTTGAGACAAAACAAGCAGAAGTTGCATTTCCAAATCAAAGAGAGGACCACAGTCTTGATTTACATCTTATGGTATATTGCATTAAGCCATAATGAAGTTTGTTTTGTTTGGTTAAGACTAAAGGATAAATCCAGCCACTGGTATGCTTATTCCTGTCCCAAAGTATATTCTGAGGCCTTTATGCAGTTAGGAAATGCTGTTATTTTGTGGTCCTGAAAACACTTTTCCCTCTTCAGTTGCAAAAAAAATTGATGGCTCCCTGTATTCTGAGGTAAAAAGTATACAAGAATTGTAGTAGAAGCTTTGCAATTACCCCATCCCAGTTCCAGGCAAAAAGTAATAATCCCGATTCTACGCTCATTCAGAATGCGGTCCTGCTTTCTTTATATAATTATCTTACTGCAGCTTTGCCTCAGAAAAGTTAATTAACTGTGGTCCCCAGATAGCAAGACGTTATGCATTCCTTCTTTATTCTCTAAGTTTATTTGCAATTCAGGCCACTACGGCTAGCTTAACAAACCATGGTCTAGTGGCAATATGAAAACCCAGACATTAAGCACCAAAGTTATAAGAGATATAAATGAAATAATTAATAAAGCCATGTATCTTCAGAAATAACAAACTGAAATATTTATCTAATAAAATAATGGAATAAATAATGAACAAAGTTTGTGACCAGATATGAGCACCAGCAAGGAAAACATTATGTTCTGAGAACTTTTTTTCCTTTACTTCTGCCATGAATCTCCTGAAACAAAGCATTTTTAAGGGAACAGGAGAAATCTGTGGTAGAAGATTCTTAATTCCCAAACTCGGCTGATCTCACATAGACAGAGACAAAGTAAAGAACCTGGGAGACAACTAAATATGCCATTTTTATGATTCATACATTTTACTCTTTCAGGCCCAAGTTATTGGAACATTTTGCAGTCCTTTAAGTCTACTAGAATATAGAAACATGGAACACTTTTGCAAATACTGTATACATCTTGTTTAGATTTCTCATGTATAAAGCAGTTAGCTTGATATATAGTTTTGACATAATTTCCCTTTTTCCTGTTCCCTTTTGGTAAAGCTATGTCATTTGATCATATGAAATGGCATACTAGCTTTGTGATTTATAATTTGATTATGTTTAATCATATTAAGAGTCTAAAGGAAGTTGTCTTATTTGGTTGGGGATTGGGATGTACCAATTTATTTACTGTAGGATGAATTGCTCATCCATGAACATATCTTGTATTGTTCAAGCTGCAATGTTCTAGTTATGTCCACATTTACACATACATTACTTCTTGCTTTAAATTTAGACCTGGATCATGATGATGATTTCTAAGCTTAATTTGCATTGTTGAGCTTTATTGACTGGCTGTTCCTATGTAAAGTTTGTTAGTCCTTTGGGAATAGGTTGCTGATGTAAGAATTCTTTTGCATTTGCAATAAAGGTAGTATAAATTATTACATGATGTAAATACTGCAATATGTTTGCTTCTTTTGCTACTTTAGTTCAAACAATATTTTAGATGCTTTTAAAAAAAAACATGTAATTAGTAGTGCTAAAAACCATTGCAAATAAAGATGTTCTAATTCTGGTGGTTAATAGTGAATGTGGAATATTAGACTGCAGCCAAATGTTCCAAAACAAAGGTGTCCTCTTGTGTTGAGCAGACAAAACTGTTTATAGAATTCTGTACATTTGAAAAACTCATGATATTTGACAATATAGATAGTCCTTGAGTTGCAACAACAGTTGGGACTGGGATTGCCATAGTTGCAGTGGGAGTGATGCAGTCGTAAAGCACAATATCATGTGACTGCATCCTTAATGACAGCAATCCTGGCACTCCCAGTTGCTGTGATAACCCCAGATTGTACAGGTTGTTAAGCGGGAAAAAGCAGTGGGAGGGTGCAAGTGCCATGGGAAAGGTGGAGGTGCTGCAGGCAGGCACTAGAGACTATGGGCAGGTCAGCAGAAACTGGCAGAGGGCTGGCAGAGGCCTCAGGTGGCTAAGCAGAGGCTGCTGGGAGTGAACTCAGGTGCATCAGTGAAGGACTCAGGAGGGCAAGGTGGTGCTGCAGCACACTTACACTATGGTGTGTGGATGGATGGGAGTGCTATGAAGTACCAGATTTCTGGGAACTTGCACTCTGCAACAGGCTCCTCGGGAGAAAAAGCAGTGGGAGCAACTTTCTAGAGCAACTTGCAACCTTCCTTGCTGGCTTCCTCATTGATTTTGCTTGTTGGAAGCCAGGGAAGATTGCAAATGGCAATCATGATGTGCCTCGTTGCAGTGTAATTGTGAACCAGGCATCCGAGTGTGCAATCACATGACTGCGATGGCTGGAATTTCAAGGAATAGCCATAAATCCGCTTTTTCAGTACTGCTGGAACTTTGACCTGTCACTAACTGAATAGACTAAGTCGAGGACTATCTGTAATCTTTTAGTGCTTGCAATTAATTATAGTCATTTAAAAACTATGGAGTAATAAGTACTTGAGAATCCAAAATTATTGAATCGAAATAGTGCAGATGGACTCAGGCTTTGAAATTCTTTGGTTTACATTATGTTAGTAAATATTAAAGCAATGCCTCTTCAATTGTTTTACACTTTGTTTTTTAAATAACATACCCAGTTTTCTAGGAAAATTCAAATAGAAAGATGTATTCCGGTACTATAAATGCACTTCCTTGCTCACATCAAAACAAAATTGTATAGAATTGGGACTAAATTCTGCTAAACGTGTAGGATTCCCAGTGAGGGCATAAAACAGATGGATCATCAGGCTGAGGGCCATCTATCTTATTTGGACCAGTTCTTACTTCTCTAGTTTCCTCACTGCCTTCCAGCAAAACTAAATAATATAAGTGAAAAGGCTTGGAAAGCAACAGAGGTTAACAGTATCAAATAACATATGCTACAAAATTTTCCTTTGTAGCATTAACGTGTAATTAAAAATAATAATAATCTACCTTTCCATATAATATATAATAAATCAAAACACTTTCTTCTTTTCTTCTGAATCTCATTTCATGTTCTTGAGATAGGGTAGGGTAGGCAGTTTGCCAGGCTGCTCCATTCTCCTGTGCGCTGCTTGGAGAATCCAAGCGGGGGTTAACTTCTGACTATCTGTCCAGAGACTGAGTTTGAAAAGCTTTGGCCACGCCTCCTTGGCTCAACTGCTTCCAGTTTCTCAACTCAGTCTGAGCCCAAAGAGACATGACTAAATTTTCTCTTGGACAACTGTGCAGAATCACAGAAAGTCTTCACATTTGGATTCTTCAACAGCGCTTTTGAGAAGCTCAGGGGACAGGTGATTTGGAGGACGTTTAGCTGCCTTGCGGCTTGGTATCAAAGTAAATTTTCCAGTACCAGACCTGCCATCTTTTTTTCTGCTCCTGCAAAATATACTCACTCTCCTGAGGAGAGTGAAAACTTCAACTGATAGAAATACTTGATGCCTTTCCTTACTCTTCTCATATAGTACAAGTTCCCCACTTCTTTAGACTGTAGACTTATTAGTAAGGAATTAATGCAAAACGTTTCTACAAACTATCTGCCCTTTCTTTATCTCTTGATTCTTTTGCTCTGATACCCATCTGACAGCACATAGCTGCCATAAGGATGACAATCTAATTTAACTCAACTGAAACAAGATTCAAGAATGAAGAAATTAAACTGAATGTTCAACTCACTGGCTTGCTTGTGGAAAGTAATAGACAAATGGAGATACACCAAGTATGGGTGTTGGGGAAGAAGTCTTGATTGATGAATAATGAATGAATACCGTAATTTATTAACATCTTACCAGCTTTTTTGTGAATATATTTGAAAGCAAACTTAAAACAAGCCGGGAAAATGATTTGGTATGAATCTGTTGTGGGGCTCAGTTGAACTGTTGAGATAGAACTCAGACCAGTCTCTTTCTCTCTACAGATACCTGAAGGAATTCCGCACAGAGCAGTGTCCCCTGTTTGTGCAGCACAAATGTAGTCAGCACAGGCCCTACACATGCTTCCACTGGCACTTTGTTAACCAGCGTCGTCGCCGATCAATCCGCCGTCGGGATGGCACCTTTAACTATAGCCCTGACATTTACTGCACCAAATACGATGAGACCACAGGGATCTGCCCTGAAGGAGATGAGTAAGTTACAAGGTTGCATTTTACTTGATCTGACAGAACGTCCAGTCTGTATTAACAGAGGTAAATTCATCGATTCAGCTTTTAAAATCTTGCAGAAGAGCTTATCAAGAATGTGGGGAAACTGCAGTGGAAACTTGAAGAAAATATTTATTATGATTGTACTACTTTTATATATATTCCTCCGAAAGTAAAGGCTGTGTTTCAAAGTTTTGTGCTTTGGAATAATTCTAGAGAAATTTGTGAGATTTGTCAAAAAATAATTGCTTAGAGGGTTGAATCCTTACATATATCCTTAATTTACAAATGGAATTATTTTCAGAAGGGAAAAATGCTGGATTTTTCAAACCTGATGACTGTTTCTCTAAAAAGATTTTGTTTTGGGTTTTGTTTTTTTTTGGCTGGAAACAATGTTTGAGATTTTACGTTTCTATGAGCTCTTTCCTTTTCTCCCTCCTACGTAGGTGTCCATTCCTGCATAGAACTACCGGTGATACCGAACGGAGATACCATTTGCGCTACTACAAAACTGGAATTTGCATCCATGAGACTGATTCAAAAGGAAATTGCACCAAGAATGGCCTTCATTGTGCTTTTGCTCATGGACCACATGACCTACGTTCTCCAGTTTATGATATTAGGTTGGTAGGGAATAAATTCTGTGATATTTACTTGCTGAATCTAAATGGAAATCCTGGAATGTAAAATGGAGGTAAGAGCAACTGCAGGAAAGGGGAATGGAGTAGGGAGGACAGAGGAACCCTCTCTCTCTCTAGATTTTTTCCCCTTCCCAACAAGTCTTTACACCTGTTGAAAGAGACAGACTGTCACCAGTTTTTCTTGGATACTCAAGAGGAGAAAAACTAAGCAGTAGAGGTTATTAGTAGGAATAGCAACTTCATGGAATATGTTCCTACCTGAGCCTAAAAAAGAAAAACAACTTTGATTGCTTGGCCTATTTTGTCTTATCTTACCAGCCAAACTAAAAATGGCCGTGGAGCTATAGAGCCCTAAGGCATGAATAGGAAATTGAACTGTGTTTTCCATTGGAAAACATCACTTTTTCCTCAGAACAACAGGCTGGCACTGAGATGGAGTCTCCACGGTAAGAATATATACTCAACAAACAGCACACCATTTTGGTGCTAGGTGGAGTCAGATGTGTGAATGAAGCCAAATTACCATCAAACATCTGTGAATACAGTTAGAGGTGCTTGGAGGAGAAATGTCTAACCCATTTTCATTCTCTTCATCCAACTGCTTCTTCCGTGATGCAGCCAACAGACATCTGGGGTCTGAGAGGGAAGAGATGCCCAAGGGGAGAGAATGAAATCAGGGGAAACAGTTAAGAGCTATAAGCTCTGTAAATCACTCTTTTCCATTGCAATTTTGGTGATGATGGTTTTGTCCCTAGGCTGACTTTTACTTCAGCTTTTAGTAGGGATCTGAATATTATTAGAAATATTTTTTTTCCAAAAAGACAATAGACACATATGTTTTCCTTTGAATATCTGTACCTGCATAATTACTCATTTGTCTATGTTCCCTAAGGGAGCTTCAGGCCATGGAAGCTTTGCAGAATGGTCAGACTACATCAGAAAGTGGCATAGAAGGTCAGTCTGCAGTTGCTGCTAGCCATGCTATGATAGAGAAAATACTCAGTGAAGAGCCAAGATGGCAAGGTAAGTTCCTTGGGGTTTTACACAGTACCGAATCCAATTATTATTGAATTAGTCTTTCCTCTAAAAAGCATCTTTGTATAAGAGTAAGTATGTTTAGGATTTTAATTGATTAATTATACTTATCTTCACAGACACAACTTATGTTTTGGGAAACTACAAAACAGAACAGTGTAAGAAGCCCCCACGCCTCTGTCGCCAAGGTTATGCCTGCCCTTATTATCATAATAGCAAAGATAGAAGAAGGAGTCCTAGAAAACACAAATACAGGTACTTCAAAGCCTGGTTATAAAAGGCCAAAAATTTACATTTTCTTCATTTGGATAGTAACTTTACTTTAATCTCAGTGTAATAAATACATCAATCATGGTGGGAAGATTGCATTTCACATTAAGTAGTTAATTCATGGATCAGGATTACATCTGTGTAGGATGCTGCCATAAGTAAGGATTAGGGTGCATGTGCTTTAAGGCTGCTGCACTCTAATATGATGTCAAGATAAAAAAGAAAATAATCCTTGTGCAAAACAAGTTTGCATGTGAGCAGGTGGCTTTCTTTGTTATGAGGGGATTCCCAAGTTGTAATTCTCAGCGTATTGCCCCATTGTAGTTAAATTCTAAGAATTAATCGGAATACTTACTGAGATGCAATTGTTCTGTTACGATGTTCAGAGTATTGTTTCCTTATGAAAACTGGAATGAACATCAAACTTAATGGCCTCAGAGTGAAGACTTTGAGATAGCACCTTTCTGAGACGTGTATTTCAAGAAAAAACGTTATATCTCTTAATCATATGCCTATTAGCAGTTATTTATCTCCTTTGCTCATGTTCCTGCTGCCATGAGATTTCCTTTTCTAAACATTAAGTACCATTTTGGGGAATATTTCAGGGCTCAGCTATAACCCAACTACATATTTATAATCTACTCATTCTTGGACAATTTGAATTAAATAGAAGTGATTTGTATTAGCGTTGTTTGATTAAATGCGGTTTGTCATTTTTTGAGGAAGACTAGCAAACAGCAAAGGTACTCAATGCCAGAAATTAAGCTATATAAATATTGTAGATACAGTTTCTGTTTGGCTCAAAAATTATATGACTTTCTAATTTGCTCTTTTTCTGCCTATTGCTAAAGATCCTCCCCATGCCCTAGCGTGAAACATGGAGATGAGTGGGGAGATCCTAGTAAGTGTGACAATGGAGATGCATGCCAGTACTGTCACACCCGTACAGAGCAACAGTTTCATCCAGAGGTAAAGACTCTTCCTTGTTGGTCATTTACATAGATAAATGCACACATTGCACCATTTACTGGAGATGATAAACTCTACATTACTCATGCTAATTACTGTTTTGATTGTCTCAGAGGATGATTTACACCAGAAACTAGTTGAAGGAATACATTGGTTTGTCTTCTTTTCAGGTCTCTGCTATGCATGCGTAGGGAGACACACATGCGTGCATGGGGGAGGGGGAGCGTGGGGGGGGTACAGCATTCCCCCCACACACACACACACAGCCCGTTTTTGGTCCCAGGAAGCTGCAGGGAGGCCTGCTAGGCCCAAAAAGGGGTGCAGGGGTCATGCATATGCATGGGGGGAGTGCAGGGGGGGTTGCATGTGCAGGGGGACATGGTGCACGTTGCATTATGGGTGTGTGCACGCACATGCCTTCAGCACGCAACGACAAAAAGGTTAGCCATCACTGTTCTAGGATGTGGACCTATAGTGTCCCATAGGGCTTAGCTTGTCCTCCTGTGCTGTTTAAAGCTACATGAAACTTCAGAAGGAACTCATTCAGAGCTGTGGAGCAGAAATATGTTGATGACAACCTGCTCAATTGCTCCCTGCCTTCTAATTCCAAGATGCAAGTCTTTGATGTTTGCTCATTGTGATAATAGCCTGGATGGCAGAGAACAAGCTGAAGTGCTCTTAATAAGGAAACTCTTTGGTTAAGGAGAAAGCTAGACTCTGAGACTGAGGTGAAGCCTGTTCTGTAGCCTCATGAAGATATCGAGGCTTTACAGTCAGAGAAAAGCTTTCTCGTGTGTGCTTCCCAGGCTGTGGAATGAGCCCCCTAAAATGAGCTGGGTTTTGATTTTAATTCTGTTATGTTTTACATATGCATGTTTTATTGTTTGTTTGGAAATATAACGTATAGATTCAATAATATATAAAATACGAGTTCAGTGCATCCTGTTTACAAGTCCTTCTGTTGTTTAGAGATTGCGAAATTGCTTAGAAACTCACTAAAAAGATTTAAGATTGGGCTCCCTGGCAAGGGTGCTTCTGAAATATACTACACAGTTCCAAGTGAAGGAGGACAAAGCAGATTGAAGCAAAGTTTGCTTGATGGAAAATCAGCTTTCCAAAGGCCACAAAATCCCAGCAATTTAAAACGAACTTTAGGATGTGAAAGGTCTCATAAGGAGTCAAAAATCAATCAGCTCAACTGTCCCGGAAAGAAGGTGGCATGTGATTATAGTGACGTGTAGGAACTGTGCCAAAGCCATATGTGGAAGTGCCAGGAAGGTGTGGTTAGCAATTGCTGGGGCAGTGCATCTAGATTGATTTCCATGTAATTGAAAAGTTTTATTCTGAATTACTTCTCTTGCTGAAAATGCTTTGACTAAACTGAAATAGGGTTCCTGGGTAGCTCCATTTGATGGGACAATCTTTGAATAAATTGCAAAGATAATTGACACTACAGTTCTATATGCATGTTTAAGGATAAGCCCTTAGAGGTTCTGTGTAAATAAGCATACATTATGCTGTAATTCTGCCCATATGTTATGTATATGTGTGCATCACTGGAAATCGTTCTTTAAAGACCTAAGGTACAATTCTATAAATATTTAGTCCAGGCATAGGTTGAGGCTCAGGATTATATGCAGCCCTCGGTCAACCGAAGTCCTCCAAATTTTATTTTTAGAGTGATTTTTTTTTTTTTGCCTTCAGGTTAGTCTTTGTTTCTTGGAGACAAAATATTTGTTTCTTGGAGCAATTTTAGTCTTTGTTTCTTGGAGCAATTTTCCTAGCAAGATGTTTAGAAGTGGTTTGCCATTGCCAGCTTCTTAGAGTCGAGGGAGAATGACTGGTCCATGATCACTCAATTATTTTCTTACCTAAGGGAGGACTAGAACTCATAGTCACTCAGTTTCTAGCCTGGTACCTCAGGCCATTACACCACTACTGGCTCTCTTTTTTGGAATGAGAGGCAGGAAAAATTATTGGAGTCATATCTTATCCATATCTAGCTGGTTGAGTTAATTAAATTATACGAAACTAAAATTATATTTTTTAGATCTGCCTATTTTGTTCTTTGGAATGCTGCCCATCCCGGCAGGTTGCTCAAAGACCCAGCATAGCCTCCATCTCCACAGATTTATGCAGTCTGTGTATAAAGCGCAACCGAAACATCAAACTATCTACCGTATATACTTGAGTATAAGCTGAATTTTTCAGCCCACTTTTTGGGCTGAAAAATCCACTTCGGCTTATACTCCAGTGAACAAAAAAAATGTGGCTCTTTAAACATTTTAATGCGGCTCTTCTGTGTGCCGGGCGCCCGCTTCCCTCCCTCCTCTCGGGCTTCGGAGGGAAGCTTCTGCATAACCCCGGCGAGTGACAAGTCTCCCAGGCTGTAATTTGCCAAGCTGTACGCGCGCGCCTGTTTTCCACGGCGTGGAGCAGCGGCGAGATTCTGGGCGGCGAGCGATGATTCCCGGGGCCATCAGTGGGGGGGACAGGGTCCCCCCTCGCGTTCCTCATCTTCCTGGATGGCCCCTGGAATCATCGCTCGCCGCGCAGAATCTCGCCGCTGCTCCACGCCGTGGAAAACAGGCGCGTGCGCACAGCTCGGCAAATTAAAGCCTGGGAGACTTGTTGTCACTCGCCTTTGCAGAAGCTTCCCTCCGAAGCGTTCCGAGGGAGGGCTGTAAACTTCCCTCCGAAGTCTTGGGATGTTCTGAGGAGCCCCCCAAGGCAAAACGCCGCTGCCAGGTAGTTAAAAGTACGTCTCTGATTCGTCTCTGTCAGTCTCTCTCTGATTCCCTCTCTCTCTCCCTCTCTCTGTTCCTCTGTCTGTCTGTCTCACTCACACACACACACACTTTTAGCAATTTTATTGTTATCTACCTGTATTTTTATTTTTGAAATTTACCGTGAGCTGCTGCATTTCCCAGCCTCGGCTTATACTCGAGTCAATAACTTTTTCCAGTTTTTTGGGGTAAAATTAGGGGTCTCGGCTTATACTCGAGTCGGCTTATACTCAAGTATATACGTATATTGTATTTCTGAATACATTTCTCTCTTTTTAAATCCATTGTAAGCAGCTGAGTTTGAGCAGCTTCATCTTGTCCCAACTTCCTTTTCGTTTTTGTTTTTTCCAGATCTACAAATCAACAAAATGTAATGATATGCAGCAGTCTGGCAGCTGTCCCAGGGGACCCTTCTGTGCCTTCGCACATGTAGAACGTAGGTGGTCTTCTCTTGATGTAGCAATAGTCTGTCTACTGAGTGTTGTCCTGAGTGTTGTTTAGAGTACAACATTGCTTGCCGTATTAAACAAGGCAAGTACAATTCTAAGCAACCAAACTTCCTCCCTCCCCCGTAATTAGTCATACAAGGGGGAGGGGGGAACCTAAAAATAATATATAACAAATTTTATTTCAAACCGCATATACGTTTTTCTAGAAAGCAGTCTTCAGTCATCAGATGGTTGATAGCTCTGCGCTTGGTTCTCAAAGCAGAAGTGACACCCAGTGGCTATTTAAGGATACTGTGAATGATACTGCGTGCTACTTATTTTGAAGTTGTAATTTGCTATTGGTATGATTTAATTCTGGGGAATAAAAAGGAACAAGTTTTTTACTGCATTGTTTGTCATGCTTTTCCTTCAATTATGAAACGAGGGCATAGTGAAGAAAAAAAAATGCAAACAATTTCAAAGCTTTTGACATTGACTGCTTCCCAACAATGAACATATCTACACTGGCTTTTAGAAATGCCTAGATCATCCAGATGATTCAGTCGTCTGTTTATATGGCCTATTTTCCCTTTTTAGCAAGGATAATCACTTGAGACAGAAAAAGGTGGAACAGAAGCACGAGTTGCCATCCTAGACCAGAGTGGGTTTTTTTTAAACTACTAAACGTGCTTCATTTTTTGTACGCCCCAAATTCCAGAATTTCAAAATATTGTGCATCCATTATTTTTCAGATTAGGCCTCTTCCTGTCAACCTTTTGCATTGAGAGGAGGATAAAGGTTGTTGGCCTTTTCAAACAAGCAGTGGGATAATATACGCAAAGCCAAGGTCTCATGAAAGAACTCATAGATAGGGCATGTGTTTTGAGGGTTAGCTATTTTTGAGCTCGAAAATAAATAAGCAGTCTACTAACCGGTAAACAATTCTGTGATCATTTTATGTCCATCTTGAACGTTATTTTTCAGTCCAAAATAAAAGCATTTTTAATTTTTGAAAACACGCATAATTTTGGGGTGTTACGTTTTTATGTCAGTATGAACCTGCTTTTTATATTAAAGTTACCATTAGGTCTTTTCAGGCCATATGAAAGGAATTTCCACCAGACCTTTCCAGTCTGATTCAGTTAACAATTTTATATTTTATTGTTAGTTGTCTTGAAGGCCCTTTAGGGAGAAAGGTGGAATGTACATTGAGTAAATAATTATAAGTGTAATAAACAAGGGCAGCATAAAGCCTAATTGAAACAGCTACTATGAATATGTAACTGCAATTCTTTAAGACTATTGGTATAGAACAGGGGTGTCCAAACTTGGGAACTTTAAGACTTGTGGACTTCAACTCCCAGAATTCCCCAGCCAGCCATGGCTGGCTGGGGAATTCTGGGAGTTGAAGTCCACAAGTCTTAAAGTTCCCAAGTTTGGACACCCCTGGTATAGAAAAAAAGGAAGACATTACATTCTCTCCCTTAGTCTTGTGATGCCTTTTTGTTTTTTCTATAGTGGTTTGTAGATTGCTGCAGGTGGAAGAGTAGCTCGTTAGGACCAAGGCTGGGCATTGCCTGTTTGCCCTCTGCTCTTACAGAATTGTTGTGAACCCATTTTTGTAACTGTATTAATCACATGGTTTGTTTTGTTCTGTTTCCTATAGAATCTCCACTTAGTGAAGATTTACAGCCAACATCGGCTGCCTCTAGCCCAACGCAAGCTGGTCCTGTAATGTACATGCCCTCAGCAGCAGGCGATTCTGTTCCTGTCAGCCCTTCTAGTCCACAAGCCCCAGACCTTAGCAATGTATGTAAAATTGATACAAAATTCCTCACTGAGCATGTGATTACCGCAGTTCTCTCTAAATATGAGCTTATTTCTGGAAGAACACTGCTGACACTTTTTGCTCCGTACAAAAGCTTGAGTTTTTGTTTGTGAATAAGGGCAGTTGCTCCTACTGTCAAGACCTGGAAGCCATCTTTTACATTTGGGCCTTTAAGCCCAATGTAAAAGATGGCTTCCAGGTCTGACACCTACATCTTGGGTATCCAACCTTTTGGCTTGCCTGGGCCATGTTGAGGTGAACAGGAATTATTCTTGGGCTGCAGCTAAAACGTGTAATATAGTGAAGGTATATAAATAACACATAATGATGTTAAAAGTTTATGATCTTGCGGGGCCACATTATTAGCTGTTTAGGGCTGCGTGTGGCTCGTGGCCCATAGGTTGCCTACACCTCTCTTGGATAAAAATTTAGGATTATGGGTTCAGAGCTGGCTCAGCATTTTTGTAGCATTTAAATTGCACAAATTATATTAGTTAGTTCTAGTTATTTCTCAACAGAATCTTGCCCACTTTTCAATTGAATGGATCCAACCAATTTTTAGAAGTGGAATTGCTACTACCTAGCATAAGTTTTCACTTTGGGGGATTTTGAAGAGTAGATTATAATGCTGCATGAGATCTTACACATATCCCAGTCTGAATTTGTTTCGTACTGTGACATATACTATATATGTAATATAGCTGACAGAAAGAATAAAGCTTATTTTAATTAAAAATATGCCCAAGTGAGTAAACCTGCGTGTCCCCTAGAAATCTGTAGCCAATGTCACGTATGATGTGTTTCATTTATCTTTGCACTCTAGGTATGGAATAAACCAGGAACTCTACCAACTAGCCCTACTTCTGCTACAGTAAGTATTTTCTCTAGGGGAAGAGGCATTATTTTGAACTGGATAACATATTCCCTCCATTATTGTGATAAGCATCTCCAAATTGCCTGTTTTCTGAAGCAGAAGCAGGACATATTTCATGGTTATATTTGTTCCACTGTGAGAATTCCAAACCATTATAAATAGGAAAGCATCAATTTACAGTAAGAAAACATACTTGATTTTGCATTAGAAATTTATATGATCGATTGAGATTGCGGCAGTTCATGCAGTATCTGGATCTCTGAGAGTTGCAGAAAGCTGTTAAAGAATATGAGCTACAGAGAACAATCAAAGTTGCAGTGAACACATTCTCATCTTTAAAAATAAGGCTTTGATGAAAAAAAAATGCTCGAGATTTCTAAGACCTGAGGCAAAATATAATTGTTTGGACTTTTATTAAATTGTAACTTTCTATATCTCAGTAAAGGGACGTGGTGGCTCAGTGGCTAAGATGCTGAGATGGTCGATCAGAAAGGGGAACCTTTACCTTTATCTTTATATCTCAATAACCTGATTGAATTTAACAACTTACCGTATTTTTTGGAGTATAAGATGCACCTTTTTCCCTCAAAAAGGAGGCTGAAAGTCTGGATGTATCTTATACACTGAATACAGCATTTTTTTGCCTCACGAAACCTCGCCCCCTTCACCAAAATGGCTGTGCATAGCCTGCAGAAAGCTTTCAGAGAGCTCCTGGGGCCTGAGGAGGGCATAAATGAGTGAAAAATGGGCCATTTTTTGCTCAATTTTGCCCCCCCCCCCCCCGCAGCCCCCAGGAGTACTCTATAAGTCTCCTAAAGGCTATGCATGCAGTTTTTGGGGCGAAAAACAGGCCGTTTTGCTCGTTTTGCCCTCCCCAGGAGCACTCTGCACGCCCCCTAAAGGTTATTATACCTTTTTTGGGGGTAAAAATGGGCCCGTTTTCGCAAAAAACGGGCTGTTTTGGGGACATTTGCAGAGTGCAAAAACTTTTTTTAAATTTGCCTCTTCAAAACCTTGATGCGTCTTACCATCTTACACTCTGGTGCATCTTATACTCTGAAAAATACGGCAGCTTTTAGAAATTGACTATCAGCTATGATACAGAGGTAGAGAGTGTTATAATCTAATACACAAATTATCATCTTCTTTTCTTCCTGCTTCTGTTAGATCCTCTGTAGAAATAGCAGTCTTGGAAGCCCATCTAATTTATGTGGGTCCCCTCCTGGTGCAATTGGAAAACCCCATAGTTTGGAAAGCATAGGTTTCCCCACAGATTCAGTAACTACTGCAAGTAGCTATAAGAAGGCACCTGGATTTGAACGGGAAGACCTGGTTGGAGCAGAGTATCTAAAGAATTTCAAATGCCAAGTAGGTATAAAATACTAGAAAAGGATATTGGATGTATCCAAGCATGCATGCATGCATGTATGATATGTTGATATCATTACTGATAACATATTAGTTATGGAACCAATTGTTGATACTTCATGTTGGATGTGTAGTATCTATGGGTGCCTTAATATCTGCAGATAAATCCCTTAGGGTCTGGCTGTCTATCCTAATTTTATAAAACTACATTAATATTAGTTTTTGTTCTATTGCAAGTTGCAAAATGAAGAAATGCCTTGCAGTATCCTTTTTACTTCCTTGGAATAACTCTTGTATTCCATAAGCAGAAAGCCCTTATATGCCACATGAGCCTAGTAGCATCACAGTTAGAAAATGACTGTGATGAGTGAATTGAAAGGCATACATTTCTTTGAAGTACACCCAGTCATTCAGAAAAAAAGGAAAAAATGGTGTGGCAAATACCTCCCTGTTGCTATAAGAGTACTAACGTATGTAAATTGGTTTTAGGGCTGACAATGCAGTCAAGTAATGCATACATAATCGTTGCAAACTTCCTGTCATCGATCTCTGTATAGCAGTGGGCCCCAACCTTTTGAGCACCAGGGACTGGTTCCATGGAGATAAATTTTTCTGCGGACTAGAATGGGCTTGGTTTCGTGTGCTACCAGCATCCCGTGAATGGGGCTTTCTTGTTTGCGCAGACTGGTTTCTGGCATGCCGCAGTCCGGTGCCAGTCCATGGACCTGGGGGTTGGGGACCCCAATATTGTGGGAATCCAAGAGGTGCAGGTCATGAGAACATACGTAAAAGCAAGCAAGTATGAAGAGGCTTTTGAGGAAGAGATAATGGCGTTGCTGGAAAGTTTTTATATTTTAGAGAAAAACAAAAAGAATTAGAAGTCGGAAAGTATATTCAGAATAAAGCTATTTGCTCTGTTTATACATCAGTTAGACTTGGAAGCTTCAGAAATGGTTCATAAAATAGACCAAAGTAAAAGTTATGCAAATATAAATTCATCTTTTAGCTAAGCAAATGAGAATTTATTCAGAATAGTTCTTGCTTACTGGCTGCCTCATTTAATGACCATCTGAAGTTGCAATTGTGAAAAAAAAAAGAATTCTTATTTTCCTTCAACAATTATGTGCATAAGTCAAGCCGATTTCATTGATAATACAGTACTATTATTCTGTATTATGAAGTAAATCCTACTGTTTCTAAAGTAATTTGCATCTTTAGGCATAGCATTCCCAAATTTTCCTTCCCCTTTACAGAACTTTTTTTTAATATATACAAACAACATTGTCTTCCATTTGTTACCACCCTATATTTCACTATCATTTTATCCCATCTCTTCTAGTTTTTTAAAAAAAAAGATATTAAAGAAAAGAGAAAGTATTGGTGCAATATCTTTCATTTGCTAGTTTCAGGAAGCCTGCTGGCTCTTTCCTTTGTAGAACCTAATGTTACAGAAAGCAACGAAATAAGAGAGAAAGTGCTGTAAACAACTGAAGAAGTTGACAATTTCAGTAGCATGTAATGTTTTTTTCCCCCTTCTAATTTACTGCAGCAGGCAAAAATCAAATCCCATTCCATGGAACATAGAACCCAAGAACAACCTCTGTTACAACCCAAGCAGGTAGGTTACTCCCGGGGAGGCTGCTTAATTTCTAGAGGCCCATATAGTCCCCTGTGTAGATTTCAGTTGGTGGTATATGTGAAAAGCTAATTGGAGTTGAAAGGGTATTGACACTTTCCTAAGTGTTTGAGAATCAGTCTGGTTTCTTTCAGATAATACAAAAATTATATGAAGCTGGTTTGAATAGAAAATCACCAACTCAGAATTTTTGAATACTGCTTTGGCTAGATATATTACTGGAGGAAGGTTCACTGCAATTCACAAATCTCCTTTAGGCCTCTTTTGAATTTTGAATGGCAAGATTATGCACAGTCATCATGAATTATATAACTTGATGATGTGATGCAGCTGGCAATATACGTTTACTGTTAACAGTCAGTGGAAACAACTTGCTTCTAAAAGTTGTGGGTGCTCCGACACTGGAGGCTTTTAACGAAAAATTGGACAACCATTTGAAATGTTATATGGTTTCCTGCTTGAGCAGGAGGTTGGACTAGAAGACCTCCAAGGTCCCTTCCAACTCTGTTATTCTGTTCTAAAAGAGTCCCAAACAGTCTTCCTTTATTGTGTTGTGTTGTACTTTGTTGTATTAAATGCTAAGAACCAATCAGCTGCCCTAAATGTACCTTAAAGGGTGTAAGATATAAATGTTAGGAAGAAATACTTATTTTATGACAAGTATATCATCTCTCTGAATATTCTGTTGCATCATAGGAATACATGAGTGTATTTTCAATACATCAATACATGAATGTATTTTCCTCTTTCAGGATATATTAGGGATTCTTCCAGTTGGCAGTCCATTGACATCTAGCATCTCCTCTAGCATTACTTCTAGTTTGGCAGCAACACCACCAAGCCCAGCAGGCACCAGCAGTGTACCAGGCATGAATGCCAATGCCCTTCCTTTCTACCCAACTAGTGACACTGTGGAGTCCGTGATAGGTAATACTGCCTATGCACATTGATGGTGCAGGGAATCCAGAAGAAGAATATCCATTATGGGTGGGAAGCCTTTGGTTGTTTTATGTAGAGGACTTACAGTAGAAACTATGCTTTATTGCTTTGTGACTTGGCTGATGACTTGCATTTAATATGAACTCCTTTCATATTTCATAAATTAAATTATAGAACAGCCTTAAATAACAGCTCCCATAGCTGAATTCTGGAAAAAAAGATGGCAAAAACCACAAGCAGTCCTTTATCTTTTTAAAGGCTAATAAATTTATTGTGGAATAAGTTTTTATACAACAATAAACTTATTGGATTGTGACACGGCTCTGCTGTTTTTGCTAGAGCAGACATGACAGGATGGTCAGTGGAAGATCATGATTGCTCCTAAATCTCTGTGTATACTGTATGTGTGTGTAGATCTTGTTTGATGTTCTTCATCATATCCTATATTTCCTAAACTCATAACTCACCAGATTGGCTCAGTGTGCCATTGTGTGGGCCAATCCACTAAAGATTCAGTCCTGTGACATGTATAATCTGTTGCTGAGCAGCTCTTTTTATAAATATTAAAAAGATGAAACCTCTCCATTTATGACAGCAATAACAAAACATTTCAAGTGCAGAATTATTAAAAGATTTTATTTACATTTCTGTTTAAGGGTTCGTATGTTACCATATTTAAATTTCTAAGACTTTCCAAGAAGAGTAAGAGTGCAGATTGTACAAGGATTACCATTTCTCTTTTTTTAATGTATTATTGCTATTTTTATGGCTGATTGCACAGTCAGCCATATTTTTAAAATGGATTTGACGCTTTTGTCCACTGAGTCCTTCCCGAGAACCTGGGAGAGACAAATATTGTTTAATGATATTAAAGGTATTGTTTGCAGGATGTATTCTGTTCCAAGTAAAAGCTGCCTTTTTTAATTGACCATTATTATTATTGATATTTAGCATTGGTTGATACGTGTCTCTTATTCTCCAGGTAACCTATTATCATTTTTATTAACTGTTGATGTTCTATTACAGGCCTGGAATGATACAAATAAAAGAGACAACTCTTGCCACTAAATTAAAACACTTACGAAGGATCTGGTGGGGGGATATGTTTCTTAATTCTAGACAGGGACTTTCCTACACTTTCTAATAGGAAATTGCTGAGGAAATCTGAGATCCTTTGATGTGCTTTCTAAATGTTCAAGAAGTAATCTTCCAGGCAGTACTTCAAAACTGAATACAAACTATGCAGGGGGGTGAGGGAGGGGAAACATCCATTTTCAGTATCTAAAATTGTTTATTATTTATATTATAGTCTTTATCTTTCTGAAACAACAAAAATGTCACGCATATAGCACAACCCATGCTATGCTTTACAAGGCAACATTTGACAAGGCATTAAATACATTGGCTAGGAATACCCCCAGGGATGATCCTGTGCAGGTTTGCTCCATCTCATCCCCAACTGGCAGTGTCCGTGCTACATGGCTGGCTCATTATTGGGCCACTGCTGGCTATAGCCTGTTTCATAGGATATGCTAATACATTTCCCCTCCCTCCCCCTCCCACCTGCACACAACCACTTATATTACTGCCATACGCACTTCCCTTCTTTCCACTACCATACTTGCACCTCATTCCTATTGCCATCTCCTCTATCATTAATTGCAATCCAAGTTGCTCTCCACGGTGGAATTCCTAAATATAGGATTAGTGAATTCCAATCACTATGCATCATGGACACCTAGTTTGCCAGGTGAACTGGGACGGGCACCTGTTATGAAAGCCAACCCTGGATGTACTTCTACCCAAGGTCAAGCTGTACAGCAGGTGTGCAGGGAGATCTGTTTTGCATGGCTGTTATTTCCAGTGTCAATCTACGGGATCAGCCTGATACTGAAGAGACTTAGGATTCAGATCAGGCAACAAAAAATCAATATTGAAAGCTGAATCATTTGAACGACTAATGGCAGCCTTGCATTGTAGATTCTCCAGTCCAGAGCAGTGACATCTCTTTGTGAACTCTTTGGACTTCCCTTTTCCTTGAAGTTGTTGGTCCTTTTTGTAATATATAATTGGTGCCTCTGTCTGGCAGAGTCTGCCTTGGATGACCTGGACCTGAACGAATTCGGAGTGGCTGCCCTGGAGAAGACATTTGACAGCAGCTCGGTGCCCCACACGAGTGGCATCATGATAGGTACATGAAAGCAACAGAGCTTTCTTTGATCTTCTGCCAAGCAGGGTTTGCCCCATCGGCTGGCTGAAGCAGCCTAGCAAGCTCTCAGAACCAGCCCTTACATGACATTGGTTGACGGCCAATGCGGGACCTTAGAGCCAAAGGACCCTCATTGGTCGGCAAATCGGAAATATCTTTCACTGGTTTCTGATGTCCCAATGACGTTTACGAAGTAGGCATGGCTTATTTTGCTTTACAATATCTTAACAGTGGCACACTAAACATGTTCACAAAATTCTGACACAAGACGATCATGGGAGAGGGGGGGGAAATCGGTTTAAATAGTAGGAAACAAATTGGATTGGTATCACTGTTCTGCTGTCACAGGATCATGGCAAGGCATGTCGCCACACATTGACAAACTACCGCTTGTGTATTTCATCCCGTGTATGTGGTCATTTCAAACCAGTGTCTTTTTTTTTTTTTTGCCCCATGTCTGGTTTTCAAGTGAATATAGTCTATGCAACCTTGCTATATTCTAAGTGTACAAATCCCATTAGCAATTGACAAAACATTTCTTTGTGAACTGAAACTTTGTGCAAATTGGTAAGTGCCTCCTGGCTCACTGCTGCCACTGCCCTTTTTTAAAGGCACATCCATTAGTTTAAAACACCTTGGTATCAGATTTTTTATTTATTTATTTATTGCAAAAGAGTTTGCAACTGTCTTTCATCAACACATAGTTTTATTTCAGCATATCCTGTCCTTTAGTTGTTTCTTCAAATTTGAGTAGTTGTGCAAATTAGAATTAGCCTACCATGTGCCCAGTATATGTTCAGGTCTGCTTTCTCCAAAATTGGTTCTACTTTGAGAAGATAGTGTTCAACCTAAAACCATTTGACAGCGATGTTATGCCCATATTGGTTTGGGCTAAGATCAGTTTGGAAATAAATATGGAGAATATGGCCCAGTGTCGCTTTTCCTTTAGGGTTAGGCCTTGTTCCCATAAGCAGCATCCTCTTTGGTCTCATATATATATATATATGAGTGAGAAATTGGTTTTTCAGATTTATCAGAAAACTTTGTTGCCTTGCAAGTCATCTCAGTATAGTCAGAAGAACAGGTTGTTTGATCTACAGTTGCAACTTTTAGGATAAAAAAGGAGGATGGGAAGTTCTGCGCCACGTAGGAGTCCCTTTAATTTTGAAGCTTTCACAGGTAGTGCTGTGTGTCCTCAAGTATTATTAAAACTGAGAAAAAAAATATTCTTGTAACACTAACAACTTTCATGGGCTAGTGAGTTTGATTTCTTTTTGACTGTGCCACGTAACTGGGACTCCTCTAACCAAATGGGAAGGTGATTTACCCTGATCCCTTTCCTGTAGATGAAGCATAAATAATTGCTGGGCTATCACTTTACTGATCTTTTCTGCTAGAACATCTTATGAGTGTGTTTCTGCGTGTAGAAATTAAGCTCCCTTTTTTCCTTTGGCCCAGTGCCTGAATACAGAAATCTGTCCCATTTGCTGTCTCTTAACAAACTTTTATCCTCACGATGGATTGGGAGGTTCAGCTTGCAAGAATATCTTTGGCACATAAAAAGTGAAGATGCCATTTAATTTGAATGACTGTTCTTGAAAAATGTACTTCTTAATCTATATGATTTGACGAGCACATATTTTCCCGTTCTGAAAAAAAACATAAATCATAATTATATTCTAATTATGATATATAATCATGACAATCATTACTAGATACTATAGTTGTCATAAAAATGTAGTCTCTTGAACTAACAAATTATGTGGATAGTAGAAAAATTAATTTAATTTAAACATGTATATAAATAGTGTCATTATGGAGCTATTAGAATTGAAAATCAGCTGTCTAAATATCTCTTAGATTGTAAGCTGTCCTTTGTTTACTGGAGAACTTCTGTTTCTTAACTCTAACCCTAACCCTGACTCCTAGTGTTTTGCAGCTAACATTCAATAGTTTACTTTTTAACCTTCCTTGGCCCTTAGGGACAATTCTTATAAGACCAGCTCTGAAGGTGTAGAAAGATAGAGATTAGAGGAATATTCTGGATTCACCCATCCTTTTACTGGTGCAGAGAGTGAAGCAAACACCTGCTGTTCAAATTCCTGTGCTGTGCTTCCACTCATAGTTCATGGCTTCTACATTCCCATACTTTCTGTGTGTTCTTTGTCCAGGTGGGAGTTTGCTGCAAAGTTCTGCTCCTGTAAATATCCCTGGGTCCCTTGGAAGTTCTGCCTCCTTTCACTCTGCCTCTCCTTCTCCACCGGTCAGCTTATCATCGCATTTCCTCCATCAGTCTCAGGGACACTTAAGCCAATCAGAAAATACTTTCCTGGGGACATCAGCTTCTCATGGATCATTAGGTAAATGCCCAATGTAAGCATGAGAGTATATCTGTTAACATGTTCACTGTCTATGCCATGTAAGTATTTTGCTTTTTTTTAAAATTAACTTTCATTTGAATGTTCACATTTTTGTTGCCATCTAACATAATGTATTGCTCAGTTTCTGTATAATCAGAAAAGATTCATTAGATCTCAGGTCAGTGATGAGGATTTAACTTTTTTGAACAGGGCTATGTTGCACATCAAGAAGTGAATCAAATAAATTTAGTACAGGTAGTCCTCGACTTACAACAATTCATTTAACATACGTTCAAAGTTACAATGGCACCAAACAAAAGTGACTTACAAGCAGTCCTCATACTTAAAATCATTGCAGCATCCCCTACTGTCATGTGAACAAAATTTGGGCACTTGGCAACTTGCATGTTCTCTGATGACTGCATTGCCCCAGGGTCATGTGATTGCCATTTGTGATGTTCCAGTTGGCAAAGTTAAGCAAAGTCAGCGGGGAAGCTGGATTCACTTAATGATGGCATGACTCACATAACTGCTGTGTTTTACTTAACACTCATGCCAAAGAGGTCATAAAATTAGGCAAGACTCAACAACCGCCTTGCTTAGCAACAGAAATTCTGGTCCCAATGTGGTTGAAAGTCGAGTATGACCTGTACCATCGAAGACTAATAACAAAGGATAATTACTAATCGTGCATGGATTTCAGAGATAAGGCTGAACCTTGAACTTGCATCTGATTTAGTTTGGATAGGTGATTTCAGATTGTAACAAATTAAATCTCAAATATGCAAGTAGACCCATTCAATAGACGGAATATAAAAGTTTGCTAACTGTGTGAACAGCAGTTCAATTCTCCTGAATTCCATTCTTCAATTCTTGACTGAGGGTTTGAACTCCATAGGAAGATCTGTGGCAACATACATTTAATGAGTCCCAAATAGAGTGAAACTGGTTACTGATACATCTATTAATAATTTATAAAAACACTATGAATATGAAAAGTCATTAGTTATAAGGTTTTCATTCACTCAGAATAAACTTGTCATATTGTACCTACATTGCTTTCACTTACAAATATGATTCCTATGAACAAATGTTCTGACAGCGCCTGAACAAAATCTTTCTCTTTATGTGTCAATTTTAAAGCAGCATCTGCTTTATTTTTGTGTTAATCTTACATCAGTAGGCATAGAAGCATTCATTATTTGATCAGATGTTCTAACATTGAACTCTGGCATTAAAATGAGGCCTTGGGACACGTTTTGTGTTTAATGAAGGAAGTACTAATAACTGTAGCACACTTTGCAAATTTGAGCAGCGTGCTGCTTCTATTATATTATATATACACTATGTACGTTAGACTGAGAAATTGAAAAAAACATCCCAGAAGAAAACAATAACAAACCAGTTCTTTTTGTTACCAAGGAGACAACGCAGACATTTCCATATAATCACCAGGAACTGAGTTTGATTTGATGGAAACTATATCTTTTTAATTATATGTAACCAACCAGACTCCGGTGTAATCATGCTGTAAAACACATTCATTGAAACCAACAAAGACATTGTGGATAGCTTATTAGATTCAGTTTACTAAATTAGGCTAATGTTTTACATCCACAAACCAATATTTACCCCATGTCTTCTACGTTTGTATAGCATAACCGATTTTTATTCCACAATAGGTAAGATATATGAATTAGAAGATTAAGAATTGACTAAAAATTAAGGATTGATAAAAGAATAAGGCGGGAATGTTGTTTCGAAGGTGGGATGAAGAGACCATATGTTTTCACATGTTTGGTCATACATGTCTGTCGCATCTGTAATCATTTACTTTGAACAAACTCATGCTCCATATATTGCAACACTTTTGATTTTCAGCACTATGCAATTTACACACTTTAACAAGTAGGGATGGCTGATCATAAGAGATGGCAGATTATAAGAGATGATTGCAGAACAGACCGATGCATGGATTGCAGAACAAACCAATGTTTAAGAAAGGACAGAAAGTATAGGATATGATTGAAGGTCCTAACAAATATATTACACTGAAATCAATACTCAAAGATTCATTTCCCAGGACTCCTTATACAGTAATATCACTGCATTGATTTTGCTATAAGGTGATTATACCCAGTTCAGAAAAACTCTTTTCCCTGAAAGGAGTACACACACACAGTACACACACACGCACACACACGCACACACACACACACACACACACACACACACACACACACAATATCTGTGCTCTGTTTGCATCATCCGTTATCACATACATATAGAGATCTCCAGCAATGAGCATATGAGCTATTCTTATTGCAGTTGCGTACACTCTGACTTGGACATAGGTCCTCATTTAATTAGAGTGGAACTGATTTCTAAGCTAACATGTAAGGATTGCACTGTAAAAGGCATCTCACATAAGGGGCTGCATAAGGCTAATGGGCAGGGGGAAAGATGATCTTCAATTGAGTAATTTAGCTCTAGAATTTTTGTTCCTGCCAAAACATAAACAGCTTTCATGCTTACAAAAACAGTGTCAGCAGTAACATGATAGCAAGTCAACATGATGAATGACCTAAAATATGTAGAATTTTAAGAAATAAATTTTGTATATGAGCATATTGCTGTATGCTTTGAGTTCTTCTGCAATACTGTGTGCCTTTGATTTGGCAATTTTGTTGTGACCAATTTATTCCAAGGCTATAGCCATGCTTTTTTATAGTTTAGCTTAAGCACTACTGCTGAACAGCAAACTTAAACTGAAAGAAAACTATATTCTGTGTGGGGAAAAAACCATTTTCATGTGATGTTTAGAGCAGAGAGATACCTACAAAAACTCATTTGATTTACAGCATCTTTCCTTATCTGAGCAAATGTTTGGTAAGAAATAGATCCTTTCTTATTAGAGGAAGGAGTCTCCGTTGTTCTGCATACTTGCTGTATCACCCTTATATTCTAAAACTAAATACTTCACTCCATTTTTCTGTGTGATCTCTGGCAGAAAGCAGAAGATAATTAGTTTATCTCCACCAGATATGGAATGATTATGTGCTGTGACTTAAATGGAGTAGATCCAGAAGACTACCCTATATCCTTTTCAAGAATGAACCAATTTTACCATCCAAATGTTCTCAGCAGAGCAAATTAGCCAGTCCTTTTTCTCTTAGAAGTATCCCTGTGTGATCATGAATTTTTACAGTCACACTTTAAATACTATAAAATATAGTGGATGGTATATCTTTTCCCCTTATCAGATTCTGTGCCTTATTCCAGTGCCTTATCTAAAGACACATTGGTCTGTTGTGATGAGAAGATTTCTCAAATTAACATTTGAGGATCTAGTTGAGGGCAATCTCTACATTATTTTAAATTGGTTGATGCTGAAAAACAGAAATAACATTGCTATAGTTTAATATACTCTATTATAATTTTTCCATGAAATGGTCTGTTAACAATTGTGTATTTGAAATGAAAAGGAAGGTACTGTGATACAGCGGATGCAATACTATGAAGAGAGTGTTGTGTGTATTTTTAAAATTAAATGGGTAGAGAAAAATTAAGTAAGTGCCAACATATATTCAGATCCGAGTTTTAAGACTTCTGGCGGCATCATGAATTAGCTGTATGCTACTTTAACTTGGCTTCTGCCCATAGGAACAGCTAAACAAACTCAGATTCTTCCATCTCTCATTTCCTTAATGTGTGAACTGAGGTCTCTTTATTTATTTCCTTATAAGATAGCATTATCAATCATAGTTTGCTGTATGTTATGATTCTGGCTTCTTTAGAGCTAAACAAGTCAGAATTTTCAATTGACATTTAATGGCTGGATTTCAGTGGGTTTCTTTAACTGTTCCCACTAGCAAGAGTAGCCAATCAGAAGTGGTCAGGTAAAAGACAGCAGGCCAGGGTTCGATCATGCCAGAATTCTAAACATATCTAACTTAACATGGCATCAAATATGGTCCTAAAGATATTAACAAATAAAGTATGAAATAATGGGTGACTGTTTCATTTTGTTCTTAAGCATCTGTGCGCTGATTGCTGTTCCCTGAAGCCTAAGCCTTTCCCGAGAGTTTATGGTATATTCGTTCCTCATGTGCTCTGTGTGAATCTGCACTAGGTAATTCATCCTGTATCTACACTGCATTTGTGGATTAAGTGTACTACAAAACTGCTTCTGGGCATCGTTGGCAGAAGGCGGTCAGCTGCCACTCCTTTTGCTAAAGCTGAAGTGGCAGATTGATAGTGCACCTATATGCATATCCCTCCCAAACGGTTTTCCGATGCAGTGTTGCCCAGTAAAAAAAAAAAATGGCAGCATTTTATCCTAGTTTTTTTTTAAAAAAAATAGTTTGGGACAAGCAAAAGAAATGTGAAATAACATGCTTTTCTTGTCTCCACGTGAAACAGGTTTAAATGGAATGAACAGCAGCATATGGGAGCATTTTGCTTCAGGAAGTTTTTCACCCAGTACTTCACCTGCATTTCTGTCAGGTCCAGGTGCTGCTGAACTGGCCAGGTTGCGGCAAGAATTAGACGAAGCTAACAGCACGATAAAACAGTGGGAAGATTCTTGGAAACAAGCCAAACAGGTAGTGTGGTTGGCAGGGTGTGTGTGTGTGAGAGAGAGAGAGAGTGTGTGTGTGTAGTGGTTGGTTGGTTTCCTAAATCATTAATGGTAGCCCTAGAGTAATGAGTAATTTGAGATCTAAGAGAGTAGACAGAAGCTCCACTGGCATAATTGATTTTGTAATGTAAGCTCCCTACAGATCTTTTTACTAATGGACAAAGAAAAAGACTGATATCTTAGGTATGCAGAAGAGCAGATTTCAAGTTGTGATGCTCAGCCCAAACATTCTTGAGTTCCTCTATGACAGAGTTCCCCAACCTTTTCCGACTTTGCAGAGCAGCAGGTGGGAGAGAAGGGATAATTTTGCTGGAGCATTAGGCACATGTGCTTGCTGCTCGTGCAAACGGAACATGCATGCACACGCCTGCCGTTCGCACAAGTGGGAATGTGTGCACCGCATACGCTCACCCACCACTTCTGCAGCCCAGTTCTGAACGGCTCAAGGCCCAGGAGTAGGCTGTGTCCCGATGGTTGGGGGACACCTGCTCTATGACTATTAGCTTTTCTCATTTGAATTTGGACTCATATACTTAAAGGTTTCATGCAGCTTAACTTGTGCTTCACCTCTAAAATGATATTCTCTTTTCCTTCACAGTCCCCAATAAACTATTTATTTTTATTTATTTGTTAAATTTTCATGCCTCCCATCTCACTGATGCAGAAGTAGTGCAGTCACTTACAATACTATTCTTGACCTAGGACAGGGGTGTCAAACTGGCACCACTAGGGTGGCATGAGTCACATGCAGGCCATGCCCAACCAAGCTCCCTGAAGGAAAAAAACATCATAAAACGTCATGTGACGACAACGTGACGCTATGAGTTTGACACCTGTGACTTAGGGGAATAAGAAACACGCCCTGCATTTCTCTGAGGGCGTTCATGTTTGAATGGGTTTGCTTTGCAGGAATTCGTACAAATAGGAAAACTGATCTGCATACAAGGCATTTGGAAGGATAGGCATATGATGTGTCATCAGGCGATAGAAGAAGTTTGTCCCCCAAATTGCAAATGGCTAGAAACGGCTGTTTTTCGTCATATGAAATGGTTAAGAGAAGCTACTAATATTACTTTACTTTGGATACACAGGCCTGCGATGCGTGGAAAAAAGAAGCGGAGGAAGCTAATGACCGTGCAAATACAGCAACCGTAGAATGTGAATTAGCCCGGGAGCAGAGAGAGACCTTGGAACTGCAAGTCAAGAAACTCCAGGAAGAAATCGAGCGGATCCATGCTGGCCAGGACCCCCAGTTCCTGCGCTCATTCTCTGATTTAGAGAATCTCTCCTTGTCCACACTCTATAATCTCCAAAAACAGTTGCGTGCCAATTTAGAAAGAGTTGATAAGGTGAGTTTGAGGTGGAGGTTTGGAAGCTTTAGGTCGCATTTAACTCATGTTGGGATTTTTAATAAGTTAAATAAGCAATGAAGTTTAAATATTTTTCTGAAAGGTATAGCAGAAGATTTTCCCATCAGGATGCAGCTCTTCTCAGCAGAAGAAGGAATTGGGGGCGGGGGAGGTTCTTCAGGCATGATGAAGTACAAGGAAGCTGCTGTTCAGATCAAAGGGAGGATGGGCTTTTACCTTGAAAACAGGGTTAAGTATAGGTAGTCCTCAACTTACGATCAGTTACTTGACTACTGTTCAAAGGACCTCCTGTAAACTACTTATAACACATTTTTGGAGCTACAACATGAGCATATTTCGGGCACTTGGCAACTGGCTCACCTTGATGCCATTTCCCGCATCCCACTGTCACATCACCCTGATTTGCACCATTTTTGGTTGGTTTCCAACTTCTTGGTGCCAGCAAAAAATGTCTATTGGGGAAAATGGATTCATTTAACAATCATGTTCATTTAATAACAACTGTGTTTGCCTCACAACCACAGTGTTCACTTAACAACCTTTATAAAAAGAACAATCCCCTGGTGCCTCGACTTACAACTGCAACAACCTAAGTCTAATTCCAGGTTCAATTATGGTTGTAAGTCAAGGACTACCTGCAATGATTAAAGTCTCAATGCATTATTTGGTTTCCCTGCCCTTATTTTAAGAGACTAAAGGCAAGGAAAAGGGAAATTGGTCAATAGTTTTTAAAAAGTATTGTTACAAAAAATGTGTCCAGTTCTTCTATTATATTTTAGTGTAGTGTCTAGTTAGTGCAAATACTGTAGGAAAAACATGGGGAAAATTATGGACCTCTTTCACCCCAAACTGTAACTAGTCTACAGTATACGTTTTCTTTCCCCTCAGCCTTTAGCTTACTTTGTTTGGAGTTGAGGAAGATGAGGATAAATTCAGTCATCTGTTGAATAAAAACAGTCTGGCCAGTCTGTTTTTATTCTTGGCAGTAGTCCGTAACCTATTCTACATCATGAAGTAGTAACTCAGTCTCCCAAGCTGCTGGTAGCTTTCCAGTGGTGACTTTTAACCTTATGGGGAGGAAGGGTGTTTCTACTCCCATTTTCACTTAGGCAGCACAAAGCTCCCCAAATCAAGCAAAAACTTCATAATCAAACCCAGCAATTGTTACCATATTTTATGGGTTGTGAGGGAATGCCAAAGTCGGATGCTGGCAATGGATTGCCCACCTCTCGTATTTTTTATGGTTGCAGATCAGGCCATTTTTCATTTAATAGTTTCCTGGATCGAGGGGTTAGTATATCAAGGGAGTCCATTTATTTGACAGTTCTGCTGAGCTGCAAAATAAGTTCCGGAAAGAGGATATAGAAGGAGGAGGAGGATACCTACCCCAGTTAGAGGAACACCATGTTCTGACCTAGGCTTCCTGATAAAGCATAAATCACACGCTTAGTCCCAAAAACCCCTCTGTTTGTTTAAATGGCTGGGAATTATGTTCATTCACAACCCATAATGAGTCACAAACAGTTTGTGAGGATCTGACAAGTCTGCCACAGTCTTTCAGGGTAAGGCTGATAAGCACCTACCTTTATCTCCCTTGAAACGCAGCCAGAGACCTAATTGCCAATTAGTTTTGCAAGGCCAAACGAAGCACAGAGTCAAGCCGAGTTTCTCAAAGTTTGAACTGAACAGAATGAACAAAATTGCTTCCTGCAAAGGCTCACGTCCGTTTGCTCCTCTTTTATGTCTTATGGGAGGGGCCAATCATCTCCAAGCCTTACTCCTGAGTCGCCCTTTTTGTCTTAATCGTTCTTGCCTTCTGGAAGCTCTGCACATGCGCACAGTGGGAACAGACTCACATTGTTGTTCTGCCTCGCTGATGTCAGGCTCCAGAGGCAGCACATAACTCCCAGATGGCCCCTGGTCCCCTCTCTGCCTCCGACGCAGAGCCCTCGTCCGAACCTTCCCCAAACTCCAGGACTGGCCCATGTTCCTCCCCAACCTCCTCATTGTCTGACTTTGCTGCCAGCTCCGCAGGCCGCCGGCAGACCACAAGACTGGATTGCTACATAGAAAACTGGACAATGAAATATCCTTCTGAGTCCCCCTCCTCCAGCCCCTTGGACTCTCTCTGGCTCCTTCAGTAGTTGCTTATTGAACGTAGAAGAGTTGTCATTGAGGGTCATTCAGTTTTACTAACAACCCCCCTTTGCTTCTCCTTTCTCCCATCCCACTTCTTCTCTTTTCAGGCAGTGTTTCAGATGCAGTCGGTGAAATGCCTCAAGTGCCAGGAAGAGAACCGGGTGGTACTACCGTGCCAACACACTGTGCTGTGTGAAACATGTGCCGAGGAGGGTGAATGTCCCATCTGCCATCCCAACAGGCCACATGCTCTCCAGTCGTGACTGTACTAGGACATTTGTTTAGCATATCACATAGAATTTTTAAACTTTTTCAGATATATATATATATATATATATATCTGTGTGTGAATGTGTGTGTATATATGTAAGTATGCACACACACACACATAAAAACAAAATATTAGTTGCAGAGCACTTTTTTAATACTTTGCATCTCCCATTTAAAGGATCCCTGCTCCCCACCCATGCAGTCCCATGAATTCTAACACATTAGGGACTTTTAGAGCAGTTTTTTAATATAGATCAAAGGGCCATTTGCAAAATCTGTTTCTCTTCCCTCCCTTTTTTATTTAGGAAAAAATCTTTTTTTAGCTTTTTCTGGAGAGATATTTAGAGGGAGGATGAAGAAAGTTTGCAAGTGATTTCCAAGCTAAGGATTGGGCTTTGGGGGAAGAGAAAAGATAGAAATAAATTTTTGATTCACTTCCTTCCTTCATACTATAATATTTAGTATTTTTATTTGTATCACAACCATTACAGGTGTGCAAAGCCTTTGAAGCAACTCTTTTGCAATGCACAAAAAGGCAAGGCATCTTTCTTTGAATTGCTAAAGCAGCTGTATCTTTTGCAATGCTCACTTCAGGAATGGCTTTCAAAGCTGCTGAGTAAATCTTACAAAAGATTAATTTGCTCTAACAATTGGAAGAGCGATGCTTTCTTCATGCTATGTGCTTTCTGAAACACTTCTTTCACAGGCTTTATGCAGCCATAATAATCTTACCCGTGCCGGTCAGTAGTTCCTGCTTATGAGCCTCAATTATTCAGCATTCTTGTGGCCTCCAATATTGTGAAAGTTTCTTGACTTTTCTCTTGGAAAACTAAAATTTCCTTCTTCGAAAGTCATTTTGCATACTTCTTTAATTCTGTCCAAGGAATAAAAAACACAAAACACACTGTAGAGGTGAGGCCAATGTCAACATACTTTTTTTCATCAGCATTACTCTGCAGTAAGACTTTGAGAAACTTCAGTAGCACTTTTGAGTGGAACCTTGTAAAGAGAAATGTTCAAATTTGTAAACTGCATTATCATGGAAGTAAAGAAGGGCTTCAGAATCAGGCTTTAATAATGGAGCCATCTGGAGTCTTTTTGGTCTGTCTAAGAGAAGTTTATAACTCACCAAACAAATTACAATCCATTAAATTTCCTAGCTTTTGCTTCCCTGCAGAAATTGAGCATTTTGGTTTTAAAAAAAAACCCAGATTACAGATTGCAATACATAGTGGGCTGTGCTTGGCTCAATTACCTAACTTGTTTAGTATTGAATGCTTGGTATTTCTTGCCAGTAGGAAGAAACAAATCAACACATTTCCTTTATCATTCTTATCTATGAATGGTGCTGTTACAAGTGTTGTAGTTAAAAGCAAACACTATTCTATAGTTCAGAGAAGGATGGCCCTTTGTGCATTCATAAATGGGGAAGATGCAGATTTGCACCACAAAATCACCTTTCCTGAACTGTGCAGCACTTCATATTATTAACTTAGGGCAAGTTGTCACCAACACAAACATGGACAGAATGTCATGGAGAAGATAGTTACTGGCTATATTTTTATCTGCCTGTCATAAGCAATGAGGTTTATTTTCCTATCTTTATCCATATTTAATACAAGAAAGGATCTGATAAGGTTTACGTAGCATAGCTGACGACCTTTGTTAGAGTTGCAAACGGAACAAAAGTTGGAGTCCCTAAACTAGTAATTTCTGCAAAAATACTGAGATAATGGTAAAAAAAAAACACAGAAAAAAGACAGTTTTGCGAACACTTAGAAGCCCTTGTATGTGTTTGGTCGCAGGACGCAAGTTTTCCATTTTTCACACAACATAAATAACTAGAAGTGGTGAATGCAACAGGATAAAAATTGATGAAGAATGTGAGATGTCACACCATCCTCCTTTGCGATTAGTTAGCTGTTTAGGAATTAACTCTCTTAATCCACTTTAATTTATTGTGATAGATTTATCATGAATACCACAAGGGCCAAATTTCACCACATGTAAGAGAAAGAGAAGGGAAAGTTATGCTCAGAAACCACACTGCTTCAGTTCCAAAATACATTCCTTTTTCCTTATTACTAGGAAATTTTCTCATTTCCTTGAAATTTTTAAGCTTTCCTTGAGCATCTACATTAGGTGTTCTTCGGGGATCAATTATGTTAATCCCATGTTTCACTAGTCACCTTCTTGTGACCATTCTCTTGGGGATGGGAATATTTTTTGAGCCTGCACAGGATACGGTGTTTGGAGAATCCAAAGAATGATTCTAGACAGGAGAGGAGAAGAGATGGGTATTTACTCTCCTGCACCTCTATTTTGGCATTTATACCAGTGAGAAATGTTTTCCTTCCTACTGCTCTGCTTTTTTTCCACAAAGTATCTCCTAACTTAACCCTTAGTTTAGCATCACCATTAACTCCCTTGGTAAGTACAAATTCCCCTTCCGGCTGGGTACCTGCCAGCAGACAACTCAAATGAAGATAGTGTATATCATCCCCAAATGACTAAAATGTCTGAATTTCTAAGCATGTTCCTTGTCGTGGACTTACTAAACAAATACATACATCAGACAATATGGGCAATATTTTGTCTTGGACTGAAATGACCACTCTTATTATCCACTTTCTGGATGCAGTGCATCCGGTCCAGAGGAATACATAAGTTTGGCTTGTTGTTTAAAACAGATGGAAATTAACTAACTGTCTTGAGTAACTTGAGTCCCAGGCAACAATCAGCTGGGTTTGCAGGAGTAGCCATTTATTTCTCATGCTTTTGTGGGTCAGCATGAGTTAAATGTCCAGGCTCTAAGCAGATCCTATTAAAAATCAGTTTTAAAAAGCCAAAAACATGCGGAATAATTCTAAGCATGTTTACACAGAATTTAGCCCAACTGAATTCACTGGAACCTGCTTCCTAGCCGATGTGCTTCAGATTGCAGCATCAGAATCACTTCCTTTGAGAATCCATGTGCACTCTCTCCAGAGTGTTTTACAAAGAAGTGTCAACTCACTGATTATGTTGATAGTTCGATTATGTGTGTTAAGTTCTAAAAAAAAATGATATTGGGGCGTAAATCCAACTGACTTTCACTGAAATTTATGGAATAGAATATTTCTGTTTTAAAATTTGTATCCAGTGAATGTGTTGTCCTACTGTCCCGGAGTGATAGAGCTCTCACTGCAGTTTGTTCTTATTCAGACGATGAAAAGCAACAGTCCAGTCTAGGACTCTAATCTGCCACTTTGCACTGGGAGTTGTTTAATGTGTAAAAGTGTAATATTTAGAATTTAATCTCACTCCCTTGCTCACCGGTCTTTGCTTTGTTTGCAGTAGCTGACCCACTTTTCCCTAACCTGAAAAAAAGCACTGGAAACCCTGTTTTCAGAAGAGGGATCCAGTCATTCACCATCAAGATAGTTTTTCCATATGTAATTCAAGTACATCATTAGATTTCCTTCCATAATTCCGCCCTTCTATATTTGGGGGGGTTAAATATGCATTCCCAGATAATCTCAAAGTGCAGCTCTGGTTAGGGTTTTTTTAAATTAACTTTTATGTTTGATAAAACTGCTTTTTTCAATGTGTATGTTGTACTAGTATCTGTTGTTTTCTTCATTTTTTTAAAAAAAAACACTTAATTGGCTTTTTTATGTATGGAGAGACATTGCTGGCTGACTCTTGTAGCTGTGTTGTTTTTGGTTATAGCCTTTGAATGTCTGTGCCATGAGGCATCCCTGGTCTCCGTGGTCAGGAAACATGCTTCAGTCTTAAAGAAAGCTTGTTTGTTTAAAATATGTGAACATTTTTTTTAAAAAAAATACATGCAGATACAATACATTTAAATTATGGGGAAATAATACTCTGCTGGAAATGTACTAAACTATTTTGGTAACTAATTTAAAAATAATAGGAAATAAAATCTTTGAATCGGGTCTATAGTGTTTATACAGAATTACAGCCATTTGCAGATGCTCTCTGGTGGTGACTGATTTGTAACACTTACTTTTGTAAACATTGTGTTTTATTGCTTCCTCTGCCTTTCTATGTGATTGTCCATAGTGAATTGTTGACTTTGTGGGATGATCTGATTTATCCTGAATTGCCATAGCTTTATTAAATTCAGCAGAATTCTTTAGGAAGTGTGTCACTAATACACTTGGTGTCACTTAAATTTAGATTTTTTTTTTAAAAAAAATCTTTTTCCAAGAAGTGACAACTCTGTACAATATTGTTGATTACCCAATTCCTATCCCCACCTCCATTGGCAAATTTGCTGGTGGAATGTGAAAAAGAAATTGTGTGTGAAGCCAGCTATTTACATGCATGCCACAACCTACTCTGTCTGTCTTATTTTGAAGGACCAAAGAATATAATTTAAAAATTCCCCCATTCTTATAAATAGCTTAACAGATTCTTATCCAATTATATCCCCTTCACCTGCCTAATTGATATCAGTATTATGCTTGGGCAAGAGAATATAACAGTAGATTGGTTTTATCTAAACCCAGGAATCAGAAGGGCAAGTATATCTCTATCCCACTCTTTTAAAAAGCACTTTTTTAAAAAAAATGCTAGATTTCTATGAATTTTAATACTGAAAGTGAAATAACCTGAAATGTGAATGTTTTATTAGTTATCAAGTGGAAAAGCAAAAATGGCTTCTCTGTTTTTTAAAGATTTAATTCTGTATTAAATTTCTGTATAGGCAGTTTTGTTTACTGGGGTGATTGAGAGCAATTCTGCTCTATCCTGCCAGCAATTGTCCATTAGAGGATCTGCGCAGTTCCTCTCTTTTAAAGCAACAGATTCTATAGCTTCTGCCTGTCAAAAATTGGGTTCGTGACTAAATCATCCCTAATAAAATGCCGAAGGAATTGTGTTTGGATTATGGAATTCCCCACACATTTGAGCACAAAGCCTCTCATCTCCCAACTCTGGTTTTTGAGCAAAGTCCTAACTAGAAAAATGTAATGTATTTCCACTGTCCAAAGGTCTTATGGAGTTGGAGGTCCGGCTATTAATATTATTCACTAATCCAAACTAGACATTTTTGTCTTGCTCTGAATAAGAGAAAAATGAATATTGTATTTGCAAAATCCACATTATTCAGATAGAATAGATCATTAAACCTACAATATGAGGTATAGGATAGTTGATTAATTGAAGAATTAATAGGGAAGTCTCTAAATGCCCACATATGTTCCTTCATTTTAAGATGAATGGTTTTGTGAAGGTGAGGGATTGCACCTTTCAGTCAAGCATTGCTCCACATCTGCAGGGCTCCAATAGAAGAGATAATGGCCCCTTGCTTGTGCTTACCCTCTCCTCTTCCTCTTCTCCAGTGCAAGTATGAAAAGAAAGTTGAATTCATTTACATCCATTTGAAACACTCACAGCTTCTACAACTGCCTTTAATGTTAATTGTGGTTAATCAAAACAAACCATCATTAAAATATAGCTTGAGAAACTAGTTACTTTTTTTCACTAAGGTTAACTGCAGATTTGTGTTCAGACATAATACAAAAATATAATTAGTCAAAACTCAAAAGTAGAACTTTTGAAGAGAAATGCACAAACTCAAAACTAATGTGGGTCACCTTGTTTTTTTAAAATCACAGTTCAGTCATAAAGAGAGAGCAGAGCAAAGACGCTACATGGAAGCCTTGCAACTATTTCCTAAATATAGGAGATACATTAGCTCCTTTTATAACCAGTGTGTGTGAGGAAGTCTCTTCGTTATAATTTTTAATTCTTCCCCTATCCCCCCAGTATATCAACCTTTGAAGTAACTCAATGAGAACATAGATGTTTCTGGTTAGAGGTATTATAAGTGAAGTGTTCTTAAAATCTGGTGACTTATGGATCAAAAATCTCTATGGGGCTTCCCCACTTTGTAGCTTCCAGTGTTTTAAACAGAACGTAAATAATACAATATAAATTCTTAAAAACTACACACTGCAGTATTTATGGTGGCACTTCTTGACCAGTCACTTTCCTTGGATTTTCCATGGTGGGGAGGGTAGCTGGTGGAGGGAGAGCTATTCCAATCTGTGTAGAAGTCAGCCAAAAGATAATAATAATAGATGGTGTGTACAATGTGGTGTTTGATTACATTATTATAGACTGTAATGCAGAACTGTGATTTCAGCTATTGTTCTTTCTTGTACTCTGTATATATGTGTGTTTGGCTGTCCAGAAACCTAATTTTAGACACTCTTTCTTGGCAAAGTGAATTTGCATGTGGAGCTGAAACAAAATGCAATCTTATGTCACAATTTCCAAAGGCAGGATGGATTTTCTAGAAGTCAATAAATTTTTTTATTTTTTTGCTAAGAAAAAAAAGGTAGCCATTTTGTTTGTGCATATGTTTGTCTGTATTAGAATGTATGTACATGTTGTGTCACTTGGATTTTAAGAGGGTATTTACTTCATATTTAGAAGGTAGGGAAGTAAGGAACAATTCCCTGCATTTTATTGATAAAGTATCTCACTAGAACAGTTTTTTTCTGTTCAAACTTCAGAAAAGAAATAAGATAGTAAGTGATGGCAAAGCTTGACAGAGCTTGTGCCTGAAGAGTATTTTGTGGGTTGTATGTCAAGAAACCTATCTGTCACCTTTTTAGTTTTTGATACTATGGAAACCATAATATGGCTTTAGAGAATTCTGAAGACAGTGTACAGTAAAATGAGTTAATATTGTATTCATATACTAAAATGAGTTAATATTGTATTCTATAATTCATTCCCCATTCTGTATAATACAGATGATAGGATTTTAGGATGTTTTTATAAAAAAATATGTTTATGGTATAAAGACAAAATTAAAAGAGACTTGGGCTTTTTCTCAAATCCTAAATTCTCATTCTAAAAAAATGGTCATTCCTGCCAATATTCCCATTCCCAAGAGTCCACGGGGGTGGGTGGGAATTCTAGACCTAGGAAAATCTTCCTCCTTGGTGCTTCTCTTGTTTTCTTCACACTGTCATAACTTTGGTACTGTTCCTGAAATGCAGCAGATTCTGTACTAAAGTAGGTGAGCTGGTTTTCTTTCATTCAACTGCCTAAAATCTCAAATCACACATTTTTGTTTTGCTGTTTGAGACATTAGAGCTTTATTGGCTTTGGGAGTGGGCTGGTTTTGGGCTTCATCATAGCAGCTTTGTGCCTTCAGGCAGGTCTTGTTGAAGTTGGTCCAATAGCAATGGCTTTGACTCCCCCCCCCCTTTTTTTTTTTTGGCCTGCAATAAAAATAAGAGTATGGAGAGGGGCAGCAATTTTAGCACTCCCGTGACCCAGCACTAGTTGACTCTAGTGAAACTTTGTAATGGCTGAAGATGAGACAATTGCAGACTGTTGAACACTTAGTCTGAAGGTCTCAGAATGGTGAGTAGAGATGCTGGCTTTCTGGAAGTTTACTCAAGCAGCTTTTCAACATCCAACGGTAAATAATGGTGCTAAAAACTGCTAACAATATTAACCAGGAATTTTTCACATTTCTTTGTTCCAGTCTGGTATCCCATCTATCTTCCCATCACATTTGAAGGAAGGAAACAAAGGCAGGCCTGTTTAATAAACAGATTACTGTAATATCTGTCTCTTCATATGAGCTGGACAATTGTTGCTTAAATAATTCTGCTAATTTTAAGATCGGGATTTAAAACTGAAGGCTCCATCATAGAAATTTAGCAATTATATATTTAATCATACTGAGATTTACTGATATCAGCAGGATAAATCAATCATAAGTAACTTGAGAGTCAGTAAAATTAGATGCAGTACAGTAACTTTCTCTGGATTGAGCTACATTCCATAATATTTGTATTTGCACTTGTCCAGATAGTCTTTATATTTCTGTCTGTAATGACTCAGATTTAAGGTGTTCATCTTTGGATGAATATGGTCCCATTTCATACAAGGCTAAGAATAGCTGGTGGCTGATTGGACAGTGGGGCATTCATTCTAATATAGCTCATGGAATAGCTCAGAATAGGGCTATCCCAAAGGTGCTTTTTCAAGAGGCAACTGGACTTTGTTTTTCTTTGAAGACATTTCGCTTGTCATCCAAGAAACTTCTTCAGTTCTGAGAAACGAAATGTCTTCAAAGAAAAACAAGAAAGTCCAGTTGCCTCTTGAAAAAGCACCTTTGGGACAACCATGACCTGAATGATTGAGAATCTCCATAGACGGAATAGGGCTAATTAAAAATACCGCACTACAAAATTAGTATGAAATTATCGAGTTGTTTCTATAATGGTTTCACATTCTCAAAGCTAGGACTGCAGCAGGTCAGAATACCACGGGTTTGCTTACTTCCTATTGAGCAGCTGCAATTCTTAAAGTAAATTCTCAGCATGAAAGAAGCAGGACAGTATCAACTCCATTTCTTAAGTAGCTGGACATCAATCTTTTCAGTCCCTAACCTTTTCTTAGTGCCAATGCAAATGAAGGGGCATTCATTCATTCATTCGCTTTTTATTTATTCTGCATGTATTACTTTATAAGTAACTCAAGGTGGCAAACATGCCTAATATTCCTTCCTCCTTTTTCCCACAACAACAATCTTGTGAAGTGGGTTGGGCTGAGAGCAAGTACTGTCTCAGTCACCCAGCTGACTTTAATGTCTGAGGCAGGATTAGAACTCAAGAGTCTCCTGATTTCTAGCCTACCACCTTAACCACTACACCAAACTCTCCTGATTGTGTTTCCAGGTGTTTCTAGAACTTGTAATCCCAACACATCTGGAAGTTAATTGAGAAAAATACATCCAACCTGACTTTTTTTTTTTTAAAAAAAAAAGCAAAATTATTGGTTCAAGGTGGATGTGAAAATGAGATATCCAAACTGTTAGAGGAACAAAGTTCTTATTCCTTGTCTTCCCAAAACTCTGGCAAATTCTTATGGAGGGGTGAGGGTGGGGGCAGAAGAGAAGGAAGCCTTCCATCTCTCCCATGGTCTCCCCTTCCAAAATTAAGTTGAAATTGCTGCTGTTTTGGCTAAAATAGTTCATTCCTAAAATCACCTGCACTGGGTGTTTGTAGCATTATTTTTTTTAAAAGGAGTTGCTGCAGAGAGAACAAATGATAGGCTTGATGGCCTAAAAGTCAGCTAAGATTAATAATTAGCACCATGGCAGGTCAATCTATAGATGGAACCATATTATTAGCATCATTTCTTTGCCTGAGGAAAGTTTCTGTTCCTTAGAATTTTTCTCCCCATTAAGACATCAAACAATTGGCTTTTCGAAATATTTTTGACAGGTTTTCTCTGTAAAAGCTCCTGCATAAGCCAAGCATTCATGCATTAGGATGTTTTTTCTTAGGAATCAGTAATTGATTAAAGATGACATAGCAGTAACACATATTGATAACATTTTCAGTAAGAGGTATAGTACTGTATTTGACAGATGGTTGAATGGTTGCAGTGCTATTTAATTTATTCTTAAATTATCTGAAATGCATCATGTTTTAAAAGCCGCCAAATTATTCAGCATGGTGGTTTACATCAAAACTGCCTAAAATTGATTTCTCTGTGCAAGGTAAACTGACAGTTGAATTACAAATGAAATGTTAAGCATAACTTGAATCACTTTGAGGCTAGGGAGATTCCTAACTTTTCATATGCACATAAGTAGTGGTAAGTCTCTTGGCACATTAAAAATGATAATGCAACCCAATGAAGTGGGTTGCAACCCAATGAATCCATTTATATCCTACTAAAACCCATTATATATTTAGACAGAATTATGCATTTTGGGCAATTCTTGAACCAAGATACACCAAATGGGCTTATTTACAGAATGCATCCAAAATCTGGGACCCATGATTCCTAAGGAATGAAATTTGGCTGCTACACTGCTACTGGTTGCTATTGTGGTTGGGTGATCTTCATTTTCAACATTGTGACAATTTCCCGGCTAATCTCACAATTCTTCACTCCCTCCCCCACCCAGCAAGAGTCATTATCTGCCTGCTACGTTAGGTAGGGGAGGGATTAAAGATTTCTGGTGTTCTCTGCCAGATTTCCTCAAGGAGACTCAATGGGGAAGCTGGCAGAAATCAGAAGCAGCTACTCCTCCCACTGCTTCTTGGCCCACCCTTAGTCATCTGTTTCTCTTTTAGATAAGGAAATCTCTCTGAAACAATGATCCCATGGGGCACATGTTGTCTTATATTTTAGAAAGAAATGGCAAATAAAACACCTAGTATAACACTTTTGTTTTAGAGCTATTGATGCTGATTGAACTTTTCAGTAAGGATGTCCCAGAGTTGGCAAAGATGCAAACGTAGTGTCTCACCGATGGCAGAAAAATATTAAGTAGCAGGAACAAGTTATATTTGCAACAAGGAAACGTGGGGTTGTGACCACCTAAAGGTAAGCATTTTGCACAACGTATGAGTTATGGAAGTCACATCTGCAATGCACAGCTGTGATCTTAGCTTGAAAACAAATTTATTTATGAGGAGCAAGTAAGGAGATGACTCTTAAGCGGTATGAACCCTGAGGCCCAGCTGTGCTCTCCACACTTCTGCTCGCCTCCGAATCAGAAGAGGCCTGCTAGGCTATGCTTATTCCCAGAAAAATAGTAACATCTGCTCGGGTTGCATCTGTAGCTATTTAGGCAGCAGGTCTTTCTGGAACAAATCTGCCTCCAGTGCCTTTCACAGATAAAGTGGTTTAGAGCCATACATTTTGACCTGCCTAAATCTGATTAGTGAGAAATGGGCTCTAGTTATGGCCAGGAATGTTTAAATACTCTCAAATGCATTTCAGGTCTGAGTAGCCCTATCTACACTCTTGTGGAGAGGAGTGGAGAGGATAAAGGGAACTGAACCTAAGAATACAAATATGCAATGCTGTTTTCTAATCCCGTGAAAAATCTTTGAAGTATGACAGCTTCAACATACTTGAAGCAGCAATCACGAGGATTTGAACTCCCCCTCCCCCCCTTCCATAATCCTGAGGCCTAGATTGCTTTCTCACATGGTGAAACGGCATGCCCTGGTTTTTTTTAATCGTTTTGTAGTCTTGCTGTTTCTGATGGAAGAGGGGGGGAAAAAACAGCTGAGAACTTCAGTCTATTTACCGTAGTTATTTTCTTTCTTTTTTAATGGAAACCTGGTTTAATTTTGAACATGGAAATGGGCCCTCTTAGAAGGAAGAGCATGTGAAGCTGTAATATTGTCATGGCAACAGGGGTCCCGGCCCAGGAAAAACATGACAAAACTTTTTGAAAAACTGAAATGTATTTCTGCAATATTGTCTTTCATGCTCCTGCATTTATTTACCAGAAACTAATTCACAGCAGCATGACTTCTCCTTCACGCTGTGAAAGCAAAGACGTTTCGTTGCCCTCATCCTCCAAAACTCTGCTTTCGTAATGTGTCATATCGGGCCCAAGTGATTCCCCCTAAGACAAAACTATAAGGTTATAGCTATAGCAAGAACAGTACTGTTGGTAGAGGAGAGGATTGTACAATAATTATTCATCCATCCATTGCTTTCAACCACAAGGGTTTTGCAGACCTTGCTCAGCTGCCTTTGCAATTATGAAAACGGTGCCCTGGATATAAAGAGACCTGGGAGCTGTTACTGGCAGCTTTTCAGGGTTTTTTTTTTTTAATCAAGCTGCTTGATTTAAAAGCTTTGATTTTTTTTTAAATCAAGCAGAAGGCAGTTCCAGACTCTGTAACAGGCTAGAAAATACACCCATTTTTTCCTCCTCCAAAATGTTTATTCCCTTTCCCTTGGGTGCCCCTCTCCCGTGCCATCTGGAGCACAGAGTAAAAAATTCCTGCAGAAGCTCCACAAGAGGCTCATCACAAGCTTCGCTACTCAAGCAGCCTGGTTCTTCCCAGCAGAGGGGCATTGCATACATAATGATGGGCATAGATCAGCTCGCGACAGCCTGCAGCAGCTCCCGACATTCCCCTCTTTTCAAACTCCTGCTGCAAAGAAAGAATATGGAGTGGGGAGTGGAATGGGTCCTTCCTGTTGTCTCTTAGATGAAAATAGATCAACTGTTCATCGAAACACAACCGGCAGCTTCAGTTTGCATGGATAAAGAGGCTCCAGTGTCTGGTTTGTTGCATCAAAGCCACCAGGAGGATTAACAAGAGCCTCATGGCTTCCTACTTTTCCAGTGTGATCAGCTGTTGCCATGGCAGCAGAACCTCTGTGATACCTTGGTTCAACCTGTGCTTTCACCCATTTTGCTTGACTGCCTCATGCCAGCTCCTTGGAATACTTTGCTCTTTGTTTGCGTAGCTTCACAAAGGCCTGTGCTTCCTTGTCTCCTTTGCGGGTCCCCAGAAGCTTCAGGATGTCATCGCCTAAGAGGGAAGAGACGATCTGCAGTTCACTGAGGTATAGCAGTACTGCTATAGCATAGTTTTCTCAGAGAATTAATACAAAGTCATTTTCCTGCCAAAAAAAGTTCCATTGTTCATTACCCAGCTGTCAGCGGAGAAGCTGTCTAGAGGCTTCTGAGCAAGAGTTTTACTGCATAATTTTTAATGTATACCATGATAAAAAAAAATGCTGAGGCCTTAGAAAGAGCGCAGAGAAGAGCAACAAAGATGAGAAAGGGTCTGGTGGCTAAACTATGCAATGAACTTCTAAAGGAACTAGATATGTCTTGCTTAATGAAGAGAAGGTTGAGAGACGACATCATAGCCCCCTTCCAATACTTGAAGGGTTGTCATGGGGAAAAGGGGGGTCTATTTTCAAAAGTGCCCGAGGCAGGACAAGAAGCAATGTGCAGAAGCTTGTCAGAGGAAGATCCAACCTGCAACTAAGAAAGTTCCTGGCCACCAGAACAATTAGTCAATGGAACAGCTTGTCTCATGGAATTGTGGGTACACCATTGCTAGAGGCTTTCAAGAAAAACATGGGCAACCATTTGTCTGGAACTGTATAAGGTTTCCTGCTTGGTTTGGAGCAGAAGACCTCCAAGGTCTCTTCCAGCCCTATGCTTCTATGTGCAAAAATGACTTTTCTTTTCTTTCTTCCATGCAATCCCAAGAGAACAGCATTGTTCAATTTGGCATTCATTATTATGCATAACTCACTAGAAATTTGTATTTATATGTGTTCTGCACATTCCTATCTGTTTGCCTATTTTTTCTTCTTCTTCCTATAGAAAAGTCTTTTAAGGTAACATAACTTTTGTGCAATTTGTTTTGAGTGGGGATGCTAGGTTTCTTGTGGAAGCATATAACAGAACAGAATAACAGAGTTGGAAATTGAGGTCTTCTAGTCCACCCCCCCTGCTCAGGCAGGAAACCCTCTACCATTTCAGACAAATGGTTGTCCAACTTCTTAAAAACGTCCAGTGTTGGAGCATTCATAATTTCTGAAGGCAAAGCTGTTCCACTAAATAATTGTTCTGTCAGGAAATTTCTCCTTAGTTCTAAGTTGCTTCTGCCCTTGATTAGTTATATATGCTACATGGATATCAGTTGCGAAAAGATTACAAAAATTGAGAGAGATAATTTGGGCAAAATACTTCTGCAGAAATAAAAACTAGAAATATTTACTGGTGGAAAAATGTGTATTAATATAATGGCCATTAGTGAACAATACATATAGAAAACAAGGCAGGATTTTTTAAAAAGTTGTTTCGATTTCTTCCTCTAGCCTTAAACACTCCCTTCTGATCCCCTTTAGTCTTAATTAATCTTTGTTTCAGCTTGGGAGAATCTTAACACATATTCTTAAAGGAGTGGATAAAGTGAGATTTAATTGCAAATCTAATGTCTTGAGTGCAAAGGACTTAAAATGCATAGAGTCAAGAACCACAGGAAATTTCTATTTATTCTATGAACCTTAAGAAACTTCGAAAGCAACCACTGATACAGACTGGGATTTATAATAGTCACTTGGAAAAGAGTGAAAGAGCTAAGAAGAAAAAATGCTATAGTGATCTGCAATTTGGAATCACTTTTTGCAAAATGCCCGGGATTTATCTTTCTCTAAAGGCCAGTGCAAGCCTTAATCCTCACTTCACTTCATCCTTGTACTACTCTGTTCAGCACTTCTTCAGTGCTCAGCCAACGGGAAGAAACATGCTCATCATATAGAAAGAGCAGCAAAACTGACCCCCTAAAGCAATTGAGGAGAAGTAGGAGGTGGGCACAAGACTTACACAGCATGGCCAGAGGAGTCAGGGTGAAATGAAATCTCGATCCCTGTCAATGGGAAACCACCTTATCTGCTGCTCAAGAAGGCAAAACTGTTTTTGCAATTGCAGAGGCAATAGGTAATCAGCTTATCTTTCCAAGCCAATGGTGCTAAGAATTTAAAACTTGTTATCTAGTGAGATCTTTGGAAAATATCCGCTCTCAGTTTAATAACACAAAGCTTAAATCAAGTTTTAACCCACTAATTAAAAGAGAATTGCATGTCATTTCTCCTGTGGGTGGAACAAGAAAAAAGATCCTAGTAAAGCAAATAGTCTATTTTCAGTAAAACAGATTAAAAACAAGCCAATATAATTTTCTTAACTCTGCCTTCGTTAATGACATTATAGGCCAATCTTTTCTAAGGTTTCATCTTATTATTGCAACAGATTATTCATAGTGTACAAAATGTGTGTGGCTCTTGATGCTATGTCAAAACACACACACACACATACATACTGATGATTGAAGCTTTCATTCACATTTAGTATTTCAATATTTATGGTAGTATTAAAACAATTCTGGAATTGTATTAAAATATTACAGGCAGTTTTTTCTTCACCTTCACAATTACTTGGAAGAAGCGGTAAGATATTTGTGGGCAGGAAATTCATCGGATATTTCTTATTTTTTGGTAATGTGTACATTTCCAGTTGCTATTCCTCTACATTTTTATAGTGTTTAAAATGTAGCCGCCTATATACAATTCTAGAAGGGCATTTACTTTACCCAAATATTTTCTTATGGAAGTTTCAAAACAAAAGATATTTCATGTAAATCTATACCGCTGCCTGACAAAAGTAGAAGAGCCACCAGCTAAATTAGAATGAGTAATGGATTAATTCCTCAATTTAGCATGCTATAAATATAAACACTTCAATTTTAATTCACGGCCTCTTCTCCCTTCTGTAGCAAAACTTAAATAACATAATGAATATTCTGACCTATTAATAGCCTGTTTTGTGCAAACAGAACAAACAAAATTGTTCTTTGATCCTGTTTGAGATGAATTCCTAACCAGAATGTTTTCATTCCAGAGGATAGCATGAAGGATGAAAGAGGTGGTTACCAACAATTCCAGGATGAGTTAAAGATAAACGGATCTGTGGTACTCTGGATGGGTTGATTGACTCTTCAGGCTCATTCAGCCCCAAGACCCCGCAGAGTGGGAGGAAAGCTTCTCCTTCCAGGTCATTTGCTCCCACGGTGTCATAGTCAAACACTGTGAGCAGCAGACATGCTCCGTCTTGCTGACATTTTTCTGGAGGAACCAAACTGTAAGGAGAACCAATACAGCAGTGGTGAAGTCATGATACCTCAGGTCTTCAAATAGAAATAGGACAACTTAATACATTACCACCCCCTCCACCCCCAATGGGGAACAGAGCTCAACCTCATAGGCAGTTTTCTTAGAGTACAGCTGTGGTACCTACAACATGTCAACCAAAGGAAGATGAGGAACATATGAAACTTATGCTCTAAGTATGATAACTGTGTAATCTTGGACAGGAAAAAGGAGAGGCTCTTCATACATACAATTCAAAGGCTTCATCAAACAGAGGATGGAGATTGTTCTTTATGCACTCAGTAGTCCGTGTTGCAATCTCAGGGAACTCATGACGTGGCTCCAGTGTGAGTTGGATGAAGGGATCACTTAGGCCTATATTGGGGGGAGGGGAAGGTGTAGAAGAAGTAACGGAACCATAATGCAAAACCTACTTTTCTATCACGGACATTTGTTTCTCAAAAAAGCCTCCAAAGTAAGGCACATCCACGTAGTAGTCAACCTCTTGTAATACACAAGGTTAGGACAGAGGCAAAGTTCTTATCTTGTTCATTTTTATTGGAATGCTTATAAACTGAGATCAAGTATCACTTTCTTCTCCAGTCCTTTCCAATATGATATGGAGTAGATGAAGCCACTGTTTTTTGAGTCATTCTATTGGTCACTCTTGACTAGCGCCTTGTCGGTTGATATGCAATAGTCCTCTGACATCTAAATCAAAGGTCAGAGAAAATTCTTTCTCATTCCTGTTAACTAACAATGGCAGTCCTAAGTGTTACATATATTCCAGCCCTTCACAACCTGATGTTCCCCAAATGTTGGGAACTGCAGTTTCCTATCTTCTACTATGCCAGGGAGAAATTATGCTCACTGCCTTGCCAAGATATCTGGATGATATGGAGTTGGGGAAAGTTGTATGTATGTACGTGCTGTACTGCTAAATGGTAATAATTCTTAAATTCAACTTTGTATTTTCAAACTATTTTTCCTTCATTCGATGTTCTTTTCTTTTTTTAAAAAAAATCCAAAGTCCTGGAGCACAAAGTGATTCATGGCAGCTTTTTCAAAAGAAAGCAAAGCTAGAAATGTATTATTTGCAGAGCACTCAGTTAACACCCTCCTCTTCTGGAGAGCTGAAAGAAATGCAGTCAATCTATTCTCTTCTCTTCTCCTTTTAAGAATGCAACAACATGGTAACTTGGCATCTTTCCCTAACAGTGTGCAATGACATCCTTGGAATTGGCACGCGCGCACACGCACACACACACATTTTAATTAAAAATGTTTGTTACAGAACAGAAGATCTTTGTTCAGATTAATTGCCTTTTAGAAGATATAAAATTCTTCATGTGCTCTAAACAAACAAAATTACGAATTAGAATAGAAACCAGAATGGGGGGATGCATTACATCATCCATTTGTGTGGCTACCACTGGGCACACATCTGCTCTGGATATATCCAAACCTATCCATTTCTATGGTCATTCCCAAGTTTTCTTTCATTTTAGCCAAATTACAGTAATGAACAGAATGTTGGAGGTGGCTCAAGAGGTAGGACTGCCTTTGATTTTTAGTGGCTAAGCGAAACACTTGTTAAGTGAGTTTTGCCCCATTTTACCACTTTTCTTGCCACATTTGTTAAGTGAATCACTGCAATTGTTAAATTAGTAGCATGGTTGTTAAGTGAATCTGGCTTCCCGGTTAACACTGCTCGTCATGGGATCACAAAAGGGATCACGGGATCCCAGGACACTGCAACCGTCATAAATATGAACCAGTTATCAATCATCTGAATGTAAATCATGTGGCCATGGGGATGCTGCAGCGGTCATAAGTGTGAAAAATGGTAATAAATCACTTTTTTCAGTAATTTTGAATGGTCACTAAATGAACTGTTGTAAGTTGAGGACCACCTGTATTGAACTTTCACTGTTCTAATTTTCCTTGATTTTCTCCAATACTGATTTTATGGGTGAAGTTAAAAAAAAGACATTTGCACTTCAACAATGGCTAAAAAAATCCAGCTCCTTGCTGGCAAGAATGCTGCAGCAGAGGAGAAAATCTACAGGATGTGTCTGCACAGAGCAATATGCAGTGCAACCTAACACTCACAAAAGACCTAGCAATAAAATACCAACCTCCACCACACACACACACACCCTTGTAATAACCAATTTTTTATTATTTCTATATAACAAAACAACAGTACAGAAGGCTGCAATAGTTCATTCATAAAATACATGGTCTAGATTGAATGGAGGTATTCTCTGCAAAAATTAAACTGATCCTAGACCTAGTGATGGTGAACCTTTTTCGCCTCCGGTACCAAAAGCACGCACATGCTCGCTATTATGCTCGTTCGCATGCCCACCCCCATCATTTATTGCCCCACCCCCATGGTCCATTTTTCACCCTCCCCAGGCTCCAGAGGTTTTCTAGGAGCCTGAGAAGGGTGAAAAACAGCCCAACACCCAAACCAGAAATTTGGGAATGGACTTCTGGGTTGCCTGTTGGGCCGTTTTTCTCCCTCTGGGGGCTTCAGGAGGTTTCCCTGAAGCCTGAGGGCGAAAAGCAGCCGAAAATCAGCTGGTGTTGGAACTGACAGGGCAATGTCTCACGTGCCCTCCGAAATGGCTCCGCGTGGCACCTGTGGCACATTTGCCATAGGTTTGCCAACATGGTCCTAGACCATTAAATGCTAGTTTTGCTGTCTTTGTATTCTTGACCCTGTGGCTAGTGAAATCAGTTCCATTTGAATCAACTCTGTCCATAAATGCTGATTGGTGACTACACTTAAAACTAAACTGCAATATGTTAGTTAAGGGTATCTCTAAACTCAACAGTGCAAGCAAGGATCATTTCCGTGCCCCATGCTTATGAGGCTAACAATACGAATATCCCAAATTATTCAGGAATTCAACCCAAAAGTTCTCTTACCATTCGAGTCCATGGGAAGGAGATTAACAGCATTGAGTACTTCAACGTACAGTTTTTGTTCTGAGTGACGGTAAAAAGCTTTGATAGTCACAGCACCATATTTTTCAGGAGTGGCCTCTTCCTAAGAGAAGAACAACCAGAAAAAATGTCAGAGAAAATGGTGACGTGCTGTCAAACATAAAAAAAAGCCAAAGTATTAAGGAAGCCAGAAGATAAGCAATCTATCCCAAATCAGAAAGTCTCATACCATTGCACTGTACAGTTTTACAACTCATATTACCTGCTGCTTAATAAGGGACAAAATAATTAAACTGCATACTTTCCCATATTCACATGATCAATCATTGGATGGCTTAATCCCTCCCTGGCTAGCTGATTATCAAAGGGTTAAATTCCAATATCCATTATTTATAGACAGCAGGGACTATGATGACGGAATCTGGTATCTGGAAGGCCATACATTGCCCAAACATCATTTTGCTCAAATAAGGACTTTCCTTTTTCTATGTAACCATTTGTTTATAAGTTTTTCTTTGAGACCATTATCAATTGTGGTGGGCAGATTTTAATTCCATCCTGAACAGCAATAAAAATTTACCATATTGCCTACAAAAATATTTAACATTTGTCATTGATGATGTAGGTCTTTTCAAAAATCAAACAGCACTTTATATCTTGTGATTTTTAAATATAGTGATCACACTATAAGCCTAAACCACTGCTTTATCTCAGATCGTAAATACTGTTTGTTAATAGTTTCTTCTGATCTATGCAACTAATTGTAGAAAAAATGCAGTTATTTATATATTGAAAATGTATGCATCTTCTCTTAATATACTTGTTAGCATAAACTGCCCAATAACAACTTTTAAATTGCAAACAAATTTCCATTTTGTTGACACAGTCTTGTTAAACATATCTTCTTTATAAGATATTTTCTACCGTAACAATCACCACTTTATATGTTACTTAATTTTTACCCATAAACTTTTTTTTAAAGTAACAAGGGTGGGGAAATGTATGTTAGTGGCTTTCTTCAGTGTTAATATTTGCTTCATTGTGAAATAGGATGGGAGCAAAATGCTCAAATTGTTTCCACCAGTACTAATAGGAGAATTTTTTATCTGATTGTAATGTTTCACTATACTAAGTTTGAATAGGAAACAATACAATTCTACTGAAAGGAAAAAAAATTATATCATGGAAATCTCAAATAGCAACTCTGCCCCTTGATGATTCTGGCCAATTCTAACACTTCAAATTTGAAGCTATTAATCAGTGGTAGATAGCCTGAAGTTCCAACATCAATTGTAGTTAGCTTAACCTTTGTGTGTGCTTGTGTATGAGCCTGCTATACACAATTCTGAAAATTGGAGGTATGGCTTCCCACCAGTTAAAGGTAAGACATCAATAACAACCATTGTGTAAACTCTATAAGAATTATCAACATGTTAAAAAAAAACTACTTTCAGCCTACCTTGTCAAATCCAGAGAAAACAACAACTCCTATTCCACTGTCTATCATTAAGATAACCCCTTGCGGTCCTTCCGCTTTCTAAAAGAAGTACCGTACTTTTCGGAGTATAAGATGCACCGGAGTATAAGATGCACCAAGATTTTAAAGAGGCAAATTAAAAAAAAAGTTTTTGCACTCTGCAGACCTCCCAAAAACGGCCCGTTTTTCACAAAAATGGGCCCGTTTTTTTTTTTTTTACAAAAAAAGGGCGTGCATAGCCTTTAGGAGGCTTGTAGAGTGCTCCTGGGGGCTGGGGAGGCAAAATTGAGCAAAAAACAGCCCGTTTTCTTCTCATTTCTACCCTCCCCAGACCCCAGGAGTACTCTGGCAACCTCCTAAAGGCAATGTATGGCCATTTTGCTGAAGGAGCGGGGTTTCGGGAGGCAACAAATGCTGTATTCAGTGTTTAAAATACACTCAAGATTTTCGGCCTTTTTTTTTTTTTTTTGAGGGAAAAAGGTTTGTCTTATACTTCGAAAAAATATGGTAAGTGCTGCCCCATTTATCAAAAGATTGTTTACCGTGCTGTAAGTCAATAGTCATGGCTGTTTCAACAACTGCACTCAATAAGATGAGCAAAAGGAAGGAACAAGTAAAAAGCTTTAATGGCACAGTGGTTAGAATGCAGTTTGCAGACTAACTCTGTCCACATACCAGGAGTTTGATCCTGACCAACTCAAGTTTGACTCCCATCCTTCCGAGGTCAGTAAAATGAGAACCAAATTCTTAGGGACAATATACATTCTGGCGTGAACTCCTGTGGAGCCAAAACTGCTTTTGCTTAATTGCGTTTGAACTTTACCCCTATATCCCCTCCCTTCTGTCCTGCGTCATCCGACTCCGGCTGAAGGCATGCATGGAATTTCCCCCCTCCATGCCAGCCTGATAATAGTCATGGCAACGCTTTAGAAGTTGACACTGACTCTGTAAACAGCTTAGAGGGTACTGTAAATCTAAGTGTTATTACTATTGCAATTATCATGTTATTAAACAGGAGCTAGGATCAGCCTCACCTGTTGCTGGATTCGAGCACTGAAATACTTTTCAATAAGTTTTCTGCTGGTGGAAGAGCAAAGATCCAACTCTTTCTCCAGAGCCTATGAGAAATGAGTATCAGCAGAAATACTAGACTATGAATAAAATAAGTAATATATGAGTAACCAAGAGAAATAAAGACGGAAGCTTTCCCAGGCAGGAGGTGTTGCTACACAAGCCACTTTTGACACTGATCTTGTTTGTCCAATGTGAGGCCATACAGAAAGTTTCAGCTGAATGCTTAGTGCTTTTAGTGATTTGCATTGCCGCCTTCCTAGGGCTGAGAAAGAATGACTGACCCAAGGTCACCTAGTTTACATCATGCTTAAGGCAGGGGATTAGAATGTACAGTCTCCCAGTCTCTAGCTGTTGTGGCCCACCACAACAGTCGGACAGTGAGGATGTTGGGAAGGAACATGGACTAGTCCTGGGGATTGAGGAAAGCTCAGACAAGGGCTCTTCATCAGAGGCACAGGGGGTGTTAGACAGCAGTGAGGCAGAAGAACAGCTGAAGCCTGTTCCCAGGGTGTGCATGTGCAGAGCTGCCAGAATACAAGAACAACAAGAAAGCAGGGTCGACTTAAGAGTAAAGCCACACCTTGGAGGTGATTGGCCCCTCGCAGAGGAAACAAAAGAGTGAACGAATGGGGAGTGGGATTTTGCAGGCAACAATTCGTTCATTCGGTCTAGAAAGTTCTGTTTGTGATTATAAGAGAATCTGTGCCAAGTTTTGCTTTGCGTTCTGTTTGGAAACTAGCTATATGGCAGCTCTCTAAATGAGATAAGGTGCGGGGGGGGGGGATAAACATTCCTCTGAAATACTGTTTGCTAAAGCCTTGCTGACTATGAATGAAAGGAATTCACAGTCATCTAAATAAAAGAGGTTTTATCGGGTTCAAGACTTTGCTTCTTGCTTTCCAAGGAAGCCTGGGTTAGAACACTAGCTTGATGTCTTAACTACTACACCAGACAGACACTCTATTAGTTAAAGTAGTGTTTATTAAATTATTGTCATATAATAAATTTGGGGGGAGGGGGTTGGTGAACAATTTGAAACTTCTTGAAAAGGTCAATGAGCTTTTGGGAACCCCTATTTTATCCATTTTATCAGCACGTTTATGTTTAACATCAGTGCGAGGTAAACTCTTTTGCCCAATGATTCTGATAATTTCAATCAACAGTTACGTTTGTACAGCTACCGTACACATGACCTCCCTGCTCCATTCACAGAAGATTACCTCTGCCTTAACACTATTTAAAATGAAGTGGCATCTTCAAAATGCACAAAAGCTTTCCTCCCACTTCACGTGTGAATGCGATCCATTGTTTGAACAGGATGGAAATCCTGACGGGGTAGCACACATGATGCCACAGCACAAATGGGAAACTTTTGTATAAGCCAGAATCTGCTTTTTTTTAAAAAAAAAAAAACCTGTTTGTGTCTAGCTAATAGATGCTAGATGCTCATGGTATTTCTGGCCCTTATGCACTAATGTTATGTGAGGTAGCTGGGAACACATGGGAAGTTCATGCCAGGGGTTTTGTATGCAAAGGAAGGTTGATGCAGGAATGGATAGAAAAGGTAGGTTAAGTGCTATTTTTAAAAAAATGTATTTAGATATATAAAGCCAACATTTGGGCACTATTAGAGTACCTGTTGCTCAGAGGTTTTTCTGTCAAGCGGGCCAGCATAGCATATGGCTGGCCAAGCAGCCCCAAATGGCTCACTGGCATTTTTTAAAAAGTAATAAATTCATTGTCATCACTGTTGCTGGCTTAAAAGGCACACAGCAGAATACCTACAAGTCTCATCACTTCTGCCAGTTCCAAGGTTGCCCCGGTTTCACTAGCCACCAAACAGCTGATTGGCATGCCAGCTATTACTCCGGGGGCCACAAGGATTTTTAATTTATCCATGTGTGGCTCCTTCCCCTTTACAAGTTGTACAGGCTTGTCATAAAGGTAGCAAAGGTTGCAGTAGCTTACTATAAAATCTGGTGTGCGAAGGGCATCTTTGGATAGTCCACAGCCTTCTCCGTGAAAGCAAAGTTCCAAGCTCTATGGGAGAGATGGAGAGAAAGAGAGAAAGCAGTAGGACATTAGATCACGGCATAAGTCATGCCCTTCCTTCTTGGTTTCACTTTACATCCCTAAATACCTGGAGAGTAAACTGAAACTTCGCAAAGTAGTCCAATTTTCCAACTTGTTGTTTTGTAGCGTTTTTTAGCAAGGCCAAGGTGTGATTCCACAGAAGCTCCAGAAGACTGTTTGGGAAGAACCGAAAAAAGTAGAGATGTACAACAGATTGCTAGACAAGGTGTTTTTACTAGGACTCAGCAAAGCCTAGCACATTTGACCCTGGGGTTGAACTGAAACTGCTCAAATTAAGGATAAGGGGATTATAAATTTATTTTTTCTCCATTTTTAATATTTAGAAATCTGTCTATGTTGTTTTATCTTCATTGCATTTTTAAGTTCCATTTATCCCACTCCTGCTCTATTTGAGCTATTTTCTTCATTTGGTGTTGAGAAATGTATAATTTTGGGAGGCTGTATTTCTCCAAATGTATGATTTTTGTTTGCAATTTTATCTACCGGTAATGAATGCAGATTTTGCAACCAGTGTTCTCATTTCTGCATAACTTTTTCATAATTAAATTGCACTGCAAAATTTAGAGAATAATAACTTTAGAAAGATAGCTAAATTACAGTATGCATTGTTTCAAACATGTGGTATCAAAGGTTTGCATTAAAAAATATAGTAATTAAAATATATCCCTCCTTCCTAATTCACATCCATTAATCCACCTATAATATAGGTCCTATATTCTAAGACACACACACCATCTCAAAAAGGATTAGTTGGGGGCAAATATATACAAAGGAAGACAAGGCAGCAAACCAATCCAGTTTAGCAAGTTTCTAATTCCTGGAGCAGGGGTGTCCAAACTTGGGAACTTTAAGACTTGTGGACTTCAACTCCCAGAATTCCCCAGCCAGCATGGTTGGCTGGGGAATTCTGGGAGTTGAAGTCCACAAGTCTTAAAGTTCCCAAGTTTGGACACCCCTGTCCTAGAGGTTTAAGAAAAATTCCATAGGAAGACAACATAGGACAACCAAAAGGCTGATATTAAAAATAAAACATGCAGATGTTTAGTGGGCCATGAAAGAGCATCAATTATTCTAAACTCAGAGGAAAAATAACAACAGACCACAGAATAGGGTCAATAATATTCAAAGAACAAATAAGATGCCACTACTCTGTTTTAACTATTAATGATATTTATGCCTCTATTTTCCTCTATTCCATTCACAGCCAATGCTAGCACCTAGCCAACTTTTGCTCTTTTCAGAAAGCCAAATAGGGCTAGACATGGTTAGTAGTTGTTCCTTTTAATAAGACACCATCAGGACATACCATGGCTTTAGATGACACTGAAAATTTACCCAGAAGAATTGAAAAGCACTATTTTATTTATAGACTTTATTGAATTTAAAGAATGCCCAACTCCCAACAATTCTGGTTGACTGACGCTGTAAACTAGGAGAAGCAACCACAGAAAGAAAAGGAAAAGAAACATATACATCCAAAGACATTGGCATTGTTGCCAAGGAAATTACTAAGAGCTGGTCTCAACTCAAGGTCATATTTTTGCCTAATTTTGTTTCTCATGCCCATCACATCCTAAAAAACCCCAGAGACAAGGATGCATATATAAAGAAGAGAACGTGTCAGAACGGCCTATGTAGCATCCTATGTAGACAGAATTAATGCCTTCTTCATCTAGGATGGTTTTTGGATCCTACCAACGATTTCCTAATGAACTACCAATCAATTTACAAACCAAACACAGAATTCTGGTTCCCCCCCCCCCTTGCATTCTTTCATCTTGGGCAAAATCCTAGGCTATTCCTCTGATTTTACCTTGATTTCCACAAACTGGTTCTTTCATATGTTGGATGACCTCAATTGCTATTAGCATTTGCTAATTTTGAATGGTAGGCAAGTTACACCAATTGTGGCTTAAGAGAGACAAGAGCCTTACTCTTCCTTCTGTAGATGTCCTGGGTCAGTGTTGGTGAACCTTTTCGTGCCAAAATGGGAGCGTGCACATATATACTGGAAACCAGAAGAGCAGCTGCATGCACCTGCTCTTCTGGTTTCTGGTGCGCATTCACATGCGAAGATCAGCTGGCTGGTGCGCATGTGTGTGTGTGAAACCGGAAGGTCATTTTCCTGGTGCACACATGCGCACTGTACAGCTGCTTTTCTGGTTTCCAGCACTCCCACACATGTGAAACCAGCTAGCTGGCGCACTGGAACCTGGAAGAGCAACAGACAATGGCCCGTGTGCCCAGAGAGATGACTCTGTGTGCCACTTCTAGCACACATTGCTATAGGTTTGCCATCATGGCCCTAGGTAGTGCCAACTATGATCCCTAATTCATAGCATGGCAAGACATCTCTGCAAAAGCCATTTCCCTCTTTATGTCACCTCCTTATCCTGATTTTACCTGTTAAAATTCTCCTGGACAAGGTTGATATTTAGATACTGAAGCTCATACTCCAAGAATTTCATTAAAGGCGTGATGCACTAGAAGAGGCAGAAAAAAGATCCACAAAAAATTAAGTGACAGGAAATAACACTTATCAGTTATTAAACTAAATTATTACCTATGAAACGTTCAAGGAACACCACACAAGAAATACAAAAGGCTCGCTGCAGGTGAATACAACATGGCCAGCATGACATTTTAAGTTGATTATATGCTGATTACTGATCCAAATTCTTTCTGGATGCTTTCAGATTGAGATATTTATTGTGCAATTATTCCATTGTAAAAATCTATAGAATTCTATGGAAACCGCAAACAAATATTTTTAATCCATGTTCAAATTGTTGTAGTGTAGAACACTAACTATTTAACTCCTTTTCACAAACTCATGTGGAATATGGGTTTTCCCAAGTGTGGATTCCTATCAGTGCATTACCAGATTCTCCCCCATATCTAGCCTGATTCAAAGCCAGGAAGATAAAAGAGGGAAAATATGGGATGTCTTAACAATAATAATATTTTATGGAGAGATGAAAGAACAGAGAGGTACATACAGTTTTGAGTAGCAGATTGGTTATTGTTATGGCCTTTTTGTGAATCACCCCAAAATAGGTTCCAAAGGAACAAACTAAGGGGGAAAAAATGATATATACAATATTTAGCGAGCAATTAAATACTCACATCCTCTGGGTTATTACTGCAAACAGACAGTTCCTGGATGTGTTGGGCAATTCTAGCATCCATCTGCCAAATAAAGAACCACACGTGCTTTTAATGCCATTAAGGAGAAACATAACACTGTATAAATATTAAAAGTGCTGAGCCATTCATATCTACATCATTTCAGGCATTTCATACTGCATCTTAGAGATTTTTGTGGGAACAATCTATAGCTGGGCCATTTATATTTCACACTGGCCTGGAGAATAAACCACATGAAGAACGGCTGCAGGTTTTGGGTTTGGCTAGTCTAAAGATAAGAAGAATTAGGAGTGACATGATACCAGTATTCCAGTACTTGAGGGGCTGCCACAAAAGAAGAGGGGGTCGAATTATTATTCAAAGCACAGGAAGGCAGGACAAGAAACAATGGATGGAATTTAATCAAAGAGAGAAGCAACCTGGGATTAAGGAGAAACTTCCTAACAGTGAGGACAATTAACCAGTGGAACAGCTTTGCCTGCAGAAATCGTAGGTACTCATCACTGGAGATTTTTAAGAAGAGACTGGACAGCCAGTTGTCTGAAATGGTATAGTGTTAGATACTAGCTTCAGTTATGGTGGTTTCCACCAAGGTCCTCTGTTCCGGCGGGAACAGAGGTTTAATCTCATTGGTCGAAGCATTTGACAGCTCCCTATAAAAGGGCTGCTGTCAGACTCAACCTTCGCTGGATTGTACATACTTGTTCTGTTACAATAAAGAGCTGTTGTTGCCTTTAGCCTGAGTGTGCCTTTTCATTACCCGATCTAAGATATAGGGTCTCCTGCTTGAGCAGGGGGATGAACTAGAGGACCTCCAAGGTCCTGTCCTGCCCGCCCCGCCCTGCCCTGCCCTATCCTATTTTACTGTCCATGCATTTAAACTCCTGGAACGTTTAAGATAGAAGATATGAGTTTTCTCTCTGTTCTATCCAATGCCATTGTCACACACCATATATACCATTGCAGACATAATTCCTTCTATAGAATTGAGTTTCATGTACAACAGCCTGGTGAATTTAGCAACTTGTTTAAAGCATTCTGGTACTGATCATCCTTGGATTACAATAGCAACTGAGCCCAAAGTTTCTGTGCTAAGTAAGGTGGTTGCTAAGTGAGTTTTGCCCCATTTTGTGACTGTTTTTGCCAGTTGTTAAGCAAATCATTGCAGCTGTTAAGTAAATCGTGCAGTCATTTGGCGAATCTGGCTCCCCCCCCCCCCCCAATTGACTTTGCTTGTCTGAAGACAGCTGGGAAAGTTAAAAATGGGGATCCCGTGGCTCTGGGACACTGCAACGGTCATAAATATGTTTATTTTGATTATGTTTTATCCTGGGGATGCTGCAACGGTCGTAAGTGTGATAAACGGTCATAAATTAATGGTCATAAATTTTTTCAGCACCCTTGTAACTTCAAAAGATCACTAAACAAATGGTTATAAGTCAAGGACTCCCTCTGGTGTAAAGCCTAATGATCTGTAAGGGGTAAAGGATGGAATGGGAGAAGGTAGGAAAAGGCATCATTGGCTGATTGGCTTCTTCAACCTTTAGCATGCAGAGAAGGCTAACAATGACCAGCTCTGTCCAGATAACCCTCCCCCCTCCCGCCGAAATAAAGCAATCCTGCTGTTTTCTTTTTTACAAGTGCCTTTGGTTTTGCTCACACGGATGTTTTCCCCACGGTCTGTCATTCCAATATCCCTGACCCACACTTCTCAGAGGGATAAGAACTCCGTGAGTTTGGTCTCTGAAGCAGATTGGGACTGTTCGCCTCGTACCCTTCGCCACCCCTTGTTCACCACCCCTATCCATTAACCTCCACCGTTTGTCCTCCGCTGATACACCCTTAGCTCTTTGTGCTGGCCAATGGGCCCCAGCCTCTTCCGCCCCAGGCCCTTCGTCACAGCCCATTTGGCGAAATACTGTTCACCCCAGGCTTTTGGGACCAGGAGACAGTTTGCCACCAGCCAATCAGAGGAAGGGGAGGGAGAAAGAGAGAGGGGGAGAGGGAGAAAGTGTTTCGTGAAGAGTTTCCTCTCCGGGGTTTGTTTCTCCACCCAGTTGCTTCAGGTCCGAACTAGAAAACCCTTTGCATTCCCCTCCCTTGCTGGAAAACCCTTTGCGTTTTGCCCTCTTCCTCCGATTGGCTGGCGGCGAACTGTCTCGTGGGCCCAAAAGCCTGGGGTGAACAGTATTTCACCAAATCGGCCATGACGAAGGGCCTGAGATGGAAGAGGCTGGGGCCCATTGGCCAGCATGAACAGCTAGGGTCATATCAGTGGAGGACAAATGGTAAGGGTTAATGGCTGGGAGCAAAACCCTGGTGGTGAACAAGTGGCGGCGAAGGGTACAAGGCGAACAGTCCTAGACCCCTCTGAAGAGCCAGAAGTTCCCTATATGAAGCAGCCCAAACAGATGTGGGATGATACTTTGCCCCTGGCATGCTCCTCCCCTGACCCTTTTCTACTGCTGAAGGAAAAGTGGAAGACTGAGCCTGTGAGGTTACTTTGATCGCCAGAGTCTGCACCACTACTCGGATCTCATTGTTGAGGCAGGAAACAGAAGCCTGAAGCTGTTGATGCAGCGTGTGCTGGATCTGCTCTGGGGTAATGACAGGTCCAGTGTTCTGTTCCAAGTATGCCCAGTTCAGCTGTTTGGGCAACTTCAGGATCATCATCCGGAGCTGCTCAATGTTATTCACCACAACACAGAGCTGGAGGATGGGAGGAAAGTAGAATCAAGTCAATCCTTGTGTTCAACCTTGTTTCTTGTACCCAACATCTGGCTCTCCCACTTACTCTATTTGCTGCTTGGCCTGCCTCGCTTTGATTGGAAGACAATTCCTCTGCCCTTGCTTTGATCATCTGACAGTACATCTGAGCAATTTTACATGTGTCCTAAGAAGTCAGAAAAGAGAAAACTGTCACTGATCGGTCAATGCCGTAGGCTTCGCTTCATCCTCCAAGGACACTTGACTGCCTTTGATCCCTACAATGTACAATATGGTCAATCACAGCTGGCTCTTCTATAAGGAAGCATCAGTGATGACTGAGTCATACAAGTGGAATGAAGCAGGCTCTGAATTCAGAGGTTCTAATCTTCTAATGCTGCAATTCCACCAGTCTTCCTCCCACTCTAAGAAAACAAATTTGCGCTTTGTTCTTCAGTGAAAAAAAAAAGCCGTGGTGGTGGTGGTGTGAAGGATAAATAACATAACTTTTGGTGTTGCTTGATTGGCACATTCCCTGAATATATTAAGTCTTTAATTATGCGTAATTCCACTTATCTCATTCCTGTGCAAAACAAAATCCCTGGTAGGAAGACATATCACTAATAATATTTTAGAAGATTTTGAGCACAAGCATAATATTCAGTAGAATAATACAATTTTTGGGGGAAGCATGGTAAAAAGCATATTAATTGTCAGGTTCCAAAGGGTTAATGAAACCAGCCAAACACAGAAACGGTTTGTAAATGCAGTTTGTATTCTTCCTTCGGCATGAACTGACCAACAAAGCACTAAGGCAATGAATAAATTGTCAGAGTTGCCACCCTGTGCTTCCCACCACCTTTTATAGCTACATTGGTAATTAAGATAAACCGTACCCCACGCATGCGCACACCCATCACCTTGTGACCCAGAGCAAAAACCACCTGGCAATTAATCATGGATTGTTAGCTTTGTAGTTTCTTCAGCTTGCAGAGGAGGGAAGGTGAGTCTTGGCAGCTGGCCCAGTCTTCTCCCCTGAATGGCAGCTCTGGGCTTGCCAGAGCTGACATTAATGAGATCTGGCTTGCAAAACCATTTTTTCCTTCTTTCTAATATCTAATGGTCATGACCACTCTGCTGCCTCTTGTGAGACAAACAGAAATGTAGACAAGCAATTCTGTAAATAACTCTGTACCATGAAAAGTTTTGTAGGTAAAAAAACTATGCTTTGAAATGCACCCAGAAGCCTTTGTCAGAGCCAACGTAGCTCACAAAGCGATGGTGTTACATGGTCATACTGAATTACACCCATAACTACGTCTGGCATCGTATTCAGGAATGGCTGCAAATTCCAAGAAGTTTTCTAAAGCAAACCTATGTATAGCGTATTGCAGTAATTTGGAGAAGAAATGACTAAGTAACCATGAACTTAGTGGAGGAAGTGACCATCAAAGGTTGATTGCTAATCGTTTTACTACCGGTTTGTAGTGTGTGCTTGTGCATGCGTGCGATGCTTCTGCGCATGCATGGGTGCGGAGCCTCCCGCCACCGCTACTACTGGTTCAGCAGCAACCCACCTCTGGTGACCATGTAAGTGTAAGTGACCATGAACTTACACTGGTCACTTATAGGTTGTAAGTGTAAATGACCAGTGTAAGTGACCATGCACAAGGCCTCCCAATGCAGGAAGAAGTGCAATTCACACACAAATTGAATTTCTGCAAAAAAAACTCCTAATCACAGATTTAATCTGTTCTTCAGACACATGGAGTCCAGAAGTTGCTCCAATTGCAGCCAGTTCTACCCCATCCAGAAATAATGATGGCAAGTACCCAGATCACACAAGATCTGATTTTTATACTGAATTTTCTTAGACTTAATACAAACTGGGACAGAAGTGACTTCTGGCACAGATTAGAACGATCTGATCTTCCTTATTTTATACATACCTCGACAAATTTCACCATGATCATAAAGGCCTCCTCGGGGTCAGGCCAATCCAACTGTTGCCATGTCTTCACCATCTGAGCATAGCAAGTAGATAGGTCAACGATGGATGTACTGTGTTTATTCAATTCTCCCAGTGGTGTTAACTGAATAGAAATAAAACCAGAGAGAGGGAGCAACATCAGGTTATTCGAGTCAGAATTTAATCTGGAATGTTACAGGATGAGCTTTTGGCTTCGGTTGGAGTTTTTTGGACCTGAATATCCTAGACAGACAATGGTGTTTTAACACTTGAATTTCCCTTCTTTCAATAACTTGACCCAGAACATTGTATCTTCAATTTGATCAGTACATGGAGCAATCAGACTTTTGGGGTGTTTTGTTTTGTTTTTAGAAATGTCACATAGCAATTCTGTGCGGAGATGCCTGAAAGGGTAACCTTTCTGCTACAAAGGCCTCCAGTATGCTTATGGGGAAAGCATCTTTGCACTTTTTTTTAACCTTCCATTAATATATACTATATTAAAAAAACATGCCATCTTTTCTGTTGTTGTTTGAGAAATCTCAAGGTGAAAGAGTCAAAGAATAGAAACAATAATTGACAATTATCTGAGTTGGACAATATTCTTTTAAAATATCTCATAAGAATGAACATCAGTTTGCGTAACTAAAGTAGCATTGTGTCTTTATCTGAACCACATAGGCATCATGAAATGATAATTAGCTTGTGCCACCTATGTGAACAAAGTAACTAGTTGAAAGGACCTGATATATACTCAATGAATTTTATGTGGATCAGATGTAAACTCAAATTGCTGAATTCATTGCTGGATTATTATTCAGATTCAGATAATTCCATAATTGCCAACCACAGGTGTCAGAGTGGATTAAGATATGCTAGCAAATCATTCATTTTAAGATATCTGCTTATCTGCAAAAATTATACACACAATATAATTCACAACTTTTATTCCATTGAGGACCTGGATGCTGCACGAGTCAAAAAGAGGACTGTGAAAATATCCACAGACCTCTCACATCCTGGACATAATTTGTTTCAACTTCTACCCTCAAAACGACACCATAGGTCACTGCACACCAAAGCAGCTAGACACAAAGACAGTTTTTCCCTGAATGCCATCGCTCTGCTTAACAACGAATTCCCACAACACTGTCAAATAATTTACTAAAACTGTATTACTATTCTTCTTCTCTTCCTTACTAAAATCTATATCTTCCAATTATTACTATAACCATGTTGCTTGTATCTTTCAAATATTGTTTTTATTGTTTCTTAATATGATTTGATAGCTTATTAGTAACCTTGACTAAGTGTTGTATCTTTTTATTCTTGATGAATATATTTTATTCTTACGTATACTGATAGCACATACACCAAAGACAAATTCCTTTTGTGTCCAATCACACTTGGCCAATAAAGAATTCTATTCTATTCTATCCTATCCTATCCTATCCTATCCTATCCTATCCTATCCTATCCTATCCTATCCTATCCTTTACTATACTATACTATACTATCCTACTTGTTAATCCACAGACAGAATTAAGTGATGGTAGTATCAGGGGCTACTATGAAGGTGCTACATAATATACACCAACGATTAAATGTATGAAGGCAGAAAAACCTCCTCCAAGAAACACAGGGAAGATAAAACAATTGAGCAATGCTTTCCTTTCTGAGTGGGATTACCTGGTCCACTTGGATGGCTCTTTGGGTCCTTTCTAAAGCTATTGTGTAGGTCTTCTGTAACCACAAGGGGATGGCTTCTTTAAACCATAGGTGGAAACCAGTCAATGCCAGAGGGGTATCCCTGGAAATAGGAAATAAAAGTCGTTTGTATCTCATGAGAAACTTATTTTTTATTTCCCAAACATTCAACTTAGTTTTTCTCTAAAGAATATTTTTGTTGTGGTGACCAATCACAAATCTGTCTCAACAGATCCTCATTGGTTATAAACAGTCAGCAATTCATCTACAGAAGAGTTCACATCACATGCTAAACAAGAGCCGTAGTAGTGCAGTGGTTAGAATGCAGTACTGCAGGCTACTTCTGCCGATTGCTGGCTGCCTGCAATTTGGCAGTTTAAATCTCACCAGGCTCAAGGTTGATTCAGCCTTCCAAGGTGGGTTAAATGAGGACTCAGATTGTTGGGGGCAATAGGATGACTCTGTAAACTGCTTAGTGAGGGCTGGAAAGCACTGTGAAGCGGTATATAAGTCTAAGTGCTATTGTTATTTGCTTGTTTAATAGTATTTTACCAAATAAATCATAATTAGGCTATACAGCTCACTATGCTTAAGCAGTGCTTGCAAGTCACGTTAACTCAAACCCAAACAAACCACATTTTGTCAGTGAATCAGGCCACAGTTTGGGCACTGAGGATTCAATGGCAACAATACATTATAAGCGCAATCTCAAAACAACAACCATAATGTATAAAACAGCCTAAAGACTGAAGGCAAAGTGTTGTCCTCTGCAGAGATAAACACCTGCTGCACACAAAATCCTTCATGTGATAGAAATCCTTCATGCTGAGATAAAGTTGGAAAAGACTTTCTGCTGTTAATTGGGACATGCCACTGTCAATCTTGCTCAGCTGCTCTTTGACATAACAAGAAACCTGCAGGAGCATAAAAAGGGTATAATGGATCAGGTTTTGGGGTTGATACACTGAAATTGAATCAGAAAGATACCACTAGTTGGCCCTGAATAGAAATCTGCAAAAACTGGCTCAGGAACTAGGCTCATCGTTAAAGTGAGACTGATGAATCCTCACCACTGAGTTGAGTGGCTAATTCAAAGATGAATTCCTGTTTTTTTCCTCATTCTGGGTGCACTCCAGATATATAGACTTTGCTTCTAGAACTCTCTAGCCAATATAACCATCACTGACAAGATGTGTAAGTCTGCACATCTCGATGGCATCACTATTGAAGAAAGCTGCCTTAGAAATTCTGAAGTAATTGGATTATTCATCCACTAGTCATTTCCCCCAGTATCTTCTGCCTTGCTGTTAGATATAAGCCTGAGGTCCTCTTTGATACAAAGCAGTGAAAGAGCTACTCACCAGTTCCTGCATTTGAAGATATGCAATTGAGAAAAGATCTACTTTCACGGTGCTGTATTGGAGGAAGGAGAAAGACACGATCAGAAATTTTCTCATGGGTTTTATCTGTTAGGTTTATCTTTATGTATTAAAGCTAATAGCACTAGGTATGTTTGTTTATGTTTATGTTTATTTGGATTTATATGCCACCCTTCTCCAAAAGGACTCAGGGCGGCGTACAACATTAAAAAACACACATCCCAAAAGTTAAAAAAAAAAGATTAAATCCATATCCAAAAAACCAAACCGAATTTAAAAGACAATAGATTTAAAATGAGTTAAAATTAACAGGCCAGGCCGGCTTGCTGGAAAAGCCAACTTTTAAGGGCGCGTCGGAAGGACTGGAGGTCAGGGATTATGCGAAGCTCCGGGGGTAGCTCATTCCAGAGGGAAGGCGCTCCCACAGAGAAGGCTTTCCCCCTGGGGGTCACCAGCCGACACTGTCTGGCCGACGGCACCCTGAGGAGGTCAACTCTGTGGGATCGTACTGGACGGTGGGAGGCTACTGGTGGCAGTAGGTGGTCTCGCAGGTACCCTGGGCCTAAGCCATGGAGTGCTTTAAAGGTCATAATTAATACCTTGAATCGCACCCGGAAAACAACCAGCAACCAGTGCAGGCCGCCTAAAAGGGGTGTGACATGGGAGCACCTAGGTACCCCCATGACAACCCGCGCAGCCGCATTCTGGACCAGCTGAAGCCTCCGGATGCTCTTCAAGGGCAGCCCCATGTAGAGAGCATTGCAGTAGTCCAGGCGAGGTAATTTAAATGAGGCATCCATATATAACTGATCAGTAACTATGACAGCTCAGAGGCAACCCAGAACCAGCATCAATATTGTTAGCTGAATTCTCATAATTGGCAACAAGGAAGACAACTAGGAAGTTGAAAATTTGCTGACTTGCTGATTCCCAAGCCTACTTGGGAGGATAAAAAGAGAACTAGAGGTTTATCTTCTCAATGCCAGCATTAAAATAATCCACCCAATAAAAATAGTTGATGAGCAGGGAAATAGATTGGTAAAAGTCTCTAAATAACCACAGGAAAATTCCTAGTGCAGTAAATACTGCACAGAGGTTTGACCTAACCAGTTTTATTATTACTTTCTTCTTTAAGCCAACAGACACATGTATTAAAATGTGCATTTATTTAACTGGAATACACAACATCTAAATCCTCTGGGAATAAAACCTTATCATTAGAGTGGAATTTTATACTCGCTCAGCTTGTTGTCTTATCACTTCTGTGATCTGGCCTCATCCACTCACTTTGGTAGCAAGTCTCTATGGCCTTAGAAGTTACCTAAACATCCCAGTTGCAATGTATGGCTATGAAAGTTGGACCATAAGAAAGGCTGAGCACCAAAGAATGGAGGTCTTTGAACTATGGTGCTGGAGAAGACTCCTGTGAGTCCCTTGGACTGCAAGGCGATCAAACTGGTCAGTCCTAGAGGAGATCAACCAGTGGTGGGTTGCAGGCGGTACGCCCGGGTATGGGCATACCGGAGCCTGCCCAGAGCATCGGATACCATTCCAGTACGGTGCTCCAGAGGGTCTACCCGAGCTCCCTACCTGTCTTTTAAGGCTTCCGCGCATGGCGCGTACAGCACCTGCGCGATGCTCCATGGAGCAGCTGGAGCATCAGGGAGGCTCGCGGAGGCGCTAAGATGCATGCGTACACTGAAACAGTAGGCGTGAGCTTAAATGGACTCCAGAGGATGGTAGAGGACAGGAAGGCCTGGAGGAACGTTGTCCATGGGGTCACGATGGGTCGGACACGACTTCACAACTAACAACTAACAATAACAACAAAACATTTGAAGAAGCAGTTTGCGACCAATTGGCCAAGCTGGGAAAGAAGAAAAAAATTTCCTTCAGAGACTTGCCTGATGAAATATTTGTTCCAGGTTTTGAGACACTCCTGGAGATCTGCATTCACCTCCAGAAGAAGACAGACCAGAGCTTTGCCACATTCCTCCATTGTCTATGGAATGGATAGAAAAAAGAGAAACAGGGGTAGAGATCTAGCATGAGCTTTGTTTCTCCCCAAAACCAAGACACTTTCAGACTAATGAACTTCTCCTAGATTTCCACACTATTTCTCTGGGGCAAGAGGCTGTTTCACTCTTCTGCCACGTGTTGCTATGTTGCCATTCCTCAGTGGTAGTTCTTGGGGTTAGAGAAGTTGGCTTACTTTACTCAGAGGTGTCCTGAACAGTACAAACTGATTTTTCATGTTATAGAAGGGTCTGGCCCAAAAGTGGAGTTCTCAATTTCAGCTGATATCATTCTGACATAACTTCAAACTTCATGATCTGAGAAAAGTAGGAAGAGCAAGAATACTAAAAGCAATCAGGAGGCTTAAATGGCAAGGGACGGTGGTGATTAGAGCCAAATTACCTCTTCTAATTAAGAGAGCAAGAAATGCTATTGTGGGACCTTAGCCAAGCGTTTTCTCTGTTATTGACATTAGGAATTATATGCTACTCCACATACAAGGGACTGATATTCTAATTATTTATTTTTATTCTTTTGTAACACAGTGCTGTAAAATAAAGGTTCTGTCATTTATAGTGGGACTTCAAGTCCCGAACGGCTCAGACCACAAACAATTCGGATGCCGACCAGAAAATCCACTAAATGTTGCATTCAGGTCACGACACATCCTCCAGTGCTGAATAAACCCAGCCGTGGCGATTTTCCCTGCTGCAGTGATTTCCCTTTCTGCGCGCACATGCACAATCGGTCTTGCTTCTGGTCACGAACAAATCAGGTGCCGACCGAAGTCCTGGAATGGATTACAGCCGGCACCAGAGGTCCCACTGTACCCTGCAGAGTTGCTTTCCAACCAGCTGTTAAAACAGCTACGGTTTTTTTCCCCTTTTTTGTGAGAATATAGTTCAGGACTACTAAGTATGCTTCATTGTTCTAGGAAAGATCTATACAGTTGCATGTTCATGATAACACATGCTCATGTGGCTTTATCAGAGGGACGCAACCAGCTATGTCCTGATTTTGACAAATGTAAACTCCTTATCTAAAGTCAAGCTACAGCAGTCATATCTGTGTGTTTGGGAGGAAAATGTTGTCGTGGTCTTTATCCAAAATTGTTGTACAGATTAGTATGATTGCACAGATACAAGATATAATACAGGAGCATTTTTATCCTGGCTGGGCTAGCAGATGTTTTGCAAATGCCAATGATATGCCCTTCTAGAATCAATAGGAAACACAATTCAACAACCTCTGGAAGATTCTAACATAAACTTTGCTCGAATGTAACATACCTTTACCATTGGCTTCAAGTGCTGCTTCTTCATGTAAAACCACTCTACTGTTCCAGTCTGAGAAAATAGGCAAGCGAATAAGTTACACAATAGTCTTCCCTATGCTTCTCTGCATATTAAAACCTACGCATACATTAAGGCAGACATTGGTCTTATCTGGATAGATAGATAGATAGATAGATAGATAGATAGATAGATAGATAGTTAGATAGATAGATAAGAGAGAGAGAGAGAGACAGAGAGACAGAGAGAGACTATATAATTTAGCAGAGGTCCAAGAGTAGAGGGCCTGAGTTCCAAGTTAGATCTTCAGAGCATTCTGTGAAACATCGTCTGTAGCTGAAGAAAAATAGAACTGTGGATTTCTCCATAAAGAGGACTGTGTGTAAATCCAGGTGGTGAATTTTGACAAGGAAACTAAACTAAAACTTTTATTTTTTTGTTTTTTTGTTTTTTGTTTGTCAAGCATAACAGATACAAGTATAGACATGATTATGAATACATGAAATAAATACGAATACAAGGGAAAATTAGGACAGGGACATTAGGCACGCTGGTGTGCTTATGCACCATTATTCCCTTCAAGACTTCAAAAAGCATTAAAAACAAAACTGCAAGCCTGAGAAAAGATATCCCAAAGATAACGAGATGGCTTTGTACCTTAAGTGCCTCCGTTACCATTTCTTCAAGAACAGGAGTCGAAGTACAAAGTTCTTTGAAGGCTTTCATTTTACACATTTGGACCAAAACCCTGTGAAGATGGAAAATCATGGCTGAAATCCAACGCAATTCAGAGAAAAGTCTCTTTTCCATGCAAAAGATGCCACCGCTTTTCTCTTAATCAGTCTCAAATGCAAAGATTCTGAATCCATTCACTGAGAATGGTAAGAAGAGCTGAGAAGAAAGACATCTAAAGACCACAACATTTGTTGATAAACAGCATAGAACAATACTAAGAAATATCGGTGTCCCCCTATAAAGCAGCTTCCTATGTTCCTATTGACCTCAACATTGTTGTTTGATCCCTCTCTTTAGGATATACTATGAAGAGATCAAACAGAAGCCTGATTTCCAAGGACATGGAGATCAGTATTTGTCAGCCCTTACAACATAGACCAAACTAAGAAGCTAATGACATGTAGGCCAGGACTACTTTTATTGTAATAACTGTAATAACGGAATCTTGAAAGTCTGGCTGTAGTTCCTCCCTCCCTTTCTTTATCTTCGTGTAAACTGGGACAGGTTTATCCGAGAGATTTTCTCAAGTTATTTTCATCATCTGGGCTCAAGACTCTCTTATCTGACCATTGCCTGACTGGTTGCAGTTCTTCCTCCGGTCCTTCAAGGCCATTCCCTCTTCCCTGTAGTTTACATCATTATAATAGGCCTCATGTTTTTCTGTAGGAAAAACTTTCAGCAAGTGCTGTGGAGAGATTTTTGCTCTGCTTCTTATGTGCTTCAGGCGTCTCTCTATACCTGATGCTTTTTATGCTCAAGGAGAGCTCAGCCTCTTCCTCTTTTCATCTTCTGGTTTCACAGAACTGGCAGAACCATCAAACACATATTTTAAAGTGGTTCTTGGAAGATAGAGATCACCAAACCTGACCTTCATTCAGACAAGGCAGAGGAACCATTCATTGGGGAAACTGCTAATGTGACTGGAGGTTTAGAATTGATCTTGCATAGAGTATCAAAATCCAGACAAATAAGACTGATGCTTTTTTTGTTTCATGTTTGCTTTCTGTTCACTCTTTCCATTAATACAAAAAGAAATAGCCCCGCAGGAGTCTTGACAGGTGCCAAGGGACAGATACATTCCTGTCTCTTGGTGCTATTTGGGTGAATCGTGGCATAAACTACAAGCTTTGGTTCATGAAAGCTTCTATCATAATAAATGCATTAGGCTTACAGATTCTTAGGTGTTATGTGAAGGAAATGTAGGATCAGTATATTGAATGATTCATGATTTATGTCCACTTAATTAAACAGTAATGCTACTGAGAGAATACCCATGCTTGAAAAATGTTGGTAGTTTTTCTTCTGACTATGTGCATCCCAGAAGGTTTCTGATAGCTTACCTGAGCAGTGACTGCAGCCTCTGTGTAGATTTGGATGAGGAAAGTGGGAAGACGATCCGGAACCTTTGAAGAAGAGAAATCCCATAGTTCAGTAAGGACTGGAAAGATTCTTCCAATTCAGCTGTCTGCAGGAAGTAATCAACATGCCATAGATGTAAAAAGACTTAGTCCTGCTCGGTAATATCTGGATCATTTCAAGATCAAGATCTACTAGCATTATGCTAAGAGAAATGTATTTCAATCCACATTATCGGATAGGCATTGTAAAACTATAGGTAAAGGTAAAGGTTCCCCTCGCACATATGTGCTAGTCGTTCCCAACTCTAGGGGGCAGTGCTCATCTCCGTTTCAAAGCCGAAGAGCCAGAGCTGTTAGAAGACGTCTCCATGGTCATGTGGCCGGCATGACTAAACGCTGAGGGCACACGGAACACTGTTACCTTCCCACCAAAGGTGGTCTCTATTTTTCTACTTGCATTTTTACATGCTTTCAAACTACTAGGTTGGCAGAAGCTGGGACAAGTAATGGGAGCTCACTCCGTTACGTGACACTAGGGATTCGAACTGCTGAAGTGCCAACCTTTCTGATCGACAAGCTCAGCATCTTAGCCACTGAACCATCACGTCCCTATACAATCCCCCTAATGGATAAGTGTCTGATGTTGGAACCGAAGATGTCTTTAGCTGAAGCAGAATGTTCCACCAACCCTATAGTTCCACAGCTCTTCCTTTCTTACCTGCTCAGATCGTAATCGGCCTTGAATCCACTGATACTCTATGCTGGTAATCTGATGGAGCAGGCAGCTGCTGTTGAACTCCAAGAACTGGTACAGCTTGCTGTAAGCCAGCCAGTGCCTATGTTAACAAGGGAAGGAAAGCAGCATTAAACGCCAGAAGAAAAACCTGCAAAAAGTACAATTAGAAACAAAAAAAGCCCTCACATTAAGTAACCTAACCAAACTATATAGATTAGGCACAGTATGTAGTCAAATTGGCTGGTTTTGCCAGTTTGCTGGGAAACATTTATTGGTTTATATGCATACTGCAGAAAGAGAAATTAAAAACAGCAGAAATTGTAACCCGCAGTTCTTGGCAAAGTCCATTGTGGGAATCACATACATTCAATAGGCAAGAGGTAGGAAAGAAGGAAGGAAATCCCAGTTGAAAAAGAAAAGTCAACATTATTGAATTCATGAATGGAATTCTAGGGATAGTACTAAACCCTGTTCTCATGGCATGCCTGCCTAATTTTAATAAAATTACAACACTCTCAGGCAATAGAAAAGAACCTTCACAACTTTTTTTAAAAAAAGAGGGACAGAAAGTGCCAGGAGTTTTTGGTTTCCAGAATGTTGCCTTGAACGGAAGCATGCAGGAGATATTTACGCCAAGTCTTGGTGGAAATCTGAAATGTCCTTCTGAGTAGCATGTAGATACAGGATAGTACTGGCATGTTTGCTTAACTCTCCATCCCAGGAAGTGCTGCCAGCCTGCAGTGAAAGAGAACAATGAATAGCTCTCTATGATATCAGATTGGGGTGGGTGGGTGGTGCAGCATATCCAATTGCTTCACAGTTTTGCAAATAACAATTACCCGTATAATGTTCAGGTCTTTCTTTCTTCTGAAACTTAGTTAAATGCAATTCCCATTTACCTAAGCATTTTTAAATGGTCATCCATAGAACACATACAACTTCATCACCTCAGAGTAAAGTTTCTTTTAGATATATGAATCAGTTTGCAGCCCTGAAATTTTGCCATTACTCTTCTAAGATTTCAACTGTGGGCAGAGCTTGTGCTCAAAAACCAAATTTGTATCTTGACTTGAGAGAAGAGTTGAAAATAGCAAACAGGTCGGCTGAACTGATTTCAATATGGAATCCATTTATTTTCCAGAGAACAACTGAACATATGTCACTCTGTCATAATCCACTTATCAGTTTGTTTATCTAGTTACCTGGTATTGAAGAATCTCATACGAAACAATCTGCTGAAGAAGTTGCCGATGAACTTTGTAACTTGTCTGCGTCTTGCTGGCCGAAGTAGCTCTCTAAAATAAGATGTATATATATATATACTGATCCAGTTTTCAGAAGATATTAGAATTTCTGCCAACAGGTTTCATCCTTACATAATACATATGCATACATGTTCACAATTATAAAAATGGGATGCTAACATTGTTTGTTTGTTTGTTTGGATTTATATGCCGCCCTTCTCCAAAAAGACTCAGGGGGGCGTACAAGATTAAAAAAACACACATCCCAAAAGTTTAAAAAAAAATTAAATACATATCCAAAAAAACAAACCAAATTTAAAAGACAATACATTTAAAATAAGTTAAAATTAACAGGCCAGGCCGGCTTGCTGGAAAAGCCAACTTTTTAGGGCGCGTCGGAAGGACCGGAGGTCAGGGATTATGCGAAGCTCCGGGGGCAGCTCATTCCAGAGGGAAGGCGCTCCCACAGAGAAGGCTCTCCCCCTGGGGGTCACTAGCCGACACTGTCTGGCTGACGGCACCCTGAAGAGGCCAACCCTGTGGTTCGTACTGGACGGTGGGAGGCTACTGGTGGCAGTAGGTGGTCTCGCAGGTACCCTGGGCCTAAGCCATGGAGCGCTTTAAAGGTCATAATTAATACCTTGAATTCCAACAATAGAAGTATTAGTGTAAGATTTATTATATTTATCGTTTTACAAAACATAAGCTAAAGCAAGATACAAATCAGAGGTGGTATTCAGCAGATTCTGACCAGTTCTGGAGAACCGGTAGTGGAAATTTTGAGTACTTCGGAGAACCGGCAACTAGCACCTTTGACTGGTCCCACCCCCATCTATTCTCTGTCTCCCGAGTCCCAACTGATCGGGAGGAAATTGAGATTTTACAGTATCCTTCCTCTGGAGTGGGGAGGGAATGGACATTTGACAGTATCCTTCCCCTGCCATGTCCATCAAGCCACACAACGTCCACCAAGCCATGACCACAGAGTAAAAAAATTTGAATCCCACCACTGATACAAATCCATGTCAACCTTTCATCCATACAGTTTTAATATGCTCTTAAAGTCATAAAATGTAACACACAACCCCAATTAGAACATCTGACTGTCTTCTACCTTTGTGAAGAAGGGAAGACGACCTTCTTCCCACCCAGATCACCACAAGAGAAAAAGATCTCAGTGGTAGGACAGCCTTGTCTCAAAGATTGCAGCAACTATATTGAATGGGTCTTAAAAAGTTAAAGGAATCAAAACTGTTCAAATCAGAATTCATAAAATACCCAATGGGAAATTGATTCCTCTTATCCCTACCTTTTTGTGTACCAAAAAAAACTGCAGGTGGCAGTGCCCTCGGTTGGGGTAAGTATCTGTGCGAGGTTCCAGCCTGTACCAGCGATCCTCCCGACAATGCAGGTCCTACACAAGCGAGGTGAAAAGCCTTAGCTCAGAAGTAATGAACTACATCACTTTTGAAAGTGCCATTTCTCCATTCCTACTACATGCTCAGGGAATGGCTCTACTTTCATCATAGAAATGCAGTGTCTCAATTAATGGAGAAATTGGAAGGTTGGGCAAGCAAGAGAAAGTGCTCAAATGGATCCACCTATCTTATCTCATTGTACAGCAATTACATTTCAGTGCAATAATTAATGGCTTCACGGGAACATTTTTTTCTCTCTCTCAGTTATGCTAATGGTTGATTCACTCCAGATATATTGAACCAACTCCAGAATTCTGATGCTAGCTAGGAACTGTGAGACCTGGAATCTAAGATATTTGTATGGCAACTGTCTAGGAAAGATCAATATGTTCTTGAATTAGTTTGTAGCTGGCATAGCTACAGATCTTTATAGAGCCAGTCAGGTTCTCATAAACCCTGGCCTTCTGCTCAGAGACCACAATAGAAATTCATGCGGAGGCCTGCAAAATAGGCCTCTTTATTATTTTTCGGATTATTCCAGAAAAATCTATAGTTCTCTTACAGCATTTTCATTAGGTCTAGTGTTTGAAAAAGGAATCTCAGATTTACTTAGAGCAGGGGTGTCCAAACCTGGGAACTTTAAGACTTGTGGACTTCAACTCATGCTGGCTGGGGAATTCTGGGAGTTGAAGTCCACAAGTCTTAAAGTTCCCAAGTTTGGACACCCCTGATTTAGAGCAAGGTGACATATTCTGTTACCAAGTTCTTTCATAGTCAGATAAAAGGCTCACTTGAAATTTCAGTTAACCTTTTTATTTAATGGCATTTACGCTGCTAAGTGGAGAAGATAGACCACACGTAAAGAAAGACTAATCTGCTCAAGATCAAGTTGATGTGTGTGTTTGTGTGTTGTGTGTATCCGTCTGTCCGTCCATCAGTGTGTCCCAGCATTATTCTGACAACATGCTATTACCCTTCTTACCTGAAGATGAATGACTACATTCCCCAGGAAATCATCCTGTCCTTTATTTTTCCGAGCGTCTTTAAGAATTCTGAGTAGGAAAAAGCAAAACAAGGACAAAGATGAGAGAACATTTCTCATGTACCAAAGAGAAAAAGAATGTGCTGCCTTATTTAAATATTTTGTTTAGTCTTATCAGCTGAATTATGTAATTAACAGAATTTGATATACAAAAGGCTGATAATCAGCCCAAACCTTTTCAGGCCACGAAGGTCACTCAGTTCTTCCAGTTTGTGCCGTACAGGTTCAACCGCATCAAAATCCCTAGAAGAAAGCAAATACAAATACGCCTTGATGCTCCTTTTCAAAACCTTCAGGAAATAGAAAGAAATGAATCAAAGCAAGAAGAACAATTGATTGATTAACTGATTACAGTATGTGCCATCAAGTGGGGGTTGACTTTCAGAAGCCACCTAGATACAGTATATACCTTCTCCAAAATGATCTGTTCCCAAGCTGGCAATTCTTCTAATAGTGGAGAAGAGAGATCCAACCTGTTATTTTGCTTATTTTCAGGAGGCTCCAACCCCTCAAAGATGTATGAAGTTGAACAATTTGCAGCCCCTGAATTCCCTACCCCTTTTTGAAGCCCTTAGGTCTTCTTCTGAGTAATTTTTGAAAACCGACAGCACGGTTCTTTGATATTTTCAGATGGGGAAACAAACTATAGTTGACATAACAGAAAAATAAAAAGAGCCCGCTCTTTCACAACCGTTGCTCCACTTATCTCTGGGATGGCCTCACTCATTTTGTGGCCATTAGCCTCCAGGAATATTAAATGTTCATCTAGGCACAAAAGTAGCTCCGTACTACTTTTTCCTTATTTTGGTCGTAGCATGAAAGAAATATAGTGCGAAGTTCCACTTAGAAAAGGATTTATTCCTATTAAGCATATTTGTTTGGGAGATGATGGACAGTTGGAGGGAGCTACATTGTTTTGCTTTGAGTCTGCTACAGGATGAAATATCAAACCCGTCACTGTGAACTTAAAACTATGTTTATAGATTCTTTATCTTGTCCAAATCGTTAAACAAGCTGAGAAAAGAAGGCAGCGACTGGCTGCTAGAATCCTTTCCAACCCCTTCGTCAGCTGTGGCCATAGGCTTGTGGGAGCACACCAGAGGTGGTATTCAGCCAGTTCTTACCAGTTTGGGCGAACCGGTAGCGGCAGCTGCTGGAAGCTCCGCCCATCCACCCCGACGTAATGTGCAACCTTCTGCGCATGCGCGTTCTCAAGCGCGCTCACATTTGTGAACCGGTAGCAAAGGTAAGTGAATCCCACCACTGGCGCACACATGCACTGGAAAGCAACTCAGGCTGCAAATGCTCCACTCTGGTCATTCCTAAGTGATCTGCTGCTACCCCCTCTTTACATTGGGCGGTGTTTGCCTAATGAATCGATCTCCTTTCTGATTTCCTTTGGGACACTTGTTCTCAAATTCTAATGAGATACAATGAAATCCAGTAGTTTCTGCTTACCACATATCTAGCTGGAATTCGGCATTTTCTATATCTTCAAACTCCCTGGAAGAAACCGTTAAAAAAACATAATTAATACAAGGGAACATTGGAGTGAGAAAGTGAACCCAATCCCCTTGCCTGCATGGAGAGGTAAGGTGGAGCTGGACCCACTCACTCTCACATGCCAGCAGGAATAATTATCAATGTAAAAGGACTACATACATATGTATATCAGGATCCTTTTCTGCTAAGTGATAAGAAAAACAGAACTGGATAGAACTACCATATTTTTTGGAGCATAAGAGGCAATGGAGTATAAGATGCACTAAGATTTTGAAGAGGCAATTTTTTAAAAAAAGTTTTTGCACTGACGACCTCCCAAAAATGGCCCATTTTTCATGAAAATGGGCCCATTTTTTCCTGGGGGGTTGGGGGGGGGCAAAATTGAGTAAAAATCAGCCCATTTTTTGCTCATTTCTGCCCTTCCCAGCCCCCAGGAGCACTCTGGAAGCCTCCTAAAGGCTATGAGTGGCCATTTTGGTGAAGGGGGAAGGGTTTCGGGAGGTCAAAAATGCTGTATTCAGTGTATAAGACACACCCAGATTTCCCTCTTTTTTGAGGGAAAAAGGTGCATCTTATACTCCAAAAAATACGGTAGTTGATGAACAGGCATATAGAAATGACAACTATGAACCTAATTGTATGTACAAGAATGAATGAGAACCATGTACTCAGTCCACCATTCCCTTCCATAGCTAATGACAGAAATAAAAAATTAGACAACGGAGCAGCTGGACTTAAAAAACAAACATACAAAACTTCCCCAAACTACATTTTCTAGATACCTTAAATTGTGACTCCCAGAAAGTGGAGCTATTGTCCAATTCATCTGGAGCAATATTTTTTAACCATGGCAACTTTAAGATACAGGGACTTCAATTCTCAGAATTCCCCAGCCAGCACGGGGAAGTTAAAGTTGTCAAGATTGAAAACACTGATCCGAAGGCTCTCAGGCCATCCCATATTGCAGGTTTAAAATCAATGGCTATTGTACAGGAAGAGTTCTAGCATTGTGATGACACCTTTCCAATATCTCTACTGTAACCCTCTCTTCTCTCAGGCCATGGCTGTAAAGAAAGCTGTCAGATATTATTTGCCTTATGGTAAACTCTTCCTGGGTCTTCAGCTTCAAACTGTTTATCTCTCTTTGCTATTTTCTCCCCCCAACAACCAACCAAGAGCCTTTTCTGGATATAGTATTACATTTTCTAGAACCGGCGTGCACATGCTGGAAAATGAACTTCTGGTTTCCTGCGCGCACATACACGCCGGCCAGCTAGTCTTCTGGAAACTGGCGTGCATGGGCATGTGACAACCAGCTGGCTGGCACGCGTGCTCATGCCAGAAAACGGAAGACCAGCTCTTCCAGTCTGGCACTGCCGCATGCACGAAGGCCAGCTGATCGTCGTGCACACATGCACACCAGAAACCTGGAAGAGGAACAGGCAATGCCACGCGTGCCAGGTGACATGGCTCCATGTGCCATTTCAGGCACGCATGCCAAAGGTTCACCATCATGGTTCTAGAATATAAACTAGGTTGCTGAAAACTATCATTTTCTAGCCCTAAAATTATCTTTAAGTTTGATTTTCTAACAAGTCCAATATCCTGTTAAGGCCAACACAAATTAAATATGCCAAAGAGATGAGACGTACAGAATGAAGGTTTCATCCCACACTGGATTTAATGTCTGATGGATGACTTGTGTGCGATGGGTTTGGTCCTCTGGCAGCAGGTTCTTCACCACACCCTTAGCTCGCCTTTTGTTCTGCTGATGGGAACCATGGGATGAAGAGCCCTGTTTTTTTCTTTCTATCCCTAGCAGGCAGTACGGATCACTTAATCCTGAAAGCAAATAAGGAGCTTCACAATAGGCAGGGGTGTCATGGACTATGATAAGGTTTCATAACGAGTAGCAGAATTATGGCAGGAGGTCCTCTAAATGTTTCTTTCCCCATTCTACTATTAATCTTGATACTGTGCATGATCCTTATTTTCCACTAGCCCTGAAAATCCAAGAAAAATAATAATGTAGCATTATTTTGCTTCGTTCGTTTCCCGCCATCAATTAATCCACACCATACAGACGGCTTCTTTTATTTAGGCGATCATCATCTATTTCCCCTTTCTTCTGATAATTACACTCCGCCTCTTCTAAATATTTCAGGCACCAAAAGTTTGGCTAAATTGTACGGTGTGAACTTAGCTGTCATGATTTTCTCAGCAAAGTATGTTCAGGGATCATGATTAAAACAAGCCAAGGTTTAAAGGGTATCAATCCAATCCAAGTGCTGTTTAGGATTAACAGGAGGACTATAAGCAACCTTTCCAACTGTAAACTTTTCTCTTATGCTCTTCCACTAAAATATTTGGCTGCCTTGTGAGAACAATTTGTAGAAGATAATGTAAAAAGTAGAAAAGCTTCCTTCCTCCAGACATGAAAGTTCATATTCATTAGTGTTGTTTTAATGGCATAATTTGCATTATTGCCATTTCCAAATATTTTGCTATAGTCCTAGTTCTGCGCGGAATTAGAAAGTCAGTCAATTTCTCTCTCTTTCACCCTCCTTCTCTTCCTTATCGGATCTCCAAATTTGAGCTGTGGTATGTTTTTTGCACTTACCACTAACATCTTTACCCAGAATATTTCTGGCTTGTTTCACAGTGGCTTTAAGACAAAATATTGGCTTCTGAAAAACAAAAGGAGATCTTAACATAAGGACCTAGCTAGCAGGTGAACAGAATAGCATCATTAAAATGGAAAGGCTAATGATAAAGAATAATAATAACGTGAATCTTCAGATTAATCTGGAATATAAACAACAGAGCATGCTTGGAAACCCTTTTGCAAGTAAATAAATAGAACAATTCCACAATAACAACCTACAGGGGAATGGGAAATTGGAGTTAGATCTTACCTCTAGCTCTTTGACCCTCTGTAATATAATTTGATGCTCTCCAGGATCAATACTGAAGGCCTGATTTGGATATTAGAAAAGAAATGTTCAGAGTGAGAATTTGGTTTCAATAAAATAGGAAAGCCTTTAAAGTAAAAACAAACAACAATAGAACCTGAGTTTCTTTTAAGAAGGAATTAAGCATTGGGGGGGGGGAGGGAGAGAGAGAGAGAGAGAGAGAGAGAAAACATACACTGAAGAAGAAAGAAGAGAATGTAGCCTTAAGTGTAGCCCCAAAGCCTTGGGGATGAATAATAAGATAGATGGATTTGGCTCTTTATCCCAACCTTTTGCACATAGTCATAGAGCTCATCGGCATCAGTAACATGATTCTGTTCCACTTGGCCCACCCAATGGAGAATGGTGTAGAGGACCTCTTCGTACAGCAGGGTGAGCTGCAACAATAATGAGACAAAAATTAAAAACAGATCGGAATCAAATCAGCGTAATTTGGCTTAGCAGGGTTGCCAACTATTTTACAGTTTGCAAATATCTTTTTACAGTTTAAAAGCAATACAAATTTATACAAAAGAAGGAAAGGAAGAAGATAAGTAAACAAGAATATAAACCAGTGGTTCTCAACATTCCCAATGCTGCGACCCTTTAATACAGTTCCTCATGTTGTGGTGACCCCCAACCATAAAATTTGTGTCTCGGTTCCTAAGACCATCAAAAATATGTGTTTTCCGATGGTCTTAGGCGACCCCTGTGAAAGGGCCGTTTGACCCCCAAAGGGGTCCCAACCCACAGGTTGAGAACCACTGATATAAATGAAAGAACCCATCTAAAAGCAGGAGCCTGTAGGAGTGCAACAGCAGGCTAGATGGACTAAAACAACGATGTGCCAAAGTTCAGCAGAAATTCAAAGTATGCCTGACGGATAAAAATCTAAGAGCCGCCCAAGGAAAGTTAGACTTCTCCTCAATTTGCCTTCTAAATTGTAGTAATAGTCTGTGGCAAGATGGATGAAAAGTAGCTGATCAGAGTCCAATACACTTAGGTTAGGAAATGAAGGGTGGGAGAAGCATGTGAAGTGTGCAAAGATGGATAGGTAGACTGGAAAAGGTTCTCTCTTCTATCGTTAACTATTTAATTTGCCGCTTTTTGAACGCTAGTTCTTTTATTTTATTTTCCAGATTGGGAAATCTTTTTGGAATCAAGGTGCTACAAGACAACTTTTGGTAGCTACTTGATTACTAGATCATTAATTGAACTACTAATAAGATACCCTGCCTTCTTTCATTTGTTGGGAAGACGGTGTTCAGCAGTGATGTGGGTACCTCTAATGAGTTGTGCTGAAAAGAAGGAATGTATTAAAAAAGACCATCGTATTCACGCTTTTGATTCCATTTACAGTATGCAATTGTGGTGTGCGTTGTTGCCTTCTGTGCTGATTGAGTCCACCAAAGACAGAGAGGAGGAAACACATTCTCTATGTTTACTCCTCTCAAATGGAGGAAGCAAGCCAACCTGATATGCTTTCTAAATTCCCCAGCAGAAAGCAGAGAGGAGAAATACAGTACGAGGTCATTAGGCAAAAAGGAATGGGAGGGGAGTGCCTGAGAGATCAGATCGCCTATAATACTTGCTAGCTACTCATTTTCTCATTTAATGGGAGCCTGCTTATTGAACCAATCTGTGACTAATTTTGTAATAATACTGGTTGACTTTATATTGCATTTCAATAGTGGAACAAGGTGCTTGTGCAGAACATCTAAACATCTAAACAACAGAGGTCTCAAACTCAATTTCATTAAGGGTTGCATCAGGGTGGGCGTGGCCAGGGTGTGTGTGGCCAGCTCGACATCTTTTACATCGGGGCACCTGTGGTGGCCCAAGTGCTCTGCCAGTGAAAATGGCGTTCAGGAGGGCCACTCCATTTTCATTGGCAGAGGACTGCAGGAGGCTATCGCAGCTGAAAACAGAGCCGTTTTCACCGGCAGAGGCACCGTGGGCCGGTCATTTGCTGTTTCCTGGGTGGCCCTGCGGGCCAGATCTGAGCACCCCACAAGCCGTGGGCCTTGAGTTTGACATCCCTGATCTAAACTCTCAAGATTCCAATATAGTACAGCCTTTCTTTTCTAAATGAGCAAATAATTCCGATCAAATGTTTTCCCTCGGAGCTCACCCAGTGAAACTGCCGGGAGAATATGAACTAAAAATGATTTAGTGACGGTTCAAAATTATGACGGCACTGAAAAACAAGGACTTCTGACTTTTCAGAAGTGTGCTTTTCACACTTACAACCATTGCAGCATCCCCATGGTTACATCATCAAATTTCGGGAATTCGGCAACAGGCCTGTATTTATGGCAGTTGCAGTATCCCGGGATCATGTGATCACCATGTGTAACCTTCCTGGCTGATGTCCAACAAGCAAAGTCAGTAGGGGAAGAGCCAGAGTCACTTAAAAGGCAAAGTTCACAGTTAACAATTGCTTTGCTTAGCAACGGAAATTTTGGGCTCAATTTTGTAGGTCAAGGACAACTTGTGGATCTTTTCCCTGATCCAGCAGAATACACCTTATGGACATTAATGAATGAGTTTCTTACCTCTCTCTTAGATAATTTATGGGAGAGATCCATCTGCAGAAAGAAAGAAAAAACAATTTCACTTGATCTGCTGTAAATTCATTTTTAACACGCCTAGGCTGTAGTTGTTTTTTGGTGCAGAGGGTGAAATACCACTTCCCATTACCAACCTGTTCACACTCCCTTATCAGCAGGACACCGCGTGGGTGTAAATGAGAAGTCTTTTACAAACAATTTGTACACTGCACAATTGCTGGCTTTCAGACACTGGGTTAAGGCATTGTTTATTTAACCATTAAAATATTGGTAGCACTTCTGTATGGTTTTTGTGGTTTTATTTGCTGGTTTTATTCATATGGTATCATATCTATCATGTAGAGGTAGAAGTGTTTATTTTATTTCACCCAGGAACCCGATTTAATGATGGATGATATTAAAATTAATTTAAAATGAAAGAGTATATGAATCAATACTGGCTATTTGCTTTTATTATGAATTGCTTATGCTACTATATAATTGTTGCAGATTAAACCAATATTTGCTGTTTGTTTCTGATATGATATACTGCTAGAAATCATTTATTAGGAATTAAGCTTTGTTATTGGCTTCTGCTTATATTATTTTATACTGTCAGAAATAGTTAGGAACTAATTCTAGCTTAGTAAATTGAAACCTTAATACTGGTTGGCGTTCGTGCAAAGTTTGTTATCTCGCTGCTGTGTCTTGCTTCTATTCTTGGCTTCAAAGCTAGGCACATTCTTGAAAATATAGAAGAAATTGTTACCTAGGAATATCAGGCCCCATAGATAAAGGAACCAGAGTAGGGAGTTTTCCTGCCTCATAAATCCTGAAAGCATTCTGCCGAATAAACAACTTGGCCAAGGGGGAGGGAGACAAAGCTATAGGAAAGTTCCATAGATAAGTTGGACAGAGACAGGGGCCTGAACAAAGAATGCTTTAAAGACCACATTGGTAACGAACTAGTGGTGGGTTTCCATTTTTTACTACCGGTTCACTCGTGCGCACAACACTTCTGTGCATGCACAGAAGCATCCAGGCGGGTGGGCGGAGCCTCCCGCTGCCACCACTACTGGTTTGCCCAATCTGGCCCAAATCAGGAGCAACCCACCTCTGTAACGACCCTTTGTCTCTGATTGGGTAAACTTTGTTTCTATCTGTGTAAAATGTATACAATACCCTAAGCCACACTCATAGTGTGTGGCAGTTCCTTACATGTGTTTTGTTTGCATGTTTTGGATATAGTTTTGTCACCCAGCTTTTGATATGGCCATAAAGAAAAGCTGATATTTTTTGCAAGCTTGTTCTCGAGTCTCATTCTCTTTGGCATCTTATTGGCTCAGGGAAACCTCTGGCACCTTACAAAATCAATCCAACGTTTCTTGAATGTTTAGTTAATTTTGTGTTTACTAATTTTTAAAAGTGATATATCAAAAATAGCAAAGCTTCATTTTATAGATTTATATTACATTATTGAAGAAAATGCATTATGCCAGGTACTTTTTAAGTACTACAAGTACTTAGGGGAACATATTCTTAAAAACTTTCTCCTCAGGAACACCATGTATAATATACTATATATATTATATACAGCTAATTCATTTATATAAAGCTAATTCAACAGCTTTGAACACATCATAGCTATTTTAGCCACTGCTAACAGACAAACAGCTATTTTCTTTACACTAATTCAATGTAAACAATATGATTCAATAATTGAATCTTCTGAAATTTCACATCCCATGATACTGAATGTATAGCTCAGGACTGTTCATAATGAAAAGTAACATAGAAATGCTTTGAATACATCAAGTAAAAAAAAAAACGCATAACCATCATTTTCCATTTCTGAATAAACAGCATTATATAATTTTCAGAAGAGAATTCAGAACTAGTAAACAAAGAAATTTAATTGCATAATAGAAAACATCACTATAATATCTCTCCCTACAGCATCAACCTACATTTTGCTCTTTAAATTTATCTGTTTTCGATGATCAACAACAATGGTCTTCCTTTCAACCCACCAATTCTTAATAGAAAAGATCACTGTTTTAAACTAACTCCATTTATTATTTATTCTTCCTTTACATCTGTTTTGCAATTCATTCCTCATGATAAACCATATTTAGCAGACAGTTAAAACCAGAGGTCGTGATTCCAAGGCAGATCTAGACTGCTGTCAGAGCTGCAAGATTTTGAGACATCATAATTATTTATTTTGCAAGACAAAATAATACTTCACTTTTTATAATCAGCAGACAAAAAGTTCTAGAGATGAATATTGCAGGAGCTTTAAGCCTTAGTTTGCATGCACTGGAAATGTTGCCCGGAGATTTTCTAGCCAGCATGATTGCTAATTGGGAAGGACAATTTGACAATGGGAAGAGTTTCCATGAGGGTCTACTCACAAGATGTGGAATTTACAAATATAATCCATTGCATTGCCTTCTCCAACTTTCAGAGTAAACTTGTTGGGCAAAAGATAAACACACACACACACTCAGAACAGATGATACTGTACATTTAGCTACAAGAATTGTCAGCGACAACAAGTAGCTTTAAGAGCTGGTATTTAGTTATGAAAACTAATAAAAAGAAATCCTGAGAATGTGTTCTTAAAATTAATAGGACCAAACATGTGTGGTATGTGCCTCCCATGACATTTCAAATCTCTTGCTACTAAAAAAGCTATTAACTGCACATGGGCCCCTCCAAAAATGGGTCCTGCAAATAATACTGGATTTTGTGTTCTTTTATAGCAGAATAACCCAAGCACTGTTTTCACTAAACTTGTCCTCCCCACTCCTGAAAAAGCAGAAACTTCCCACTATACTCACAACAGTCAGCGTTAGAATTTATTTTGTAACTATTGCAGGTAGTCCTTGCTTAATGACTACTCATTCAGTGGCCATTTGAAATTATGACAGCATTGTACATATGATAGTTATGACTGATCCCCAAAATTACTATTGTCACAGTATCCCCATGTCACATGATCATGATTTCCAACCTTCCCGGAGAGCTTCCCACAACCAAAGTCAATAGAGAAGCCAACAGGAAGTCAGAAGTTGTGATCACAAGTGAGCCTCACTTATTGATCTGTGCTGATTTGCTTTATAAGGGCAACAGAGGACTGCTGGGATTGTCATTGCTAAGTGAGGTGGTCACCAGAGATGGAATTCAGCAGGTTCTGACCAGTTCTGGAGAACCAGTAGTGGAAATTTTGAGTAGTTCGGAGAACCGGTAAATACCACCTCTGACTGGCCCCGCTCCCATCTACTCTCTGCCTCCCGAGTCCCAGCTGATCAGGAGGGACTGGGATTTTGCAATAACCTTCCCCTGGAGCGGGGAGGAAATGGAGATTTTACAGTATCCTTTCCTGCCATGCCCACCAAGCCGAGCCCACAGAACTGTTAGTAAAAAAATTTGAACCCCACCACGGATGGTCACGTGGCATTGCACTTTACTCCCACATCACTTACCAATGGAAATTTTGGTCCCAATTACCTTCCTTCCAATTATCACCATTGAGTGAGGACTACCTATCACAGGGGTGTCAAACTTGTGGCGTCAGATTGTCATCATGTGATGTAGCATGACTTTTTTCCCCTTCGCTAAACCAGGGTGGGCGTGGCCAGTGCGTGATGCATCCGTCCCAAGGGCCATGAGTTTGACACCCCAGACCTATAATATTCTGACACCACCAAATTTACAAAACAAGGTGGGAATGAGGATTAACTGAGTGAGGAGAATTCAAAAAGTTAAGAGTACTTCCAGCTTAGCTCTTGGTGACCACACGGATAAATCCACATAGTTATCTTGGTAACAAGTGGGTTGCAGTGGCTTTCTTTTTTGAGATGCATTAATCTTCCAGTCTAGGCAGCAGTCCTGGAATTACTTAGACATCTCCCTTTCAAGTACTTACCATCTCAGACTCTGATTTGAGGGCTTTTTTTTTAAAGGAAAGTTTGTTCCTTTTAAACTCCATGCTAAAGTAGGAAGTAGACTCCTCGTCCCGTCAGCTGCAGCTGAACTACATTTTCCAGCATTTCACACTGCATTTTCACATGAGTCAGGTTTTAAAAAAACAACTGGGGTGGGGGACTAATTATCTACAATTGCAATCAAGTGATGAAACTGTCCTCTTAACTTCTACTTTCAGTTTAAGAGACAGAACTAGAAAAAAATGGTTTTGTCGTCCCTATATGCTCCCTACCTTCTCCAAAGCCTTTTAATGTTTTCAAATACGTTTCTTTATTTTAACAGTCAATATTATAAAGATCTTGAGGCATTCTGTGGAATCTACTGAGGTGTGATTTTAAGTGTGACTTTGTTTAAAAGCAGAAGTGCCTTATCGCCTCCATAATGAATGATGATTTATTTTAGGCAAACTTACACAATTGAGTGTGTTGCAGGAAAATATGAGCTATTGCTATCAGGAGGTTGGAAAATAAATAGTTTCAAAATAGGAAGGAGATTTTTTTTTGGGGGGGTGGAGTGGGCTTTGCCATACATTATGTAAAAGATAGAAAGTGCAGTCACACATTTACTACTTCTGTAATTAAGAGGGGGGGGGGCTGAGAGGAAGATTATGGACTCTTGCTGCCCTACCAGATTATGTTTTGCTTTCTGAATAATAGTTAAAAGCCCAATGTTGAATTAAAGCTAGTCTTCCAATTTCTATATTTCCCACCTCAGAAATCAGTAGTTTAAGAGAATGATGATCAGATAGGCTGACCATCAAATTGTTTGATGAACACAACTTCAGATGTCATACAAAGATAGAATGTGGTTTGATTATAGTTATTTTGTGTGAATTGACTACTGTGGCTTCCAAATTATGGCTCACTGCTTAAGAGCTATGCTCTCCAATCCCTTTATGGTTTATTTGATGCATCACAGTTAAATTATGATTTAGAGCAATATGCAAACTAAGGTGAGAGTGACAAGGCCCTGGACAGTTAATAAGTATTTATCAGTCATTGGGAGAGGAAGTTAGCTACTCAGAGGAATTCCACACTCAGAAAATAGTGGTTAATAATATAAATGCAAAATACAACGGAGTTTGAATCTGCAAAACCCTCTTCTCCAAAGCACCTGAAGGCAGAACAAGAAGCAACAGATGGAAACTAGTCAAGGAGAGAACTCACTTAGAACTAAGGAGACAGAACAATTAATCAGTGAAATAAGTTGCTTCTAGAAGTTGTGGGTGCTCCAACACTGGAAGTTTTTGAGAAGAGACTGGACAACCATTTGCCTGAGATGGTATTAGGATCTCCTGCTCGAACAGGGGGTTGGCTAGAAGACCCCCCAAAGTCGTTTGCAGCTCTGTTATTCTTTTCTATGCTTGTCTGGATTGATCGTATTTTTAACATTCAAGTTTGCATGTTGTTTCTAAAAAAATTAAGTCCCTCTCTAGATAGGAACTAGCAAGGCTACAGTGCTGGAGCAGGTCCTCATTCTGTTCTCAGCCTTTGGCAAGTCATGAGCACAGAAGACTTTTCTACTCCATTTCAGAGGTCAAATCAGGAAAGCAGCTTAATAACTCTCATGGTATCTAACAGCACTCCCAAAGGTTTCAGCATCTTTTCGAATTAAAGCAGAATGTGAAAGAGAAAGGAGGGAAAACCACCACCTACGTTTTTGCTGTCTTCTGGGGGGTTTCCCATCATTGGGGTCTCGCTCTCAGGCTCCATGCTGGGATGGACTGGGGGAGGGGTAAGCCGAGCGGAGGATGCCATCAGAACATGGCCCCGTTTTCAGACAGAGGCTGACCCACCAAGTCAGGAGTCTGTCTTTCCTAGCGTGAGGCGGTTCCCATTGGCTCTCACATGCCGAAGAGGAAACCACACTCTTTTATCACTCTGACCATTGTAGCAACAAACGGAAATTGAAGCGGGGCTCTCTTCCCCAGCTTATACCTTGCAGTTCTCTAAACACTGAGTTCTCGCCCCGACGCTGAATATACCCTACAGCAGGGGTGTCCAAACTTGGGAACTTTAAGACTTGTGGACTTCAACTCCCAGAATTCCCCAGCCAGCATGAAATTACCTCTCCTCCTCTGATGGCTTCTCTGCAGTCACAACTCCCTGGAGCTAAATCTGCATGCAAACCAGTGGTGGGATTCAGCCAGTTCGCACCACTTCGGGAGAACTGGTTGTTAACTTTCTGAGCAGTTTGGTGAGCTGGTTGTTGGAAGAAATCATTAAGGCAGAGAAACGGTTGTTAAATTGTTTGAATCCCACCACTGATGCAAACTGTCTAAACCAATGGCGAAATTAATTTTTTTTTGCTACCGGTCCTGTGGGTGTGGCTTGGTGGGCGTGGCAGGGGAAGGATACTGCAAAATCCCCATTCCCACCCCACTCTGGGACCAGCCAGAGGTGGTATTTGCCGGTTCTACTCAAAATTTCCGCTACTGGTTCTCCAGAACCTGTCAGAACCTGCTGGATTTCACCTCTGCTCTAAACCACTGTTTCTCAACCATGCTGGCTAGGGAATTCTGGGAGTTGAAGTCCATACATCATAAAGTTGCCAAGGTTGAAAATCACTGCTCTAAACAGATTAATATAAATTTGCACTCATGTTGCCCCAAGTAGAAATGACAGCGATGGACTTTTAAGAGAGCAGTGCCAGAGGCTAACCAGACCAAGCATCTTTTATACCTTATCCATTATGGGTGATGTATTCATCATCAGGTTTGTATTACTGTTTTTGTTATCTTGAAACTAATTACCCAACATATGTAATCCACAGAAGGCTTCAGCTTTGAAATAAAATTCAGGAGCAAAGCAAGTTCCACACAGCAAGTTCCATAAACGTGGTGCTCTTCTCCAAGGCCAGGTTGAAGTTGACATATGACAGATTAACAGAGTTGGAAGGGACCTTATAGGTCATCTAGTCCATTCCCCCCACCCCCGCTCAAGCAGGAGACCCTACACTATTTCTGACAAATGGCAGTCCAATCTCTTCTTAAAAGTCTCAGGTAATGAAGCCCCCACAACATCGGAAGGCAAAGTTGTTCCATTGGTTGATTGTTCTCACTGTCAGAAAGTTCCTCCTTTTTTCTAGGTTAAATCTCTCCTTGGTCAGTAACGGGCATTCGGTTTTTTTGTGGTGGTTTCCACGGGGTGGGTGGGATTTTTTTAGGCCCTGGCAATTGCAAAACTGACTAGTTATTTTCCAGACAGGCCTGGCATGAGGCAACTATATTGTTATTTATTTATATTGTTATTTATTTATCTTAACTTTGTGGCTTTTATTTCTATTTGAATTGTTAAATGTTGATGTATTTACCTCCTCCATGCCACATGCCTATATATTTGATTGTACGTCGCCCCGAGTCCCTTCGTGGAGAGGGCGCGACTGATAAATTAAATAAATAAATAAATAAATAAATAAATAAACTTGCTTGTGGCATGAAAAGGCTTCGCTGATAAGCACTGATATGAAACAGACCTCCAAGAAGGCAAGCCAGTACATTCTCTCAGAAACGGAAACAGATCAAGACAGGGTCAAACATGTCTGTCTTTTCTTCACCAAGAAAAAACAACAACATGTTTCGACTTAGATCTCAGATCTGATTTCGTCTTGCTTAAAACACCAGTAAAGAGGCTTTGGGGGTGGGGGGGGTCAAGGACCAGTGTTAACATGGGGGACAAGACTGAATAATAGAAGCTGCCTTCTCACTGGATACAAAACTGCACTGAATTTGGGAGGATCTGGGGAGGGAGGGAGTCCTTGTTTTTCTTAACTGGCACATATTTTAAGCATCCACCACCATTTCCATGCCTTTTTCCTCTCAAAATGAAAAGAAATGGAGCTGTCAGTTTTTAGCCTTCATAACAAGCAGACCTCTGAGGGCTGCTAAAAGGAAAAGAAAGATCCACTTGCATTGTCAACAGTGCATACTTTCACCTCCAGTTGTTCTCTAAGATCTTTTAGCATTGATGTTCTTTTTCTCAAACAAGGTTCAGTATCAACCAAACAATTCTAGTCATGCTGGCTGGGAATGCTGGGAGTTATAATCAATTAGAGCTGTGATGGCGAACTTATGGCATGCAGAGAGCCCTCTCTGTGGGCACGCAAGCCGTTGCCCCAGCTCAGCTCCACTGCGGATGCCTCCCGCTGGCCAGCTGGTCTTTGGGTCTCTGCCGCATGTGGGGGGGTGGAGCACATGGGAGAGATGCGTGCACATGCATGGGGTCACGTGTGCATGTGGTGGGTGAATGAGCATACAGGGGGAATATGGGGGTCATCTGTGCATGTGTGGGTGTACATGGAGCGTATATGGGGTCATGTGCACGGGCGGGTGAGGAATGCAGGGGGTCACACACGCATTGCATTATGAGTGCGTGCATGTTTTCGACACACGATGACAAAAAGGTTAGCCATCACTGATCTAGAGGCCACTGGATTGGGAAGGCTGCTGCTTTTCCTCTCATTATTTCTTTGGTTTGGGAATTTCTTTTTTCTATTTTGTCTTGTTGGCTGCTAGAGCTCTTTCTTTCTCCTTAAGCACACAGTTCTGAGATGGAGATAACCTCCAAGCTCAACAAACAACCAGAAAGCCCTGCCAAAGATGAACAGGGATCCTTGGTGGTGATTGCTATTAGTATGTAGCTGGAAACAAATGCCGTGAAAGTCTGGGAGAAATAAGAGCTGCATGTAAGAGGTACCCCCATGTTCAGTGTAGTAATGAGGGTTCTGGATTTGGACTGAGAGAATCCAGGTTCAACGTCTTATTCAATTATAAAGCTCACCAAGGTGACTCTCTTAATCCAACCTACATCCAAGGCAGTGGTGGGTTCAAACTTTTTTAGAATCTCTTCTGTGGGTGTGTCCTGCTTTGTGGGAGTGGCTTGCCAGCCATGTGACCAGGTGGGAGTGGCTTGCCAGCCATGTGACTGGGTGGGCGTGGCCAACTTGTAAAATGTGGTGAAACTCACTTAACAAAGCTCTTGCTTAGCAACCAAAATGTTGGCTCAGAAACTCTGGCATTTGAAGCATGCAAGTCTTAAAGCTGTCAAGTTACAAGACCCTCGCACCCCTAACCCTTTAGAAAAGAAAAACCCCAGGGGTGTTCAAACTTGACAGCTTTAAGACTTGTGGACCTCAACTCCCAGAATTCCTCCTCTCGCTCTTCATCTTGATGATGTGTGGATGGGCGGGGGGAGGGAGCTGGAACCGGTTCTAAACGGCACTGTAGATTTGTGGAACCTCTTCTATAGAAGATGTTAGAACTGGCAGGAACCCACCCCTGATCCAAGGTCATTGCAGTGTGTGAACGGAAGGGGAAACTCTTGTAAATGGCCTTTAGCTCAGAGAAAACAAAGGTATTAAACTTATAGGACCTATACCTCACGACTGATGGACTCAGCCATAATTATAAATGTGATAATAAATAAAGAGGATTTTTTTAAAAAAAGAAGATGTTCATGCAAATCTGGAAAGACAGCTGACTGGAGGCCTTGGGCCAGATAATTAAAGCTAAGCCTTTGGTGGAGGGTGCACACTGGCATCATCTACCATAACATAACGTCAATCAAGCCACCTACAAAAACAGATGAGGAAACATGTCCTGCCTGAGGCATCTCAGCTCTATGACCATCCTCTCTTTGGCAGGTGAGTTTCCTCCATATCCTCCTCTCCTGTGGACTTTACAATATGGCACTTAAGATTCCACATGATGGGATGTCAAAGAGTAGAGAGAGAAGAAGGAAATAACAACCACCCATAGAATTGTAGATTTAACAAAATCTCTATTAAGAATCAACTCATTCTCTATTAGAAATGTAGCAAACATGAGGCAGAAGGGCCCTGTAACCCCCAAAGGGGTCTTCCTCCAAGTTCTAGAGCAGTGATGGCTAACCGCTTTGGTGCTGAGTGGCCAAAGTGCACATGCGTAACCCCAAAATGCAATGTGAGCGCCCTCCATGCATGCCCCCCCATCCCCATCCCCTGCACATGCACCCCCGCGCATGCGTGCATGCCCCCCTTCACCCACTTTTGGCTACCAGGTTGATGCAGGAGGCTTTCCAGGCCCAAAATGGGGCACAGGGAGCCTTGCAAGCCCCCTCCCAGCTCTCCCTTTTGGCTTCCAGGTTGATGCAGGAGGCCTTCCAGTCCCAAAATGGGGGACAGGGCGCACACATGAGCGGACTCCCAAAATGCAATACAAGGAACCCCCGCACATGCGCCCCACACATGCGCCCCTGCATGCGTAGCAGAGACCAGCTGGCTGGCAGGAGGCGTGTGCACTTCCACGGTGGAGCTCGGTTGGGGCAACGGGTGGCGTGCCCACAAAGAGGGCTCTGCGTGCCACTTATGGCATGCGTGCCATAGGTTTGCCATCACGGTTCTAGAGGCTGCCTACTTGAGCCAGAACAAACTGGGACTGCCTTGTTTGACATGAGGCAACTACCTATTAGGCTTTTGCTTTAGACCATTGACCATAGAATAACAGAGTTGGAAGGGACCTTGGAGGTCTTCTAGTCTAACCTCCTGCTTAGGCAGGAAACCACTTCAGACAAATGGTTATCCAATCTCTTCTTTAAAACTTCCAGTGTTGGAGCATTCACAACTTCTGGAGGCAAGTTGTTCCAATAATCAATTGTTCTAACTGTCAGGAAATTTCCCCTTAGTTCTAAGTTGCTTCTCTCCTTGATTAGTTTCCACCCATTGTTTCTTGTCTTACCCTCAAGTGCTTAGGAGAATAGCTTGAGTCCCTCTTCTTTGTGGCAACCCCTGAGATATTGGAACACTGCTATCATGTCTCCCCCAGTCCTTCTTTTCATCAGTCTAGAGTAGACATACCCAGTTCCAGCAACTGTTCTTTATATGTTGCTAATACAATTTAAAGGGTTGCATTTGGAAATTCTAGTTGTTGCCATCTTGGTTTGTCTTTGAAAAACAAACACATGCCCCATAATTACTATTGTTTCAAATATCAAGTATACAAATCCTTTCCCTTCAAAGAAGATTAGAATATAGCACGAAGTTTTCTTTTAAACATTAACGCTTTGATGGCCTATACAAAAAATAGATTTGGTTATTGAAAAAACTGTTTCATCAGCAGCAATCTTAAACTGGATCCTTGACCCACAAACAAGCAATTGCAATTGCATCATTACCCTGATATGCCCAAATTACCCCAATTTAACAGCCACTGCTCTAGGACATGAAACATCACAAATGATGATTAGAGCATAGTTGGACATTTTAGTCTCATCAAGCACAAGTACGGTACGTGCCCAGGATAAGGACTACACCATGTTGGTAAGAGAGGCAAAACATTCTTGCTTCTCACTTTGCATCCATGCTTTGCATCCAATGGCCTTATTTCAGATGCCTGATTCATTTTGGGGAGGGCGGAACCAATAGTACATAGATCTTCAGTTTCATTATGCCCAGATTTCTAAACAATCAGTAGCAAACCATAAGGTACCTAGAGCAACTTTGATACCAATTCTTACAATCTTCTGTGTACAGAACTACCCAACAGAGCCATGAGCTTAAACATTTTTCATAATTCTACCAGTCCATTAATAATACTTCCTTGCTGGTATAATGACTGTTAAAACATCCTGCATAGATTTTGAAACCTCTTATGTACAACTTTTTAAGAGGAATCCTCTTATATATCACAATAGCCAGAATTAAAAAAAAAAACTTGTGGGGTTTACAAAAAAACTTTGCTTACCTCTCTTGTGTTGATCGTTCTGCAGATCTGAGTTTTCTTAGATTCTTCTAAAAATAGTTACCTAGAAATAGAAGAATTTAGCTTTGTATATTCTCAGTCATCCATGGGAAATTTTTCAAAATGATTCACTTCTTTTTAGCTCAAAGCTATAGGGCTGGTGTGGGGGTGGTTAAGTTCAATGTGATAATTACGCAAATGTCAATGATACTCAAGGAAAAACTTAGCTGTGTAAAAACCAAAATCACCTCATTTCACAATAAACAGCAGATGTTGAAGAAAAGCCATTTATAAGAAACCAAAAGATTTAGCACTGCTTCACTACATTTTCAGAGGGAGCAATACCCAACTTCCTGAAAGCCACATTATTCATTACCATAAAACCAAACAATGTATAACTTCAGGGTATGTCTAATTTTGAAATGAATCGGGTTGATTTATACATTATTAGTCACCTTTATGGAGGATGTTCTCTGTAATTATAGAGGCCCAGGTGAATCCACTACTTTGAAGATCTAGAAAGTTGCTTAAAATTCTTCCCATTTGAAGGAATTATGACTTAAAGAAGGTGCAAAAAATGAATAAATGATGTTTAATGTATTTATCCAATAAACACACTTATAATCACTAACTGGTTGTTGTAATTGCTTTGTCTGGATGTCAGCCCTTGAAAGTAATTTAGACAGGAATCTAAAAGTATTCTAACACTACCTTTATTGTATGACCACAGGAGCAGAATGATTCAAATTTGGAAGTACTTCTCTCCTCCCTTGCCTTTATTTTTCAGAGAATTAAGGAAGCTCCCTTGAGATGCTTTCTCCATCCCCATTCCTTCTGTAAGCTGAGATACACTGTCAGACCATTGCTCAGGTTGCTGCTCTTCTGTCTCCCAAGCTGATTTACAAAGCCCATTTGTGTGTGTGTGTGTGTGTGTGTGTGTGTGTATGTATGTGTGTATGGAAAGTTCAGTTTGCAGATCACTGAATAATAGCATTAAACTAAGCTAACAGCTGCTAATTATATAGACAGGGGGACTATTCTACTAAATTATGGTAACATGATTTAACAGCTCAAAAAACAACTCTACAATAAAATACTGTAAAATACCACAATTTTAAAATGCAGGAAAACGTTAAAGTGTCAATGATGATGAAGATAAGTAAGCTTGGATTTTTCTCAGTACAGTATTTGTCACTTAAAACTCAGTTTGGGTCCTGTTTCAGGCTCATGGATCTGATGTATATTGGTATTTAAATTAAAATATATTTATTGGAATTGCTTTCTTCTTTAAGAAAAGCCAATTACAATGTCTTTTTTTTATGAAGATCCAGGAGCCAACTGGTGTATTTCGAACATTGGGGGAAGGATTGATCCTACCTGAACACTTAATTTGGTGTAAAGAGGACTAATTTGGAGGTTTGGTCTGAGAAAACTGGAGCACTATTTCTATGCTAAGTTTTACTCCAGTTTCAATGCTGGAGTAAGACAGCATTGCCCAGCTTGTAAGGAACATTGGGTTAAAAAAAAGCCTAGCAAAGAAATATATCCTATCTTCATTTTTGTCCTCCGGAAAACAGTTTTGTCCATCTGTTATTTACCCATTAAATATATTAATGTCAAATTGCACCCAGCCCAATTCACTCAGAACAAGGCTTGCTGAAGAAAAATACAGGAGTATAAAAATGGGATTGATAGAAGTATCCTGGAAATGTGTAAACAATCCATTGGCAGGTTTCAAACTTCTACTGCTAAAAAACCACAATGTATGATTTCTAGGCAGATTTAAAACAGTTTAAACATTGCCCCCCAAAAAAGAGGAAAAGAGAAAATAATATTAGGAAGTATGATTGAGACAGAAGGTTGAGGTAATTAAATTCTTGCCTACTCTATGCTTTCACAACACAGTACTATTATTCATCCTGCCCATTTGCACAGAACAGAACAGAAAATCAGAGCGATAGCTTCCCGAAACATCATCTCGACAGACCTCTCTTGCAGATGAGAAACTAGGAAGAGTGACAGGCAAATGTCCCCTGAATCTTCTCTCAAAAGCCCTGTAATGTGAAGGCTTATAGTTATTTCTTTAGACATTGTCTAACCTCTCTATAGAGAGACAGGTTGGTGTAGCAGTTAAAGGCACAGAGTAGAAACTGGGAGACTGAGTTCTAATCCTGCCTTGGGCACAAAGCTAGTAGGGTAACCTTGGACCACTCCCACTCTCCCTCTCTCTGCCCTAGGAAGGAAGTGAGAGCAAACCACTTCTGTAAATGTTGTGAAGAAAGCTGCAGGGACTTCTTCATGTAGTTGCCTGGAGTCAAGATCAGTTTAAAAGATCACCAGTCATGCCTATAAGATATCACTTATACTACTCATTTTCTTGGCTGAGTAGTCTGTAAAACCAAACTTCAATTAATATGTAGTGTGTCTGAACTGATAACAATTAGTTGCTACCAATCCTGCAGAACAACTGTAGGACTCTTTCCATATATAACTGAATATTTGGCCTCCCTTTAACTTGCTCTTGCACATAATCCTTATGGATCCAGAGAGCCTTCCTCCAATTCTTGAAGACCATACATCTTCCAAAGCCTAGGCTCTTGCCCCAACACACAAGAGTTGCTTTCAACTACCATTGTGATCAAGATCTTCCATCTCCATGAAGGCCAGAAAAGTCACACAGATGCTAAACTGCATGCGACTGCAGCAGATTGGTTTGTACTCTGACTTCTGGAAAACCCAGGGGAAAAAAGGTTGCTCTGTTCAGTTCCTTCCCTGCCCATCTTCTCCTTCTGAAACTGACTGTTCTGTAGTTGTTGTTCTCCTAGAAGGACCCCTAGGCAAACACTCTAGGAATGCACATTTTCCCAGACCAGATTGGTCAACAGGTTTAACTTGTTACCGCTGTATTTGCTACTATGTGAAAGGTTCTTTGCCCATGATAAGCTGCCTGATTCTCTTCCCCTCAGGTGATACATGCAAGGCATATGTGATTCTAATTAATGCATCAGCTAGACCTGATATTAATTCTGTGCCATAAAAAGTAGCTCTGGACATTATTAGCTCACAGAGGACAAGGTTTTTTCTACCCTCTTCCCAAGCATTCATCCATCTCTCTAGAAATATCCAAATAAGTTGAGTTATTGCAAAAGGCACCCACAAAAGGAATCCTCTCCAATTATCCAGTTAGTTGATACTTACCTAAAAAGATTGCTGGGATCTATCCAAGCATTTCTGCAAACAGCAACAGCCTCTCTGATGCATTCAACTAAGCACTGTCCTGCTCCCTGCAGGACTGGTAGGACTGGTAGGCAGCTCGCTAAGGATCATATAATCCCATCCTGTGGAGGGCGGAAACATACATCAGTTGCTTATTTTGTTATCAGTTGATTATTATAAAACAGACAGCTAGTCATCTTTCTTGTCAGGAAGTTTGCCTTTGGATTTTGCCAGCAGCCCACCGATAATGATCCTGTGCAATTTCTGTTACTGCTAGCAGCCAAGAAATGAACTAATGCAAATCAATTGGCGGTCATTTGGTCTCCTCTTGAATCCTAGCAAAGGAGAGGAAAAAAAAAGAAAGGGGGAAAAAAAGTTAAAACATTAACTTAAGGTAGCTGCCTGGCTCACTTTCCAACTTTAATATTTTTGGGAGAAGGAAGTTACAAATCATACCTCCAAATTCAAAGTATGAGTTTGCATAAAAGCAAGCACCAACAGCTACATTCATGTGACCAAACCCAAGCAAATAACAGCTTGTCCTGTTGCCAAAGGATGATTAGTTTTATTGGGCCTGCACTGTTTACACCAAAATATTTTTTCCAGGCAGAGGGGAAGGAGGAAGCTTCCCCGTTTTATGAAAGCAAATGGGCAGCTCTCTAGGACTGTACCCCTCCACCTGAGGGGTGACCCAACTGATTTCTCCACTTACAGTTTAGGTCCTGATTGGCAACCCTGCGATAAATGATCAAGCACCCCCCCATTCAATCATATAATACCCATAGCGTGCATTCCAAACCAGTGACGTGCGGTGAGGTTTATGGCTGGTGAGGCTGGTGATGTCATCAGGAAGGCGGGGAATTCTTAACAAGGCGCCGGCCACGACTCGGTTTCCAGGGTCCTTTCGCGAGTGAGCTGGCAGGGAAACGGTAGCTGACGGTCTGAAAAGTCCGTCGCACTTTCTGCTTTCGTGAACAACTTCCCGTAAACCTGCCATTGCTCAGTGCGAGGAAGGGAGCCGCTCATGCATGCGCATTCGCCCTGGAACATGAGCTCCGGCGTCAGAACCCGACAGAAGGTGGGGAATGGAACCATGTGTGCAGGAGGGAGGCTGAGGCTAGAGGAGCCTCCTGCACCTCCCTCTGTCCTGCACACATGGTCCCATTCCCCGCCTTCCTGAGTCAACATGAAGGGGACCGCGGCTCGCACAGTCCCATTCCCCGAGGCTCCTCAGCGCCTTTTCCCTTTTCCATTTTTTTTTCATGATGAGAGCGGTGAGGCTCTGCCTCCCCTGCCTCCCCTGACCGCACGTCCCTGTTCCAAACACCCGATGATAACCAGTAACCAAAATTGTAGTGAGATTTGCTAATCAAATCTAATATATACTGGCCTACTGATCCAGAATGTAGAGTGTTTGTTCATTCATTCCATTTGAATGGCCACCTCCATAGTGACTCTGGGTGACCTTCAGCACACGGACATGATTTTTAAAGATATGCAAGAACAATATGATCAGCTCCAAATCCATAATTCCAACAAAAATGCCTATTTCCAATTTCTTTTTCTCAAAAATTTCAGGCTTTTTCTTGATTCTGTCTTTGAGGACTGGTAAATCTAAAATTGGGGCTCACATACGGTCTCTTAGAGGCAAAAATCCAGGTGTGTGCTAGATGGCAATAAAGATATTCCAAAATGTAAAGTGCAAATATGGCAGCTCTGCTGAAATAAAAAATTAGCATTTAAGTCAGGGTCACATGAATAATTCAATTCTTACTCAAAATTCGGTGAGGATTTTTCCAGATGAAAATGTTAAACAAAGAGTTATCAAAAATACATTACAGAAGTCCTTATTTAAAGAACAACAGGGGGAAATCCTTGTGTTTCATTGTGAAACTTGATTATGTTGCATTTAGATGACTCTCTACCCAAATTTCTGGTGTTTTCCATTGGGTGGGGGAACCCTCTGGAAAGCCACTGCCAGTCGGAGTAAACAATTTCAGGTAAATTTATCTATTTTAATATACTCATAAGGATCTGATCTTGTGCTTCTAACAGCTGTTCATCAGTAGATAGTCACAGGTTATACCACTCCCTCCCCCTCACTGCTATGAACAAAGATTAAAGAATTGCTAAAGGCAGAAAAAGGCATACATGTTTTTTTTCTTGGTGGTTAGCAAACTTCTATGTTAGAATTACTATTCTCAAAATCCAAAAACAGAAAGTCCAAAGAAGTTTTATATTTTCACAGTTATCTCAGATCACATGAAAAACTCAAAGAAATTAAGAATTTGTAACTGTAGAAAGTGGAAACCATTTTTCACAGGAAAAATGGTTGCACGAGGCTGTGGAGAGTAAGGACAGCTCTCTGATTATCCGTATTTTCCCCAGAAATGGGTTCTGTACCATTAGCAGTTACATGGTAGAAAGAGGCTTGGAATTTGAAGTTGTTCACACCACAATAAAAATCACTTCTGCCGAAATGTGATCTAATCACCAACCAACTACAAATGAGGAACTTCTTAATAGAAAGTTAAGCTGGTATCCAAGATGATCATAAGCTCTGGATATATCATAGCCATGCAAGATTATAACCGTAACCTAAAGATACATCATATAGCATGGAAGGATATTCAATTTTGTCAATTAATTTTCCTTCCGGCTATAAAACTTAAAAGGAAAATACTGATTGTAACTGGTCACTCTTAGATATTGACTTTTAGATGATGACTAAGTCCAGTAATTTGATTATTTCACTAACTTCAAGGTCAAAAACAGAAAACAAACTACATTAAGGTTTAATGTGTTAAATAAACCAGGTCTGTGAAGTTTATATCCAGATTTCCACATAATCTAACATTTGAATTAATCTTTAAACTTTCATGGACCCCAGTCTACAAAGGAAAGTTTATCCTGCGTTAGAATTAAATATAATAATTTAGTATTCATGGTATTTATAACACTAATACTACTTATTAATTTATAGTAATATAGGCATAGCCTTGGTAGAGGTGAATTTTAAACAGCAATGATATCAAAGAGAAATGAAAGGTAGCAAGAAAGGGGCTAATTATTAACTGTAAACATTCACAAAACAATTATTAGGTAGCTAATAATAAACATAGGCTACATGTGTATAAATGACCAACTTAAGGCAAATGTAGTTTGCCTCTTTATAGCTTATCATATTCTGTAAACTATACCACAATACTGTGGGTGCACTGATTTTATCACACAATGTGCGTTAAAAACTTTTGTCCTTACTCAAGCCACAGGAAATATCTACATCTACATCTACATCATCTACATCTACATCTACACATACATACATACATACATACATACATACATACATACATACATACATACATACATACATACATTTCAGTTTGTCATAAGGAAATATTAATACCATATGTTATTTGACAAGAAATACGTTTTGCAATGTGTCTGTAGCATTCTATCATTTGTTACGCTGAGGCAACCTGCTTCTAAAAGTACATTTTGAGATACCTCTGAAAAGGCCTAAAACATATATAATCTCATTTGTCTAGAGAGGTTGGCATCAGGCTGGGTTTTTTCCCCTCAACCACTAGCATTTTTGTGGAAACCTATGGCACATGCTGATTTAATCTGACCAGCTGGGTTAAGTAATCTTCCCTTTGCTCGTCAAACTGAAATGCATCCCGCCCTTCCTTAGCTCTCTCACCCAGTGGCTTGTGCTCACAAGCTCTGCTCTTTCAGGATTTTCACTGCATCTGCCCTTTATAGGGGCGATCTCCCTGCTTAAAATCTGAGCACCCCCTTAACAGGAGCAGGCAGGATTAACTTGCTAATGGTGATAGAAAGAAAGGGGAAAGCAGAACTCACCTTGGTTCTGTATCAAGTGCCTTTCCCTCCTAAGCAGGGGAGGTTGACAGCTGTAGATCTTTATTGACTTGTTTTACTGTAAAGGGTTGGGCCAAATGCTATGAGGCAGGAACATAGGCAGCACTACGCCAATAAAAATCCTTCTGAGATTATTGGTAGGGAGGAGACATGTGCATGCTGTGTGTGTGGTGTGTGTAAATAAAACTTGTGGAGTCGTCTAAAATTGGTTCTAAATACACCCCAAGTAATGTGTTTCTTTTAGCCATCCAGGTTTTGCAAGAGGCCCCAGCAATGGAAACATTGCTACCAAAGCCATCGCTTTTCAAAATACAAGGGATGCCAGATTCCAAAAATTGTCTGGGTTTGCACAATTAGGATAACAATACACAGCTGCTTGGCTTGCATCTCACAAGTGTGCATTTAATGTTATACAAATTCAGTGTCTGCAGTTGCACTACGCAAACACATTTCAGCCTAGCTTGTATGAATGCAAGCGATGGAATGATTTAGCTATTATGTGAATCCCCAAAACTGAATGGATCAGTTAACTATGACTAAGAGTCTTATGCCATCTTGACGGTATCTTTCTGGGTGTATTGCTGTTGCTTCTCATCTCCTTTGGGTGTGCATGCCATTGTTTATCCCACTTACACAATGGCAGAAGAGTTATTGGTATTGGCAGTCAGCAGACTCAGGAGGAACAAGCTGGCTTTACTAGTGCTTACATTGGCTTATAGGCCACTAACTCTTCGGTGTACTGGAGCAAATGTCATATGACACATACCAGGAAATGAAATCGAACAGCCACACTGTGCAAATGTTATTTGGCCAATGTATGGCTTCAGGCTCTATGGGCAGTGTAAAGCCCCCTATGTGAGCATTATCAACAGGAGCATTATCAGTCTTCCTCTGAAGCAAATTCAGAGGTCACTCTACGGCCACCATGCAAATCAGACAGATGGGAGCAGTACCTAGGACCATGATGGCAAACCTATGGAGCCATATTTGCTGGCACGCCAGCTGTCAGCTCCGGCGTGCGCAGCTGATTTGTGGCCTTCCGGAGGGCCAGGGAAGGCCATTTTTTCTCTCCCCAGGCTTCAGGAAAGCCTCGGGAGGCTGGGGAGGGTGAAAAACAGGCCCAACGGGACAACTGGAAGTTCAGAAATGATCTTTTTCCGGCTTCCGGAGAGTCTCCGGTGAGCCGGAAGAGGACATTTTCACCCTCCCGCGGCTTCAGGAAAGCTCCTGGAGGCTAGGGAGGGTGAAAAACAAGTCCAACAGGCCAATTGGAAATTTGTCCCCAAACTTCCGGTTGGCTCGTTGGGGCTGTTTTTCGCCCTCCCCAGCCTCGGGGGGCTTTCTTGAAGCCTGGGGAGGGTGAAAAAACGGCCTCCAAGGGCCAACTGGAAGTTCAGAAACGATCCATTTCCAGCTTCCGGAGGGCCTCCGGGGGTGGGGGGACGGACCCAGGGAAGGTCGTTTTTGCCCTCCCCAGGCTTCAGGAAAGCCTCAGGAGCCTGGAAAGGGTTGGTGCATGCATGTGCAGGGGGGGTTCAAGTACCCATGCACAGGTGGGCAGGGAGGATTGAATTGGTGTTGGCACACGGGCGCACGCAATAACGCACATGCAATTTTGGCACGCCATAAGAAAAAAAGTTCACCATCACTGACCTAGGAGGTGCCAAGTTGGTCCCATGGTACCCGAAGAAGGGAGTTGAAGATGAAAGCCTGTTTTTTAATAAAATGGGTTCATCGGAAAAGGTGTTATCAGGCTCCTCCATCTGTTTTGCCACCATAGACTAACACATCTTTCCTCCCGCAGTGATGTTTTAGGAAGGACCAACAATGTCTCTGAAAGTGGCAAGGGCAGATGGAGACTAACTTGATTGTGCGCCCGTTTATAATAAAGCCTACTGTATATAATTGCATTTCTGCCTATTCAATAGTTAAGTCACTATGAATATAATGGAACTTCTGTCAGAAACAAGGATAGGGATCCTGATTCTCCAAATCCTCCCGGCCAGCATGGCTAGAAGTATGGGAAACTGAGGACTGTAATTCAGCAACATTTACAGAGCCACAAGTTCCCTTCCTTCGTGGAAAGGCTAACTAAAGGCCAGTATTTTCCAACCTAAGCAACTTTAAAATATGGGTACTTCGATTAAAAGAGGAGCCACCACCTCCTCTCCAGTCTAATCCCATAGTTTTCAGTTTGTTTTAATCTTCTGTAATTCTAATCTATTTTTAATATTTATAATTGTTTTTACTTCCATGAGTTTTATTATAAGCCACTCATGAATCCCCTCGAACTGTGAGATGAGAGGCATCTAAATTTGATAAAGATTAATAATTAACTCCCAGAATTTCCTAGCCGGCATGGCCAAACATTCTAGGAACTGAAATCTACACATCTTAAAATTGCTGAAGTTGGGAAACGCAGCCTTAAAAGGAAGACTGGGTCTTTAAGCTGGCAGCCTCTTCGAAATCTCTAGAAAGCAGATAGCAATTCAAGCCATTCTACCTCTCTCAATCAGGTCTGGGCAGGTAAAAGGTTACCGGTAGTCCTCGGCTTACAATTGAGCCCCACGTTTCATTTCTAACCAAGGCAGTTAAGTGAGTTTTGTCCCATTTTACAACCCTTTTTTGCCTCAGCTAAGTGAATCATTGGAGTTATTAAGTGAATCATGCAGTTGTTAAGCAAATCTGGCTTCCTCCATTGACTTTGTCAGAAACAAGCTGGGAAGGTTATAAATGGCAATCACATGATCCCAGGACAATGCAATTGTCATAAATCCGTGCTAGTTGCCAAATGCCTGAATTTTGATCAAGTGACCAGGGGGATGCTGCAACGGTCATAAGGGTCGAAACCAGTAATGGGTTTCTTACCTTTTGTTACCGGTTTGGAACTGGAAGCGGCGGTGCACACACACTTACTTCACTCCTGCATGGCACTTTTGCACATGCGCACAACCTTCTGCGCATATGCAGATTATCCATGATGAGGTCTGGGCGAGTGGGCAGAGCCTCCCGCCGCCCCTACGAGTTTGCCCGAACCGGGGCGAACAGGGAGAATGCCACCTCTGGTCGAAACAAGTCACAAATCACTTTTTTCAATATGTTGACCCACTGAACCAAAGCAATGTGATGTCATGTATTTTATTTCAGTCTCAGCAAATCAAAAGGTAATCTCGCATTCAAGAGGGGCATCTCACATCCATATTAACAAAATTTCTCCAAAATACATACTGATGTTTCATATAACAGTTTGGTTACATCACTTTCATTTAGATAGCGAATCTAGGGGGGGAAAATGCATGGCTTTTTAAAAAGTATATTATAGGTCAGCTAGAAACCATTTGCAAAAAACCATACAGTACTAAAGAAACCTAGAATACATTGTAGTCAGTCTGCAAAACCTAGTTATCAGTTAGTGTTTCAGTTTCTAGAGGAAAGAGCGCTGCAACACCTTTTTTCAGACGCTGAAAAAGCACCTGAATGTTTACGTTGCAGCACTTCCAACCTGAACTGAGATGGCTGTCTCTCAAGTCTACAGATGTGTAGCAAAGTGCTCCAAATAACACAAGCCTGCTTGTTCACAAATTTTAATAAAAGCGAAAGATTTGTGCTAAAGCAGGGAAGCAAAAACTAAGCATTGCAGAAGCATGCAGAAAGACCATCCTATTCTGCCATGTTCTTGTTACCGGATGTTGTGTTTTGCCCCAGGACAATCTGGAGCAAACGCCAGGAAGCAATTTGTATCTACTGCCAAGTGGGAGAGTGCGGACATGGGCCCAAAGTTGGAAATAAGTGGTGTTGCTTCAAGCACTGCATAGAACTTGGGCTGAAGCAACGGTGAAAGAAGGCCCAAGCTTGGGAGGCCATTTTTTGTTTTTGTTTTGTAGTGGCAGTACTAGAAATGGCAATTTCAAGTATTTTTCTTATCAAGGGCAGTAAGGGTATAAAGTTTTACAACCGTTTTATATCTGTGTCATTTCAGCGTCAAATCAGATTTAATGTTTAAGAATGAAGAGATGGTTTTCATTGTTTTAGACAAATGAGGGGATGCCAGCACTAGGATTTCAACTGGTCCGATAAGTTTCCAAAACCTTTGGAAGCCAAACATCCTAAAGACCTACTGCCATAGAAAATTCCTAAAACCCTCCCCCCACATTTTGTTTCAAGAACTGTGATCTGAATATGGCATTTTACTCATCAGAATTGTACTCAAGGAAAGAGGAAATAGACAAAGCCCTACAAGGCATTAACTGTTTTTTTTAAGCAAAGCCTTTGAATGTATGAAGTTAAACCAAAGAGTTATTGAAAGGTAATCTGACGTTCACCACACACACACAGTGAGTGTGATGGCTGAAAACCATAAAACAAATCTGTTCCTTCAAGTTGCAATGCGCTCAAAATTAAAGGAATAAAATCTGTGCAATATTAAACTAAACACATAAATAAGCTCATATATGACTATTTTCTCTATTAGAAACCATATCACCTACTAGTAGGACGATCAGCCATTTTGGTCAAATCAACTACCCTGTTAAACTATAGAGGTAAAGATGCTTTCCTGGCTAAAACTATGCAGCCACCACACTTCGTTACTGTAAAACTGAAAGCGCCACGGTATTAAGAGAGTAGGCAAGGCTGTCCATAGTGTGAAGCATTTGTGCTACCATACATGCATCTTGTAGAAGAAATGGCAGGAAATCCCATTGTCCAAGTAGAGTCAAATGTCTAATACATGCTGTCAAATTTGTCAGAAGATCGGTGAACTTCCTTAATCAGAGGATGGCAGGGTTCATGCAACGAAGAACCAATGAAAAGATCACAGAGATAATTTTCTTCTGAAGCTTCACCGTGAATGAGCTGGGCAGCACCTAAAATACCAACACCTACCAAATTCAATAGCTGTTGGTAAGTTTCAGCTGAAGTCATCTTTCTTCAAGGAAGAATGTTCTCTGGGACAATTAAAAGGTGGGATAGGGGAAAAGACTCCTTCATTATATCATATAGAGGAGAACAATGTATTGTCTGTGCATTCCCAAATCCAGAAAAACATTGGAAACACTTTCCTACTGGCATATATATATATCTGTCATTTCTGTCCATGAGAGATACATGTACTGGGGTGGGGTGGGGGTGGGGAAGACAAGGTGGCTCTTATCGCTGTCATATCCCTAATCAATATTTAGCCACATGGCAATAAAGGATGTAACATGTGATGATGGTTCTCTACTGGGTTTTCTTGTCCTCTGGAGGAAAGTAAGGAGGGGGAGGAGGCTGGTCCTAAAATGTGAGAGAGAAAAACAACAACTTCAGTTTATTATTACACGTATTTCAACTGCAGAGCATTTCTTATGCTTCATATATGCAACAAATATAAATTAGACTTATACTGCACGAACCATGTTCTTAAATTGTTGGGGGGGCGGCGGTTTCTCTTGTACTATCATGTAATTTTAAAAAGCTTTTTTTTCTTCCATAAGATCTATTTTTGGCACCTTTTATGTCCTGTCATCTACTTTTCCCTTACTAATATCAGGCAGTGTTAAATAAATGAATAATGCTGCCTAATAATTAGACCCATGTGCTAACTTGTAATAATACAGGTGAAACTCGAAAAATTAGAATATCGTGCAAAAGTTCATTTATTTCAGTAATGCAACTTGCATCTCATTTGGAAACCAAGGACTCAGAGTATGGAGGAAGAATGAAGAGGCCAATGAAGCACAGTAATCCCACGGTCATTGAACCAGTTTTTGGTGCTTTTGGCAAAAGTTGCTCTCATCAGAAAAGAGGACTTTGGACCACTGAGCAACAGGACTTTGGACCACTGTGCTTCATTAAGACCAGGGTCAACGCAGCCGTCTACCAGGAGATTTTGGAGCACTTCATGCTTCCTTCCGCAGACAAGCTTTATGGGGATGCTGACTTCATTTTCCAGCTGCCCACACTGCCAAAAGCACCAAAACCTGGTTCAATGACTGTTGGATTACTATGCTTGTTTGGCCAGCAAACGCGTCTGACCTGAACACCATAGAGAATCTATGGGACATTGCCAAGAGAAAGATGAGAGACATGAGACCGAACAATGCAGAAGAGCTGAAGACCACTATTGAAGCATCCTGGTCTTCCATAACACCTCAGCAGTGCCACAGGCTGATAGCTTCCATGCCACGCTGCATGGAGGCAGTAATTGCTGCAAAAGGGGCCCAAACCAAGTACTGAGTACATATGCATACTTTTCAGAGGTCCAATATTGTTCTATGTACAATCCTTGTTTTATTGATTGCATGTAATATTCTAATTTTCTGAGATGGTGGATTTGGGGTTTTCATGAGCTGTAAGCCATAATCATCACAATTATGACAAATCACGGCTTGAACTATCTTGCTTTGCATGTAATGAGTCTTATCTCATGTATTAGTTTCACCTTTTAAGATGCATTACTGGAATAAATGAACTTTTGCATGATATTCTAATTTTTTGAGTTTCACCTGTATACCAATGTATAGATGTACGAAGCTACTATGTACAAGTTGGAAGATGATTTAAGACAATAGGGACATCCATGCTAAGGGGCCCTTGGATGTGGTCTGAGGACGTACAATGCAGCCAACTTGCTGAACTAAGAATCTTGGATCGAGTTAGGGCCTGGGTAGAAGAGACAATGGGAATCCTTTCAAAGTTGCTGTGAGTTCCATGATGAAAGAAAAGATGGCACCCACAAACACTGTCACTCAAGGATGGATTAAGGGCTGTTCATGTCCATGAGAGGTACAGCAAAGGCAAAAGCATTGTGGCATGGGATTTCCCCCCCCCCCCAAAAGCAAATCAAATTCCCTTGATAGAGCCTCTGCAATATAATCTTATTAAAATTATATAATTAGGGAAATTATAGAATGTCTATAAAACATCCTCAAATAGTGCAACCTACCTATAAAACTATATACACCTAATCACCACATGTAATCTCCCTCATTTTCCAGCCCTTTCTTTAAAAATCTGAACCTACATATATGTATGTTCTCCACGACAAATATAGACAGTAAATTGGACAGATATGAGGAAAGCTAATGAAGCTGCAGTTGAGAAATCAGAAAGAAGGAAGTGGAGAAGGACGTTATACAGAAAGAAGAAGTGAATAATACATAGGAAAATTTCTAGAAAAATTCACGAGAAGAGGAAGATATCACTGGGATGGTGAAATGTAAAAAGACCCCAAAACAAGATCCCACCAAAGTTAAAGGTAGAAAGGGGGAAAAAAACCAAATGAGAAAGCAGCGCGTTAAGTGATTTCAAAGAAGGGAAATGTGGAAGCTTTGAGCTGTAACCAAGAGGCGCACTTTTTTCACTTGACCTAAATATAGTTTTGGAAGTTACCATGGGCATGTAGACATGATGAGGGTTGCCTGGGTTGTAATATGCACTTGCAGCAGCTTCTGCAGCCTTAGCTTCAGCTGTAAAAAAAACAACAACAGCACATATTAGTGATGATTGTGATAATCAGTCCCAATCCCGAACTTCCGGTTTGCCTGTAGGGCCTGTTTTTTGTGGGCGAAAAATGGCCTTAAAAGAAGGCCAAAGTCAGCCCGCAGATGTGCTCGAGCTGACAAAGTAATGCCTCACATGCCCTAACAAATGGCTCCACGTGCCACCTGTGGCACGCGTGCCATAGGTTCGCCATCACGGCTCTAGGTGGCTTACAATAAAAACAGATAAAACAGATACAGCATAACAAATAAAAAAACACATATCACATGAGCATCCAACAATTGTGTAAAAGCCATTTATGGATGAGTTGCATAGATTCAAATAGAGAGGGGAAAAACCGAGCACTTAAGTTTAGAAATAAGAGCTGGGTGTACATATTATACTCACCTGCTGAATAAATTGATTTGTTTTCTTTCAGTTTAACATGGTGGGTGAAATTATATATTATGGATTGTAAAACCATGGTTTATGCTTAGCATGTGTAGGATTCTAGGCAGCTTTTGTTTATTCAAGAAAATACATAATATATAAGTCTTATTGATAACTATTAAGCTGGAAATTAGGGTTGAACCTGAATGTTCAAATCACTGTCATATTCTGTGCTAGATCAAATCAAACAGATCACACTGTCATTTAATACAACGTAGAATCCCTGTTGTAATTCTCTTGCCATTTTTGCCCAAAGCTGCTCTATGTTTTTTTCCTAGAGGAATGCAATCAGCTACTCAAATTCTGTGAAGTCCTCTAATGTTATTCAAAGGACAAGGCTAAAACAATGCAGCAGTTCATGTCACCCAATTCTTGCTTCCAAGATGGAAAACTGCTTTAGCAACCAATCATCTCCTGTATTATACAGTATTGATCTTGCTCCTCATATTTCCCCAAATGCAGTATAAGGTAAGGAGAGAAGCTCTACTGTCCTTTAATCATATAATAACAGGATTATTCTGCTTAGCTAAAAAGGACTTATTTTCACCTACTTCTAATACCAGAGCACCGTTCTGTATTTTGTGATATATTCCTGCTCAGACCTACTGCAGCAGAGGTGGGTTCCTACCGGTTCGGCTGAACCAGTAGTGGTTTTCCGGCCTGGGTCACCAGAACCAGCAGTGACCCAGGTATGTCACACCTCCGAACCCCCCCTTTTTGTTCTGCGCATGCGCAGATCTATTTTGGGGCAACTGCACATGGAGCACAAAATTGCATGTGCACCCAAATCGGTATTAATGCCAGCAGCAACCCACCCCTGTACTGGAGGGATATGTTTCAAGAACTGTGACCCTTACTATTCTAAGAATCAAACTAGAAGTTTCTAAAAGCCACAGGGTAAAAAACTAAAGTCTTTCCTGATTTCCTTCTTCTCCAGGCAGATGTCTACACAAGAGGAAGATTATACCCTCTGACATACTGCCACTCTTCAACAATAACAGGCCTGTTGCCAAACACTGACTCCAACACCACACATTGAATTTGCCTCTAAAATTTTCTCTCTCTCGTTCTTTGCTAATGATACATATTATAGCATGGAAGTTTCCTCTTTGTTTTGTAATATTTGTTAAAAACTCCTAGTCTATGCTATTGGACAAAATTATAGTCAAATGAATAAAGAACAGTTTAGGAGAAAATGGAACCAATTCAAGCATGCAATGTAATTTATATAATAAACTGTCTGTGAGGCCCGGCTTTTGGCACACTTTGTATAGGAATATATGCCCTGCATGCTTTTCTTTTTCTTGTATGTTTTTTCTTAATTCTTTCTTGATAACTGTGTGGGTTTTATTTTGTATTCAATTAACTAAAAACATATTATATTAAAAAGCCATGTAAATAAAACTTGTGCTGTTATTCTGTCTAGGAATTAACCACCTGTCATTTTTCCTGAAAACTCAGCCCTTCCTAGGTTTATTTTTTGGTGAAATTTGCTGGATGTTTTGCCTTTTTATTGGTGATACACAGGGTGAACAAAACCCCTTTTTCCTATCTCTACAATCTGCATTTGTGAAGCTTGACAAAAACAAAAGGCAATTCATTTATAAATAGATTTAGTTTGAGGTCTTGCAAAGGAGATTAATAGAACTTCAATTGAACCATTTTTAGAAATTAGCCATCCAAGTTTGCACCAATCTATCATTCTTCAGAAAATTTCCTTTCTTGGCCTATGTGCAAACATCTTACCTGCTGGAGTGGTGGGAAGATCTGGGCCATCAGCAGGTGGCTCCATAGGCCCAGGATAGGGAGGAGGCGGAAGCTGCATATATCCCATAGCACCATCCATTGGTGGGCCAGGATACAATTCTAGGACAATGGAAAAAAGACAAGTGTACAGCACTGCAAAAACAATTAGCTGAGACAAACCACAGTTTCACTGAAATGCCCTCCTTCAAATTGACCTTTTTAGGTACATTAAAGAGTCCAATTTAGAAGAAGAAAGAAGAAGAAAGAAGAAAGAAGAAAGAAGAAAGAAGAGGAAGAGGAAGAGGAAGAAAGAAGAAAGAAGAAGAAGAAGAAGAAGAAGAAGAAGAAGAAGAAGAAGAAGAAGAAGAAGAAGAAGAAGAAGAAGAAGAAGAAGAAGAAGAAGAAGAAGAAAATGAAGAAAGAAGAAGAAGAAGCAATCAGAGCTATTTCAGATATATTTCTGACCATGCTAACTGCTTCCAACCTATCCAGATTGGCTCCCTTGTCTGAATATTTTCATCAACCTATGAAAGGTATGGAGAAGTATTGGGACAAGGATGAACCATATATTACCCAGTAGAACTTAACAAGGGAGTTGCCAGTTAGGGTGACAACTGAAAATAAGGTGAAAATCAGGATGAAACGGTGAGCCTCACTGGGTTTCCCTAATATATTTCTAACTGGAACATGAATTAAAAGTTGCCTCCTTTTACTTTCAAAACTCACCAGGTGGTGGTGGTGGATAAGGGTATCCCGAAGGAGGAGGAGAAGAATATATCCCATTGGTAGCAAGTGGTGGGAAGGTATAGCCCCCATTTGGCATGTAGGAGTAACCATAGGCTCCATTGGGACCTTCTCCTCTGGAAGCTAGAAAATAAAGATGAATAAATTAATTCAACCAAACTGACAGGAAGTGTTTCAGGAATACAACAGCCAGAACCCACTTCCACAAAACACATGAAGCTCACTGACATCACAATACCAATTAAAATCAACAACTAGCAATATCAGTAATTACAGGCGAGTTCTCCTACATCAGGCATGCCCAAAGTACGGCCCGGGGGCCAAATGTGGCCCTTTTTCAAATTTCAAGCGGCCCGCAGCCTCTTCTCCCCACTGGAGTTATTTGTTTAGTCTTTCATAAAATACCATATTTTTCGAAGTATAAAGATGCATCTTTTTCCCCTCAAAAAAGAGGCTAAAAATCTGGGTGCACCTTATACACTGAATACAGCATTTTTTGCCTCCCAAAACTGCCCCCTTCACCAAAATGGCTGCGCATAGCCTTTAGGAGGTTTTCAGAGTGCTCCTGGGGGCTGTGGAGGGCATAAATGAGCAAAAAATGGGCCATTTTTTGCTCAACTTTGCCCCCACTAGCCCCCAGGAGCACTCTAGAAGCCTCTTAAAGGCTATTCATGCCCTTTAAAAAAAAGGCCCATTTTCGTGAAAAATGAGCCATTTTTGGGCAAGTGCAAAAACTTTTTTTTTTAATGTGCCTCTTCAAAATCTTGGTGCATCTTATACTCTAAAAAATATGGTAGTTAATTCACATTTAATGTTAAGGGTTCAAAGAATGTCAGGCTGAATGATCGGCCCCACACATTTTCACCTCACCAAATCTGGCCCTTCTTGCAAAAAGTTTGGACACCCCTGTCCTACATAGATGATCTTTGACTTAACAATCATTCATTTAGAGACCATCAGAAATTACAATGACACTGACTCAAATGGCTTACAACCAGTCCTCACACTTATGACTGTCAGAGGATCCTGTGAATGCTTGGCAACGGGCATGTATTTATGACAGTTGCAGCATCCTGAGGTGATGTGATCTCCATTTGCAACCTTCCCAGCTGGCTTCTGACAAGCGAAGTCAACGGGGACAACTGGATTCGCTTAATGCCTGCATGGTTTGCTTAACAACAATAGTGATTTCCGTAACAATCGTGGCAAGAAAGGTCATGCAACTGCCCTGTTTAGCAATCTAAACTAGGGTCCCAATTGTAGTTGTTAAGTCGAAGACTACCTAAAGTGATGTTATATTCTTTAGTTCTATCGCTTCCTTTCCACAACAGAATTTGTGAAGCCTAGTACAGGAGCGAAAAAATGAAGCCAACAGCATTGCAAAACAGTTCTGGCTTTTTGTTTAAACGCTCTAATGCACGGGTGTCAAACTCACCGCATCACGTTGCTGTCGTGTGACGCTCGCAACGTTTTCCCCCTTCGTTTGACACCCCGCTCTAACGTATCAGATAAAAACAGAGTAGAAATGCAGAAACACAGAGCAAGCAGAACCGCCTAAGTCCAGCATTGGACTAGTTAGTGGAAGAAAGCAGGACACTGGAGAAATGAAAGTTTTCTGTCTCATGAAAGTTAATTTGGTACTAGAAAGAGTTCAGAGGCAGCAGGAGGGGCCAGGGGAAAGGAGGCAGTTGATTGGAAAGGCGAGTGAGAAGAAAGGCTGACATTCTGCCCTTAGCAGAAAGGAGATCTGAAAACAGAACTACCAACTGAATAATCTATTGGTTTGTGGAATAACAGACACAGGTGGTCCTTGATTTATGACTACAACTGAGCCCAGGATTTTGGCCGTAAGCTGCTGCAATCGTTAATTGGGTCATCACATGACCTGACTCAATTTTACAACCATTTTTTATCATGGTCATTATAAAACCATTATATCACTACAGTTGTTAAGCAAACTATGTGGTCATTAAATGAATCCAATGGCCGTTTTTTGCTGGGGGGAAAAAAACATTGCCACTCATAGTCACATGGCTGCAGGATGCTGCAACCAATCAGAAGTGTGAGCTAGTTGCCAAGCGCACGAAATGCAATTATGTGATGGAAGCGGAAGAGTCATAACCACAGCCATAACTTTGAGGATGGGTCATTAGCTTTTAAAAAGTCTATCGTAACTTCAAATAGTCATTAAGTGAGAGCTGCCGGTATTAAGTGAGGACTACTTATATTAACAGCACACAGAAAACTTCTATTGCAAGTGCTAAGCCAAGAGCGAATGCATCTACTGGTGCTCTCGTGATAAAAAGAATAATCTTGAGATAGGGATACCAAAATAAGCACTTATTTGGTAATTAGCTTTATTTTAATTTCCTCATCTATTTTAAATAATCCAGGCATGTATCCTAATCTGAAACACATTTTCAACTCTTCATCAAGGCACACCCAGATTTCCCTTCCACCAGCCCTTAGCAGATCTTCTTCTGTTATAAATACCTTGAGATGCTACTTGTAACATACGCTGTCCAAACTCAATGGCACCTCCAGCTGAGAATGTCATTTTGAACGTTGCGGATCCTTCCCAACCACCTAGTAAAATAAGATAAGATAGGTGGAAAAAGTAAAATGAGCTTGCCTTTTACCAGGTTATCTTATAAAGCCGTGATGGCGAACCTAAGGCACGGGTGCCACAGAGGGCACACGGAGCCATTTCTAAGGGCACGCGAGGGGTTGCCCTGTCAGCTCCAGCACACATGTGCTTGCTGGCTCTTGCCAGCTGATTTTCAGCCATTTTTCATCCTCCGGAGGCTTTCCTAAAGCCTCCAGAAGGCAGAAAACTGTCAAATGCGCAAACCAGAAATTTGGGAAGGTTTCGCCTGGGGAATGTGAAAAACAGACCTACCTGGGCCACCGGAAGTCAGAAAATGAGGGGAGGGCAGGGGAAGCCGTTTTCACCCTCCCCAGGCTCTAAGAAAGCCATGCGCACATGAGCTGGCAGCAGGGGGGTCACATGAGCATGCACAGAGGGCATGGTGTGGGGGGCATTAAATTATGGGGGTGGGCACGTGAGGCGAAAAAGGTTCCCCATCACTGTTATAAAGACTCCTGAGATCCTTATAAGACTCCTCCTCTATCATCTTTCCATTCAGTTTCAGCCTAAGACTTTTAGAGTCATGTATAAAGACAACTTTAGAAACGAGGGTCGTGTTCTCTTTTTCTCCTTCTTATTTAACTCCGCTTTTCTTTTATACAATATATAGTTCAAGGTGGTGAATCTACCTAATATTCCTGCATTTTTTCCGTAACAACAATCCAGTGAGAGGAGTTGGCCTGACAGTGAGTGACTAGCCCAAAATCACCCAGCCGGCTTTCATGTCTAAAGTGGGACTAGAACAGATAATTTCCTGCTTTCTAGGCCAGCATTAATCACTGCGCCAAGATGCCCCCTAGTTGCTACTTTTAAGATCAGATACATGCTTTCAAACTGTGGAGCCAGAAATAATAATTATTTTTATTTAGATAATAAAATCTGAGAGCTAGCTAATTCTGATCATTTGTGAATATAATTGTTCCTACCTCTACAAAACAAATTTTAAAAACTGGTTACTATTTAATGGCAGGGAGAATTGGGTGAAATCTTTTTTCTATAATGGTTGAGTAAAGTACGAAAGTCTGATTGAGTACTATATATATACAATGTGGATTGATAATGTTGCAGGGAGATGGATTTTAAACAAAAAAAAAAAGATCTGTGCTTTCAAGAGCCATCAAAAGCCAGGAAAGAGAAAAACAACACTAATTTGCAAACAATAACATTAACACAGATTAAATTTGTTCTGAGCGAGCCAGGGCAAATTTGATTTGTTAAAACATCTTCGCAACTATTCTTCAGATAGCCATAAATCAATCTAGAACGGCAACCATGTGAAGTGAAATTAAATAAGAAATAGGAGTTTATCTGGGCTAAAAATTATATGGATTATAGGAACAATTTAGAGCTGCAGGACTGGAAACAGACCACCAAACATGGCTGCAGTTCTTTAAATTTGGGAGCTTCCATCCAAGTAAGGTGGCTGTGTTTTTAGCCCACGATCCTTAGGCATCATCCATCATGTAAAAGTACAATGTTTCTGAATTACTTAGTTGACTTCAACCCCTATGTACGGAAAGCAATGTGATGCCCATGTACAGATATCCATGGCATCTGCTAGGCTTCCAATAATCTGATGTGCATTTCAGTTAATAGAAACTAAATGGGAAGTGAAGATACCGAAAAGGAAAACTCCAGTCTCTGCTGTTATCTATATTTAACAACAAATATCTTTGTATCCCATATATAAAGTGGTAGTAATTAAGGCCAAGTGCTGGTTATGGAAGTCTGGCTATTTGCCTATAAAAAAAGTACAAGTGTGTTGGGGTGGTAAGAAATATCCGGAGGTGTCGAGATATAATGAATTATTTTACCTCCTGGTAAATAGGTATATATGAGTAGTCACAACCACATAGACAGTCAGTTTTCAGTAGCCATATCTCCTCTACTGTAGCCATTTTCTAATAGAATGCTTCCGAAACTCCAAATATGCTCATCGGCACAATCAAATCATTGCCCATACACCACTCTAAAAGTAACATGCTGAAAGGATATGATCAGTATGACCAGACATTTTAAAAGATCCCTTATCTCCCAGCTAGATTGGCAGATTGGATATTTGAAGCAGACACCCAGCGTCATTCAGAAGTAAGGCTCTCGGCTCTTTTAATACAATATAAAAATGACATAAACGAATATTGTCATATTCCATTCTTCTGCTAAAACAAACTTTATGAGATACAGCAGGGGGAAAAACTGTTTAAGAGCTTTCAAGTCAATTAGATATGAAACCTGCAATCAAATAGAACTGCACAGCCATCAGAAAGCAACAGAGATAAGAATCCTGCTGTAGATTAATGACCTCTATGGGATCTCAGAATGCTGCATATCATAAGCCATCTAACCTAAGCAGATGAAGTACAGTGTCTGATTTAGCTTTACTATAAGAAATAAAAAAAATGAGATCCATTTTTTATGACATCTTGTTTCACCATACTTAATGAAAGTAAGCAACGAGGGTGGTCAATGTTGTCATCAGTTTTGAAACTATTTAAAAGTTTCCATACTCTGTATTATGATTCCCCGCCCAAAAAATACTTCTAGCTGAGCTCTACAGTTTGCAAAGAAGTGTGTGTGTGGGGGGCGGACAACCATTCATGCAAGGGAAATCCAGTCTCGATTTAATATAAATAAAAATGTTAAAAAATTCAAAATTAAAATAAAATAAAATTTGAAATATAAAACAAGAATGTATATTTTATATTCATGTAAACAATGACTACTGGACTTTCCCAAAGGAATTATTATTATTATATACTTTATTGATTAAACATGAAACTCAGCCAACTGAACATTCAAAAATGCATTACAAATACCAGTGACTGGTGCTAAAGGTTGATACGGTTTGCTGCCAGCGTCCTAGGTACTAACCAAGTACCTTCTTAAAATATAAGATGTTCCGAGTAGCGCAGTTTTTTGCAGTTCCACTGGTGTTATTGCAGGAAGCTGCAATTTGTGGATGTATCTTGTAAAATTCTTGGACATGGTGCCAAGTGCCCCAATGACAATAGGTATCACTGTTACATGCTTCATCCATAGCCGTGTAGTTTCGATGGGCAGGTCGCGATTTATTGTTGTTGTTGTTGTTGTTGTTGTTATATTATTATTATTATTATTATTATTATTATTATTATTATTATTATTATTATTATTATTATTATTATTATACAATTGTATCACAGCGGCCAGTTGTTTCGCTGGATTTGGCACTGATTACTAGTTGGGCCCCACCCAGGGGCCTAGGACGTCGTAATGTATTTTCGTAATATATGTACGGATCCAAGCAGTGCAGCTTTTTGCATTTGACTGATGGTGATTTTGTCAAGTTTTAACTGTTTTAAATGTAATTCCAGTGCTTTTGGAATAGCACCCAGTGTGCTGATTACCACTGGAATTACCACTGCTGGTTTGTGCCATAATAGTTGAATTTCAATTTTTAAGTCCTGGTATTTCGCGATTTTTTCATGTTCCTTCTCGTCGACCCTGCCATCACCCGGTATTGCGATGTCTATGATTGTAACCTTATTTTTCTCAACCAGTGTGATGATGATGATGATGATTTAGAACAATTAATCAGTGGAACAGCTTGCCTCCAGAAGTTGTGAATGCCCCAATACATCTTCTTTAAGAAGATGTTGGATAGCTATTTGTCTGAAACGGTATAGGGTTTCCTGCCTAGGCAGTGGGTTGGACTAGAAGACCTCCAAGGTCCCTTCCAACTCTACTATTGTATTATTATTATTATTATTATTATTATTATTATTATTATTATTATTATTATTATTATTATTATTATTAATTAACTTTATTCATTAAACATGTAACTCAGCTAACTGAACATTCAAAAATGCATTACAAATGCCATTGACTGGTGCTAATGGTTGATACGGGTTGCTGCCAGCTTCCTAGGTATCAACCAAGTACTTTCTTAAAATATAAGATGCTGTTGTTGTTATTTGCAAGATGAGATGAGAGTTAGAGAATTGAATTGGAACAATACTGCTGATCTTGGGAGTACCCCCTTCCATCAGTTCAGGTACTATGAAAGACCATTCTCTTCTTTTAGCATAGAAGATTTGGTTTAATCATGACTGTTGCTTATTTGGCCCTTTGTTAAAGTAAAGTAGCAAGAAGAATATTTCATTGATTAATTGTTCTCACTGTCAGGAAAGAACTGCATGCATTATTCCAAATGTGATCTTACCAAGGTAATGTATAGCGATACTAATACTTCAAATGACCTTGATGCTATCCTTCTGTCGATGTAGCCCAGGGCAGCATTGGCTTTTTTGGTAGCTGCAACTCACTGCTGGCTCATACGTGATTCTTCACTAGGACTCCTAGATCTGTCTCACAAGTACCACTGCTGAGCCAGGTACCACTTATTCTATACCTGGGCATTTGGTTTTTGTTGCCCAAGTATAAAACCTTAATTTTCTCAATAGTGAACTGTATTTTTTGGGGGGGATAGGGCTCAGTATTTAAATCCATCAGGATCTTTCTAGATCTTGAATCTATCTTCTAAAGTATTGGCCATTTCTATTACCTTGATGCTGCCTGAAAATCTGATGAGTTCCCCTTCTATCTCCTCATCTAAATAGTTTATGAAGATGTTGAAGAATACTGGATCTGAAACTTGGGGTTCCCCACTGCACACTTCCATTAGTTCCACTGTGGACTGAGTGTGGTTGGTCAGCTAGATACAAATCCATCTATCTAGCCCACATTTTTCTATCTTACCAAGAAGTAGGTTGTGGTCTATTTTGTCAAATGCCTTACTGAAGTCCAAATATATTTGTCCAAAGCACATTCACCCTCTATGTTCACCCTCCGAATATGTCACCAATATCTGTTACTACAATGCATAATTATTTTAACCACTTCACTAGCACAAAGTAATTGCAGTATTCACAACTCATTTGTTAATTTTTTTTGCAAGTAAATTAAGAAGAATTCACAGTCCATTGCAAAGATGACGGAGCAGAATAATCCCAATGATTTGTCAATTGATCATAAATCAAATACCAAAAACACAGGGGTACTTACCTCCTGCCTCTGCTTTTATTACGCCCTTGATATAATTTGCTCCAAACACGGGTTGCTTAATTTCACATTCTTTCATTAAATAAAAGGGCATCATGAAAGACTGCATTGCATCTTTTCCCTTAGATACAAAAATAATCTGCAAGCAAAATGAGTACAGATTTTTAATGTTTAGAATCAGAAAAGCAAAACACTAGATTTCATTGCTACACACTAAGAAAATCTCCAATGATATTTTATAACTATCTAATACTTCAATTAATGATTCTAAATTCTTCAGAAAATAGCAACCAACAATTCATTTGATTGATACTATGAAACAGCAATATTAATCTAGTTCTAGATAGCTTTTAAATTCTCAAGCAGCTCAGCTGACATACAGTATTAATCAAATAGCAATAGCATTTAGGCTTACATACTGCCCCATAGTGCTTTATAGCAGTTTACAATGTCAAAGCATTATTTGCATACTGGGCGCTACAATCTAGGTCATTTTACCAACTTGGGAAGAATGGAATGCTGAGTCAACCTTGAGCCCCATCAGGATGAACTCCTGGCTGTGAGCAGAGTTTGCCTGCAATACTGGATTTAACCACTGCGCCACCAGGGCTCTTATGCAAAGGGCTTGAAATACCTACCTGCCCATGTACTTTCAAGTTACTGAAACAGTTAAGCCATTCTAGCACCTCTTTTTACTAGCTCCAGCTTGCTCTCCCCAACATAATTCTAGTACCGCTTCATACTGCAACTGAGAATAATCAAACTAGCCATTGGAAATGAAAACTCATCATAAAACCTCAAGGGATAAGGGCACTGCAAAATCATGCCATCTGTTACAAGGCCGACTCTTTTTTGTAAGCCCTCAGCCACTGCTTCATGTTGCCTAGATGATCTGAACTTCAAATTATGGGACAGAAAAGGAGAAGAAAGGACGAGGCCAGCCTTACAACTACCACCTTTGCTGCTCCTATTTATAGTTCAACTCATTTTATGTTCCTTTTCATTTGGCTTTTGGACTTACCAAGCATAAAAATGCTAATTCCAAAAGTCAGCCATGTTAATACAAAGATTCAAAGATTCTTCCATATCAAAATAGTTAAACCAGAATACCAAAGGTTTAGATCAGGGGTGTCCAAACTTGGCAACTTTAAGACTTGTGGACTTCAACTCCCAGAATTCCCCAGCCAGTTGGCTGGGGAATTCTGGGAGTTGAAGTCCACAAGTCTTAAAGTTGCCAAGTTTGGACACCCCTGGTTTAGATCATAGGTCCTCAAACAACGGCCCGCGGACTGCATGCGGCCCACAGAAGCCATTAATGCAGCCCGCACAGGACCACGAGGCTGCCCCCGCCCACATTGCCCCACCCACCCTTCAGCCGAGTGTAGGACTTACCTTCAGAAACCCAGCGGGCTGGAACTGAAAGATAAGGCCAACAATTTTGGCCTGCAGAAAGGTTCTGGAGGCAGGGGAGGTGAAAAATGAGGTGCATAGACGCCCCAGGAGGCCCAAAATCAGGCCATTTCCCCCCTTTTTTGGCCAAAAAACAGGCCATTTTCACCCATTTTTTGCCTGCAGAATGCTTCTGGAGACGGGGGAGGTGAAAAACAGGGGGCACAGATGCCCCAGGAGGCCACAAAATAGGCAAAAACGGCCTGGTTTTGGCAAAAAATGGACCATTTTCACCTGTTTTTTGCCTGAAGAGACATTCTGGAAGCGGGGAAGGTGAAAAATGGGGTGCACAGAAGCCTCAGGAGGCAAAAAAACGGGCCATTTTCACCTGCCTTTGGACAAAAAAATGGGCCATTTTCACCTGTTTTTTGCCTGAAGAGACATTCTGGAAGTGGGGAAGGTGAAAAATGGGGTGCACAGAAGCCTCAGGAGGCAAAAAAACGGGCCATTTTCACCAGTTTTTTGCCTGAAGAGACATTCTGGAAGTGGGGAAGGTGAAAAATGGGGTGCACAGAAGCCTCAGGAGGCAAAAAACGGGCCATTTTCACCTCCCTTTGGACAAAAAAATGGGCCATTTTCACCTGTTTTTTGCCTGAAGAGACATTCTGGAGGCAGGAGAGCTGAAAAACGGGATGCACAGATGCCTTGGGAGGCCAAAAATGGGCCCATTTTTCACCTTCCTCACCTCCAGGAGCTAGATACAGAGAAGAGAGATAGACAGAGAGAGAGAGTCAGAGAGAGTGAGTCAGAGAGAGAGAAGACAGACAGACTTGTTGATTGTAAGCTCCTTGGGCTGAGAAAAATTGCTGCAAAACTGAGTTTCCTGAAGCGGACCACTAGACTCCTAAACAACTGAAAAAACAATCTAGTACAAAGAAATGTCAACCAACAGAGCAACATGCAAACAAAAGCAAATAAAACATCCCCGGGAGCAAAACAAATTAAAGTTTAATTTGTGTGCACTGTTTAATGGACTGTTAAATTGGCCACTCCCACCTAGTTACATGACCTAACCACACCCACCCAGAGGGACCGTGAATTGGTCCCCTATTTAATAAGTTTGAGGACCCCTGGTTTAGATAGAGACAACTATCAGGAGTTTTAGGATGTTTTTCTCTTTCCAAATAAAAAATACATATTGCTGACTTACTCGATACGGAGTCATGAAGACACTGCCTTTCTTGGTCCCTTTAAATACCTCTGGCATCTGTTCCATATCATGGAATGTAATTTCAATGTGCTCGTAATTCATCAAGATGCTATACTCAAACAAAACAAACATCAGATACTAAGTTTTACTTTCCAGTCATTCTTTTTACGTCCAAGACATATAATATATGCTTTAACATCACTAGCACTATAGTTCAACAAATGCAACCTGTAGATTACTAAATACAAATAGGCACACAATGATTATCAGTGAAGTTGTAAGCAACTCTTTTTGTTGAAAAACGTGAACATGAAAATATCACCCCAAAAATGATCCAATGTTATTCAGCATGAGTAATGCCAAAGGCAGTATTCTTAACACAGCCAAAGCTACTATGTATGAAATTGTATAATTCAGTAAAATGAATACTTTATTTATTCCACTCACTTTTAATACCGTAGCCACAATATCAAACTATTATATCTGTCATTTAGGTAGGATTGTTACTTCAATGCATGTATTTTGTACAGCCTGAACTGAGACAAATTTTCAGCTTTCCTGGTCTTCATAGGATTGACTGAAAAAGTTCCTATCAGCCTTTCTCAGTATTGTATATTGTACATGTTCCTAAACTCTGCAGCAATAAAACTGGTGCTCTCCACCGTTACTCTATAATCTTTGCTTATAATGGTGCTAAAATCAGGCCTCAGTCTGATGATTTATTATCTTTTAATGCTGAAGTCATGTTTTCATTTTTATACTCTTATGCTCTTTTTCATTGCTTCCAGTGAAGAAACATATGTAGAAAACTTGGTTATGTGAGGGTATTCAATATACCCTCCCACTTCCAAAATGCATTTGCTTTTTCTTGACAAAAGAAGAACAAGGAATGGCAAAACCATGTTCAGATGAGAAGAGCAGACATGGTGGTAGATTATACTATTTCATAATATTAACATGACATCAAGAAGCCTTCTGGTAGTTTAACTTTGCATTGGACAAAATTATTACAAGATACTTATGGCATAAGCTCTTTCCTATTGTGGAAATATATATTCTAAGGATATTCTTGGAACTTTACCAAAGTTTATTTCCATCTTTAGTTACATTATTTTGAGTTATTAATTCTTGCTATTAATTCACTTGATTTTGTTTGGATTTCTTGTATATATTTTCCATGACTATTACAATTCACCCTATCTTTTTGTTTGCTTCAATTGGTTGTTTCAATGTACTTGCATAAATATGGAACACCTTTTCTGTTATGGGTGCATTTACTGGTTGTTTTATAAAATTCCATGAGTCTATATTAATATATGAGTACAATAAAGTTATAAATATATGAGAAATAGCTAAAGCAAGTTGGAATAAGAGAAATCACTATGTAATTTGGAATATTTACCTGTGCCATCTTTTTCTGTAATTCCTGTTCCCCTTAATGTTACATTAACAAATGGAGTGTTGCCACTACATCCATTGTCAATGTTCCAACTTTTATTCTCATTTGTTTTCTGAATTTTACTATTTATTCTCCCAGCTCTGTCTTTATTTGTAGCAACTAGTATTCCTTCCAACTTCTTTCTCCAAAAAGAGCATGTGGAAACTCTGATTTTTAAGCTGACTCTTGAGCTGGCTTGCATCTATTGATTTGCCAACTGCTCAGATTGGCGCATATTGCCAACAATGGAAAAAGATATCTATATTATTGATACTTACTACTAGTAATATCATAGGTGAAAGGGAATAATAAAGAAATTTTATTTGTTTTAAAGTATCTTCATGGGAAATGAGGGAATAAATTCAAGTCTTTGGAAACAAAAAACAAACACTCTTTACAAAATTTTACGAGCTGAGGATATTTAGAAAAACATGTTAGGCTCAGGACAAGTTCTATTACATACAATTCTTAGTTGTTTTTCCATTGTTAGCTAATTTTGTTTTAATCTTACTATGCCTTTCAGCCGCACAAAAGCTAAGAAATTTCCAGGAAAATGACCATATTGCAGCATAACAAAAAAGGTCATAGTACTCTAAAGAATAGCCTATTTGTGATCGAAAGGACCGAGTGGGACACAATGGAAAGATTTTTTAAAAAGGCGAGATCAGGGAGGACGGATGGAGAACTTTCTCTCCCCGCTCCTGGAGGCGGGGCATCTGCGAAAGGGCGGGGCCCCGGGAATCAGGAGCCGGGGAGTAAAGGGGGAAGAGCTGCTGACGCAGTATGCTCAGACCGGACCCCACGAGCCGCAAATGCCGCCCCCAGTACCTTTCGCTGTTATTGATAATGACGCCGCCTCCCTCCGAATGGTTCCTGTTGAGCGCCATGGCCGCTAAGCAACTGACGACTCTCTATCCAACGTCCGCTGGACTGAGAGGCTCTTAGCCGTTAATAAAGCGGCTCTACGCAAGTTCTGCGAGCGACTTCCGGCTTAGAGGAGCTCTAGGCAACGAACAGAACCGGAAGAGGAATATAGCAACGACGTGCGATGCCAAGGCATGATGGGAAATGTAGTTCACTGGTTTAAAAGGTGGCTCTTAACCACGGTAAAATTTGCGGGAAAGTGGGAGGGGTGAAGTTTCTGATCACAAACTCCTGTCTTTATATGACACTAGATTCTATTCACAATAATTAATTGATCTTTAGTAAGCGCAACTGTGCAATGTCGGAATAAAGTTTAAAGTTACATAATGCTAGTCTCTTAAAGTTTTGCTAATTAGATATAATACTTTCAGATTCTGATACTACTTACTTTGCTTCCTTAAAATTATCCCTAGTGCATTTTGGATTATTCCTGCATATTTTGGTGAGTATGTCCTTCTAGAAGTATTAATGGGCAACTCTCATAAGATGTTGCAAAAATAAAAGGCAAGAACGTAGGTAATGGAAGTTGTCTGAAAGCAACTTGCTTCCAGACATACGTATTTAGAAAGATAGGTCACCTTGAAACTCCTGTTCCCTCTGGAGAATATTGGATAAATACTGAAGCTATTTCTGTTACACAGGCACAATTGAAGGTTTCAATGTTAAATGGCTTGCAATCTGATTCTCAGAGACTGCTGATTATGTTAGGACCACATCTAGCTCTAGCCAGTAAGAGCTGCAAGAGAAATTTTCTGATGTCACTTTTGTCAGAGACTCATTCACAGTATCTGACACATAGAAGAGGGTTTATTCTTGTGTTGCTCCTGAACAGTAGAATGCCTTCTTTCTTCCATTATAAAGACAGCTCAGATCATTTTATAGCCCATGGGTCACATCTGGCCCTTTGGCTATCCCTATCCAGCCTGCATGAGATCAATAAAAATTAAAGAGATCAAATGAAAATAAGTGCCACCATGCATATAACTGCATTTGCTTTTATTTTGGATGCAAATTTTAAAATATGTATGTATGCACATGTATGTGTGCATGCATATCGATAACATTTTCAGATCTCTATTAGTTTAGCCCTCCACAACAGATTGTGGTCTCAGGAAAATTACTTGCCTACCCTGGTCCAGATGCATCTCTAACCAAGCTCTTCTAATGAATGCTTCTTTTGGTTTTAATGTATACCTTTGAATTTCTGTTGTTTTTGTTTTGGGTGTTTTTTAATTGCCAGATGCTCTCAGGGCTCAAGTAAAAAGGTGTAAAATACCGTAGTTTATTTCAATTTGGCTCATTCCATTCCTTTCCAGAAACCATTCTGTGGTTTATACATAACTAGTGTGTAGTTTGTCACTCACACATAGTTGCTTAGTCATGTGAATAATGATTTTCACTTCGAATTAATTCCTCTACATATTTGTGCTGCTCCTTAAAGGATGGGGCCCTCTATCCATAATATACACAAAAATTTGCCATTGATACCACATCCTCCTTTTTATACAACCAAGTTACCTTTCTTCTGTCTTGTCTGTAATGAGCATGAATGAGGCAAAAAATATTTTATGTTTCTGACACATAACAAAGAATGTAATTTTCCCATTCACAGGAAGTTTGTCTTGTTTCCTGAATGATCGCTCAGGTTTCCCTATCATAAAACCCTGCCTCCATCCTTTTTAGTTTTACAATCTATATAAAAATCCATATTACTCCTCTTGGGTTTCTATTTTTAGTGGGGCAGCAGGAAGTGAAAACTAATTTGTGGTACCTTAAAAGCTTAAGAATGATTATTGTATAAGCCTTCTAGTCATCTTTGAATTTCATTCAGTAATTCAAGTTTTCAGATTGGGGTTTTGTGAAAATCTCATTAAATTAAATTACGTTTTTGAAAGGTGGCCTTGCACTTTCCAAACCATCACTCTTTACTAAATGGTTATACAATAATACAACTTAATTTTCCTAGGTACATTAAAAATAAGTTTTCAGCTGAAAAGATTGGATAGTGAAGGAAGAAACAAGCAAACTCAAGAACCTGTCAGTGGTATCCGTGAAAGTGATGATGCCCAATGCACATGGTGATACTATGCAAGTATTAACCTACATAATCTTCTAATATCTGGTAGAAGCATGTAACTCATGGCATCTGCATGATATACATGTTTTGTCATTTGCCATTACACCACTCCTATGAATCCCTCCAATTTTATAAAAAACAGGCAGCATTTTTATAACGGGAACATATCTTCTTTCCTGTTCTCATTGTGTATAAAACACGCATGCTTATATTAGAAGCTCAAGAGCGTATGTAGAGAATCCATTTGGCTTTACTCTGGTCATGATGCCAACAAGAATAATCAAGTAATGCCCTCCTCTCCCATTTGCTGCTTCAATGCTTTGGGGAGGGCATTAAGTTAAACATTAATTAGTGTGAATGGAAAGAGAACAACTCATGATTTTGAGTCTGCCCTTTTAGCTATCTCAGTAATTTTGAACAATTAGATGTCATTAACCAGATTTTTAGTTTTCTCAAACACCAGAATGTAGTAGCTCAATGTTTCATTTCACCCTCCTTCAACATTACTGTATATTTTTTACAATTGATTAAATCATCTGAAGGCCAGATAAAGGTAGCAGAAAGCACATGGAACTGTTTTAGTCTTTGCCATATAGAACAGGCACATTTACTGCCAAAGCAAAATAAATAAAAACATATTTTTGTGGTTTGAACCATTTTTTAATTCCAGTTTATTGTGGTTTATGCCATGGATTTTTATAACAAAATTTCCTGGCTGGCCCAGCTGTGGATAAAACACATTTTTCCAAAGTTTTCTTCCAAACTAAATGCTCTGAGAACCTTGTGTACAAATGAAACCTTATGATCAGATGTGGAAGAATAACTAGGCAAGACCAGGATGCAATGAATGAGAGCTAGAAATATTAATTTTTAACCACATTATGACAAGATTGATGCTGGATTGTTCAGAAAGCTTAGAATACCTGCTGTATGCAATGGTCTAAGAATAATTATCATGTGATTATAAATGATTTCATGCCCTAAAGATTTGTATTGTTAATCCTTAACCAGGAAATATAAAGGAATTTCCAGTCTGCAGCCTCTCACTGGTGTCTAGCCTCCACATTTCCTTTTCATAACATTTGAAACTCCCTCTCTACTATCAAACCTGGCAGCATGACTGATAAAATATAATGATGTAGTTTCCTGAGAAGCTGAAGCAGATGATTAAAAACAACCCTATACTTTAAATCACCTTAACACATTAAAAAAAATCAATTCTCATCCTGAATATTTTTGAAAAAAGAAAATCCTGTTGCAGTCATATGTATGACATATTTTGGTAGTATCTGAATCCAATTGAACAAACTCTTCAAATTAAGTGTAGCCTTGTTACCATCAACCAGTTGGTCAGTAAGTCACAAACTATAGTACTTCCCCCAGTTACAATAGCTGCATTATAAAAATGAACAAAAAATGTTTATCTCCCCTAAGTGGGATCATCTGCAGGCTTAGGCCCAGGGTACCTGCGAGACCACCTACTGCCACCAGTAGCCTCCCACCGTCCAGTGCAATCCCACAGAGTTGGCTTCCTCAGGGTGCCGTCAGCCAGACAGTGTTGGCTAGCAACCCCCAGGGGGAGAGCCTTCTCTGTGGGAGCGCCTTCCCTCTGGAATGAGCTGCCCCTGGAGCTTCGCATAATACCCGACCTCCAGTCCTTCCGACGCGCCCTAAAAAGTTGGCTTTTCCAGCAAGCCAGCCTGGCCTGAACAAAATAAAATAAATGCTTGATTTAATTGTTAATTTTAATCCAATTTTTAAAATGTTATTGTTCATATTAATTGGGTTTGTTGGATATATCTAATTTCTTTTTAACTTTTGTAATTTGTGTTGTTGTTTTTTAAGTTGTACGCCGCCCTGAGTCCTTTGGGAGAAGGGCGGCATATAAATCCAATAAACAGTTAACAGTAACAGATCCTTTCCTCACGGAACTGTGCCTTTTGTCCTGTTAGGGACAATGAAATCCTCTCCACCATCTTGAGTGCTCCTTCTGTCAAGTCCTGCAATTGTGGTTCCATCTATTTCAGTAATTAACCATCTTTAAATATTTAAAAAGTCCTAATTTCAAAGTAGAGTGGATTACATACTACTTTGACTTTTTTACAAATTCAAACGTCTATGATCTATCTTTATTAAACCCTGTAACCTTCCGAACACTAATTAATTGGATATAAATTTAAGATACTAGATTGCAACATGCAATTCAATATGTACATCATGTACCTATCATTTTTCCTTTATAGAAAGATGGTGAAAACTCACTTTGAAAAAAAGAATACAAGACATGTGCATTTCAGGACTATGTGCAGTGTTTTCATTAACGGAAGGATATACACAAACAAAACTATAAGGACCTCACATTTTTTTTAATGAAAGGCAAGGAACATTTCAGTGAGGCCCAGCAGCAAAGAAGAGTGCGCTTATTAAATTATTTTCATGATTAATCAAATCTACTATCCTCTCACTTTGGATACAGGATATAATGGAACAAAACATGTTTTGGAGACAAATAATGTACTCACTAATACTGCAAAACCCTCTTGTAACAATGTAATCCCCTGAGATCATAGAATTAATTATGTGGCCTAGCATTAGATTAACGCTTCAAAGAACAAAATTATCCTGTGTTGGCAAAAAAAAGCTGTCTGCAAACTAAACTTTCTCCTTGTTCAGTCCTAATTTACATTATGAATGCTCATAGCCTATTATCTTCTAGAAAGAAAGGAATCCAACGGGTGGTTTATTCAAACACAGCTGTCAATCCTGTTCTAAACAAAACAATCTTAAAAAGTCCCAAAACAATTTTTAAAAAGCCTAAGCTTAACAAAAAACTTGGTCTCCTCATAGTTTAACTTGAAATCTTTTTTTTAACAATAGCAGCTAGAATTTCCTCACCGTTCCTATCAGCACGACTAAATTATGGTAAATTTATGTTTACAGTGTCCTTTTAGTATATTTGGAAAGGATGGGTTTTATAGACTTTGTATCTTTGTTACATATGAAAGTTCAATCCCCATTCTCCAATAATCTTTCTTCCACTGTACTTCCATGGATCTGTACTCAAAATGCAGCTAAGAAAAGCAGAATATGTCATAGAAATAGGAATCTGCGGCCCTTCAGAGACTAATAAACCTGAATTTCCATCAGATTAACCAGCCAGTGATTCCAGAAAGCCATTGAATCTCCATTTTTATAATACTTCTGTGCCTATAAGATGCTGTAAGAAAAGGGGAAACTTGCAACTCAGTGCTTAAACATTTTGCTCTTCTTGTGCAGGTAGGTACTCATCTCTTCAGTACCTCACATTCAGATCTGCAACTCAGTTTACGTTATACTTTTTAACCCAATATTAATAAATGGGCACATATAGCACTAAAGCACAGTGTACAGGGTATGCAATGTGACCGTGATGGAAACATGTAGGAACCATTATCTAGACAAATGTGATAGGAACATTTTAAAGTCCAAAACAAGGAGATAGCATTTGGCAGATGGCACCCTAATTCACTGAACTTCAAAGAGATGGTGGTATATTACAATCAGACTTGCAAGACTCAATTATTATAGTCAATCTCAGTAAAAATTGTATCCTTCCTTTGGAGATCATTTCCTGAACTGGTCTACCTAGTGGGTCTGACACACAGCCACAGATGCTTCATTTAATTTCAAAGTTATATTTCTAATATTTAGACTAGAATTTAGATTAAAGCTAAGAATCAACTAATGCTCCCCACAGCCCCATAGTTTTTCTTGCTATTGTAACCCAAAGCTGAATATATTTGTTCATATATGTCATTTGCTCTGCTGATAGCTGACATCATTGTTTTCGCCACAGTTGTTTGTTTTTTTTTTCAAATGCTGTGGAAGAGCAGTCTTCATCTAGCGGCATTTAAAAACAAGTGATGGCCTTCAGCATTTTTGATCAGTGGTAGTATTTTTTTCTGCCCGCTATTATGAAGATGGGTTTCCATGGTACCATTGATTATTGATCCATGTATTACTTATGAAACAGAGCACAGTCTCTCGAGAAACCATTGGTTCGTATAGATGAAATGGAGATGTCTTTTAGATCAAGCCCTTTGTAAATAATCCTTAATTATGTCCAAGAGAAGAAAATGTTTTGCTGAAAAGTGCTTCTTTAAACGTTGATACTTATCAAATAAGTAAAAAGAGCAGCAACAAGATGATGCAGTGCTCCAGCAGAGATGACACAAACATCCTATTTGTCAAAATTGTTATCTTTGGTCATACACTGACCAAATTATCGCCGCTTAAGTACTGAAACACAGTCTTTCTTCAAAGGCCCGAGCTGCATGTGAGCATCTACGCTTTCGAGAAAAAAGGCTGGCTTGAGGTTGTGCGTGAACAGTGTTGGAAACTGGTGGTTGATCTTATTCTGGAAAGGGTCAAAATGCCCCTTTTTGAAGCGAGCCACTTTGAACTGCTGGAGACAAGTCATCTTGGAATCCTTGACTCCATAGAATGTCAGCACCTTCTCTGAATACTCCAAGTACACCCCAATAGTATGAAAAAATGGCTGCTGTAGAACACAGTCAAATCCACCAAACCACGCAACATAGTTCTGGCCATTCCATTGCAGACAGCAGGACTTTTCATTCCTGCCTAGGCGGCCCCGGTCATATGATTCCTGGAGATTGAAATCTTCCGTGATGATCCCAATGCTCACCCAACCATCTATGATCTCCACTTCCCAGTAATAGTTGCCACGGTTCATAAGATTCTCGCCCAATACTTGCTCACAGTTGATGAACCTGGTTGAGGACTCAGGGTAAGCAATGGGATTCAGCACACGCTTAGCCCCCTTGGTCCCAAAGAGTTGGATGAACTTGTCAGCAGTATCACTATCCAAGTCAATGATGAATGCAGCTGTACAAAAGCAAATATATAAAAAGCTTGAAAATGATAAACAAGGAAGGCACATGGCATAAGCATGCCCCCTCCCTCCACAAAAAGCAGTGTTCTCATACTAAACCATGGCTTAATTAATCTTTATTTACCAAAGGAATATTTAGGAACCCATATTTAATATTTAGGGAGGTTGTTACTTTCCCACCAAAGGTGGCCCCTATTTTTCTACTTGCATTTTTACATGCTTTCAAACTGCTAGGTTGGCAAAAGCTGAGACAAGTAACAGGAGCTCACTCCGTTACGTGGCGCTAGGGATTTGAACCATTGAACTTCCAACCTTCTGATTGACAAGCTCAGCATCTTAGCTACTGAGCCACCACATCCCTTTTATATATATATATATATATATATATATATATATATATATATATATATATATATATATATATATATATATATATATATATATATACTGTTACTGTATTTAAAATATTCATATATTACTTCTTATTTCGACAAGTGGTTTACATTAAAAATCAGCAAATAAAACAAAGCTAGGTAACAATTAAAATCATACCTTTAAACATTATAAAACACTATACTGCCAAAAAGATAATAAAGATATATCTCTGCAGACACTGCTGCTTGTTTGATGTTTCAATCCACAAAAATGACAGTAAAGGTTATCTTATCAGTCAACAAAAAAGGCATGAAAAGCAAAAACAATACAAAAAACAGAATGGCCTTACATTTGAGAAAATAATCTCGTGATTCCAAACTGGCGGGGTTGATGCTCCTTTCTGAAACCTGCGGTTCAAGTGTCACTGTGAAAAGAAGAATTTGTAATCAATATATACTGTCAACATTGCAGACAGAACTGAAAATATAATCACCTTAAAGAAGCCTTTTGGTTCAAAGTAGTAACTTCTTCCTGGTTTTAGAGGAAGATAAATTTACATCCAGCCAGATGGGGGTACATCTCCTTATGCTTTACATTCTGTGATCTTCATAGAACATATATATGCTTAAAAATCACCTGCTGTGTAAAACATTTTTAGGAATGAAGGCCGATCTATGTGTTCCAAGATAATGTTTGCAGGATGCAAACTGGGTCGGTGAGATTCACTTTCTGGTGAGAGAGAAGTTCCCTGAGGATGAGCTCCAGCATGAATCTGAAAGTTTAGAAGACTAAACCTCTGGTCCCAGTGACCGACCCAGATTGGATCCTGAAACATTTTAAAGCTGTTAATGCATTGCAAGAGAACAACTGCATATGCTAACGTAATATCCCGGTTCTAACACTGTATTGCGAATTCTGTATAACTGGTAGGGATACCAGCAGAAAACTCAGTTGAGCTGGCAAGTTTTCCTTGATTTAACAAGCACTTGTCCCTTTCTATATACTGTAAAATGCACAACCTTTTTGGACTGGGCATAAGTGGTGCAGCCAATTTTCAAAGGACTCTGTGGGTTACTGCCAAGACTTTAGGGGAATCAAGAAACTTTAGAGTATTTATGGGAAAATCTCCATATTCCACATTCCACTTTGTGCTACATGATCTTATATTGTCTCTGGCAGATAAAAGAATCACCAAGCTGGTTTGGGTTTTTTTTTTAGAGCTAAAGAATATAGAGGAGAATGGGGGATATCTTGAAGAAGATATGTGGCAAGTGTTGTGAAAACATGACCTTAGTGGGAAAGAGAAAAAGAAAACTCAAGACTGTCCCACCTTGGCTATCTTTGGTATAAGAGAGCAGGGATGAGAAACGTCAAGCTTTCAAGGGTCTATTAATACAGCCTACAGTGTATCAATAGAGTGGAGATCTATTATTTCTTTTGCTGCTGTTTCCTGACCTGGCCTGCATCCAAGGGCTGACACAGGCTCTGTGGAGTTTGCATGGAAACTGTTTTTACTGTTTGCAGGGAAAAAAAACCCTGCCTCACTCTGCTTTTTGCTTATTGGCCTGAGGAGATCTCTGAAAGAGAAAAAATAATTTTTCATAAGATCCATGTCTATTTTTGTTTTGCATATGATCAAACAAACAAACGTACGAAACATGATGTAAGGATATGGGTGGGGTGGGGAGAAGAATGCAAAGGCTTTATTTTCCTTCAGAGAAAAGCAGTGATTTTCATTCCTGATGCGTGTCTGAGTGGTAACTGTTCAAAGTTACAATGGCACCAAAGTGGTTTATGACCGCTTTTCGCACTTCCGACTGTTGCTGCATCTCTGTGGTCATTGTAAGCAAAATTCAGAGGCTTGGCAATTGGTTCATATTTATGACAGCTGCAGTATTTTGGAGTCACACGATCCCCTTTTGTGACCTTCTGACAAGCAAAGTCAATGGGGAAGCCAGATACATCTCACCCCCATGTTCCTAACTTAACCTCTGCAGTGATTCAGCTAACAACTGAGGCAAGAAATGTTGTAAAAAGGGGCAAAATTCACTAAATGAATGTTTCACCTAGCAACATACATTTTGGGCTCAATTGTAGTCATAACTGGAGGATTACCTGTGGTTCTACCTAAATGTAATGAGGGTGGGGAAGGTAATAATGCTGGCAAGATGGCCAAATGACAGTATCTTCTGTAAAAAGCTCTGGCAGTTCTTTTAGGTATTTCTATTTAACTGGCTACAAAAGATAAGTATTAATTACTGTTAAAATCCAAACTTCCCTGCCAGTGGCAGTCAGATGCGGAACAGCTCTAATGTAATAATGTTTTAAACAGAAAACACAAACAATTAAGATTTCAAACTTAGAAATGAGCCATCTGTCTTCATTTTCAACTAAACAAGCAGCAGGAGCTTTGAATCTGGCAGGATAAGAGCCTGGAAATCAAAAACTAACAAGTAAAACCCCTTTCTCGGTTCTGTTATTTAAAGGACACCAGCTTTGGATATGTTTCCCAAACCACCAGAAACCACACCTAGTGATGTCTGTTTGCTGCCTGTTTATATACTTGAGTCATTTTTGAAACATCTGAGTGCTATTAAAAGCCTAAATAACTAAGACAGCTTAGATTCTTCCTATCTTGCATTTTTTGTCCGTTGCATCTCTTTTAGATGGTGCCTATCTTGCTTCTTTTCACCTTGAAAGGCCAGCATTTCATTTTGATCTGCTAATCACAAATGCTAACTCAAAATTGTTTTTGTGCCCCTTCTACAGTGCCAGAGGACTTAAAAATATAAATTGTAGCCAGTGGATATAAATATCCTCCCACATCTAAGTTCTAAAATAAAAAACTTATCAAAACTCTACAGAATGGTTTACCACTGTTGCACAAGAAAAAAAAATTAGGTACTTTCAGAAAAAAATCAGAGAATAATATGAAAGTTATACATCTGAAACTCTGAAAAATTGCATAAAGGAAAAGAAACAAGAAGCTCACAGTGATAACAGTTGACAGAGCTTCTAGGACTTACATGTAGATAAAAACAAAATGGACATCTTAGGGAAAGTATCATGAATACTTTATCATAGTATGCTGAATAAGCCAAGAATTAAATACGCAAATCCAATGAACTGTACCAAACTGAAGAAACCATACTGTGGCTTAGCACAGGAGTCCCCAATCCCCAGATCACAGCCTATTTGGAACTGGCTGTGCGAGCGGACCACATGCGCTGGCCCACTGCTCAACACGGCCCGGTTCCCCTATCCCCTCTAGCCAGGCCGCCAAGCCACCAAAGTTGGGGACTGCTGGCTTAGCATAATGGACAGACTCAGTGAATGGATGCCAGGCACCACAGCTGACATACAGCTCCTATTCTACAGGCATAAAGATCTGGTACTTCAGCTGAAGGGGCAACTCTCGAAGGACAAGAATTCTGCCCAAGTCTCAGGGTTTCTTCCATTATAAGATGGGTAGCTATAAAAATTCAATAAACAAATAAATTACAAACCTTCTGGTATCCCATGAAGAAAAGGTCCATTCTCACCCTTCCCTGACAGTTGGTCCCATTGGTTCTTGCAAACATTTCCCAGCAGCTCCTTCACAGCAAAGACGGCCTGACTGGATTTAATAAAACTCAACTCTCTGGGGAAGTTTGAACATGCAAGGTTTTTTTCCTCAGCTGCTATTTTTAATGCCTGGAATTCCTGATCAAGAAAACAAACAACAATCGTTTGACTATAAAGTCTATACAGCAGATACAGCTCTCCTCAAGTCACTAACACTTATGGCTCAAAATCACAGATGTGACAGGAGAAGAAGTGGGGGGAAGAAGGGGTACACAAAGCTCTACTGGGAACTACTACTACTATGTTCCTGGATCTTCATCTGGAATAGCATCAAATCCAAGATAGCCGCCTCCTGATACTGTATGGCCCCTTGCCTCCAAGAATGAAAGAAATGAGAAAACATTTCCTAGTAGAGGTCTTGATGGGAATGAACATGTGATCTTGGATGAATAAGAAGCAGACAGGTGATGGGACAATACAGTAAAAAAATAAGCATACTGGGCACATTAATCCACTCATATAGAGCCACCCCCTGGTAGATGCAAACTATTAAGTATAGCATCCTTTTTCACTAGCCCCTTATATTAAAGACAAGTGCACACAGCTGTTGCTGCCCTACGACTATATTGATGGAGACACCTGGATGCTATTTCACATAATGGGCTTTTTAGGTACCAACCAAACACATTTGTACTGTGCAAATAGATACGGGTATGGAGTTGGGTAACTCTTGAGCAAGAGCTCCAGAGTTATGCCTGGACTTTCTCCAAGGATTGCTGATGCACCCTGAGTGCCCAGGTGGAAAAGAGATACAATGAAGGCTATGCTGTATCTCTACTGGTAACTGAATCACCTACAAAAATCATTCCTGAAGCGCACCTGCAGGAAAGTGATGGTGTCCATGCTGGGGACTTTCTCCAGGTTCTGCTTGTGTTCCATCAGCAGGGCATGTCGCTCTTCTTTATGCCGCAGTTCCTCCTCCGCTCCGCCCAGCATGGCTCTTTCATCAGCCTCAATGAAACCAAGCACTTCCTTCTTGAAGGTTGCCAGGACCTTGGTGGCCTCGGTAAAGAGATTGCTGACCTTTTCCTTCTCCTTCTGAGCAGTAGCCTAAAAAAATAAAGATGGACTTATTCCAACAAAAATCATTGCCTAAAATGTAAATAAACCAAGCTCCTTTCCCAAATAAGAACAAATGAATTATCATGTGAAATCTACATTTAAGAAGTAGCCTGAGAAAATACAATATGGAATTTATTAAAAGAAATAATCATTTTTCTTTAATTGCTAACAACTATGGGAAGAGTAGGCAATCAACAAGTTTTACCCTTTCTCCCAAACTCTACACTCCGGTTTGGCTGTTATAAAGAAATCAGGAGAAGTAAGTCAGCTTTCCAGTTTGCTGAAGGTTCCAGAAGGTTTTCCCACTAGTACAGCAATGACCCAGGAGGAGTAGGGATGAAGATTTGGTGACTGTTTCTTTAGAGATTTCAATCAGGCTAAAGACAGGAGTGGGAACAGAAACCTTCCAATCCCTATTCAGCTTCCTAATCAAATAAAAATTATGGCAAAATTGCCAATTTTTAAAGGATTGGCTTTGGTTCATTTGGGGACATTTATGTGGGTAGAAATGAGGGCACTTTATTTCCTGAATAGGAAAAAGGGAGAGGAGAGACAAGCAGTTGAAATTCAGTTATTTTGCGGCCAAATTTAAGACAAACTATCTTCAGATGGCCACTAACAGCAGATGGAGTGATGGAAGGTTGTAATGTAGCCCATGAAGTCACTTTTACTTTTCATCTATCTCACCCACTAACTTGGTTCTTAGATAAAGGAGAGTTTTCCCCTAAAACTGGGGGATTTCATGAGAACATACTGGAGAAGAAAAAGATAAGCTGCTTCTCCCTGATCTTTTTTTTTTTAATAAAAGCTGCTTCTTGAAAAAGTTTTCTAAAAATGCATCGAGGGCTGTATCTCTTGGCAAATTGAGTACAGCTAAGGTCTTTGTGTGTTTCATTTCTTTCCTTGTCCCTCAGACTCACACACGTCTTTTCCATCCCTCATTTTAATAATTTTTCCTAATTCAATTTACTGTGCCGTTCTCTTTGCAGGCTAGTCATATTGCTGCGGAAAACTTAAAACTAGCGTTCAAGTGGAATGTAAAGGCTGAAAAAAACAAGAGAGGGATATGAGAATACTCCCCATCTCTTAACTATGGCTAAGAAACTGGAAGAAGTTTTTAAAAACACCATGGCTGTTCTAGAAATACCGTAAAAAGTAGTTATTTGGGAATGGAATGTTCTGGAATTATCAGGAACATTCCATTCTCAAATTGAGGGCATTTTTGCAAAGTTGTAGAGTTTTGCAATTTCTACAGGACAGCATTCAATCCTGACTACATTTCATAAAATAAGGAAGTTTTTCCCCTGTCATGAAAGTTATCCATGAACCTGCCTTACACTACTACTTTTCTACAGACATGGGGTCCCAACTCCAGGGATCAAACATTAAACACTGTGACTATCTGCTATTCAAGAAAAGAAGCCTCATGTGATTCTGTTGCATTTGTAATTTAGTACTCAGGAAAACGTTTGCATAAGGAATGGTGGAGCGGTATATTTGTTCTTTATTTATATGTGAATTAATTAATACAGACAATTTTAGAACAGACCTATAATCCCTAAGTGGACACTTCTTGAAGACAACATTCCTCAGTTTTTCCAGATATGTTGGGACTGTGGACTCTAGCATCCTAACCGTTGACCCCTTCCTGAAGGGAAGAATGGCCTATTTTTGTTACCTCTTGACAACAGACAATAAAGGGAGGAAAGTCTGTGGAAAGGAAAGGTTTCAGAGGGTTCAACATTTTGCTTTTTGCTGGGGATAAAATAAATATGGTGAAATACTTTGATGAGGTCCACCATCCTCTTCATCTGCGCTATTGCGGCTCCCAGTTCATCCAGCTGATTTTCAATATTGTTCAGGATTTTGGGCCTCTGGGCCTTTTAGGCAAGCAAAAAAGAGAGAGAGAGAGAATCAGAATCTCAACTTTACAGAAACGTACATTTCACAATTATTTTTACACAATTTGTGTAGAAATTGACATTTACAATTCAATCAATTTGTATAGAAATTAACATTTACAGTTCAATCATCATGACTACACATATGTTATAACTGTCCTGTTTTTATAAAGATTAAAATAAACCCATTTAGCTGGAGGTGCAAAATGCAGTCAGAGGTCCTTTTCTATCCCTAAAGTCATTATTATTGCTTATATACAAAACCAACTGCTCTTAAGCTCTCTTTCTCAATCCTACTTATTTTGTTTTTAAGTAATACAAATGTAAAACAAACCTTCTGCCTGGTGAGCAACTCAAAATACACGGGAGTTGGTATAGATTTAAAATCAGGATTGTTATGAATTACTTGGGCAAAAGCATCACTCTTCTCCCTGCAAGGTCTTTAAACCAGGCTAAATTTCCTCCTCCTTTATCGCTTAGTATTTATTCTATTATGATTGGAATTGAAAGGAACAAGTGCTCCATTCAAACCCCTTCCTACTCCATGACACCATGTGCTGGACTGAGATAAACAGCAGACCCGGGACAGAGATAACGACCAGTCTGAGTGAGCTGCCCTGAAAAGAACAATTGTTGCATTATCAAGAAAGAACCAGGGCAGAATGAATCAACACCCTTTTTCTTATTAAAAAAAAACTAGGAAATTAGAGCAGTAGGAAGAGATCTTATCTGCTAATACCATAATAACCCACTGATCTCTTAAAACAAAGCCAGGGGAGGAAAAGAAAAAGATTAAATGGTGAAACACTCCAGGCTGCCCTTTTTCTTAAACAGATTCTGAAAACACAACTGTTTCCCAGATACCGGTAACCAATGTGCTCCTTAGTGATATGTGCTAACTACAGTGTCTAGAAAATATTTTGCTGCTATCATTAAAATAGTACAGGAGGTAAAAAGGTCATGTTTGCTTGATTCTGGGCTTGCATGAAGATAAGACTCCCTGGGGATCAAATTCAATTATGCATTTCTTGGAAATAACAGGGACACGTCTTGCTATTGGATTTTCTGTTCAGTCCAGGGGTTTCCTGGTGATTTCCCATCCAAATCCTAAATCAGTCCCTTGTTTTACTTTTCAACATCAGCCAGGATTATCTGGATGCTGCCACCTGTTGTGGGTAGCAGGGAGAATTCAGAAGAATCACTTTTAGGTTGTTTCTGTATGTGTTATGTGTACGTTATATTCACTCATAAACTACCAAATGCTATTTCAGATTTATCTTTAAACTAAGACAACTTATTTAAGCCTTTCCAAGTGCAGTCATCTTTGATTTTGAGCCAAAAGCCATCTATTTTTGCCAGACAGGAAGACCTTTGCTTCCTCCGTTCCACCAGGAGCGATAACATTTTATTCCCGCAAGAAAACAATTAACAGATATGTTCCTTTTCATTCATCAGCTCCAAGCTGCTTTGGTTTCAGAGCTGGAGGCGGTTTATGGTTCGCTGGCTTAGAAAAAAGAATTGGTGTCCAGGATACAAAAGACTGCTTTATTTTGACTGAGAAAATGGTCCACCTATTCCAGTAATGCCTGCCGTGATTAAAAATGGATTTCCATAGCCTCATGGCAAAGTCTTTCCATGCGTTGCAACTCACATTTCTATAATTAGAACTGCTGGGTAAAGAGCCCAAGAACTCCTACATGTCAAAGATATACAACACCATTGAACTTTAAGTTTGTTCATGGTAGGCCTCAGTGATTGGCTGGGAGAATCCAGCCTCACTTGGAGGATTTATCTGAATGGAATCAGGCAAGCAGAAAATATAAGTATGCAATTTATCAGAGAAATATGAGAATCAGAAACAAGGAAAAATCTCTTCTCTTCTGAGAGGGCAGCACTGTAAGAGATTATACAGTGTTTGAGAGTTAACCAAGTATAAATTCTGAATTACTGTTTCTCCTTGTTCAGGGACAATCAACTCTCTAGTTCCTAGGTACCATTAGAGTGATAATCTAGTCATGTTTGTCTCAGTGGTAGCCACGCAGTCTATAGCAGAAGTACTAACCACATGACCCCTGAATTCTCTCCCTTTGTCTGCCTTCTTGCACGTTTCTGCTATCTAAAGTGACAATGAAATATAAAATCAAGATTTTAAACATAGTTTTTAAACATAGTTTTTAAACACAGTTTAAAATTCTCAATATTTTAAACAAACTAGAAAAACACTCTGGGCCCAGGAAAATCCTACTTATCACAGTATTAGTAATCATAACTGTGTAATTTGTGTCATGGCATTACCTGCTAGGATCCTTTTTCACCAATACTATGATAACCACAGGCTTTTGCTACAGTCTTCAGCAGTCTCTTCAACTATAAGCTGCTTATTATATGTATAAAAAGCAGGTGATTGATTTTCCAAGTATCACACCCTCCCCATCATGTCCTTATATTTTTAGAGCACAATTCCCAACATACCAGCTAATCTGCCTGATGAGCAATTTCATCTGGGCATCCAATAAAGTTGAAGGCAATGATATAGCTTAGAAGTGGTGAAACAAATTTTCTTCTCTCTATATCTATAATGATTGCCTGTTTCTACCATAAAGGTTATAGTGGTCTCCACCTCTGTGCAGGAATACTTTCACCTTCCAAGGATGCTAGAAACAGAAGTCCAAAGTGACTGGAAAGAAGGCAGGGCAAAGGGAAAGAATTCAAGGGTGTTGTGCTGCTTAGTGCCTCTGCTATAGACTGCTTGGCTACACCCAGATTCTCTGGTTCTTCAAAACACATATACTAATCAACATGGGTGAATCTTGGTGAAAGGTTGTTTCACAATACTGAAGGCACATTAAATGGTTCATTACAGCTTGTGAATATTTGCAGGCAATACTACTTTCCAGTTTTGAAAAACCACTCCATTTCCCAAACAATTATAATTATGCTGTATAAAGACAGTATAAGTATGAAAAGAATCTTGAGTGTTACCCTCTCAGCATGCCTTCTAAATGCACCAGGGGTTGGGTCATCTGAGTTTACCCAGAATCCAGATATTATATTAATATTCAACTGCTAAATGCCATTTTTAAAAAACACGACCTCCTTCCACCAAAATAAGGTTGGAAAGTGTAGAGAGAGATGAGCTTGGGAGCCCATTACTCCTATTTCTATTCTTAATCCCTACACCAAAATGGCCAAAATTACACTGCTGAAAACCAACTCTTTGGAGCCAATTGTCTACAGTCCATTGTCCATTCTCATCCTTGAAAACAGGAAGTCAATGATAAGTAAAAATGATTGCTTCACCTCTTCCTGTGATCTCCCCTTCTTTCCCATCTCATTATATTTCACAACCAAACTGGTGAAGGAGAGCAAGTTCTGTCCTGAATGTTGGGGAAGCTGCTCACTCCTGAGCGAAGTAGACAAGATTCTTTGATGAGATGGAAAATTGCCAGTATGTACAATGTAACCCTTTCAAACTATATTAATCATAATCAAAGCTCAGTGCAATGTACATAATGTCCTATATCCTAGTGGAGGCATCCTTCTCCTCTCTTAGGAGGTAGGTTGGGCCGAGAGCATGACTCACCTCAAATCACACAGTTTCTGGCTGAGGATGAACTGGGTCTCCACATTCCAAATTCAACACTTAACTACTACACCATACTGGTACCTGGATGAGGCCAGTTAAGAAACTCACCAACACTTTGGGGGGAGGCGGGGCTGACATCATGATGATACGACATGCAATCTTGGAGCTCCAAAATTGCTGTCGATATCTCTGCTGCTGGACGGTCCTTTTGGACCTAAACCGTCCTGTAGAGACAGTGATAGAGAAGGGCACATCCTGCTAATCTCAGGGACCTCGCAAAGTCCCTGATTGATTCAGGAGAAGCCCTTTTTTCCAGCAACAGCGAAGCAGCCATTAAGCTGCAGAAGGTTGGGACAGCCCCTGAATGGAAGAAAAGTAGGAGAGTGTGTGTGTCGAAATGGTGAGATAATTTTTTACTATTAGAGAACACCCAAAAAGACTTAGAGTAAAATTAAAATTGAAGATAGAAGAGAGTAAGCAGCGAATTAAGCCTGAATTAAACTTAGTGTGTTATCCTTTTTTAATTTTGTTTTTTTTTAAGGATGGAATTTTTACAAATGCCTCTTACTTTTTAAATTGGACTGGTTTCTTTTTTCCTTCTTCTATTTTTCCTTTTTTTCATATTGATGGATTATCTTTCTTTTCTTTTTTCAACGCTTGGCTGGATTGTTTCTTTTTAAGAATTTTTTTTCCTTAAGTTTGGAATTTAAAGAGAAGGGTAAAAGCAGAGGGAAAAGAAGTAACAGTGCCACCTAGAGGCTGGAGGCTTGGAAACATTGTTTTTTTTTCTTATTCCCTTTGAACATCTGACTTATATCTTATACTTCAAGGTTCCTGATTTTGTTTATTGAAAGGGATAGTGGGAAGAGTACGGATTGTTTATGCAGGTGCTCTTCTGGAGTACTATCAGTAGCTGGACTGGAGTGAAGAGAAAGCCTTGACTTGAAAGATTATTGTGAACTTGTTTGAAACTTAACAAAAAAGCCTTGGATGTTCTAGTGGCAGTGTCTATAACCTGGAAGAATGGTGCAACATGAAGAAAAAGAACTAACATTGCAAATGATTATGCTAAAAATTCAAAAGGTACAAATAAGTACAGAGAACATTGAAAAGAGAATGGAGAATATGGAACAAAAAGCCAAAAAAAATAGAGGGAAGAGTTGAGAATATTTGCAAAACGATGATGAAATTTGAGGATAGAGTTCAAAAAATTGAAGAAAAATATGAACAAAGCGATAAGAAAATTGTTGATATTGACAGCAAATCAAGCGTGGTTGGAAATGACAAGAGTGGAATGTTGAGAGATTAACGAACTGGAACTCTATCTCAAACCTCAAAACATGGAAGAAGAAAAGGGAGAAAATCTGGCAGAAACAATGAGAGAAATTCTGGCAGAAGCATCGGTGATAACTAAAGGCAAGCTGATGGAAGGAACAGATGGAGGGTTTCGAGTCTTTACAAGAGATGCAATGAACAACAAGGTGCCAAGAGAAGTCCAAATAAGATTTATCAAGAAAACAATTAGAATATAAATACTACAAATGGCTAGAGATATAGGATTGCACTACTACTGGAAGGACACAGGATGATGAAATGAAATGTTATAAGAAAAATTAAGTTAAACTTAATCTAAATTTAACTAATTTAGAGTATTATGTATAAAATAAAGTAATAATAGTTATAGTCAAATAAATGATTAATAATAATAATAATGCGTATATATACATAGATTGATAATATGAAATTTTACACAAATTGTAAGTGAGGACTATGGAGAGGATGCTGAAAAGCTTCGTTATAAAAAATAAACAATTCTATATAGAATAGAATATAAAGATGTAATACTATTGGATGATTTCAGGATGATGTAATGAAATGCCATAATATAAATTTATTTTAAATTTAGAATACTTTACATAAAAAGGATGTAATAATAGCTATAGTCAAATGAATGTTTAATAATCATAATAATTGTATACATATATATTAAATTGATGATATGAGACTTTATGTAAATTGCAAGCGAAGACTATTGTGAGGAAGCATAAAAGTTTTGTAACCAATCGACACACTGTAAGTAATTGGAGGAGGGTTTTTATACTCTGTGTGTGTTTATGTTTGTTTGCTTTATGTTTGTTTAAAAATAAAAACCTTTAAAAAAAAGAAACTCACCAACACTTAATCCTTCCCTGTTAATGCATCGATTTATTTTAATGACTTGTGAAGGTACTCCCAGAAAACTTTCCCAAGTTTAGCAATCCTTCCAAAGAAGCCAAGAACGCCCACAGAATGTTTGGAAATGGGATTTCCCGAATAACACTTTAGAATGACTTAAACTAAAACTGACAGGAGTTTAGTCACAGCCATCTGGGAAGGGGAGTGTCTGAAAAAAATACCGCCAGTAGTGCAATCTGAAAGACAAACGAGCAAGGACTGGAACCTGGGAGAAAAGCCAACGGAAATAAAGGAGCTGGATTGAGACACTGTGGGAAAGGGCTGCAAGGGAAGGAATGAACTCCTGCTGCCATCACACTGAAGTAAAGCTCTCAGGCTAGGCCAGGCCCAATTAGTATCAGATGGAATTAATCACAGACTATAAGCTTCCCTGCTCCTTGTTTTCTTCATTTTCTTTCCAAATCCAAACAAAATAGATTACTTTTATGTGTATGGTTTGGCAAGCCAGGCACAAATCACCAGAAGTTCAAATAAATGTTTGTCTTTGCCCCAGAAAGACCTTTCTGATGGTTTGAAACACTAATTTCTGGTTTCTCTTGATCCCCAAACAATTCTTTCTAGGGAAGACTGCTGAAAGCTAAGCATTCAACTTCTCTTTTTCCTTCCCAACAACTTCCTTGAGTCAAATCACCTTCATATGTTTTTCCTGACTGTTCTCCACCAAATCCACCCCCCAAAATCAGGATGCATCCTCAGAAAGGCCTCTATCATTTCATAGGTGGTTCTCACAGGATGGTAAGCAAACAGGTCTGTGGGTGGCTTAACTTTCATGCACAAGACTACCATCTAAACTTGCACCTAGTGACTTATTCTTGAAAATAACCAAAAACCATAAATTATTGCTTTAAAAGATATCAAGAGGATATTAAAAACTGCAGTTCTAATGCTACAGTCCTGACAGTTCTTTTCCCTGATGAACTCTGTAACTGTTACCTCCTGAGAAGTCCTTCCTTTTCAAACTGTTCCTATCCATATACTGCTTCATCCTGTTAATTGCATTCCAAACATTTTAGACATTACACTTTCCAGATTTTAAAGTTCTTCCCCACACACTCTCTCTAGAAGCTTTTAAACTTTTATCACCTAACCAAGTTCTTTTTGCATTAGAATCTTAGAATCTTGTCTATTCAAATTCCTACCTAGTTATTTAGTCCCTTACAAATCAGCAAACTCGGCTCTATTTTAAATGGAAAATAATAGTGCAAAATTTCACTTGACTATGAAAATTGACTAAACCCAATCACCCACCCACCCCAATTTGTTCCAGTCATTGTGACTTTTGTATTTACTTGTCTGGCTGCAGTTCAGAACTCAGAGGCTTTCCCTTCCCAAGCACGGATTTCCCATCCATCATTAACTACCTTGCAAAGGGCCAAACCCAGCTCAAAATGATAACTGGAAATATTTCCATATAAGTTAGTGTGCCATTGTTTTTTTCCCTAAACAAAAATGATTCCTGCAAATGAATAATCTGACAAAAATCCCCAAAGACTGCAGTCTACAGCATGTGATCATAGGTATCTAAGTCCTCTCTGGGTGCTTGCTAGGTATTTTTAAAAAATCATTTTAATTTAAAAATGGGAAACACATAGGCTGCAAAGCAGAAGACTCCAGCAGCATTCTGATCCCCAAGAATGCTTTCAGGCCCTTCAAAGGCGCCAGAAACTTTCAAAGCCGCATAGGGTAGAGATCCTGTGCCTTGTTCTTTTCTTAGAAAATAGAATTCTGCAGCTCAATGCCCAGGATTTAGTTTTTTTTTAAAAAAATATGCCAAGGTAAGCAAGAATATTTTGCAGTATAGAGTAGCACTAATAGCAATAGCACTTAGACTTATATACCGCTTCATAGTGCTTTTACAGCCCTCTCTAAGCGGTTTAGAGTCAACATATTACCCCCAACAATCCTCATTTTATCCACCTTGAAAGGATGGAAGGCTGAATCGACTTTGATGAGATTTGAACTGCCGAACTGCAGCTAGCAGTCAGCTGAAGTAGCCTGCAGTACTGCACTATAACCACTGCATCACCTTGGCTCTTATACGGTAGTAGGAATTATTTTGTGAATTAGCTCCCCTTTCCCTGCATGGGCATTTTTACATGGATAACCGTGACATTCTCAAAATTCCAAGTGGGCCCAATAGCTCACAAAATTCAATCTTGCAATTATAAACCATTTAGATAAGTCACCTGAATATCAAGTATTAACCAATATACTGTACAAAAGTAAGCAGTTGGTGACAGGAGTGGGGAGGACTGTGTGGGACCCAGTATGGTGAGAAGCAGGCCCAAGGCTTGCAGGGAGTTGGAGGGGCAGGATTGAGGGGTGGGGGGAGATAGGTGAAGGGACAATGCAGCATCCCTGTAGTTGGACATAAGGGTGAATCCGCCTAAAGTTTGTTCATGTGAGCATAGGGATTCTGCAAGGATTACAATTTCAAAACCAGATTATAGCTAGCCTTTCGGGGGTTTGCTGTAACTTAACTTCAAATGGCCGCTACGTGACTGGTCATAAGTGGAGGATTGTGAACATTTTAAATTACAAAAAATTGAAATAAAAACAAAAATATCCGTTCCCTAATTTGAGAATACTGTATAGTTCCTTCATTTTGCCAAATGTTCCTTGTGCCCTTTTCAACATGCCAGATCTGTAATTCCCCAGGACTTTTAGTACTAAACCTCTTGCTTCTCTTAAGTTATGTATATAATGACTATCAAGAATCATGTGATAGTCACGCCAAGAATTCCTTTGCAATGAAACATTACAGGACAGAATTAGGGTTCCCACGAAGCCCATTCATTCCCATTTACAATTGTCTAAGACCAGCAACAGATATGTCCTATGTCCCAGCAGGTTTTTAATCCTGATTTCCCTAATGTGGGACCCTTGCATACAAGTGGGAATTGCTACTCCTAGAATTTCCCTTCCTGCTGGTTTGGACCCAGCATGCTTGGAAATCAACAGGTTGGAGAAAATCTTTAATTAAATTAAATCAGCTGCCTAAATTAAGCAGGATTCTTTACCCATTAATCTCAATATCTAAATCTAACTCTACCCTATTATCTATTGATAAAAGACTGTCTGGTCAGTCTTATACACCAGGGCTAACTGCATTATTTTGGTTCCAAGACTGAGCAGAATGCTTTCCCATTCTTTATCTAAGAGGAAAGTTCCCAAACAGCCAGGAATCCATCCCTCCCACCCCCCACCCCGAAACTTAACTACAAACATCTGTGAATCATCTCTCCTAGAGTAATTACAGCCTTCCTCAAAATCCCTAAACTTTAGGTCAGGGGTCCCAAACTTGGCAACTTTAAGACTTGTGGACTTGATATGCTGTGTGGAGAATTCTGAGAGTTGAAGTCCACAAATCTTAAAGTTGCCAAGTTTGAAGACCTCAGCTTTAGGTAATCCCTAAACATTAATCCTTAAATGTTTCTTCTCTTAAAAATTAAGCATCTGAAATGTGCTTCCGATCGCCTGAAATCCACCTTTCTTTGGTTGAGCGAGCCCGCACCCTTAAAATGGAAATAGGCTTTTATTAGGTGGACTTCGAGTCAGGTTTTGCAGTCCCTTTCCAGTGCGGGTTCTCGCATTCCCCAACCCCCTACTTTCCAAACTGTAATTCTTTTTTTTTTCAACTACCACTCCTAACAACGCTCCCCTAAATCCTAACACGTCCAGCAAAACTTTCCAGCGACGGTGGCAGCCAGTGTGTTTCCATTTATTCCGAGGCTGGGAATCGCCAGCGCTGCTTAAAGGTTTTGTTCCGCCCAGCCGCGTCAGGTTGCGCCCTTCGTCGCTCCGCTGGAATCGGGGCGCACAAAGGAGCCCCTTTGTACCTCAGACGACGGCCCTACCCACCTCCACGTGTTCCCGCTCCACCTCCACGGCCACCACCTCGTGGTTCCGATGCTCCTGGGCCAGGCAGAGCTGGCAGATGCAGCTGCGGTCGGTCCGGCAAAAGCTCTCCAAGGGCTTGAGGTGCAACTTGCAGAGGCTCTCCTCGATGTGCCGCAAGGGCGGAACCAGCCGGTGGCTTTGGAAAGCCGGACTTTTCAGATGAGGCTGCAAGTGGGGGGCACAGAAGGACGCCAAGCACACCAAGCACGATTTGGCCGCTTCAGCCCTCTCCCCGTCGGTGCAGAAGTCGCAAAGCACCTCCTCGATGTGGGCATCGCCGTTCTCTGGAGCGCCCGGCTCGGACGTTTCCTCGGGTGCCATAGCCAGGCCCGGACTGCTCGGCGTGGGCTGTCGGAGCTGCAACAATTCGGCCAGGGTGTGGTTCTTACGGAGCGGGAGGTCGGCTGGGTAGGGTTCCTGGCAGAGGGGGCAGCGGGAGGCACTTTGTCCTCCGGCTCCTGTTACGCCCCCGGGGTGATGCCTGTGCGCCCCGAGGCACTCCAAGCAGAAATTGTGGCCGCAGGGAGTGGTGACCGGGTCCTTCAGAGCGTCTAGGCAAATGGGGCAACCGAAAGAACCTTCTTGAAAGTTGGGAGCGGAGCGAATGGGGCCAGAGCCCGCGTCCATGCTGCTGGAGTCAACTGGTAGGAGGCGAAGAGCGCGACGCTGGGTTGGCCCCCTTTCACAAGGCAGGGCAGGGCAGGGGGCTGGAAACGCCAACTCCGCCCATCAAAGAACTCAGGTCGACGCCGGAGGGGCCGCCTCCGTGCGCGGCGTTTGTCTATAAGGGACACCCGCCTCGGTTAGAAGAAAAATAAAAAGTGCCTCTCCTCTTCGAGGCGCGCGAAGTGAATCCACATTAAGCTTTTCCCGCCCTTCGTAGTCTATTAAAATGTGTGAGTAATTGTGAAAGAATCCCGGTGGAAAGAGGGGAGGTTGTTTCGGAACATGGGAAGCTGGCCGCTCCCGCCTCCGGACTGCTGTCGAATTTTCCAAACAGGACACGTTTGCGTCGTTTTACTCCTCGAGTCCTGGCCAATTCAGAGCAGATAGCAATTTATTACTCGTAATAATTTCTTAGCGAGATTATTAGGAGTAATAAATTGCTGACAGGTTCCTTCTCGCCCCCCCCCCCCTCCCGTTTTGCGGCAGTTAAATAGACAGTGAATATATCTGTCTGTCTGTCTGTCTATCATCCATCCATCCATCCATCCATCCATCCATCCATGCATATCAGTGGTGGTTTCCAGATCCTATCGCAACCGGTACGCTGTGCCGGGGCCGGGGGTCCACCTCAGGCACACGCGCTGTGCACACATACGCACGCCACCGCCCTGTGACACCTCAGCTGCTTGGTGAGGTCGCGCAGGCACTGTGCGCGCATGCGGAATTGGCCCGCTTCCCTCAAAAAGAGGTAAGGAACGCAGGCGGGCGAATGGGCCCAACGAAACACCGAGCTTCCAAAAGTACACCCGTACAGGGCCCTCCCATCCGGAACACACCATGTGTGTGTGTGTGTGTGTGTACGTGTGTGTGTGTGTGTGCGTGTGCATATATATATTGTGTATATGTGTGTTATGTGTATGGGTAGATATATACTTCCTTTGGAGAGCAGGTAACAATTTCATTTTTGAAGTGGGCTAGTGAATTCCCAGTAAAAAAAAATCACAATAAAGGTTATCTTAAATTTCTGTTTTAACTTTGTTTTTAATGAAACCTGACTCTTTTGGACCATATTTCTACAATTGCCTTGTTCAGCCATACAATTGCTGTGCAAATTAGGTGTTCTTAATGTCTTCAAAGCGTCCATGATGTTATTCCCTAGGGAAGATGCACAGGTGAAGACAGCTTGAAAAGGCAGTTCCTGACCTCTGGCAAGCCTAGTGCTAGTTTCTCAAAACACAGCTGAAATATATTATTCTTTCTTTTCTCTGTTTTTAATCAATCTGTGACTTTTATGTCTCTCACTTGAGAATTAAGTGACTGAGGAGACGATTGTTAAACAGAACTATTTATTAACTCAATGGCAACCGATAACAGAACAGAACACTCTCCGTCTGACAGCTATTTATACCAGGGGGTGTCAGACAGGGAACCAATAAGGAGGGTGTATTTTTCCCGGCAGGCACGCCACAGCCAATCAGGTTTATTAGCACTTCGTGGCCAGCGCTGGTCGTATCTCTGAGGACACAATACTCCTTCCTCCTGGACTGCACATGCATAAACTTGCAGATAGGCTGGTCTCCGCCGCATGCGCTATGATCGTCTCACTATGGGTGTGTCTGCTGACGGAGGAGGAATGTTGTCTATCAGGAGTGCGGATAGGCGGAGCTACAGTAACATGAAACTCCCCTCGAGGCCAGAGCCACTTCAACAGGTAAGTCCTCCGCCGAGATCACAACGGGAACCACTCTTTTGGCGTTGACTATTAGAGGTTCATCTTGCCGGCAGGCGCCGGCAGGACTGTCGGCGGAGGCCGGTCTGGTCTGCAGGTTTGGGGCCTTCTCCGTGTTGCAGGGTGCAGTTGATTTACATGTCACCGCCATTGCCATCCATCGCAGAGCTGGACCCTGTAGGAACAGGGCCCGGTTATCTGAGTGAGCCAGCCTGGCAGCTACTATGGTTCTCCCACAAAATTCTGCACGAATACCCCCTCCCCCACAGTAAATACAATGGGCAGGTCAAACTCCAAAGGGTAGTGAGCAGAATAAGTAGGATGTCCAGAGTACTATGCAGTTGGCGGCCCATGAGAATTTCCACAGGGCTTTTGCCGGAGGTAGGGCATGGCATTGTGTGTTGGGCTAGGAAATAGGTAGCAATCCTGGCTGGCCAGGGCACGTTCCTCATTCAGCTTAAAGCCTCTTTAACCGAGCGCACGGTGCGTTCGGCTAAACCATTCCCAGCCAGGTGATATGGCGCTACCAGTGCGTGGCAGATGTCCAACCCAGCTAGGTACATTTGAAAGATAGCTGAAGTGAATTGAGGACCGTTGTTGGACACTAATGCGTCCAGCAACCCATGCGTGGTAAACAGTTTATCGAGCACTGCTATGGTTGCTTCAGAGGTGGTGCTGCGCATGGGGAATAACTCCACCCATTTGGACAGGGCATCCACTAGAAGAAAAATAGTTTGCCAGAAATTGTACCCATGAAGTCCACGTGGAGTCGACTCCACGGAGCAATGGGCATGTCCCAGGCGCCAGTCATACTTGTTGACACGGTTGACAGTGCTGCACCCAGCCTGTGATGTCCTTGTCTAAGGAGGGCCACAGACATAGCTGCGGCTTAGACACTTCATCGTCGCTATGTCTGGGTGGCCTTCATGGAGGCGGACCGATACAGACTGTTGTAGAGCTTCCGGAATCACCACGCAACATCCCCACAACAAACACCCTTGCAGCACTAACAATTCATCTCTACGCTGATAATATGGAAGGAAATTGTGGCCCACAGGCCCTGGTGTACATCCTCGGTGTACCCAGTCCATTACTCGGAGAAGGATGGAATCCTTCTGCGAGTATTGAGCAATGTTGGTAGCTGATATAGGCAATTTAAGCTCGTCAATTAAAGAAATGGTAGCCGAGGGGGCTGGGTCTGCTACTAAGGCGGGTAGTGGACAGTGGCTCAGAGCGTCCGCATGGCCCATATGTCTCCCTGGCCTATGCTGTAGTGTGTATGTGTAGGTGGCTAGAAATTCTGCTCAGCGTGACATGCGCGGTAAGAGGATTGGCGGTGTAGGCCAATCCCCTGCTAGGATTCCTAAAAGGGGTTTATGGTCCGTCACTAACTGAAATGGACGGCCATAAAGATAATGGTGAAAACATTTTATTCCCACAATGGCCGCTAGGGCCTCTTTATCAAGCTGACTGTAATTACGTTCAGCCTTTGATAAAGCGCGGGAGTAAAAGGCTCTAGGAGCCTCCAAACTATTTGGGTGGGCGTGGCTTAGCACGACCCCAACGCCAAAAGGGAAGGCGTCGCACGCCAGTATTAACTCATCGTATTGAACTAGCATGGGTTCTGACATCAATAACTTTTTGACAGCCGCGAACGCATGCGCTTCGCGGCTAGTCCAAACCCATGCGGCAGAGCTGTCTAATAAGTGGTGGAGAGGTTCCGCCACCAAGGCCTTGTGCGGAATTAAGCTTGAATAAAAATTAAGGAGGCCTAAGAAAGCCTGTAATTCAGCCTTATTGGAAGGCACGGGGGCTGAGTTAATAGCCTCCACTTTGGCCGGGTAGGGTGAATGCCCTGCCGATCTATTAAATATCCCAAGAATTCAACTGAGGGCACCCCTAACTTACATTTTGAGCACTTCAACCTGAGCCCTGCCTCCCGGAACCAGGTGAAAACTTGCCTGAGTCTCCCAACGAGTCCTGATCGACTGTCCGCAGCGATCAGGACATCGTCGAAATACGGAATGACTCCGGATATTCCATGGAGCAATCGCTCCATTAGACTCTGGAATAACCCGGGAGCCATGCAAACCCTGAACTGGAGGCGGTGACATTTAAAAGCACCGCGATGGGTTACAACTGTTTGCGCAGCTGCGGTTTCTGCATCTACTGGTAATTGTTGGTAGGCTTGCGCCAAATCCAGTTTGGCGAATACCTTACCCTGTCCCAGTGAGTGCAACACGTGTTGCACCACTGGAACTGGGTAAGGGTACGCCTGTAAAGCTTTATTTAAAGTCGACTTATAATCGGCACAAATTCTTATTGTTCCATCTGCTTTGAAGGAAATTACAATAGGGGTCTCCCACTTCACGTGGTCTACAGGTTCTAAAACTCCTTGCTCTAATAATTTATCCAGCTCCTCGTCTGCCTTTTCCTTTAATGCCAGGGGGATGCGCCGTGCTTTAAGCCGAATGGGAGCCACATGGTGATCGAGGTTGAGGGAAACAGGCGTGCCCTTATATTTACCTAGGGAAGAGGTGAATACATCGGCAAACTCTTGCGTCAAGGCCTCAAACTCATCACCCTGTAGGATGGAAAGACCCAATGCTCAGAACCAATCAAGACCTAAGAAGGAAGCCAAAGGTTTTGTCACCACGATAAGGGGTAGTGGCCCCGGAATTGCCCATACTGCACAGTGAAACGGCCGCAGCCAACGATAGAGATGGTGGTGCCTTGGTAGTCCCTCAAACGGCATTGTGCAGGGAACAGCTGGTCGTGGCGCAGGGTCAGCAGGATGGAGCGCAATGTGTCCCAGGAGACGATCGACTTTGCCAACCCCGTGTCCAATTCCATAGTGCAGGGCTTGCCCACCAGAGCAATCTGGATGTGAATTTTTCTGCCTCCGTTTCCCTCAGCAGAAGCAGAGTCAACAGTCCATTCAGAACGGTCATCGTCATTGTTTATAATGGCGAAACAGTTAGATTGGCGGTGGCTGGTTTTACCAGAACTTTGACAGCCAGTGGAAGCAGAGCATATAGAAGCATTGTATGATAGCCAGGCGCGGCACACACTCGCCAGATGGCCTTTCTTGCCGCAACACTGGCACACAGCGGATTTAAATTTACATTGAGACCTGAGGTGTTTACCACCGCAGCTTAAACACTGTTTCCAGTCCCCCTTTACACTGGCGCCTTGGTTGTCAAGTAGCTTGAGGCGACTGACATCTATGTCCGCCTCAGAATCACCATCTGGTTCCTCGTCCTGCTGGTGGACAGATGAGGCTTGGGAAGAGAGGGTGGTGGTGGCCATGTGGTAGCGATGGATTTCTGAGGTAGATTTTTCGACCATCTCGGTTGCGCGTGCCTCATCAACGGCAATCTTCAATGTGAGTTCAGATCTGGCAAGAAGTTGGCTCTGCAACCTCATGTCATTCAGACCATAAATGAATTGTTCCAACAACGCCTCATCCAAATCGCCAAACTCACAATGTATATCCGTGGCCCTGAGAGAGGCGATGTAGGGCTGATAGATTCACCCTCTGCTTGCATACATTTACGAAAAATCTGCCTGCGAGCAAAACGGGAGGGTGTTGAGCCTTCAGTTTGGCCAGCAGCGCATCCCAAGGTATGGCATGAACAGGAGTAGGGGCTGCTAAAGCACGAGCAGTGGCAAACATCTCAGGCCCACAATAACTGAGAAAGAATCCTCTCTTCCTTTCAAGAAAGAGACCAGTTAAGTCGTTAGCCTAAATGAAACATTCAAAGTGTTCGAGGAAAGCCTCCCACGATTCTTTTTCGGGATGAAACTCCGAAAAATGTTTGCGGCAGCCATTGTAGATAAGATAGGTGGGTCAGTTGAAGACACCTTTGTCGCCAGTTTTATGTCTCTCACTTGAGAATTAAGTAACTGAGGAGACGATTTTTAAACAGAACTATTTATTAACTCAATGGCAACCGATAACAGAACAGAACACTCTCTGTCTGACAGCTATTTATACTGGGGGCTGTCAGATGGGGAACCAATAAGGAGGTTGTGTTTTTCCCACCAGCCGGCAAATGCGCCACAGCCAGTCAGGGGTTTCTCAGCACTTCGTGACCAGCGTTGGTCGTATCTCCGAGGGCACAACAGTGACCACTATTATAAACTGGGGAGGGAGAGGAAAAATATTAAGCCTTTTACAAGCTGGTGATGTTGGGTTGTGCATAATTGTAATAGTGGATAAGGTAAAGGTAAAAGTTCCCCTCGCACATATCCGTTTTAAAGCCGAAGAGCCAGCGCTATATGAAGACTTCTCCATGGTCATGTGGCTGGCATGACCAAACGCCAAAGGCGCACGCTGTTATCTTCCCACCAAAGGTAGTTCCTCTTTTTCTATTTGCATTTTTTACATGCTTTCGAACTGCTAGGTGGGCAGAAGGTGGGACAAGTAACGGGAGCTCACACTGTTACACGGCACTGGGGATTCGAACCGCTGAACTGCTGACCTTTCTGAACAACAAGCTCAGCGTCTTAGCCTCTGAGCCGTTGTGTCCCCATAATAGTGGATACCTTGATATTTAAAGACAAGAAATTAGTACATGTCATCAAAGGACTCAGTTGTTGTTGGAAGGTAGATCCAAAGGTACCACTCCTCTTCTATGCTAATGAATGGAAAGATGGCTTCATTACTTGAGAGGTAGCAAGTAGCAGGAGGCATGATTTAAAGAGTATACCCTGAAAAGTATTAGGATTAAATCAGTGACAGATAACACTTTAGGTCAAAAATTCAGAAAATGTCCAACTTGACTGCTGGTGTGTCACAACACCCACCCACCCCCAACAAAAGAGAAACAATATTTTCACACATTTTATTTTTAAAAAATGCAGACCAGTTGTCTGTAATCCCCAGGATTTGCCATGTGCTGCTTACTTTCAGGCAATGCTCTCTTTCTGTTAACAGGTCCCTGCAGCTTATTTGTTACACGAGGCCTTTGTTTTTTGAAGTGGCTTCAGAGAATGCTCTTCCATGGCCTCCACAGTCTCCAAAATTGTGGAGACCGGAATGTAATGTAATGTTCTTTTGAGAATAGTTGGGGAATGTTGGGGAACGCTGTTTGTGCATTATCCAAAAGGTCATGGCCTATCACCTTTGCCATGTGTGTCATAGGTTTGTCATCTCTGGATTCGATGGACCCCTATTTGATATTATGCATCCCTAAACTTTGCTCTTCTTGGGAAATTATGACCTTGGAAGATTATGAGCATAGTCCAATTCATAGACAGAAAAGGAAAATATAATACAAGAGTTTAACAATTAAAAAAAAACATGAAAACTTTCCTAGATCTATTCCTCAACAACCTCTACATCCAGATCTGACTCATTTTCAACTTCGATCTTTCTTTTTCCAGCTTCTCTTCAGTCCTCTTCCCCCACACAAACCAATGGCAAATATGGTCCTGTTCAGTTCAATTTTCTAAGAGATGTCTTGCTAATGGGCAGTTCTGAGAATCTTTAGATAACATTATTCCAACTTTCCTTTTGAATGAACAGAATAAAAGCGATAATAAACATGACAAGAATCTGTAATGCTAGTTTTAGTTATGTCATAATTTTCTCCATAGAAAAATAAGCTTTCTTTCCCTGCACATTTTCACAAACTTACGAAAACAAAATAAAACCTGCTCTAGATCTATATTTCCTTTTAAACTGCTTTTTTTTAAAAAAAATAAAACATTAATGCTTGTATTTTTTATAATTTTTTTTAATCAAGTATTTATTGATGTTGATCTTTTTAAAGACTGGTTTAATTCTTTTGTAAAATGCTCTAGTATAGTCTCTTCTAATAGAAAAAGGGTACAAAAATAAAATTTAAAAATTGCTTTCCGGAATATGAATTCTTAAGGATTTGTTAGTATCTGGTCATCCATATGAGAAACTATATATATACTTAACTGTTTCACAACATATCTTCACAATGAAATGGCTGCAGAGTTTGTGAACAGTGATCTGTCCAGTGTAAACATTACTGTGCATTTCCTTTCTGTCTAACTTGATTCTTTTATTGGCTGTGGCAATTTCCCAATTAAAAATTATCCTTTTGCTTACACTATTTCTTTATTGATATTCATTTCTTAATTTTTGTAGTTTTCCAGAAAGCTTTATACAGTCCCCAAAACATGTGCATCAGATTCTGTGCTGCATAAGCATCTAACTGCATTTTTACCTGGAAGGGCAAGGTGGACTTACAATTCACAGGAGAGCTATAAAAAACAGAATTGCCTGTATAGCCAAGTAGCCATTCCCCCCCCCCCCCAAATGTTCCAGAGTTATTTGCTTGCTCAGAGTTTTTCCATAGGGGCAGTCTTTGCCTATACCTGTAAATCAGGTGATCTTTCATCGGTTATAATCTGGCTGGGTGGCCTTTGGCAAAGTGTCACAGCTGTACCTTCGCAAAGCCAGAAAATTGGGACCAGAGGCTCTGTAAAGGTGGTGTGAAAAATATGGAGGCATTTCATATTATTGTCTATGCTGTAAAATGATATCGTTCCTTGATCACAGTCCAATAGAACTCCAATGAATTTGCACAGAGGTTCTTTGATCTTTGTAGCCTTGTCATTGTACCAAGCCACGTAGCTGTCTCCTTGGATATGCAGGCCCCAGGAGAGTTTATCCAACCCAATGGTGAACTTCTGATGAGACTGCTTCAATCTGGTGAATGTTTTACACGCTACTCCAACAATGATGGAATGGTTGGATAACTCTACTTCCCAGTAGTGGCTGCCTTGGCTGAAGTTCTGAGTACACATGACTTGCCATGGCTCAAACCTTTGAGGGTCATTTGGCTTTGGTTTTTGAAAAACTTTCGGATGAGTTGCTTTCTGATTATTATCAGATATCTGCAGGTATTTGTTGGCTGTGACTGGATCAAATGTCAAATTCTGATGATCTATGGGAGTGACAATGATAATATATTAGGAAAAAGCAAAATAATCTTTAAGATCAGCAATTTACCTCCTCCCTGGAATATTTTCTATTCTGCATATTCATTGAAGCAGGATGGTATTATTAAAGTATTAGTGTAATTTAAAAAGTTAGGAGTGGTGTTATTGAACAGATCCTTCTTTGTTATTTATTTTCCAAACTCTAGATTTAATGTAATTTTGATATAATGCAATTTTGCTTCTTGTTTGTTAGTGTCCCAAGTCAGCATTATTTTTAGAGATGTGGAGTCTTTAACGTGGATTCTGACAGTATGTATTCATGTCAGATGCATAATGAAAAATTACTTTTTTAGGGTTGGAAAATACTAAACCATAGTAGTGTAATAAGTAGGAAAACAACAACAACAACAATAATAGTTTGATGCCTTCAAATCAGTCTTGATTCCTGGATGAGTCACTGCTGTTTCCTTGGCAAAATTTTCAGACGTAGTTTGGCCCTGCTATTTTCCTAGGATTAAGAGAAAGTAACTGGCCCAAGATCACCCAACTTGTGCCTAAGGCAGGAGTAGAACTCGAAGAGTCTCCCAGTTTCTATCCTGGCTCCCATGATATAGTTGATGAAAACTATCATCAGGGCCAAGGATTACTACTAGCTGAAGAGCTCACAATAGTCTTTTTGAAATCTATGCCATGATAAAAGAGTGCCTGTTCTTACTGGCAATTCAGGAATCCTTTGCTTAGCATTCTGCCTAAATATGTTTAATGAGATAATTTTTCCCCCTAGAGATACAAACCAGAACCCAAACACAGGAAGTAGATAGACGTGTATATACATCACAGATGATCTTGTATTTATTGTTGTTAGTTACTGAAAACAAACAGCTCTATGAGAAACATCTGTGGTTTTCCACTTTGATTAGTTTTCATCTTTGCCAAAGAAGAGAAATGACTGCATCTATATTTATGGAAAATTAGATGCAACTTATAAATTTATGAGATCCAATTAACTGGTTCCCCGTGTGTTAATCTGCATACAAAGTCTGTTTAAAAGCAGGAACCTTAAAAAAGAAAAAGAGAAAATAACTGATGTCACAATTGTCTCTAGCAATCAGGAGATAGACTGAAAGGCATATAAGTCAAGCCTTATCAACCAGATGCACTAGAAACAATCAAGAGTGATGAGTTCGTGCAATCAACAGTCATAAAATAACTTTGGCTGGATGTTCCACCGACAGCATCATTGTAGGGTACACTATTTACTGGGCTATGTAATGTATACACACCTCTGCAGTCATGAAGGTACAACTACTTGTTTTTTACTTACGAGACAGAGACTTAATTTTTTTTTAAAGGGGAATAAATTAACTGTAAAGAAATCTGGAAAGCATAATGCAGCATTGCCCCTTCAAGGTCACTGTATCCCTACCTGCACACCAAGAACTTCCCATTCGGTTTCAAAGGATAGGAAGTGACTTATTTTCATCTTTGCAATAAACATCAAGCTCAGAAACAGCTATATTGAATTAAGTTCCTTGCTGACTTCTTTCTTAGAGCAGTCCTTTGCTTCCCTCAGGGCCAGCTTCACTCCAAGGATGGCAGAAGCTTTGTCACTCAACTTCACGCTGGACTTGAGGGGCTGAACTGTTAACTTTCAAAGAATCATTTCTGTTTTTCTCCTTGTTAACCCAAAGGTGTAGGGAATGGTTGTTCATAATTGCAATCTCTTCTGCTACAGGGGGTCACGGATACTGTAAACAGCCCAAATGGAGGACAAGACTAGGGCCATCCACTGAACGCACCTCCCCCTGTAACAGCAGCCTAAGTAGTATTTCTGGCTTAGGGTTTTCTTTAGTAGGCCCAAATGCACCAATCTTAATTTGAGACAGCATGCTTTTCCCTCTATGTTGCCAGGGATGAGTGCCTATTTGTTCAGCTAGTAGTGCCCAACGGTCTGTTCTATACCAACTAAGTTTGTCAGAGGAAAGTGAAGGAATGGATTTGTTCTTGATTGGGGCAATGGCCAAGGTCTTCCAGGGCTTAACATTGGACACTTGGTACTAAGTCTTTTACTCACTAACCTACTTCCTGAATGAGATGTTCTACAAGACAAGCAATATGACAAGTTGTCACTCACATGTGAACAGTGGCCTTGTGAAATAACCCATCTTCCTTAAGACACATCTTCCTTTGTTGTATTTCTCTGAGGGACACGTGAGGGAGGTGAAGGGTTATTTATCTCCTTGCTTTGTTCTCCAGGACACTGGCACTTACTTCCTTACCGCCAAAACGCAATCAACAGTGAGGAGAGCTATTCCTATATACATAGGATTAAATAGTATATTTTGGATGTTCAGAAGTAGTAAATAAATAGACAGAGAAATTATATCTCTTTGAGGCGAGGAGAGGCCAGGCAAAGCGCTCCTTGACATGAGTGATGTCAGGTTGGCCACGGTCACCCAATCACATGACCAACCAGCTATGTCCACCCAATCACATGATCATGAAGCTACGCTGCCCAGTCACATGACCAACAAGTCACACCCACCAAACAAGCCACGCCCACAGAACTGCTAGTAAAATTTTTTGAAACCCACCCCTGCTGAGATGCCATTTCCACCAAGTCATACTCTGAGCCAGTCAGTTGCTCAATGAAGCAAGTCTTTGGATTCATGCATGGCGGAGTTCCCACATGTGGTTCAACTGGCTCATTTCTGATCAGCTACTGAATGGGACAACACAGAAGAGAATCTGTATGCCTTTTTCAGTCTCTGGATAACATCACCGAGACTCACATTGGTGGAATTTCCATGTGGGTTTATTTAGTTCCTACATTTCTCCCATGTTTACGGAGGTTCTCAGTCACCCATATGATTGTCCCAGAGTTGCTTTTCAAAAGACAAGTGGATTTTCTTGCTTTTTTCCCCTTGAAAATGTTTTGCTTCTCATCCGAGAAGGTTCTTCGGTTCTGACTGAATGGGGGGATTAAAAGGATTTAAATCTTTTTATATCGTACCATTCTGTCAGAACTGAAGAAGCTTCTTGAATGAGAAGCAAAACATTTTCATGGGGAAAAAAACCCAAAGTCCAGTTGCCTTTTGAAAAGCAACCATAGTTCCTTCTCTTCCCTTAAACCCATTGCCATAGCCAACAAATCTTCATGTGTGTGGCCAGTGGTATTGCATTTATCTCTATAAAATTTGTTAAGATACATTTTTAAAATGCTCTCATGCATGGTTGGTGCATTCCATGGTGCATTTTGTTACAAAGATGTGTTTGGACTTGCTTGTTTCAACCTGTTTGCTAGAGATCATCTGTAGCTCTTTAAGTTTAAAATTGTTTTGTTGATCAAGGCGTGCATGATTCATAAGCAATTTTTTGTTCTGTGCACTAATGATACAGTATTACAAATGTAACCCTAACCCTGATGTACAATCAATATGCATTTCTAATTTAAATATGGATAGTAAGGCAGGGGGCAATTTTTTGCATTTCCTAAGATAGTGTCCGTCTTCTGGGCAGTAGAACTATTTCTATTCTGTTCTGTCCTGTCCTGTCCTGTCAGGATGTCCTCCTATACCACAGAAAATAATTGACTGAAGGGTTTTTGTTTGCTGTGAGAAGTTAACTCAGATAGCATGAAGCTTTATTTAGTATATTTCTAAGGCAAATTTCAGGGAACATTAAGACCAAGACTACAAGATCTGGATTGCAAAACCCTGCATTAACAGCTAGATGGCAGCAACATTTTGAAGTTTATTGTGCTTTCTGCTGCCATCTAGCCCTGACTTTTATAGACAAGAAAATTTGTCCTGGATCCTTCTTTTTCCTATGTCCAGAACATTTAAAACTATTACATGCTTCATTTCATCAAAGAACAGGAAAATTTAATTTCCAGATATCATCTTCAAAATGGGGGCAACATTGGAGGAGAATGCTGTAGGGGTGGGGGAAGAGATGAAGGCTTTACAAAAAAAAAGTGTTGGGTTTGAGAGCTATTTGGAAAAAATGGAATTTGAAAGGATGTCTTTTTTTCTTAGGTTTCAAAATATACCTGAAACAGAGGGTGAGGACCTAAGAGAGATTATGATAACAATATTAGCAGATTACACCAAAAGGGATAGGCAGCAGCTGGGGTGGGATATTGACCTGATATATAGAATTAATTCAGCATATGCCAGAATACACAATGTCCCAAGGGAGGTTCATGTTAAATTTTTCAGAAAAACTACAAGAGATGAGATTCTAGGAGTTCAAAGGGGGGAACCTCTAAGATATAAAGACAAAGAAATAACCATTTTGAAACAGATACCAAAAGAATAAGAGATAAGAGGAAGAAATTCCTCTTTATAACTAAAAAGTTATATGAAAAAAATATCTAGTTCCGGTGGTTAATTCCAGAAGGCCTGTTGATCTTTTGGGAGGGGGCCAGAGTGAGAATTAATACAGTGGTGGAGGCAGAAGGCTTCATGGAAAAACACAAGGACCTCCTAGGTGAAACAAGAGACGGCGCACAAGACATGAAAGCGGGGGGGGGGGAGCCTTGGCTCAGCCAACAGACAGGGAAGAGGAGACAGTAATGAAACTTAGGTCACAGAAATGAATTAAAAACATATTGCAATTGCTAATATAATGAAATGTAGAAGTGATATAAAATATGGTTGAAGATGCTAAAGAATTGAGTAAAATAACTGCTAATGTAACCATGATATTTTGATATATATAAAACATGAAAGAGATGTAAGATTCCGGGGAAGTACCACCTTCCGTATGATGTAGCTGTCAAAAATTTTTCTCCCACATTTATGTACCCTTTTCCCCAAAATATTTGAAAAAAAAAACCAATAAAACTTTTGTTTGAAAAAAAAATGGGGGCAACATAAGCTTATAGATTGCAGGGTTTTTTTCATGTCCCTATTAATTGTGAAAAAAAATTTTTTTTAAAACATCAGACCCACAAGAAAATTGTGATTGAAAAATGCAGAAATAAAAGATTAGAACTTGGATCATAAAATGCCCACTGATAAAAAGGAAGAATTCCAGCCCTGCACTAGTTTTCAGAAACTTGCTTTCAGACAAATGTGGGCCTTTCAAGAAATTTTTAGAGAAAACACTAGTTCTCCATCTAGGTGGAGATAGCATCCAGAATGGGTTGACCTCCTCTGCTAACTGATTGGACTGAGTCTGCCAAAGCTGTTGTTTAGACACGCCCTTGTGCTAGCCTCTTCCAGCTTTTCGACTCAGTCAACTGAGCAGGATAGACATGTTATCCTTCTCTGGACATTTAGCATTATTTGGACTTATTTGGGCTGCTAATTCATAGTTAACAGAATTCAGTACTTTTTTAAAATTAACCTAACTGCATGGAAGTACTCAACACAGTAAGCCATAAACTGAACATGCTATCTGGGTTTATGCCACATGTTGCACTAACTGGCCAAATATCTCCGAATATTGCATTTTTTACAGCTTTTCAGTTCCCTTCTGCTATTCTGCAGTTTTTCCTGTTTCTCCTGTGTTGCTTTCTGAAACACTTGCTGACTCACATCCTCTCTTCCTTTCTGAAACATATTTATATGAAACGTGTATCCTAAAAATCTGTATATCGTACAATACTGCATCCAGAAGAATTATGCATTTGGCAATTCACACAAATGTAATTATACTGACTGATAAAAGTAGATGAAGCAAATAGGTTTTCTTCATGTGGAATTTGTTGGGTAACAAACAGTCTCAGTAACATACTGTTTTGGGCAACAAGACTCAGCTCTGGTTCTTTCCTTCTTAATAAGTGAAAGATAAAAATATAAAATTGTGTCCTTTTGATAAAGATGAGGATGTCATTCAGAAATCTGAAACATCCCTTATCAAGCCTAGGAAATTTATCCCAAACATTCATTTCTATCACATTCTTCACTCTGCAGGCCAAATACCTATTGGGAAGTCCCACTGAATTCATCAGAACGTACGAACAGGTAGTCCTTGACTTATGATCGGTTGCTTGACAGCCATTAGAAGTTCTGATGAACCCCCAAAATGGTACTATGGATTTTGAAGTTCCTGTGGACGTCCCCACCCATCGATGGTCATGACTGCATTTTGGGCACTCAACAATCAGCCCACATTTATGGCTGTTTGCAGCTTTCTTCAATCACCTGACTGCTACGTACATACAATGTTTACTTCCAGTTTCCAGCAAATATGCCCATTATGGACAATTGGTTTGCTGAATGACTGCCACATGACCTGCTTAATGACTGGTACTACTTACAACCATAATTCTGGGCTCAATTAGATCGAGGATTGCCTGTATAGGATCCAGATACCAAAGAAATAAGTGATTTTCCATTTTTCAAATTTAGAGAAAAATATCCAACCCTCAAACAGTGTCCATAAGCAGGGAAATGTTGTTGACAGATGGAAGAGAGAAACCCACAGATATATATTTAGTTATACCTGGACTGTTCAGTAAAGTTTGACTCTTAGGTCTAGGAATTTTATTTATTTGGTTATTTATATCCCCCTTTATTATTTTTACAAATAACTCAAAGCATATCCTGTTCTGTAGGTAGAACGAGGCAGGCAGGAACTGAGGCAAGGCAGGTTGAAGCTAACACAACCTTTATTAACAGTATAACACGGCAAAATGTAAGGCAAACCTCGACCCGGCAAACAGCTGACAGCCCTTTTTATACCAGAGCTGTCAGACGCTGAACCAATAGAATGGCTGCATTCTCCCGCCAGCTGGCTGCTTGCGTCTTAACCAATCAGGAGCCGGCAATGATAGTCAATGGCGTCATAGCCTCGAGGACTTAACACAGGGGTGTCCAAACTTGGGAACTTTAAGACTTGTGGACTTCAACTCCCAGAATTCCCCGGAATTCTGGGAGTTGAAGTCCACAAGTCTTAAAGTTCCCAAGTTTGGACACCCCTGACTTAACATATCCAACACACCCTCATCCTCCTATTTTTCCCACAACAACCACCCTGTGAGGTAGGTTGGGCTGAGAGAGAGTGACTGGCCCAAAGTCACCCAGCTGGCTCTCATGGCTAAGGGATGTGTAGGTTACAAATTCGTCCATCCAGAAGGGAGCAGGGAGAGCTGCAAAAGTGTCCATTATGGTACTTGTCCCATCCCTCTTAAGCACCTTTGAACTTTTACCTGGAATTACTACAACAGACCCAGATAATGCTTAGGCAAAAGAGAGTTTACAGGGAAATCTGGCAATTTATTTCACACTCATGCAAAAAGATATAGAGCATGCAGAATATATTCAAAGTGAAGCCAAGGGAAAACAGAATGGGGAACATAAAAACCCCTGAGGGTTACTAATAGGCACTTGACCTGCTGTTGTGAAAACATTTTTTTTCCTCCTCTGGGTTACTGTTTGTCATCTCTTATTTTGTGTGGCCCCATTATCACTGAGACAAGCAGCTGTTTGTATTGGGGGAGCAGGTTTTCTGAGATCTTTTTTTTTAGAATTACCAAACACAAGGATCAACATGCTTTACACATACAAAGGAAGGCCTACTCACACAAGTAACTTCTTACATGAACAGGGAGCAGCAAATTTAGCCAATGCGGTCCCCATTCTACAACATGGAGTAAATAAGGAGTTTGTTTTTCTTCTCTTAATGGAGAAGGAGCTGTAACTTGTATAACTTTGTATTGCTGTCCCACTCTTAGTCTTTGGGGAACTATAAAATCCTTTTAGGATTGCAACTAAAATTGCTGACAAAACAAAATCAGTGGGAGGTACTTTTATGTATCTTTATATCTTAGTAAGCTGCCCTGAGTAGCCATGTGCAAGTAGGTGGCAATATAAATTTTATAAATAAAAATAAAATATTAAAAAATGAGACCCCACTTATCAACCCAATTTTCTTACCCTTTAGAAGCTTTGTCCTTAGTTCATTCTCTGAAAGACAAGGTTCGGGCATCCTCTTCACAAATACCTTTGGCTCAAGTCTGACTGCACAATGCAATAGAGAAGAAAAATTCAACAGCAGGAAGAAAGCAAATATTTAAAAAATTCCAAATGGTAATAGAATATAGCTATTAAAAATAACAGGAGAGTTTGGTCTTGTAGTTAAGGCACCAGACTAGACCTCAGGAGACTGAGTTCAAGTGCTACATTAGACATGTAATCTAGCTGGGTGACCTGGGGTTAGTCACTCTCTTCTTAGCCCATAATATCATGTTTGGGCAATAAGGTTGGTCAACTTCTTTTGTTACCATTGGAACAACACTTGGTTGATTCAGGGGGGGGGGGGGGAAGTCCCTGGAATGTGGGAACGTGAGGAATTTTTTAAAAAAGTTTTGACTGATTAAATAACACTTGTAAAAGCCTTTCAATGCACATACATGTTTATAGCTTTGAACAAGAACAAACTTGAAATCAACAAAATCCGCAATCTTGGAAAAACCCCATCCTTGATTATATTAATCACTTCGGAAAAAGAACAGAAACGTGACCTATTTCATATGGTAAATGAAAAAGAGGCAATAAATGTATGAATCTGAAAGTTACTAAACATTTTTTAAAGTGACAAATCTTGGTGAGTTGCTATCTCTGAATTACATCTTTTCTGTGAAAACACATTTCAAAAATTGCTTAGGTGATCTGGACTTTGCAGACTAGTGGACATCAATTTGAATACTCTTACTATACAAATCAAGTTTTGAGAAGTTAATCAAAACAGTTTTTCTATTATTTTTACAGCATTACCTAACACAAAAATTTATATTCAAAATTATTTTTTTCACAGCTGTGGCAGGCAGTTAATGTTAGTGCATGTATGTAGCTCTCCTAAATGAGCAGAACTAAATGAGCAGAGCTAAAATTCGTATTCTGTGTTTGTGTGTTCTTGTGTGGTGAGGACATAAAGGGTTTAGGGATGAAGGCACTCATTTCTCTCTTTTACCAATCCAAACATTTCAAAGTGTCCAATGCTTTCTTTTTTCCGTGAGACTTAAGGGGGGAATTCCACAGCCAGGCATGCTCAGTTCCAATTTAAAGCGACAGCATTTGTTTTTCTCCTTTGCTCCTTCTTTCTTTTTCTTTTTCTTCTCCTTCCTCCCTCTCTCCCTTCCTCCCCCTCTCTCAAACACACACACACACACACACACACAAACACACACACACACACACACACATACAGAAGTTGGATTGGACTATCTCTCCTACCCCTTCCCTCTCTCACTCACTCTCAAACAAACTCCCCCACACACAAAAGTTGGATTGGATATCTTTTCCAGTGGCTTGAAAGCAGCTCCTCTGCCACACACCCCCATTCCCCTGCTGCCTTTCCCAAACACCTCCACCATTGCAAATGCAGCCTGCTGTCTGGGTGGGAAATGCCTGGAACACAATAAAGCCCACCCACCACCTCCTGATGGCAGGCTGGGGTGAGAGGAGAGGCAGAGAAGCCGGAGGGGAGCCAAGCCGAGCCTTCCAAAAGAAAGAGGCTGGGGGGAGTGTGTGTACTACAGCATGGCTCTTTGCCTGGCTTCCTGCCTCCTCCTGTGGTCTCCTCAGTGCTCACTTGTGCTCTCCCTCCCCAAGTGTAGTTTGATTGCAGGTGGAGCCACGTTGCCTTTTCAAACTTGTAATCAGTGAAGCTGGGCTAGATTTTTATATAGTTTTATCCAGCTGTGTGTGTGAGAGAGAGAAATGAATGGGGGCCTGGGGAGGAAGTCACTACACTTGGGGAGGGAGAGCACCAGTGAGGTTAAGCAGAGTCATCCACGGTGAGGCAGCAACTAGCTCAGCTTTTTCCTTTTACTTTTTTTTTCATGATGAGAGTGGTGAGGCTTTGCCTCACTTGCCTCACCTGACTGCACGTCACTGATATATATATATATATATATATATATATATATAGATAGATATAGATATAGATATAGATATAGATATAGATATAGATATAGATATAGATATAGATATAGATATAGATATAGATATAGATATATATGCCAGGAAATTGATCTGTCAAGTGTGATCCACTTTTCTCATTGCCCATAAAACAGCTTGATAATTACTTTTTCTGCTACCCGTTTGTGGATTCAAAAGATTTGACTGAAGTGCCTCCAAAAGCTTGAAGAATTCAGTGAAGAACTTGGAGACGGTATTTGCACTCTTATCCAAGTCAAGTTGAATGACTAGAGGAACTTCCAGTTTAGTAGGTGGAGAAAGAAGACGTTGCTCCTGCAAAAAATAGAAAATAATTATTCCACTAGACTAGAGCAAAGATGGATAATCTAAAATATAGCAAGAGTACAGTAAAGACATGCATCAAAGCTAGACCATGAAGGCTTACTGAATACCAAAGAAACCAAACTGATTTATAAGAAAGACCAAATGAAGAATAGAAAAGAGATGGCAAGGCAAAGTATTACACAAGACAGTACAAAAACAACAACAACTAGCAGTCAAAGCAGAGAAAACAAGACCTTGTAATGGCTAGAGGCAGGAAATTTGAAAAAAAAAATGAGAGTATAAATCTGGCTACACAAGATCAAACCTTAAGAACTGTAGGAAGTCAGTACCTGCCCCTCTCCTAGAAAAATGAGATATTTTAGGAAAGATTAAAAGGGCAGTATATTTCCCCTAAAAGGGAGGCAGAAGCTCAGAACCCTAATCCTAACCCACCCACCCCCGCCACCTTTGTCAATGGGCCATTAAGACCTGAGCCAGTCTACTCTACATAACAAAGATCTACCTCCTTCAGGCACAGACGTAGTAGGAATTGCCCAAAGCCCTCTAGCCATTTCACCACATGGTACCTGGGAAGATTACGTCATCCAGCAAGGCTCAACCAAGCTTGGGACTCAGGACAGCCTACAGAGTTGCCCCTGCATGGCCCCATGGAGTCTGATAACCAATCAGAATACAAGCTCAAATTCAAAAGCCCAGAGAGGGCATAAAATTAGGGCACTCTTGAGCATCTCTTCCGTTTCCCCCCAGGACCTCAAACCATGTGGTCCTGTCCATCATCAATCAACCTTCTTTCCAAGCAACTTCCATGAATTCAGTGTCTTTTTCCACACTTAGAACTGAACCCAGAAGGACATTTCTTCCAAAAGAACAAATGCATATAAAACCAGAACTGAGAAGGCAGCATAGACAGCCAGTGCCAAATCTGCAAAGACATTGAATAAATCATGGACCACCTGGTTAGCAGCTGCAAGAGGATCTCACAGATTGACTACAAACCACATCACAAAAATATAGCAACAATGGTGCATTGGAATACCTGCAAAAATATTGCATTTTGCACCTTCCTTCTCCATCCTGCTTAATTTCATTTTAATTCTTTTTTTTAAAAAAAATAAAAAACTTTATTTATTGTTTTAATGTTTTATTCTGAATTTTATCCATGTTTGTAAGTTGCCTCTGGCAAGGTGGGCAGCATATAAGTTTAATAAATAAAATTAAAAATAAAATAAATTTGCCTGTAAGTAAGAACTGGTGGGGTTATTAAACAGAGAAAATAACAGAAAATGAAGAAGCTAAAGTGCTCTGAGATTTTAGAATTAAAATAAAGACACATTTGCCACACAACACCCCAGTTTTAACAATTGTTAATAAGAAACACAAAGGAATTTGGATAGTGGACATTTAAATACCTGGAGACAGCAGAAGAGAAGAGAAAGATAACAAAATATAAAGGCTGCAAATAGAATAACTGTGGCAAAAGAAAGCATAATAATACTAATAGGAATAGACAATTTGGGGTCAATTCTTAAACATTTGGAACACCACTAGAACGCTATCAGCATTGACAAATCACATCAGTCAATTGCAAAAGGCAGCTTTACTTACAACAGCTTACATCCTGTGATGACGCCTATAACATCATTAAACACCACATCTTCCTAGCCCAGATCATTGAGAAGAACTCAATAGATGGACAAAATTGCTAAATCCAATATAAATATCCATAATATAGTGTAAAAAGAACACACAAGCTGATTATAAACAACAGCATAACACAATCACCAAAATGATTCACTGAAACATCTGTAAAAAATATCACTTGCCAGCAATAAAAAAATGATAGGAGCACATAGTTAAAAAAAATAGTTGAAAATGAGCAGGTTAAAACATTGTGGGACTTCTAAATACAAACTGATAAAAGTCTTCGTGCATAACACACTGTGGTTGAAAAGAAGAAATATGTGGATAATTGATGTGGGAATACCAGGGGATAGAAGAATAGAAGGCAAAGAATTGGGGAAGATCACTGAGTCATCATAATCTAAAAATCGAAGTTGAAAGAATATTGCATAAACCAGCAGGGGTGGTCCCAATGGAAAAAAGGAAGGAAGGAAGGAAGGAAGGAAGGAAGGAAGGAAGGAAGGAAGGAAGGTATGCTAAGAAATGTCCTGAGACCAGAGAAAAAAATAGGAAATAAACTCACCGATTCATCCTCTAGTAACTACACTCTTATCGTGGCAGCTACATTTAAGCTATTTGTGCTAGTGCTCATAACATGCTCTCAGCATTCCAAATGCATGTACAGAGTAAAAACAACAACAACACCAAACTGGAGGCTTCTGAAGTTTCTGGCTTTTGATACCTTGATCCCAATTGTATATTTTGGCAAAGAAATAGTATTAAGCGTTCAATGACAGCAAAGTTCTCCCAATGCACAGAGCCCACATATTTTTTACCCACTTCAAGAAACTCGACATCATCCGCAGAGCTCAGGAGCTCTTCCGCTGTCCTGTTGTATTGCGTGACAGTCTCCAAATGATGCTGTAGGCAGTTCTGGTTCTCCTGCATTTGCTTTAGCCAAGCAGCATGCTCACTTGTAACCACCTCTGACACCTTCTTCTGGCATTCTTTTAGGGTTTCCATGAGATGATCAAATTTTTGCAAAATTCCTGATTGGAACTTCGATGAGAAAACCTGTAGAAAGCCAACATTCAAAGCATCAAGTTATCCTCATGGCAGCTAATGTCTGTCCACTTTTTTTTAAGGCATCATATGGCAGGAAAATAAAATGCAGAGGAATGACAATGGAAGGGATACTGTCCTTTACCCTGTGGCAGAAGTGGGTTCCTGCCAGTTCTAACCTCTTCTGTAGAAGAGGTTCCACAAATCTACAGTGCCGTTTAGAATCAGTTCCACCTCCCTCTCCCTGCCCATCCGCACATCATCAAGTTGAAGAGCAAGAAGAGGAATTATGGGAGTTGAAGTCCACAAGTCTTAAAGCTGTCAAGTTTAATCCCTGGTTTTTTTTTTTCTAAAGGGTTAGGGGGGCAAAGGTCTTGTAACTTGTCAGCTTTAAGATTTGCGTGCTTCAAATGCCAGAGTTCCTGAGCCAACATTTTGGTTGCTAAGCAAGAGCGCTGTTAAGTGAGTTTCACCACATTTTACAAGTTGGCCACGCCCACCCAGCCACATGATTGCCAAGCCACTCCCACCCAGTCACATGGCTGGCAAGCCACTCCCACCCGGTCACATGGCCGGCAAGCCACTCCTACAAAGCAGGCCACACCTACAGAAGAGGTTCTAAAAAAAATTGAAACCTACCACTGCCCTGTGGACACAAGCTAGTAATGGGGAGGAAATGAACAGCCTCTGCTTATTCAGCAGCTACCATAAGAGCGATTAAAATGTGCCCTGGCGAAGCACCAACTATTTCCACAGGACTCACTGTAACATGGTTCATCTGCTGCTCCAGTTTCTGGATTTCTGCCGCAATTCTTTCCGCTTCTTTCCGTTTCTCTTCCAAGGTTTCCTTGATTGACCCCTGTCAAAGCAGACTTGAAGTTCACATGGGCAATCGTTTCATGCTTCTCCTTGATACTTCCAGCCCTATAGAGAATACTTCTCTTGGCATATTCACGTTGGTCTATCTATTCCAATGACGTGCGGTGAGGTTTATGGCTGGTGAAGCTGGTGACGTCATCAGGAAGGCGGGGAATGGGACCACGTGTGCAGGAGGCCTTCCTGAGTCAACATGAAGGGTCAACATGACTGCTCTCCGCGGTCCCCTTCATGTTGACTCAGGAAGGCAGGGAATCGGACCACGTGTGCCTTTTCCCTTTTCCCTTTTTTTTTCTTTTCATGATGAGAGTGGTGAGGCTCTGCCTCCCCTGCCTCCCGTGACCGCACGTCCCTGGTTCACATTGGAAGAAACATCTAAGGAGACATACCAAAGCACTACTACCCATGCAATCTTTTGCAGAGGTCCCATAGGTCTGGTAATATCACCATGCTGCCATTTGTGCTGTATTGAAACAAGATGAATTGCTATCTGCTAGGGAAAGAGCAAAGGGCTCAGGAAAAATATATATATAATGGTATATGGGCCAATTAGGTTCACTCAGATTCATACTGAACCATGGTAATAGTTTGGATTTAGCAAGACCTTCAGGCAGGCGTGAAATTCAGCAGGTTCTGGGGAACTAGTAGCAGAGATTTTGAGTAGTTTGGAGAACCGGCAAATACCACCTCTGGCTGGCCCCAGAGTGGGGTGGGAATGGGGATTTTGCAATATCCTTCCCCTGCCATGTCCACCAAGCGATGCCCACAGAACCAGCAGTAAAATAAAAATTGAATTTTACCACTGCCTTCAGATCTAGACATATGTTCAGGTCAGGATGATATCCCTTGTGAGAGAGCATCAAAGCAAAATCATTACCCATTTCAAATTGTGCATGGTTTGTGGACCAGACAATAGGCCTCCTCTGTGATAGCCTTCCTCAGAGGCCCAAGAGTCTCGGAAAACAACTATTGTAAATCTGCACAGTACTATTTCAATCTGCCTTCGGCCTGAGTTGATTATGGGCAATGATCACAGATTTGGCTGTTGTATTATATATTTTTCTTATTCCTTATATTTTGATTTTTAATCCTGTTTTGGGGTTAGATCACAAGAGTGTTTGGGGGCTAAAGTAAATCATCAATACTTTGAAGTAAATACATAAATATAGGAAATATAATTTCATGACATGTTGGACCTTTGCTAAGATACTTTAAAGCACATCAGAAAACTATTAACTGTTAAGGTTATTAATTATATTACATTGCAATATAATTGCCTGGTTGCATTTGAGACAAATGTGGCATTAGCAGGGACATTGTTCTCTTTACTATGAGTTCCCAATATGGGACTTCAATATTACTGGGCGAAAAAGAGTGGATTCCAGAGGTGGTATTCAGCAGGTGCTGACCAGTTCTGGAGAACTGGTAGTGGAAATTTTGAGTAGTTCGGAGAACTGGTAAATACCACCTTTGACTGCCCCCCCCCATCTATTCTCTGCCACCCGAGTCCCAGCTGATCTGGAGGGAATGGGGATTTTGCAGTAACCTTCCCCTGCCATGCCCACCAAGCCACACCACGCCCACAGAATCGGTAGTAAAAAAAATTTGAATCCCACCACTGATGGAAACTGATACCTAAGATGACCAACACGTATTCTTACCACAGTGGGATCTATGGACACATCCCAGTCTACGGATCTTAATTGGAGGCGCAATAGATGACTATAGTAGTTGAAAATCAGAGCCATGCCAACATGCTTTGGTTTATACAGCATATACTGTACATTCTATATAGATAGTCCTCGATTTATGTCATGTGAGTACATTGCTTAGCAACAGCAATGCTGGCAATTTCTGTTGCCAAATTCCATTGGTTGTTAACCAAGGACCCACCCCAATCCAAGCCATTCAGGGTCTGGTCTTTCCTAGCTCTGATACTGGGTTTTTTCAAGATAAGGGACTGCCTCCCCTTAAACTACCCCGTCTATCTATCCTCCCACATCTCTGCCCTTGTGGTTGATCTTGTGGTTGCAAGGCAGCAACCAACACTAGAACCAATCAGGCTGCAGTGCTGTGGTTTCCTGCAGCTCATGAGCCACAGTGCAGTGGGAGCCTGAGTCCCAGTACAGCACAAATCCTTTTGCAGCATGAAGCCCAGCTCAAGCTGAGCCACAGTAGCCCATGTCACACAGTACACTCTGCTGACCCGTTGGCCTTCCCATCATCGACAAGAATCACACTGGCCGTTCACTACTGCAAAACTGAGGCCAAATTCCCCAGTTCCCCATTGTGTTCATTCCCAAATTCCCCAATTCCCCACTGTGTTCATTCCCAGCTGAATTGCAAAAGGGCCAGGCTGGGCACACTTTCTCAGCAGCATAACCAAGAAAATAGTGAAGGTCAGCTAAGGCAGCAGGGGCCATGGAGTACAGGGGGCAAAAAAAACACATGTTGGGCAGAGGGAAGTTGAAGTTCCCCTGCGGTTGTAAATGTGGGCAAGCTGGCAAGCACCCAGTTTTTGATCACGTGACTTTGGGGCAGTCTACTTTAGCCACCAGTCATTACGTCCCCTTCGTTCTGCGTGCCGTAACTTGCATGATTGCTGAACAAATGATTGCAATTTGAGGACTACCTGTACCAGGGGCGGATTCTGGCAGTCACTACTGCCAGTTCGCTCGTGGGCGCTTTGCGTGCATGCGCAGTACAATAAAAATTGTTTTGCGCATGCACAGAAACAAAAAAACAAGATGGCGGCCCCTATGGCGCCGCCCGGAGAACCGTTTCGGGGGCATGGCAGGCCTGGATCGCTGCCGCTTCCAGCAACCCAGGCCGCCAAACTACTACTGGTTCAGCCGAACCGCTCTGAACCTGTAGGAACCCACCACTGACCTGTACAGAGAAAACCACAGCCTAGTCCCATTTAGCATTAGACAAGTCTCAGCCTCTGTTACGTTTGGGCTGTATATGCTGTAGGGTGAACCCTGTTAACCCACTAGCTACTAGCCTTGACTCTACCACCCTGCTTACTTCTTGAGCTTTCCGTTCCTCTTCAAAGAGAGCCCTCTGGTGTTTTTGGCAGTTTCTCACGGTGCACACACAGCAGATGCAGCGTTTCTCTGTAACACAGTAAAGCTCCAAGGGCCGGCCATGATTTGGGCATTGCCTTGCCTTCTTCATTTCTCCTTCTAAGACACCTGGGCAGACTTCTTTCTGTTTCAGCAGCTCTACCAGGTTTTCAAGGTGGACAGTTTTGCTAAGTTTGGGTCTCTCTGGAAAGCATTGTCGGCATTCAGGGCAAGTGCAGATCTCCTGGCGATTGAGTTCTTTTTCCTCTTTGTCCCAGTGGCTGTTGATGCACTTCTCACAAAAACTGTGTCCACAAGGCACAGTCACAGGGGTGGTAAACATCTCCAGACAAATGCAGCATATTAATTTCTCTTCCAGCTTCTGAGACCCAGAGGAAGCCATTTCCCCAGTGGAAGCACAGTGAAGAGAAAGAGAAAATAGCACACGCCAAACCTCCAAGGGGAGGTCCTGAAGGTAGGAGTGAGCCTTAAAGGGACAGAGGCTATCTGTAGTTTGCACAATACAGTACAGCATTTAAGGTCATCTCAGATGCCCTGATATTAAATGCATTATCCTTTTGTAAGTGGAAAAAAAAAACCCAAGCTTTGAGTTTGAATTTTCTCTCCTTATTTCAAACAATATTTAGACCAGTGCTATCTATTTCGATGTTTAATCAGTTAACTTGAGTTTTATTATTTCCCCTGAAGATGCACCATCTGGTATCACCTACAGCTCCTAAAGGATTGGCTGAGCTCACGAGGCTTCTAAAAGTTGATAACAAATTGTAATCTTTAATGGTCATAAGAGGAAACACATGGTTGGGGCATAATATTAACTAAATTTATTTTAACCAAGCCTAAATGAAACACCAACTCTAGCTATTACCCAGGCCTTCTTATTGCTTTTTATAGTATAAATAAACTTGATCTGAAAAATAAAACAAAACTATGCTTCCGGGTTAGAACCAAAGATGGCTTAGGATCAGCATCTTTCAAGGTGCTTTTCAAAATCAAATTGGTGCAAGATGTGTACTCATCTGGGGGGCAGGGGAGGAAAAACTCCAGCCTCCTTCTATTTAAACCTCAGTAGGCACTGAGTAGGCATTGAGAATGAGGGACGGAGTGACTCAGTGTCTAAGACGCTGAGCTTATCGATCAGAAAAGTTGGCAGTTTGGTGATTTGAATCCTTAGTGCCGCTTGTCCCAACTTCTGCCAACTTAGCAGTTCAAAAGCACATAAAAATGCAAGTAGAAAAATAGGAACCACTTTGGTGGGAAGGTAACAGTGTTCTGTGCCCCTTCGGCATTTAGTCATGCCAGCCACATGACCACAGAGACGTCTTTGGACAGCGCTGGCTCTTCGGCTTTGAAATGGAGATGAGCACCGCCCCCTAGAGTCGGGAACGACTAGCACATATGTGCAAGGGAAGCCTTTACCTTTAGGCACTGAAGGTTGGCAGACTCAGTGCCTATTGAGCATAAAGGCCACTCTGATGAAGCAGAACATGTAGAGGAGTTGGAAAATGTAGATGCCCATGTTTTGCAGGCATTTGATAGATTATCCTCTTCAGGTTGGCACACAAAAACTCCTCTTTTTACATGGCTTGCCTTCCCAGAGGAAAGAGCCAGTGCTTCAAGCTGCAGTCAGTAGGGGCAAAAGGGAACCAAAGCTTAGCAAGGAAGGTGCTACTAGAGAGAAAACAGAGAAAGCTCAGGAGTTTGGCATTACATTTTGAATGTTTCTATGAGTTCTTAGGCTGGCCGGCTAAATCTCCAAAGAGGTCAGATATTGTTTGCCAATTTTGTTCCTGCTGAAGGGGAGAATAAACTTTAGAAACATTTCTACGTCTCTGGAGTCCAACATTTGCTTTCAGTTACACATTAGTCAAATCCCCACGGCTCTGTCCATAAGTCACTCCTCCTTGTACCACAGAGGCTAATTCATGATTTCTAACTATGGTTTGTTGAATCATCCGTAAATGGCTGGGATCACACATTGTGCTAAAACACAATCCCAGGCACATAAACCGGAATGGCTGGCCTCATATAATAGCTTAAACTAAAATTAAACAAGATTCACGATGGCTCATTGTTCAGGGTTTGATCCCAGTCAGACTCTTCAGTTGTGATAATTGGACTATGGGACAATTTTTTCTAAAGGAGTTTTGCTGGTCCAAGTCCTGTCCGATCTTAAACATCCTAATCCAATTTATTTATTTATTTAGAAAATTTGTATTGCCGCCTACTCGCACATGGCAACTCAAGGCGTCTTTCAAGGATATAAAAAGTGTATAAAAGAAATAAAAAGAATAAAAAATAATAATAACCCCCATCCACCCCACCCGTGACAACACACAACAATTTGGGCGATGGAATAGCCTCCTACTCCTGCACCTGCTTGGCGAACAAGCATTCCATGGGATCAAGCCCCACTTCGGTGCTGGCTTAGGTGGTTGCTCCCCCCAAATTGGAGGTGGCCTTGGCCTTATAAAGTAAGGATTTAAATAAGGCCAGCCTGAAGAGGCCTGAGAAGGGAACTTTATCCTGGACCAGGCCTTCATCATTCGATAACTCTGGTTCCAAAATTTCCCCTTCCTCCCTCAGAACAGAGCCCTCGCTGTAGATGGAAGGCAAGGGAGAAGGGGGAATCAGCATGAGAGGTGGATAAATCTCTAGCAGAATTCAAGTTTCTGGATCATTGACTCCTAGGCTGCAATTCTGCATCTACTCCCCTAGAAATGGCAGCAGCAATCATGTCCCTGAGTCCAGGAGATAGGTCAAATTCAGAAGCGTCCTCCGGTCTAATGCCAGAGGCAGTGGGAGTAAAGGTAGCCGAGGCCCCTGAACAGGAAGGAACTGGGCCTGGGCTGGTTTCAGAAGGATCAGATGATCCCTGAAGGCCTGATTCAGGCCCTTCAGTGGTTAAGCCTTGAGGGATAGAGAGGTCTGGGGACCAACCCTGAATCCCAGTTAAACTAGAGGTAGAAGGCCCCTCAGGCAATAAGATGGGAGGTGGCCTGGGGGTTGTGGGATTCTTAGATCCATTCTTAGCCTTATTAGCGCCCAGACCGTTAATTTTCGGTGTGAAATTGACTCCAAAATGGCCACCGCGATTCAGTGGAGGGAAATTCAAATTGGCCAAGAAAGTGGCCACCGACAGCATGGAGAAAAAACAGCCTTGCAAGCAGCTAGCGACCACAACCGCAGCTCTCGGCGGCGCATGATGCCAAGGTAAGGGCAGCGACTCCAGCGATCTGGCGACTGGGCGTCCAGACTCCGTGTGTTGCAAAAGAAAGAGACCAGGGCGATGGCAGGTAGCAGATAGAGTGGCCGGCGTGGGGTGGTGAACTGAAGCCCCAACCGTGGCAAGGCAAACGAAGGCGGCAAACCGACCTTCTCAGTAATAGCACCGTAGGAGGTAACACCGTCAACAAAAGATTCGCTGGCCCCAAAGGCTTTAGGAACGCCAACTATCCAATTTGCAATCATAAGCGAAAAGGAATGAACCCTTATGCAGGAAAGGTCGATACTGCAGTGAAGAAACTCAGAAGCAGTCATACAACGGAGTTCCAAAGGGAATCCAAGCTGAATAATAATAATGATGATTAATTTTGTCTAATAACCTAGAAAGGTTTTTGCGTCTCTTTAGGCTGGACTGAGTTAAAAAACTGAACTAGTCCAGTCAGAGGAGGTGTGGCCATCAATTTACATAACTCAGTCTCTAGGCTAATGGACAAAGTTAAGCCATGCTTGGATTCCCCAAGCAGCGCACAGGAGAACAGTAAGAGTTTGACGGAGACATCTGGTTTAAGTCTTTCCTTAAACTGAGCTGACTTCAATGCAGTGATGGCTATAGCTTCCAAATCATCGTGTTCAGATGAGAATGGCCAGATCAGAAACTAAAACCTCCCCGATTCTACAATTCTAGGATACTTAAGTGGACACAAACGCAACTGAGAAATGATGGCAATTCATGATATTTACCTGGCTGCTGCTTTATCCTTTAGTGTGTGTCAAACACAGATTAGCTATAAAAAGAGATGTTTTTCATTTTTCTCATAATTAAACCACAGATCTATCCAAACCCTATTCAAGATAGTTCTAATCCTCTCTAGATGCAGAAAAAATGGCAATGCTTGCTTAGCCATTGAACTTACTAGAACAGATACAGTATTTATGAGGCAGAAATTTTTGCAAGTGTAAAAAATATCTTGCAAAATCTGCAAAAAAAATCCTCAGTATTCTTTTCTCAAAGACCTTGGCTAATTTTTTGAAAATGAATTAAATTTTGGGCTTCATAGTTCAATCAATCCTAAGCTACAAAAGGTCACTAGAACATATAAAAAAGAGAAAGGATTAACATAATCTTATTTTGTAAACTGCTAGGAGACTAACAAAATCTGTAAGGACTTTTTAAAAAGTATAAATATTTCAATGTAAAATTTTACAAACTCAGCTTAAGTGTAAATAATGGAATATATCTTCCTCCAAATATTGCCATATATTTTCTTTAAATTGCTGTGTAAAGCTGTTCCTGCAATACATCTCATCCTTAATTAAATTCTGATGGTATGATTTAAAATAAGTTTCAAACAGCACAAACAGTCAGACAAATGTTTGCAGTTATTGGCAATGGCTTTAAATTAAAACAAAACCAAGGGAAGAAGGCTTTACTGTAAATCCATAATGCTAGATTGGATACGCTCATTTTTGAAGAATGGTTGAATTCTTCATTGGCTTAATTCTTAATTGCTCCAAAAGAATGTGCTTACATAATCAGGTGCTTGGCAAAAAAAAAATCTGAGCCTTGGTCTAAGAAGTATTCTAACAGTAACAATAGTTATGGCTATGAGACCTATTTTAGCATGTAAAAGTGGAACAGATACAAAAATGATAAACAAATGTTTTCGCATGTTTCAAAAAATTCAACATCTGACGTCATTTTCGGATTCCTAGATTTCCCGTATGTGAATACAAATTGATTTCATTGGACATAAAATTGCTTGTTTGGTGATCATGTCTTCTATGGTAAATCTTTCACTTGTCAGTCTTAATAGCTAATGGGACATATCCATTGCATTTCAATGTTTTGAACTTGAGAATGCTGTTTATTTATTTATTTACTTATTTATTTATAATTATACGGCTGCCCAACTCACTCTTAGTGACTCCAGGTGGTTACAAAAATAAAAACCCATCATAAAAACAATCAAAAACAATAACTCCCCACCCCGGAAGATTGCCTAAAGAATTACTAATTGTAATGATAGTTGGGCCCCGAGGGACAGTCTAGTATAGTGGTTAAGGCACTGGGCTAGAAACCTGGAGACTGTGAATTTTAGTCCTGCCTTAGGCGCAAAGTTAGTTAAGCTACTCTCAGCACCAGGAAAAAGGCAATGGTAAACCAATTCTGAAACTCTTCCCGAGGAAACTGCAGCGACTTGTTTACATTAGTCATCAGCAGACAAGACTGGCTCAGAGGAAAACATTCCCAAACAATCTTATTTGGAGGCTTTAATGCAGGCAAATTGGAACTACATTGGAACTACAGCCCACGCCCTATGCCACTCAGTCCCAGCAACCTATGCCTGCAAAGGATTCCATGTGCTTCTTTCCAGGAAACTGTTTTCAAACGTTTTGAAATCATGCTTTTCCTTCTCTTTTAATATGAAAGATGATGCATAGTCCAGCTTCTGTAGCAATCAATCACTTTGTGCAACATGTAATGTATTGTCTGATTTTATTCAAATAAAAATATTTTATTCTTCAAGTTTTCTTGATCAAATACTGGGGAAAAAAATAGCAAAACATCTGAGACCATATACACAAGAGAGATGGAAACTGGATTTTCTTCCAAGTGAGTAGTAAACTGGATGACTTTCAATGATATTTTATGGACTTCGGTTCTTTTTTTGGGGTTGGGTGGTGGGAGCCAGACACACAAATTACTCTGTTCAGATCTCCTATGGAAATAAGTATGTTTGTCTGCTCAGTAAATGCCATAGGTTGGTTCATCACTGTCCCTGTACCTGTCTAGGTACCTCAGGGGCTGACGGTGTGGATATTTCTTCTGGGGAGGATGATATTTGGGTGGCTGAACAAAGTCAAACACTGGTTCCTTCATGTCTATAAAAGGAAGAGAGAATGTTAGCACTTCCCAGCAATTACAAACCTAACAACTTCTCATCTTAAGGTTCTTATCTCAATGGTTGACCAATGAATGGCTCATTGGTTTTCTATCTTTTATCTGCCGTATTTTCACTGTGCCCTGAAAAAGCATATGCTTCCTTCTCTTCTAATAAAGTGCCTCTACGCTTCCTGCAGCATAGAGGCCGGCCAGGCCAAAAATGGAGTGTGGGGGGTGCCTCACGCCCCCCCCCCCCCCGTGCCCCGTTTTGGCTGGTGGAGTACTGCAGGAGGCATCCATCCCGTTTCCCCCCTCCTCCCTGGCCAGCCTATGGAGAAGTACAATGCTGATCCGGCCCACAAAGAAATCCAGTTTGACACTCCTGCTCTAAATAAAACCACTGGGGCCTGGAAGCTGCACCAACTAAGAGTATATGGCTTAAACTACTAAGACCATTGAGTAGTACAACACTCAATAGTCTTAGTATTTCAAAAAGCAAAATAGTTTCAAGCTAAAGTTACGGCTTGAACTTTGAAACGGAATTGGAAGAGTATTAAACTTTTCAACTTTGGTGTTGGAGAAGACTCCTAAGTACACTGTGGACAGGCAAGAAAACAAACAAATGGGTTATCAAAAAATTAATCCAGGGTTCCCACTTGAGCCACGAATGACCAGGTTCAGATTATCCTATTTCAGACACCTTATGTGAAGACTTAACACTCTGCAGAAGGTGTTAATGCTGGGAAAGGAGGAAGGAAAAAGAAGAGGAAAACAACTAGCAATAAAACAAACTGTTCAGTTACAGTTGTGATGCTTGCATTGTTGGAGGACTTGAAAGACAGATCATCAGGGAGAATATTGATGTGTGTGGTTACTAAAAGTTGATGCCAACCTGATGGCACATAATAAATCAATCATTACTACTAAAAACCTGTAATACATACAGGGGGACTTTCTTTATGATTTTACAGGATCTGCCACTGAAACAGTAATAGATATCCCTCAAATTTACCATACAACTAACAAGGGAATAAAGGGAACTTAATCCACAGTGTGATTGCTTAGACTTAGAGGATTTGTCCGTGATGTTTTCTTGCTAGGGGTAAGAACATGATTTACCATTGCCTTTCCAGGGATGTTTCCTTCCAACTTTCTAATCTGGTCTACAGGCTCAGAAATTCCCTGGTGGTTTTCTATCCAAATATAAGCCAGTCACGGCCCTGCTTAACTTTTGAGCCTTGATAGAATGAGTCTCATGCTGCATCTGGAAAGATTTTTACATTGGAGCTCCTAGAAGTCTTAGGAATAAGATGCTCAGCGACTGCCCCCAGCATCCTACTAAACATGGCTCCCACTTGCAGTTTCTATTCCATGCATATTTACCGTATGCTAAATTATGAGTACATTTGCAAGTTCTCTGCCATACTATTTCAGTGCCAATTGCACGAAACAGGCTCTATAAAGAGTGACAGATCAAGGGATTTTTTTTTTAAGAGGAAGCTTTCAGTTTCTATCAATTTTGGGTTTAAACTACAGCTTCCACTCCACTCCCACCCAATTATATGGGTTTTTGGGGGGGATAACAAAGTTTTAGTCTGTCCCAACATTTCCTTTCAACCCTAAATAAAATGCAAAATTGACGATATTTTACATGTGATCCATTACTTACTAAGAAGCTCATAAAAGATGTTTGTAACAGACATATCCCACTCGCATTGGAAAAACACCAGTCCTGCAGGTGTCATGTCGCTCTGATGCTTCTTGTAGAAGTCAAATGTTTTGAAGGTTCTCATCTTGAGGCTGTGACTGAAGAGATGAAAATACAATGCAATGGGTTTTTGTTTTGTAATCTCTTCATCTATTACTATCCCCCTGTTCAAACGTCAATTTTTGAACTCTTAAATTGAAAATATAGAAGTGCTATGTGTTGAGCACTCTGTTTTCCCCCTAGAAATCCCTTTCGGGAGAGGGGGCGGTCTATAAATATGAATAATAATAATAATAATAATAATAATAATAATAATAATAATAATAATAATAATAATAATAATAATAAAGAAATCATAACTTAAGGAGAGTGAAAGTGAGAAAAAAAAACAATTTAAAACTGATTTAAATTTTAAACAGGTATAAACATGAGGTTCCTGGAATGAGAGAATGTTATCCAATTCTCCTCTTCCTATAAGCAGTTTTATCTTGACTTTGTTCCCTCTGCCTTCCATTGTACATTCGTTGTACAGCCATTTAAAAAAACAGAGCTTAGTGGGCATCAACACCTGTACCCCACTCTATCTGTGGGCATCACACTGGGAGACCCCAGCGTTACGTAATATAACTACAGGCCCATATGCTGATTTCCACCCAAAAAAGCAGCCTAAAGAGTTGTGTGTACATACTACTGTCCAATAAGGAGGTTTCGACTTTTAAAGCCATTTGGCTAGTTGTGTTTGTTTTCAAGTTGTGCTGTGTCTGGTTTTTTGTTTTTCTGTTGAACTGAACTGTTTTAAACTCTTAATATTAAATGTCTCTGGAGATTCAGTCATCCAGGTCATGGCTGTCCCAAAGATGCTTTTTCAAGAGGCAATTGGACGTCCTGATTTTTCTTTGAAGGCATTTCGTTTCTCATCCAAGAAGCTTCTTCAGCTCTGACTGAATGGCTCTGACATCATCCAGTCAGAGTTGAAGAAGCTTCTTGGATGAGAAGTGAAACGTTTTCAAAGAAAAAAACAGAAAGACCAGTTGCCTCTTGAAAAAACACCTTTGGTTCTTAATATTTTTAAAAAAATCTTAAACTGATCAGTTTTCCTTCCTACATATGTCACCTCCTGAGATAAGATGTAACATTGCAATACAAATTTTCTTTCATCATTATATGGAAAGCGTGAAGAGTTACCATGGCGTTGGCCGCACATCTTCAGTAAAATCAATTGGCTGGTGCTGTTTGAATAGAAGGAAGACATAGCGATGGTATCCTGTTCCTCTGGCTGGAAATGCAGGGAAGTAATGGCAGATTTCTTGCCCTGCCTCTATTTGGTTGCCCGGAATGTTTCCCCTGTTGATATAAAACAGGATCCAAACATATTGGCCTGACATCATTCCCCTGAACAAACAAAGAATTCATTCTGCAGCCACCAAAGGATAGAATTACACTTTATCTCGGGGAAGTTGAAGCTATTCCAATGAGGATAATAATAAAGGTTAGCAAGATCCCTTGCAAAACTGTTTTGCTGCTTGGCAAAAGCTGCTAGCAATTTAACTGGATAGTGTACAGTGCTGGGGAAACTCTGAGCTCAGGGTCTTAAAAGATCCCTCAGAGTCTTAGATCCCTCAGAGTCTTTTAAGTTTACTAGGTGGAGTGCTGTTGGATTCCAAGGATCTCATCTCTGTTCTAACCAGTATTACATTATAGGGCATGTCTCAGGAGAGAAGCAACTTAGAACTGAGGAGAAATTTCCTGACAGTGAGAACAATTAATCAGTGGAACAGCTTGCATCCAGAAGTTGTGAATGCCTCAACACTGGAGGTCTTTAAGATGTTGGATAGTCATTTGTCTGAAATGGTATAGGGTTTCCTGCCTAGGCAGGGGGTTGGACTAGAAGACCTCCAAGGTCCCTTCCAACTCTACTATTGTATTGTATTGTATTGTATTGTAAATCAATGCAATCTTCAGGGTTCTGTCAACTTCACAAGAATTCCTGATTAGCCAATTCAAAGCTGTAAAGTTTATTGAAGGTCAGACAGCTTTCCGCCAACTTTAAGCTGTATGGAGTTTAAATTCCTCAGATTCTCAGCTGTGGCCACACAGAGAATTCTAAGACTTGAAAACCTCACATTCAGAAGGCATCCTCCCCGGGGAAGGTTGAGATTAAGAATTTGGAAGGCCCTTCCAAATTCTTCCTTCTAATATTTTTCTTCCTTTTTTCTTTTTGCAATACAGACCATCTTCTTAGTTTTCTAGTTCCATATATTTTCCCCCCTTTTTGTCTTATGAGGGAAAATAAATCCCTCATATATAATCTTGTAGCATTATTGAACTTCGTGTTACTTTGGCAGAGTAATAAACAGGTTAAAATTGCCTTATATTAGATATAATATTTTTGGATAGATATTAAATAGATGAAAGAGCCAATGTGGGATAATGATTAAGGAGCATGACTGAGATAAGGGAGATCCAGATTCAAGTCCTTATTCATCTATAGAGGGTATTCTTTATGCAAAGGTAAAATGACAAACTATTCCATGCATACCATCACAATCTCCTTAGAGGAAAGGTAGAATGTACATGTAAGAAGTATGCATCATCAAGACTAATATGGGGAGAACCTCTCACCTTCCAGATACTGCTAACCTACGGCGTTAGCATCACTCACCACTGAGCATATCGTCCGGCTTTGCTGAATATTTTGTGTGTAATGCCATCTGGAAGATCAGACGTACACCTGACAACTAACTCTTGACTGCCATGCTTTTTTGACATTCAACTTTGGGCCTTTGACATACAAAGAACATGTCATACCCCTAAACTATGGGTCTTTATTAATCAAAAACTGAAAAAAAAATGCATAAAGGGGAAGGAGGAACGAAGTAGGATACAATAATTTTTCTAGCGCTCAAAGAGGAGAATAGACATGTTATTCAAACAAACGAAAACTGTGTATTTTCATTCCAAGTAAGAAGTATTCAGAGTCAACTACAACTGAAATCTTCCTTGGCTTGTTAGAATGGTCCAGTTCTTATCACATCTGGCAAATATACTGGCTCATCAAAAGTAGAAACAGCCAAAGAACCAATATCCATTCTTTTCTTAGCTTTGGACCATTGAGATCATAGATCTTTATTTAAAAACTAATGGCTTCAATTACTTGCCTTACAGAACACGGAGCAGAGGTGGTCAAAAATATTCTGGGGCAAGAAAGAATAATTTTAAATGAGAAAGGAGTAGATTCCAGCTGATTATCAGGGGCACACTTCTAACAGTATATGCTGCTCCATCAACAGAAGCCAATGGAGTCTGCTGATTTGAAGGCCATTGTTGGACTTGCCATAATACTGGTAGATTGTACACTGAACAGTGGAATAGGCTAGACCAGTGTTTCTCACCTTAGCTTCTTTACGTTTTGCGGACTTCAACTCCCAGAATTCCCCAGCCACCATGCTGACTGAAGAATTTTGGGAATTGAAGTTCACAAAACATAAACTTGCTACGGTTGAGAAACACTGGGCTAGACTAAGATCCCATCTAATAGATACATTCTGATTCTATAATAATGGGTGGATCGGGGGAAATTAGCATGATAGTACATTTGGAAACTAAATTATGAGATTCTGTTCCATATTCCCTTTGAATATGAAAATGATGCCCACAGTGCAGGAGTTTGGACTAGAAGACCTCCAAGGTCCCTTTCAGCTCTATTATTCTGTGTTCTATACAGTTCTAATACTCACACCAACCAATGGACATACTCCGAATTGCCATCAGACAGGTGCCCATCTGTACACACAAGATATACAAAACCCCAGTAAATATACAACTCATCTTACAAAGTATGTCTTCATTATACTATTTTGGCTGTAGCATATTCAGTTTTTTTCTTTTTTACTACAAGAGTTCATTTTTCATGCTAGTATAAAAAAGGTTCACAATGGCTTTTAAAAAAAACTGAATGACAAAGGTTGCACAAGATTATATAAAGAAACATTTGACAAAATAACTCCCCCCTCCCAGTTCTGATACATCTGTGCCACATATTAATCCTTAGTCATCCATCAGTTTTCTTCCCAGAATCACTAGGATAATGAGATGGCTGATATATAGATTAATTAAATAAATGAATACAGCTATTTACTAAGAGTGTTTTAATTTTAATCTATGACTCATGCGGGTTTCCAGATCTGGCAGGCAATTTTTCAGCAAAAGCCTACAATGGGCCTGGACAGACAAAACAACAAGTGAGTTTGGATAATGGTACAATTTGATCAGCTTTGGGGGGGAAAATGCAGCCTTCTTTTATGTTGCTCACAACTTCTACAAGCTTTAAACAGTCTAGATGGATCTAGAACTTGCAAAATCTTCCTTTCAAATGCCCAGCCCCACCTTACAAAAGCAAGAATTATCTAAATTAAATTGAACAAATATCTAGGCCAGGGATCCCCAAACTCTATATCTCATCAACTCTTCCTGCATTTCAAATTGTTTATCGATTCCAAACATTATATGAAAACAATTTAATAGGCATTTTAATACGACAAACAAACTTTAACATCATCAAACATCCTCTGCCTATCTCAGGTCCTTGGGAAGGTCTCAATAGGTGGATAAAAATACCAAATCCTGTCTAAACTGACTATGCAACGAACCATTGTGAGAGACAAATCAAGGTTACTCTCGCCAGTGACTAACCATTCAATCCTACTTCAACTTCAGGACTAGAGACTGGAATGGAACGCCACAGAAACCCCAAAAGATTGACACCCCCCCCATTGACCTTTAATTATTTATCAACCTATTGATCTCCAGCCATTTATCAACTCATTGAATGGTCCCACTGACGCTGGGGGTCAATATTAACCACTTTGAGGAACCCCGATCTTCTAGGCAGTTTTTCTTAATTATATGATTTCTGGGTTTTTTCCCTCCATAGACTTTTGCACTTAAAAGTGTCTATTTCGGGTGCAGCAACTGGATTTTAGCGCCATCGAAATATGCAATGGAAAATCTGTTAAGAAATCCTATCATATAAGAATGTATTCCTAACATAATGGCACTTACCTAGATTAGTGAGCAACAATGTCCAAAGTGTTCCTTCCTCTGCTTCAAATGAAACTTCAGGATGATTAAAAGCCTAAACAGGAAAATATGACAATGAATATTAAATAGCTATTCCTCACGCCTGCCCCCACCATGGTCCTGAATAAAGAATTCCAACTTTAATTGTAAGCTATCCCGAGTCGCTGATGTAGTTGAGTGGTCTTAGTTGAAATAACAATAATTTGTGTTCTTAAACTTGCTCTCTTAGCTGGTCACAACTTTTACATCAGTCAACAGACATTGATATCATTTCTTAATAACTGCAGCATGGAGAATCAAAACTAATTTTCTCAAGGGAGTTGGGAGTTAAAAAGGAAGATGCGGTAGAGAAAAAGTTTGGGGGTAGGAACAAATTTTGGGAGCCATGGATAGCAAAAGGAAAGGTAGAGATCCCCCACCCTCACTCAAGTGGACAGAAAGTATAGTTCAAAATGTTTGGGGAATTTGGGAGGGGATTATTTTCAACCAGCATATGTACAATAACAATCTTGATGGTTTTCACACCCCTTTTCTTCCATTTTAGGTTACAAATAAGAGAAAATAATTGGTCCAAATACAAATTTCCTTATTGCATGAATTTGGGAGATTCTGTGGACAATAAAAAAGCTCATACTGCTGTTATTGATAACAGAAATCTCACCCAAACACCAACAGTATTGCAAAAAGCTATCTAATTCTGTAAGATTATTCCAGACCACACAGAATTTACAAGTAAGATTGAGGGTCAGTAATTGAAGCACCTCTTATCATGATTATGTGATAGGTTAAGGTCTTATGGTCCCAGACATTTAATAGATGGTGGTAGTTTCTGCTTTACTGGTGCAACTAATAATTTTTTTCTTCACAAAAAACAATTCATTGCTGATTCTTAGCATTTGTCTTCATGTAGTTGAAAACTGCTCTAGGTATTGTACTAGAAAAATAGTACAATTAATAAGTGGAAGTTAAAGTTATATTCACTTCACAGGTAATCCTCACTGATGCAATTGAGACTGGCAATTGCATTGCTAAGTGACCCAGTCATAAAATAAAACATCACTGATATCAGTTCCTGTTGTGATCATTAAGCAAATAATCATACATTGTTAAGCGCAATGTTAATGTTGATCAGATGGTAGGGAAAGTCACAAAAGGTGATCACATGGCTGCAGGAAAATGATCACTGTAAATCCATGCTGGTTGCCAAATACCCAAATTGCGATTATGTAATTGTGACAGCCACATTCTCTAGGATCAATCATGTCCCCTTTCTCAGCACTATTGTAACTTTGAACAGCTGCTGAACAAGTGGTCAGTAAGTAAGGATTAGCTGTAGTTAATCTGACAAAGAGAGCACTACAGGTATCTTGGATTATAATTATTGCTATTTACTAGGTGTTACACTGTAGAATTAACTTATAGTGAATCTGATTTCATGCAGCTTAACGCTAACAGTTGTAACCCTGCAAGGTGGGAATTCCACTGGCAGAGCACTATATTAGTACATAGAGAACATATCACTATTAAAGTGTTTAGAGTAATGACATATTCACCAGGCACAATTTTGTAAAATGTTACAGGAAATTTACTTTAGTGTCTTATACCTAATACATGAGCAGCAGACAAACCAAAACCAAAAAAGGATGTACTTTATCTCAAAGCTCCTACTCTTGGTATAATACCTCTGTGGGAGTAATCACATTTCCATAATAAACTGGCATAACATAATTCTCATCCTGGTTATATTCCACTTTTAGAAGCACCCTGGGAACAAACATAGCATTATCAAACAAATCCCGGTACAGTCCATAGTGTTCTGCTAATCGTTGCTTGTGATATGGGCCACTGGTTCTTTCCCATTCAGCTTTGACATCATCTAGTGGAATCTGCACTGCAAGCAGAAACAAAACAAAATAAAATGGATGAATGCTTGTGAATGCAAAAGAAATAAATGTTGGGAGAGTGGTTACTAACATACATGTCGTGAGCCAGGATGCCTTTTCCAGTTCTGGATTAGATAAATTTTGTTTCCTAAAAGCCTTTCTCTCTTTATATATGTTTTTTCGTGATAGTGGAAGGCTGGGCAGGCCAATGTCGATCTTTGCCTCTTTATCTAAGATTTAAAAGAAAAGAGATTATGCAAAATAAATCTTGTAGCTTTCTATACAATATACTGATGGATAACCCATAACTACTTGTTTAAATAACATGCGTTAAAGGTGAAAATAACCATTTATTTTCTTAGAATATGTAGAAAGTGCCTGTTGTAGACTTAGAATCTCTGATTTACAGAACTCTTTAAGGTTGCAGAATTCATTACAAGTTAAAGGGAGAGCAAAGTGCATTTTTTAATAAAGATGCCTTGCTTTTTGAACAGAAACAATTGTTCTGTTTCACTTTCAAGATATAATTAAAGAAGCCAACTCTTCCATTTTATTTTTATACTTTCCTGTTCACTTTCTCAACAGAATTGTACATTACAATTTTATCTTTATTCAAAAATATATTCTATCATGGTCAATAAAATGTATAAGTATACAAAATGCACGATGCCTTTGGGAAAAATATAAAACTCTTTGATCAAAGCTACGGGAAGGGGAAAAAAAACTTGGGTTGGGATTTTGTGCCCTTTGATGGTCAATACCTTCCTCCGGAGTGATGAATTTCTTATATGTTCGCCACCAAGGAGTTTTTTTACTTTCTTTTTCTGCTACCTTAAAATAACGAGTGAAAACACGATATTTTTCCAGTGCTTCCAAATTACTAACATCAATGTCTTCATTAGGCATTGGTCCCAGAGGTACACCCACTTTGCAGAGGACAGCTAAAACAAAAACATAAAACAAAATAATTTGTATTTGTGTAACAAATTATCCAATTGGATCAAAAACACAGTAGGCTAGCTCTTCATTTGGGCTTCTCCTATTCAAATGTAACCATTCCACAACAGACACAGGAGCAAAACGAAGGAAAAAATTGCAAAAGCAGATCATTATATTAAAATGTACATTTCATTTACATGTTTAAATTGTTAGACCTAAACACAGTATGGAAAAAGGTGAAAGAATCGAACATTTCATTTCTACATTTATCTGTTTGAAATAAGTAGCATAATATAGCACCAAAACATACCATCATTTTTTTCTGTCTCTCCATTTGCAAAAGTACAAAAACTATTTCCAATATGATTTTTAAAAAACAGAGTAGTTAGTAACTGTACTCTTCTTCTAAAATGAAGATTAGATATCTTTATATTTAGTTTATTGGAAATATAGATACACAATGGGTGATCTCAGAATACCTAATTCTAGGTAAAAATAATAATAGACTGCTAACATTAGAGGGCCATGACTTACATTTAGGATGGCACACATTCCTGTGGTACAGGAAACAGGTAACACATCAATATTTTCAGAGACACTTTATAAGACAGGTGTTATTAGAAATATGGAATAAATTCAAGAGGAAAATTTACAGCAAGGTTCCGATTTGGCTATCAACATTAGAAGTATTAGTGCACCCAAATCTTATTAACCAGGGAAAAGAGTTCACCTATAAAGATATAATAGACAAAGAAGGGAGATTAAGATCAAGGCAGGAGCTAAAAGACTAAAGGGTTAGAATTGGAATGGTGGTCCTATCTTCAAATCCAACCACATTACTCGAAAGTTATGAAAGAATGGGGCATTAATAGGGAGTTGATAGCAATAGATAAGAACCTTTTGGAGACAAATGATAAATTGATAAAGAAGATTTGCAATTTTTTTATTGGAATATAAAATGGAAGAAGAGCAGATTAAGGAGGCAATGATAGCATGGGCGATAAACTTTGGTACAGTATACATCTAGAAAAGTGGAAAGAACTACGGGAAAGGAATGGGAAAATAACATTGGCAATATCGTATAAAGAAAACATAATATAAAATATTTTATAGGTGGCATCTCCCACCTGCGAGAATAGCCAAAATGTTAAGAAATTTAGCGCCAAATTGTTGGAAATGTGATTATGAATCAGGCATGTACTACCATATGCCAAAAAACAAAAGAATATTGGCGGAAAATTCAAAGGTGGCTGATAAGAGATAAACAAAGCGGAAATAGAATTCAAACCGCAACTATTTCTTTGGGGAATCATAAATGATAAACATAACAAGGGGGTAATCTACTTAATAATACCTATTATTACGGCAGCAAGAATGGTCTTTGCCCAAAACTGGAAAAACAGGGAAATTCCACAAGAAAAGGAAGTAATTAGGAAAATTCTGATTTGTGTTGAAATAGATAAATTGACGTGGGAATCGAAGAACAAAGACGAATCAGAATATTATAAGATCGGTATACCATCGCTAAATTTTATCGATGGTTGGAACAAAAATAAGCAAGGACTAAGATTTATAGAATTGAGATTAGAATTATGTATGAAATCATTAACAGTGAAAATGTATAAGACAAGAACAAAGCAACATGCATGGAAATACGATATCCTTATATTTATAAATACTGAATTGACCAACTGTAACTAAGCATGGTGGTTATAATATTTAACTTTATATTCTAGTATGTATGGCAAAGACATTGCCAGGATGGTTACACTATGTCCAATGTTTTAATCGCTCCTGGTCGCTCCTGACGGGTTTTTAACTGGGTATTTTAATTATATTTAATTTCTAGGGGTTTTAAATACTGTATTTTAATTGTTTTATCAATCGACCTCCTCCTTGTGTATGTTTCAGTGTATGTCTTTGTTATATGTTTGTTTTGTTTACATATTTATTTCGTATGTTTCGTTGTACGCCGCCCCGAGTCCTTCGGGAGAGGGTGCGGCTAAGAAATAAATAAATATATTATTATTATTATTATTATTATTATTATTATTATTATTATTAATGTGTTAATAAAAAACTTTTTAATTAAAAAATGCCTAATTCTAACCATTAAAACAATATATTTTAGCTGCAATCAAAATCAATACAATGTTTATACACATAAAAAAGCACCAATACTACTAGCCACTTTTAATAATCTGTTTTATGTTAGTTTCCAAATACTGCATCCAAAACAAATACAGAGTTATTAATGGCATAACTACTGTTCCCTTCAAACTGGGATCAGGCATTGTTGATAAGCATTTTACAGAATGAAAAAACGATATATCCATAAGAAATCTCTTCATACAAGTTGAGAGTAATTTCCTCATTTCAAAAGTGATTTTGAAGAAATGCCTTCTCCCGCATGCATCCAACACCTCTCTAGCCTTTATTAAAATGACTGCATTAAAAAAAATGCTTTACAGATCCACCTTTCAGAGCAAATTTCTTGCACAGAAGCATTAAAAAAACCCAACAAATTAACAGCAGAGATGTGCACCACTGGTGCAAGGTTTAAACCACAGCTACCAAAACATTTTCAATCTCGGTGGTCTATTATTGTATGATTGTGTGAGTATCTGCAGTTCAGAGAGCATAAACCTAGCAGAACCTTACAAGTTAAGATGCATACTATGCTTGCCGAAAAATCTAAATCCATCCAACTCTAAATGAAGAGACCACCATTCCTGGGGTATTTCAACAAAGCCCATAAGGGTGAAATCAACATTCCAGATGCACTGGAATATAAGAGCTGAAGAAGCTTCTTGGATGAGAAGCGAAACGTCTTCAAAGAAAAACAAGACAGTCCAGTTGCCTCTTGAAAAAAGCATCTTTTGGGACAACCATGAGAGCTGGATGACTGAGAATGCGCTGGAATATAATGGAACAAAAATTTAACAGGAGGAATGGTCAGAGGTGGACTTCTAAAGTGCAAAATGAACGCGGGGAAGCCTGTTTCACGAAGCGCTGAAAGATCACCGGGGGAAAATACCCCAATTTTCTCTCCCATTCTAGCATCACCCACCAGTACTACTAAAACTTCTGCTCTTCCGAAATCCGCGCAGGGCGACGTTTAGAACGGGCGCCGCCATTTTTTGCAGATTCTTAGGTTTTCTCTCTTGGAAAGGGTCCTACAGCGCGCAGTTGGCGCATAGGAGTGACGTCACGCCGAAGTCGTTCCCCGAGTGCCTGCAAAGGTTTTTTTAAAAAATAATATTTTAATTCTTTTAATAATTCTTCTAAGCGTCCGCTTCATCTGCGATTCGTAAAATCGTATGCTATAACAAGCAGCGTGTTTCTTTTAAAATTAGCTGACTTTCCACTGAGGCTATTGTACAGTAAATGTACTTAATTAAAATATTCTTAGTTAAAATGTACTTAATTAAAATGAGGATTGTCAGTCAAAATCAAAATGAACAAATGTATAAACACACACAGAAAGCTCCCTGTAATAATTAGTTTTATTCTTTTAGAATTTTCATATGACAACTTTGGTACTTTGTTGGGGAGATAAGGATCACTTTACAGTATAAATTTTACAAATATTATCTAATGAAGAAGTCAAGCGGATGCCCTTGGTGGCACTTAACAAAATAGTTAAATAGCCATGGTTCTGTAGGAAGTTATCACCCAGCCCTCTCCCAGAAAAATGAAATATCCTAGGAAATATTGATAAGGCAGAATATTATATTTTCCTGGATGTGAAAAAGGGAGAAACACATTTTAAACACAGAGTAAATTCCTACAGCTTCCAGCCCATCCCCACTTTATCAATGGGCCATTAAGAAGGCCAAGCTAGTCCACTTTACATAATAAAGAGTTCTCCCCTTCAGCTCCAGGGGGGATGGCAATGAAGGCAGGATAATATTGCCTTTTACTCAACTGACCACATGGCATCTAAACTCAATCAAACCTGGATTCAAAACAGCCTAGAGGGTTGCCCTTGCATGGGCCCATGTGAGTCTGGCAACCAATCAGAATACATTTCTTACACAGGAACAGGAAACAGATAGGTGGGGCAGAACAGATTATAAAAATCCCTGCAAGCCCTTCTTCAGCCCTTCTCTTCCCTTCTCTTCTTCTCCACCAACATTGAAGCATGTGATCACCTTTTCTGTTCAGGACTCAGGCCATGTGGTCCTGTCCACCATTAAACCATCTTTCCAAGCAGCCTCCATGTCTCCAGTGTCTTTTTTCCCCACTTGGAGCCGAACCCAGAAGGACATTTCTCCCAACAGTTCTATGCCAGAAATATGGGATGGAATGATCTTACTCTAACCAGTTTCAATAAGTATTTGCTGATGAACTAAGTGATGAATTATTGAGACAAGACATGGAAGAACTGTTCTAATATGTGTCAATCAATGGGTGATTGTGGGAGTTGAGATGTGAGGGAAATAAGGGGTAAAATTTACCACTTTTCACCCCTACTCTATTATGGCCTCCTTGGACATCAAGATTGGAGAACCATGCAAATGGGAAAAGAGATCCCTGTCTGCATCAAAGAAACAGACAACCTTGGTTTGTGTTTCTGCTGTAAAGCCCCAGGACACCTAGCTAAGGCTTGCATGCCTAAAATACAGATCTTTGAATCAGGTGCTATCTGTGGAACTGTAGAGCATATTATAGCAAGTGCCCAAAACACTTGTTTGTCTCCCCCACAGCTCCTGGTTATATACATAGACTCCTTAACTATATGGCAATTAAGGATCAGTTTCCACTATTCTTATTTCAGACCTGCTGAATTACCTTAAGAAGGCAGGTATTGAAAAAATAACCCAGTAGACTTGAGCCTACAATTTGATCAGAATGAAAGAAGACTGAAAATACAACATAGATTCATGAAATCAGCCCTGCTTCAGTTTTTGCATCTCTTCATTTGCTATTGCTATCCTGATCAGATTGTGAGATGCCGCTCAATCTTTGCATGATGTTCTGATAATTATCCAGCAAAGTATCAAGGCCTTCAATGAGACACAGCTCTTTATTTCAGGAACAAAGATTACCTGGAGTGATCTATAGGAAATTCTGTTGATCTTCCATAAACAATTCTATCTAGGCTTTTCAGCTTCAGCAAATGCCATGAGTGAAGAAATATCAGTTGGACCAAACTGCTTTTGACTGAAATAAGCAATGTCACAAATATGCCAGTTGAACCATGGCATTGTTCAGAGTTATTTGTATATTCGTTTATTAATGTAATCGTGTTTGGTGCTCTCTGAGCTTGGTTGTTTTCTTGAAGAAGTTTCATTACCCAAACTAGGTAACATCATCAGTGCTGGTCAAAATGGGTAATGCAACATTTGTAAGAAAACAACCAAGCTCAGAGAGCACCAAGGACCCTTCATTTTAACCTTGAGCTACAAATACTTTTTTTAAAAAAAGTTTTATTGGTTTTTTTAACATTTATAAGGGAAAAGGTAATGGAAAGGTATACAAATTTTGGCAGTTGCAAAGTGTGGTAGGCGCCCCCCCCTCCAAAATCATAGTATACATCTGAATATAAAACGTTAAATGCATAGTCATATACAATCAGCATGTTAATTCTATTGGTACTTTCAATCAGTTTATACATTGTAATATATAATCCACATGTTAATTCCATTACTCCTTTCGGTCAGTTTATATCAATGAGATTTTCTTATTCATTTTTGTGATCTGAGCTTTCTTGGTATTGCCCCTTCTCCCCCCGCTGGCAGAGCTCCGCCCCCTCCCATGTCCTGCATATCCGTTGTAGGATCTTCTGTTTTTTTCTAGGTGTATTTTATTTTTTTCCATAAAGGCCTGTGCCTCTATGGGTGTGTTAATTCTAATTCTTGTCTCCTCCCAGAATATCAACATACCTTCAGGCATCAACCATCTAAACCACACCCCCTTCTGGTATAATTTATTCGCCAATTGCGAATAATTTTTCCTTTTTCCCCTAATTTTTTGGGGATCTGCTTCAAGATGGTTATTTCCCTATCGTGGTATGTCAGTGCCTGCCCCCTTTGTACACCCAGAATTTCATCTCTTGTGCTTTTTCTAAGAAATTTAATATGTACTTCCCTGGGTACATTGTGTGTTCTGGCATAGGCTGAGTTCACTCTATAAACCAGATCTATCTCCCATTCCATCTGTTGTTTTTCTTTGTGTATATATTCAGCCAAAATGTTTGTCATGATGTCCCTTATGTTTTCCTCATCTGCTTCTATCACATTTTGAAATCTAAGATAAAAGGACATTCTCTCAAATTCTGTTTTCATTTGTTGGATATCAAGTTCTTTGTTTCCCTTCTGCACCGCTTCTACCCCCCCCTCACCTCCGCCACCCCACCCTCCACAAGGTCCAGTCTCTGTGAGTTCTTATAGATTTGGACTTGGTGCTCTTTAATTTCTTCTTTCATTTCCTTTAATTGTTTCTTAATTTCCTCTTGGCCCTGTATGAGTTGCTGGAGCATTTGTTGCAAATCCATCTCTGTACTTTTAGGTTGCATCAGGTCTGTAATCTTTGATTGTGTAGCAGGACTGGATGTTGCTGATGTCGGGGCAGAGGTAGCAAAGCCAGGTTTTCCAGGGGGTGGTCTTTTAGGAGACATAGTTTATAGAATAAAGAGTTCAGTCAGTGTAGAGAATGGACAGCTGGAGAAGCAGAGCAGCCAGATGAGTCCAGGAGGCAGAAGATCCAAGCAGGAGAGAATTTCTCTAGTCAGTCTGGCAATAGAGTAAAAATTTCCCCCCCAGAGTTCAAGGAATAACAATCCACAAGAGATTCTTCTGGGTAGCACGGAGACAAAGACCGGAAGCCTGAATTTTAAAGGTGGAGTCAGGTTTCACAGTTCATGAAGGCAACGGAAGTGTGCCATCTTGCCCTGCCAGCTTCGGGCTCAGAGGCATAACAAAGTTTTCAAAGTTCCCAAAGTCCTCAGATCATCAGTAAATTATGGAGCTAGGTTCAATGAAAAGTCACTATAGCAAGGGTGTGGCATCATTGGTTGGCTCCCCCCCTCCTCCTTCCCCTGGGGCTGAGAGCAGAATTGTTCCAAGCCGCTTGTCCGAGGGGGGGGGGAATCCCCCTCCCTCCAGCCACGCCTCCAAAGTTATCCGAAAGTAAAAGTTTTAAAGTGCTGAAAAGTTCTTCAAATCAAGAAAGGGAATGAAGGGGGGTAGCGCCTCACCACACCGCCGCTGCTTCCTTCAGTTTTTTCATTCTCCGGTCAGCCTGTTGCGAAGACGCTACGCGCCCTCCGATACTGCTCCCCGATGCCTAGAGCAAAGCGGGGGCCCCCCCACCAGCCGCCGCCGATGCAGGGATCCCCCGCGAAGCCGCTCCTCCGGCAGGACGCCTCTCCGGGGCGTCCTGTGCCCCCCAAAGAGTGGGGAAGCCCACCGGGGAGCCGGAGCGAGCAAACGACTTGCCCGTCGCCGTCAGCCGCCGGAACCGGAAGTCAAGCTACAAATACTTTCTTTTATTGGTTGTAATAGTGCTTCAGAAAGTTGTTCTTCAGATAAATGGGTGCCCTGAGAATGCCACACTACAATCCAAGACCAAGTTTGATGTTTCTCTGGACGTGTGGGGAAGCTTTGAAAATTGATGTCAGCCCCTCAAGATAGGCCAAGTGAGGAAACAGATATCACAAGGACTATTAGAATTCTATTGTTGTAAGGCAGTGATGGTGAACCTTTTTCACCTTGGGTTCCAAAAGCACATGCGTGCACCCCCATAATTTAATGCCCCCCTGCCGCATGCCCCCTGCACATGCTCGTAGGGGGCATGCGGCAGGGACTCTGCCCCGCACATGGCTTTCTTGGAGGGTGAAAACGGTTTCCCCCGCCCCCCCAAAGGCCCTCCAGAGGCTGGAAACGGCCTGTTTTCTGACTTCTGGTGAGCCTAGTAGATCTGTTTTTTGCCCTCCCCAGGCTCTGGGGGCTTTCTAGGATGGTCCAACACGCAAACCAGAAGTTCGGGGACGGACTTCCGGGTTACCCGTTGGGTCATTTTTCTCCCTCCGGAGGGCGAAAAACAGTCCAACGCGCAAACTGAAAGTCCATTCCCGAACTTCCAGTTTGCATGTTGGGCGGTTTTTTGACTTTTGGAGGCTTCAGGAAAGCCTCCGGAGGGCGAAAAAACAGTTGAAAATCAAGGTCGAAAATCAACTGGCCAGTGCGCATATGCTTGCTGGATTTGATAGGGCAGTACCTCGCATGCCTCAGAAATGGCCCCGCATTTGCCATCACAGTTGTAGGGTATAACGTCAAAAGCTTATGTTTCCTACTACTTTGTCTAATAGTAAAGAGAATCAAAGCAGAGTTATTCACCAGTTCTTTCCAAGTTTCTTGTCTTCCTAGGGCTAAATATTTAAATAAACATTCTTGCATTCCTCCTTCATGGTTAAACTCCATAAATCTCTACACTCTGGATTGCCTTCTCCACTTGAATGCGCTTTACCTGTTAGATCACGTATGAAGGAAATCCTTGTAGTCTCATGATTCTGGGATAGAAGGGGAACTGAAACTAGGATAAACTGCTTCAGCGGTAATTGTAATATTTTGGATGAATCTCGGTGCCTCATATGAGCTGCTGGATTGTGGCAGGATGTATGCGCAATAAATAAATTAAAATATTACAAGAGGCAAAGGTGATGTGAAAATGCATTTGGGGATATGCAATATGATCAAAGGCAGATCACTGTTCTGAAGGACCATTCTTCAAAGCCAGCTAATAGGCAAAGAGTTTCAGCAAAACACAAAACTGTTGATCTGCCAACAGTAGTGTAAGGAAACATTTAAAAACATTTATTTTACAAAATGTAACTTCTTATTTATGTGCTGGATTTCATATTAACCATTCAAAGTGATAACATCATTTTTTTTTTATTTGGAGGAAATGTGAATCTTGGCACAGCTATCTTTAGGACTGATCCTCTCTCATGCTGATTGGAAGGAAGTCTTATAGGAAGTTCTCTTCAAGGTTTCTAAAAAGAACTGCTCTTCTTCCAAGAAATCATGATCCTATTAGAAAAAAACAAAAACAAAATGAAAATGGCAAAAGAGCTCGAAAGTGAACCAAAAGCATGTAACTTTCATGACCGTATCAGAATTTCACTATCCTTCCCATTTCCTTAACTTGGTGTTTCATGCAAAGTTTGAATTAAACTGAGCTCTTTTTCAGATAATAATTTATCCTGAAAGAGAGCTAAATAAAATCAGATGAAATTAAATCTAAATAGAACAGTATTGTTGCGTCACTGGGTTGCATATAAATTTGAAAAAATAAAATAAAAACAGCTGTAAATTATAACCTCAGGACAGATGTTAATGTTCTCAATTCACAGTAGACCAAAAGCTGGACAATGTAATCTTACTCGTTCAGCTGTAATTTTATGCAACACCAATTTGGCACATAAATCTGCTGGATCTGGTCTGGGAAATCCTTGAGAAGCTCTGGTGTTTCCAGGGTTGACTTTAAGTGGAACAGTAACTGGAAGAGGCAAATATGGGAAGAAAAACAAGTTAGATATGGTATATAGTCATCTGTGTCATCTATACAGATACTTGTATAGATCAAAGGGCCTATGGAACAATGAAACAAGTTGTGGAACTCTCTTTTTAGTTTACTCTTTGATTACTTTTTTAAAAATGTAATGAAGCAACGTTTAACTAAAATTTCCCTATTAACTTATTGTCAGACATTCCTCTGTATTTTGAGGGGTCAGCGTTACAGAGTGCCAGGACAACTTTGTGTGGAAGAAACTGAAATCTGTGCTCCAAGACACACTATTTTAAATAATGAATGAATTAGTCCTCCTCTGCCCTTCAGTGAAAATCATTTACATATAAAAGCCCTTGAAAATACATAGAATGGAATGTTACCGTCTTCCTTTATTTTGGGTATCCAGAATGCCCACCCAAATGGCTGCGCGGATACTTACAATGCACGTTGGAGATTAATTTGTCAGGAGTTCCTGATAACGGCACCTGAGGCATGTTCTGAAATGCCAGTGGGTTGCTTGGAAGTTCCTTCCGTAGCTGTTCAAGCTGTCTCCTCTGGTGTGACAAACTGAGCCGCTCCTGGACTCATGGCAAAGGAAGAAAAACGTTGTAGCAGTAGACTCCGATGTATCATACCTCAACCATCTCATGCTGAGCAGCCCATTTTTAAATTTGCCACAATTTCCTAGATTATCAGAACAAACTGATACTTTTCCAATTTAGGAAGAGCTCTGGAACCCCTTTTTTGCTTAAGAACAATTTTTTTGAGATGTGCAAGTCGTGGTCCGTTTTGGAAAGCTGCAGTATGATCAGCAGCATCCAGGCTTCTGAAATTTCAAGCCCCTTTTGGTGAGGTTATGATACAGACTCTGAACCAGAAGTTATTAGAAGCAACAGCTCTTTGCGTGGATGAACTATTCACTTTCTAGGCAGTTTAAGAGGCTGGTATCAACTATTAAAACCCATCATAACTTGCGACCAGGTAGCTATGGTGTCTTCTGTTTGTTTTTCATCACTTCTAATTTTGGGAGGAAGCCTTCTGATCTCTCTCGGCTTCCTTATCTAAGCATTCAGAGTTCCACAGAACATTATTATGTGATTTACTCATAATAGTTCATGTACATATTTTTTTTAATAAAAGCATTTGAAGGTGCTCAACTCCATTCTGATGATAGCACACCTTATAATGTAGAGACAAATTAATTTGTACAGTAAGAAAAGGAATTTTTTTTAAAAAAATAGTGTGCCTATGTAACTCTTAAATCTAGGCATGCTGTTGCTTACCTTGATTTCATGCAGGCTGCAATTTTACAATTAGCTGATTGGTTTTACTGTTATTTTATTAAATCAATGTATAGAGCTACGCAATTAAAATGCAACGCAAATCAAAGCAGCACGAACTATTTTCATTCAAAACAGGATTTTCTGATTTTTGTATTCTGGGGCATGTATGTCAATATTTGGAAATCCCATACTTTCAAACATTGATTTAATGGTATTTATAATTCTGTTTTTAAGTATTTGGTCATCTAAAGGAAGCCTTAATAAAGGTTTCCCTACTTTAAAAATTGCTTCTCACAAGATAAGTAATAACAGAATAAAAAATAAACATTAATAAACAGTAACCATAGTAGTCCCAAAGGTGCTTTTTCAAGAGGCAACAGGACTTCCTTGTTATTCTTTGAAGACATTTCATTTCTGAAGCTTCTTCAGTTCTGACTGTATGGTGGGGAATGGAAAGATTTATATTCCTTGCAGACAGCTGGTCATTTGCATTCTTCAGCATCTTCAAAGAAAAACCAGAAAGTCCAGTTGCCTCTTGAAAAAGCACCTTTGGGACAACCATGACCCAAATGACTTGAGAATCTCCATAGACAGTAACTATAGTCCGTAGGAACTGAAAATTTCCATAAGTTAGAAGAGATTACCTGATGCAAATGTTCCTCCTGCTGTCTGAGCCATTCCATTTGCTGCTGCAGAGTCTGGAGTCTGGCCTGATGTTCAGATTCCACCTTCTTAGCCTCCACCAGGGCTTTCTCTCCTTCTTCATACTTGTGAGAGGATTGCTTTAGGGCACAAGGAGGAAGAGCCAGGCTTTGATCTGAACTATGGTCTTAAACCTGTTTTTGCCTTAGGATTTTACCTGATATAATTGCATTCATGCAGCATGCTAAATAATGGATTGTTTGTGGTTTAGTGTGTGCTATATATAGACACACAAGTGTTGCTTAACTGAATATGAACCTGTCCATTATATATTAGTCTACAAAATTATCTATATCTATCTATATACAGTATGTAAAAACGTGTGTGTGTTTGTTCCAGCATAACTCTGGACCGCCTTGAGCAATTTCAACCAAACTTGGTACACAGATGATTTACTCTCTGGAAAAAAATACTGTGGGGGTAAGACACCCCCAAAAACCCACAGGTTGTATGTTTTGTTAATATACAGCCTGTTGTGACTTAAAATGGCTTCTACTGTGTAGTCAGTAGAGTTGCCATGTTAACAGTTTCACAGTACTCCACAAGGGGGCTCCCTCTGGTAAGGGGAGAAATCCAATATTAGAAACTATGTTTGGTCCGGACATTTCCCCCCTATAAATACCCAGGCAATGCCAGGTTATCAGCTAGTTATTGTTAAAAATAGAGGTGGAATGTAAGAAACCAGCAGCAAGTTGTCACTGCCTTTATATTATAGTGCAGTGATGGCAAACCTCTTTCTTACGGCTTGCCAAAATTGTGCACATGCACCCACTCAATCTCCCCGCCTAACTGTGCATGCGCACATGACCCCCCCGCATGCGCGCACGACTCCTCCCCATGCTCCGGAGGCTTTCCTGAAGCCTGGGGAGGACGAAAACAATCTCCCCCGGCCCTCCGGAAGCCAGAAACAGATCATTTCCGAACTTCTGGTTAGGCTGTTAGGGTTGTTTTTTGCCCTCCCCAGCCTCCAAAGGCTTTTCTGAAACATGGGGAGGGTGAAAAACGCCCCCTAATGGCCCAACCGGAAGTTTGTTCTCAAACTTCCAATTGGCCTGTTGGGGCTGTTTTTCGCCCTCTCCATCTGGCATGCCACAAAATATGGCTCCACCTGCTACCTGTGGCACGCCTGCTATAGGTTCGCCATCACGATTATAGAGCAAAGGAGGGCTGGGCAGAGGAAGAGGGAACTTTCCCATCGAATGACTCACTGCCCTAGACTCGAGGAGACCCTCTCTGCAGTCCCTCTCATCTGGCCGGGATGCCAGCGAGAGTGTTGGGCTGAAGGAAGGATACACACGCTCTCTCTCTCTCTCAAATGGCAAATCCGAGCAGCCGCTGCTGGGAGCCCGTCACACACGTTTGGGCAATGGGGGGGGGGGCTTTCTTGCACGCCTTCAGAAAGCTTCTGAAGGCGTGCAAGAAAGCCCCCCCATTGCCCGAATGTATGTGACGGGCTCCCAGCAGAGGCTGCTCGGATTTGCCATTTGTGTGTGTGTGTGTGTGTGTGTGTGTGAGAGAGAGAGAGAGAGAGAGAGAGAGAGAGAGAGAGTATCCCTCCTTCCTTCAGCCTAACACTCTCGCTGGCGCCAGCGAGAGTGTTGTGCTGAAGGAAGGAGGGATACACACTCTCTCTCTCTCTCTCCCTCAGCAGGCGAAAGAAAGTGCTTTAGTCAGTGGGGTGTCGGGAGAGAGGACAGAATGCTCAGGCATTCTCTCCTCTCCCGCGACACCCCACTGACTAAAGCACTTTCTTTTGCCCGCCTGAGCTCGCAGCAGAGCTCAGGCGGGCGAAAGAAAGTGCTTTAGTCAGTGGGGTGTCGCGGGAGAGGAGAGAATGCCTGAGCTCTGCCACGGGCGAAAGGAAGTGCTTTCCCCTAGCGAGTTTTCCCCCGTGGTCCGGGCCAAGCTGCAAATGATCAATTGGCGGCTGCAGCTCAGATAGGACGTTTCTTGGTGGGCTGAAAGGCGAAGGGAAAAAAAGTATTTTGCCATGCTGGGAAACGTCATGGCAAAAGAAGCAGCTGGTGAGGTTGCCGGGAGAGAGCCCAGGAGGAAAGGTGCGCGCGTAGAGGAGAGGAAAGGAATCTAAGGCGAAAACAGCATGTGGCTCTCCCCGACGAGCTTCCTCGCCCCTCGTTGCTTTTCTCCGGTTGCTGCGTTTTGTTGGAAATTCCTCCCCACTCCCATAAAACTGATTGTAATGACATCAGTGCCTCACCAGCCATAAACCTCACCCCACGTCACTGACGACATATCTAATAAAATGGAACTTTGAGGAACTTCAAGCCTCGGAGCCTTCTTTCGTTGGGGGTGTTACTTGGAACCCTGACACTAGATTTCAAAGGAGCATATTACAGATTTTTTAAAAACTGTTTGCTGACCAAGGGCTTTTTTGGCATCTATGATACAGTCCAGACTTCTTTTATCTGATAAGTCTGGAAGTGCCAGGATATGCAATTTCCAGAATATGTAGCCAACCTGTTATTGAGTCATATCAGCTTTTCCAGCTTGAATAGTGGATGTAGAAAGGCAGTTTCTTTACCTTGCTCATGCTATTGATTTCATCTGCCCTCTGCTTGACGTGCAAAGCTGCTGCATTAACTCTTTCTTTCTCTAGTCTCAGCTCCTGTTTCTCTTGCTCTAGAAGCTCTCGATCCCTCACCAGCTGCTCTTCCCTTGATCTCAACTCGCTTGATTTGATCTTCAGGTCTGCTTGTTCCTAAGAGGAAGAGGGGAGGGGGGAAATAGCCTTAGAGATTTGCTATTTTATATTTCTGTTTTATACTGAATTTAATCCACTTACATCATATTTAAAAAAAGAAACACTTGAAAAAAGACTTTTTATGCAATCCTTTGTATTTCCGTTTCCATGTCAATACAAATGATAAATGGTTATAATTACAATCTAACCACTGCTTCAGTGCCAAAATATTCTTCTGGACTCTGCCCAGATTGTCCAGTAAAAAGACGGTCCAAGAATTAAAGGGACAAAGATTGTAGCCCTTTACCTTTGCAAGACTCATGATGGCCCCTTCTCTTTGAGAGTCAATTTGCAGAGCTCGGTCAACCTCCCGATCTGAGCGTTCTTTGCTCAGCCTCTGCTGGATGTGCAGCTCTGACCACTCTGCCGCCACTTTACGGCGCTCCTCGGCACATTTCTGCATGACTGCTTTCTGTTCCTCAAGCAAAGAATTCTGGGAACAAGGAACAAGAGAGGGAAATCAGCACTACAAAAAGTGAATCAAAACAAAAAAATCATAGACTCATCTGAAGGCTGAAATGGACATTGGAGATCTTCTAGTCCAACCCCTTTTCCAAAGGCAGAAGTCCTTACTCCATCTGGGACAAATCATTGTGCAGTTTTCTTGAAAACTCCCAGCGATGGAGCATTATTCCAGGAAGCAAGTTGTTCTATTGACTAATAGTTCCCCTTGTCAGGAAATTTCTCCTTAGTTCCAGGTTGGATTTCCCTCTGACTAGCTTCATCCATTGCTTCTTATTCTGCCTCACGTACTTCAGAGAATTAATCAAGCCCCTCTTCCCTGTGACAACTCACCCCATAAGACTGTTATAGTCACGTTAAAAAGGCTGCTACAACTTTACTTGGGTTTAATTGATCTTGAATTTTCCTCATAGTGGAAAAGTTCTTTTTCTCCTTGAAACAGAATATGAATTCTATTTTAAATCTTCTCTGCTTCCATTATAAAATGTCTCTTAAAGCTGAGGAATAGCTAAAATATAAATGGAAGTACAAGGAAACACAGATATTGCTCTTGAGTTTTTTGAGCTTCTGAACAGAATATATTTATGTGCAATATGGTTCCAGATGGATGGATTCTAGTATTATAAAGCATTATTAAAAATACTGTGGAATTAGTCAGTTTTTCCTTATGCTGTAAAAGCAATTTTAAAAAATCAGAAAAGCAGTGAGGAAAATACGGGAGAATAAAAAGTGGATGAGGATATCAGATTCCTCCTTTTAGTAAAATTCAGTAAATGGCACATACCCAGTTGCATTTAGTCCTCACTTTACAACATGCTGATTAATCACACAAACAACAGGTGCACTTCTCACCTTTGCCCTCTCTAACTCTTCCCTCTCCATGGTTAGTTGCTGGGTCATGACTCTTCTCTGTTCCTCAAGGGAGCGCTGCAAAGATTCCACTTTGGCTTGTTCAGTGGTGACCCTCCAACGTTCCTAAGGCAGAAGAACACACTCATCAGTTCTCCAAAGGCTTAATCCACCTTCAATAGTTTGTGAAACAAGCAGGAGAGACAACTGTAATTAGGCTAAGCCACCCCAAATCCCAACTGGGATTTCCTTGCGAAGCCCGTCTGTGTCGCAGAGGCAGTACTTATCCAAAAGGAAAATATTTCCTATAGGTCTTAATGAATTGCTAATGGAAATAGCATTTAAAACTGCAAGATATACCGTTTAAACCCAGCAAGGGCAATTGAGAAAATCTATGTATATGGATGTTAGGAGTCAAAAACAACTTGATGACACGTAGTACTATGTTTTCATGAAAATAAGACAGGGTCTTATTTTCTTTTGACCCCCGAAATAAGCACTTGGCCTTATTTTTGGGGAAGTCTTATTATTTTTGAGATATAGGAGGCGGCAAGCATGGTCAGTTCATGGCTGCTGCTGTGTTGCAATATTTTCAGGAAGGGCTTATTTTTGGGGGAGGACTTATTTTAGCACATGTGCTCCAAAGCCCAACTGGGCTTATTATCCGGGGAGGTCTTATTTTCAGGTAAAAATAATAATAATAATAATAATAATAATAATAATAATAATAATAATAATAATAATATAAAACCTTGACCATTATGTAATACTAAGAGGATAGGTTAGAATAGATTATAAACTCATAGGTGCTTTCCTTACAAATGCTCTGTCTGTCAAGTGTAACATTAGCTTGCACATTCTGTGCAGATCTGTAAACCCCACTCTTCCCAATACACAACACTTAGCTGTAGATCATCTATCGTTTTCCTACATTGATTTTCCCAGGAAATATTCAGACTTCCTGACTGAGGAAGAGTCAGGGGAAGGACTGGGCCTGCCAGTCCTTAGAAAATTCACTTCATTCCTAACTCCATTCTGACTCTTATCTTGAAGGGACAGTGATTGGATGTGGCAATCACTCAATATAGAAGCTCTGTCACAGTAAACATTAAAAAAAAAGCTAAATCTGAGTAGCCCTAAAGTTGAAAGTTGCCTTCAATTCTCATATTTCTACCACCACCAATATCAACCAGGAGCCAGTTTAGCATCAGCTCACCTGTTCCAGAAGTCGGGTTTGCTCGTTTAGTCTGGTCTCCATCTTAGAAATAACCTCTTGTAGCCGGCCTCGTTCATCTTCCATGTCTCTCTGTTGCCGATTCAAACGGTCTTGCAAAACTTTCAGATTGGGACAAAGAAAGAATTAGCACCTTTTTGTAGACACCAGGGTGGTAGGCAGAACCTTTGGGGGGAGGGGGGGTGTCAAACTCAAAATCCTCAAATTCTTGAACTAGAGCATCTGCACTGATCGTCAAAAAAGTTATCGCGATCATCTATGGAGATAAGATAGAAGAGGCATTTCTAGAGGAGCACTTACCCTCCCCCTCCCCTCCCTAATACTCCTACGCTACTCAGACATGTGATCCACCAGGAGCAGCAGCACACCCGCCCCGGATGGGGGACAGAATGCAACATTATTAGAAAGGTGGCCTTATCCCTTCATAGGAAGAATGGCTGAAACATGCTTCAATGTCTGGAATAACTTCATAGCTAAAAAGCAAATCCGACACAGGTTTCAATTCAGACTAGACACCATTCTTAAACTACAATCTAACACATGAATTGGCACCCCATTTAAAATTTGAGTTCGTCTATGCATTGTATCGATATTTCAGTTTAAAGAAGGCACTTAAATCAGAGTAGATTATTAGTAATATGAACTGTGTTTACAGCACCATCTAATTCCATTTGATGATTAATATTGTGCTGCTCCACTTCTTGCTATTTCTGTAGCCTAGATTTAAAACTATTTACAGTTAAGTAAATGTAGTGACATTAAAACACAATATCCTGTATGACACTCAAAAATCCATTATTTATCAACAATACAGACAGTAAGATTTTTTTACGCTTTTTTCACGTTCTCTTTTGTATTGCAATAACATGATTGAAGTAGGCTGCCCAAGAACAAGAGTTGCTTGAGAGCAGGGGCTGGCAAACTTAAACACTCAAAGAGCCATTTGGACCCATTTCCCACAGAAAAGAAAACACCGGGAGCCACAAAGGTCCTAACCGGAAGCCCCCTGTTCAATTTTGGAGCTGACCGGAAGTTCAGTGCCCCCACCATAGTCTCCTCCTAACGCGGCATACTTTTTCCTCTACCTGTCATAACCAAAAGTCCTATTAATTGTGGAGACAACTGGAAAACCCTCCCCTTGCCATAGTCTTCTCCTGGCGCACTGTGCTTCTCCCCCCCCCCGGAAGCTCCTCTCAAAATTGTGGCGCCGACCGGTGATGGAGCCGCAGTTTGCTGACCCCTGCCCTAGAGCAAGTTATCTTCGGGTCCCAATCATCGAAAGGCACATACCCCTAAGCTGCTCATCTCTATGGCGAGCTCCCATTTCAAGGCCTTGGTGGGTAGTATGGTGAGTGGCCTCCACCTTACTGGCAAGATCATTCAGGTTGCTGGAGAACTTCTCCATTTGATCTATAACGCCATTCAAAGACCTGCGGGAGACAAGCAGAGCGTCATATTGCCTAGTCATTTCCATGTTTCTTACTGACTTCTCATAAGAAAAGAATAGAAATGAAAAGCTGCCTTCAATTAATGTATACATTATTTTGTTCCCCTGGATACGAACCAAATCACTTCTGGGGACCTGGGCTCATACATTACCCTATTTTTGAGCTGTAGGCTTCTGCAACTTAGTGATTGATCTCAGGGGTGGGATTTAAAAATTTTAGCAACCGGTTCTCTGCCCAGTTGCTGGGTGGGCATGGCCTACTCAGCCACCTGCACCATGGCGGTGTGTGTGTGTGTGTGTGTTTTCACCCTCCACAGGTTCCAGAGCTTTTTTTCGGGCCTCTCGGAGGGCGAAAAGTGCCTCCCCTGAGCTCTGGAAATGGGTCCATTTCCGGACCTCTGAGAGACCCGTTTTTCACCCTCCTAGAGCCTCCGCACGGGCCCTGCACTTAGCTGGCATCCAAAACAGGCCGAGTGGAGACTCCTGGGAGGGGTGGAGTGGGGTGGGTGTGGCGGGGCCAGCCTGTTCTTTCAACTACTGGTTCCGCAAACCAGATGCAAAATTAGCATCCAGTTCGCCCAAACCAGTCCGAACCGGCTGAATCCCACCCGATTGATATGTAGGTTTCTGTATCCAAATTGCCCATATGGTATTTCTGGCCAGCGTTGCTGGAATTATTCATTTGAATCCCTTTTAAAAAGCCTTAAAACTCTTGGTATTTTGCTCAGGCCTCTAATATGGACTGCACATGCCCATGAATGGAGTCGTAGGTACCCCTCATCTTTTTTCTTTCATAGGAGCACTGTGAAACAGAGTAGCGAACTGTGGAATTAGTTCCATTTGCCAAATGTGCATTGACTACCGGATACAACTATTTATGCCCCTTACAACTGAGTGTAAGTTCCAATGCTCTAATTCTTTACGATAATTAGCTCCTGCTACCTGGTGTAAGAAGTGGCACTGGTCACTGCATCAATCTCCTGACTCTTCAGTTGTTTCAACCGTTGTAATTGCTCTTCATAATCCTTGCGCATTTCCAGGATGGACATACTGCAAGAGTCAAAAGGGCCATAAACAAACAAACAAACACTGCTTCTCAATCTATTTCAGTGTATACATAAAACTTGGCTAAATACCATGTAGAGATTCAGATTCAGATTTGTCAAACAAAACAAGCTTACATGTTTGACTTATGCTTCTATAAAGCACAACATAACCGTCCATTCAAAGCTTAAGAAAATGTATTTCATATTCGTCCCCACAATGTTACCGCTGAAGCTCCTGTAGGCGATCAATTTCCTTGGCCTTTTCCTGCTCTAGCTCAGTCAGTCGACGCTGATGCTGGGCTAACATCTCCGATTTCGCCTGCTCTGCGCTCTGACAGCGAGAAAGGTATTGGCCAACCAACTCCTGATTTTCTTGCCGGAGACGATCCTCACGCTGACGATACGAGTCCTCAATCACCTTCACACGGTTCCTAGCTCCCCAGTTGGCAGTGTTGGGGAGAGGGGAAGAATGCAACATATTTTCGTGCAGCCGGGGATATTTTCTAATGATCAAGTCTACATTTAAAAGGACCCGGCATGATTTTGGAGCTGGTTTCATGTTTGAAAACTGTGCTCCTTATGTCAGTTTACACCAGAGGTGGTATTCAGTTTTATAAACTTTCATGTTAGGTTTTCCACTTGCTCCAAAATATTCATGCTTTGTTTGGGAACGACAATGAACTACAGTGAAAGGACATAATTAAAGCATTTCAATAAAGAGCCCTGGTCCTAGGAAATAAGACCCAGCCAGAATTCCCTAAAATATCCCTGAGAATTTGAAAGCAGGAATCTAAATCAATATAACCTTAGCTCTGAGTAGGATAATGCTAAAATTGGGAGTATTTGATACATGTGCATTCTTACGAGAATACAATGTCAACCTCAATCTCAAGGATGGGACCTCTTCTAAATAATAAAAAAAATCTATCTCAATTCTAAATTATGAGAAGATTCTACAAAAATAGCTTTTGTAACAACAACCCACAAACCCCTGCAAACATACATGTTTCCCCAAAAATAAGACAGGGTCTTATTTTCTTTTGACCCCCGAAATAAGCACTTTGCCTTATTTTTGGGGAGGTCTTATTATTTTTGAGGTACAGGAGGTGGTGAGCGTGGTCGCCTAATGGCTGCTACTGTGTCGCAATATTTTCAGGGAGGGCTTATTTCAGCGCATGCACTCAGAAGCCCGATTGGTCTTATTATCCGGGGAGGTCTTATTTTCAGGGAAACAGGGTAGAAACCGCAAGAGTTCCTGCTTATGGGGATTCCAGTGGTGAGGGGATTAGTATTTATATTTAAGCATTGCCTTCCAGTTCTCTGCGTGGTTCCCACTCCATAATTTTTTCCCTTTATATTTGTAGTGCTAGAGATACTTAAATAATCTTTAATAACCTCGAGTGGCTTCCCCCATTTCTACCTGTGTGCATTTTCAATAAGTTCCAAATCCTCTTGGTGACGTCGTTGCAGACTTTCCAGCAAGAGTTTCTGCTGGTTCTTCTCCAGTTCAAGTCGCCTTACCTGGAATGATTTTTAATAGTTATTTTTAAAGCGTGTTTAGAGGGAGGGAGGGAGGGAAGGAGGGAAGGAGAGGGTGAAGATTACAATGTAGAATAAACATCTCTAATATAACACACCTTATTTTTCGGACTGTAAGTCACATGGAGTATAAGACGCACCATGATTTGGAAGAGGTAAATTTTTAAAAAAACAGTTTTTGCATTCTGCAGGCATCCCAAACTCTCTGCACGTCTCGCTTTTTGAAAAAAAAAAAGGGCACACAGAGGCTTTGGGAGGCTTGTATAGTTCTCCTGGGGGCTGGGGGCAAAAACAAGCAAAAACAGCCTAGGTTTTGCTAGTTTTTGCTCTCCCCAGGAGCACTTTGCAAACCTCCCAAAGCCTCTGCACATCCATTTTTGCAAAGGGGACGGGGTTTCAGTGGGGCAAAAGTGCTGTATTCAGTGTATAAGACACATCCAGATTTTCACCCTCGTTTTTTTGGGGGAAAAGATGCGTCTTATACTCTGAAAAATGTGGTAATCTTGATAAGAACAGTGAAAAGAAGAGGCGGCAAAACCTGCCTCCTACCTAATCATTCTGAGGGAGGCAATTAAAATCTCTTCTTGCAGAGAATTGTGAGATATGTAGATGTGTAGATACTTGAAAAGAGAATAAGTATATAGTTGTGACCATGCATAGCATTATGGTTATGCAGGCGTATGTGAGAATGGACGTCCAGTTGTAGGAACAATTACAAGAATGTGCTATGCGTACATGAAAGTCCCTGCTCTCTGTTACTCTTAACTATTGGAGGAGCTTCTCAATTGTAAGAGTAGCCCTTTATCAAATAAAATAAAATAAAAATAAAATTCTTGCAAGTCTTTGATATATAAACTAGTGCTTTTGTATTAAAAGAAGACTTCTACCTAACTTTTTATTTCTAAGAAGATCCATTTCTATCTAAATCATATGAAGAAAGATGCAGAAATTGGGTATGTTTACTTAAAAGAAGGACCAGGAGAGACATGATAGCAGCGTTCCAATATCTCAGGGGCTGCCACAAAGAAGAGGGAGTCAAACTATCCTCCAAGGCACCAGAGGACAAGACAAGAAACAATGGATGGAAACTGATCAAGGAGAGAACCAGCTTAGAACTAAGGAGAAATTTCCCTATAGTGAGAGCAATTAACTAGTGGAACGACTTGCCTCCAGAAGTTGTGAGGTGCTCCAACACTGGAAGATTTTAAGAAGAGATTGGACAACCATTAGTCTAAAATGTTTTCTGCTTGAGTAGGGGGTTGGACTAGAAGACCTCCAAGGTCCTTTCCAACGCTGATATTCTGTTATTTGCACTGTCACTGCGTTTTTTTGTTTGCCAGCTGTGCTTAAACTCTAAGATATACGGCAGACTGATCTGACTCGTTTCACTAAGCTCACTACGCATGTCCACATTCTTTTCCACATTTTTGCTTCTTTGTTTGCCTGCCAAGAAGGTAGGCAGGAACGCTGCCAAAATGTAATCATTAGTTAGTAAGTTTTGTTTTCATTTTCTTTATAATAAAATGTGTTTCTTAGAATATATCACGGGTTTATTTTTGAAATTCCACCCTGATATGCACAATGCCCTTACCTGAACCTCAAGCTCAGTGAGGCGAGTCTGGGCACTCAAAAGCTCGGCCTGATAGGTTCCCAGGGTCTCTCGGAGCTGCGCTTGCACTCCCGCCATTCTTTTTTCATAGTCAGCATCATTAGATGAGCTCAGGAGATGGGGTTCCGAGATCAGAGCCTAAGAAAGAACGAAAAATGTCATAGCTTTAAGTATTCAGCATACTTTTAAAAAGGTATACATCCTTCTCTATTCCACTTTATCGATTACCAATTTCGTAAAGGTTTCTGGAAAACCGGAAAACCTGTGCAAAGTTTTGTACTCATTTCACTGGTTTTAATAAAGGGAAGTTGGGTGTGGAGTCTTTCCCAAGTACCAAGAGCTATGAAACCTTTTTATAAGCAATATAAATAAGTGCTTCAAGACATAAACTGAAGGGCTGTATAGCGTGTTTTTCTTTCTGCTTTTCCAAGTTTCACAAGCAAAAAAGTGAACATGTCTGCAGCTCCTTAAAACCTAGTGCGTCTTTCTCCACACCTGAGCTATAGCTACGAAGGGCAGATGTGCAAGCCTGGGAAAAAATGGAGATGCTGGCTTGATGTGAGTGCCTGCCATTCCAAAGCACCTTTCTCCCTGCAAATCCAGAGCCATGCATCTGGAATAAACATACGTAGGAGTAAGTCTTAATTTACATAAAAATAGTCAAGGAGTGAATTATACAAGAAAAAAGAAAATAGAAATTCCTTTTCCTGGATGTTTATTTAACCACAATAGGTACAGCTGTGTGAAAAAGTCCTGCATGCTTTATGGCTTATGACATTTTTTGGATAGGCCATTGATTTTATATTTTATGCTAACTGCTATGCAAATATTGTTATATTCAAATAAATACTGGTGGTTTTTAAGTGAAAAGCATAAGCTTTTTGCAATTTGGTGCTGTTTGGGTGGGGATTGTGAATTTTCTTGCATGCTTACAATGACTCTGAAAACAGATTAACTGATGCCTACCGAGTGGCATACATGTTGCAATTACTAAGGCCGATGCTAGTGTTTTGTTAACATTTTTATTGTTTGTGGCCCTGAAAAGGACCGTGTAACCAAATATACTTACTAATATGAAATTGGCCAGCCCTTATTACTTATCACCAGGTGGCATTGCTTCGGCATAGACCGCATAAGCCTTTGCATGTGATCTTTGGTGACAATGTGGTGCCAGGCCAATGGATTCAATCAGCTCCTGCTTGATCTTTGGATGCTTCTTGCTTATTTCATAACCAATCTTGGCCCACAAGTTCTCAATTGGGTTCAAATCCGAGCTCTGAGCTGGCCAATCCAGGAGTCGAATACCATGCTTCTTCATCCACTGCTGGATGGACTTGGCTCGAAGACAAGGAATTTGTCATCCTGGAAGTAAAAGTCCTTCCCTACAAGTTGCTAAGCTGAAGGAAGCATGAAATCCAGGAAACTAAGCTGAAGGAAGCATGAAATTTCCACCCCAGACCACCCCAACGAGGCTGTCGAGGTGATGACCCGGTGTTTGGAAGCCGTCGGGGTCTGGATGGGGGACAACAGACTCAAGCTCAACCCCTCCAAGACTGAGTGGCTGTGGCTACCGGCACCCCGGTTCAGTCAGTTGATTCCATCGCTGACCATAGGGGGCGAGCAATTGCCCCCTGTGGAACGGGCGCGCAATTTGGGCGTCCTCCTAGATGCCCGGCTGTCAATGGATGACCATGTGGCAGCCGTGGCAATGGGGGCGTTCCACCAGGTTCGCCTGGTGCGCCAATTGCGCCCCCTACTGGACCGGGATGCCCTACGCACGGTCACTCATGCACTGGTGACGTCTCGGCTGGACTACTGCAATGCCCTCTACATGGGGCTTCCCTTGGGACGCGCTCGAAGACTGCAGCTAGTACAGAACGCAGCCGCGCGGGCTATTTTTGGGAGTACTAGGTACTCCCACGTAACACCGCTCCTGCGCGAGCTGCACTGGCTGCCTGTGGTCTTTCGGGTGCGTTTCAAGGTGTTAATCACCATCTTTAAAACGCTCCATGGCTCAGGACCTAGGTACTTGCGGGATCGCATCCTACCACACACTTCCCTGCAACCGATTCGCTCTCACAGGGAGGGGCTCCTCCGGGTGCCGTCCACTAGGCAGTGCCAACGGGCGACACCTAGGAGTAGAGCCTTCTCTGTGATGGGCCCAACCCTCTGGAATGACCTCCCCCCCGATATCAGAACCACCACCGACTTTCTCTCCTTTCGACGAAAACTGAAGACTCACCTGTTCCGTTTAGCCGGCCTGGACCATTCATAACCTCATTATACCTCTTGGCAGATATATTTTAACTGGGTAATTTTAATTGGGTATTTTTTAGGATTGTTTATATACTGTTTTTTATCTGCTTTACCTGTACAGTGCTGTATTGCCTCCTCTTCTATGTTTTTATGTTTCCATGTTTGTAGTCTATTTTATCTATTTCATTTGACTGTACACCGCCCCGAGTCCCTTTGGGGAGAGGGGGCGGTATAAAAATCGAAATAAAAGGTAAAAGGTAAAGGACTTCAACATACTGCTTGGAATTCATGATTCCCTGCATGATTTGTATCCGACCAATACCAGAAGCAGCGATACAGCCCCAGATCATCACGTGCAATGGAGGCTTCACAGTTAGATTCAGGCAGTACGGCCTAAATTCTTCAGCTGGAAATCTTCTGACATACTTATTGCACTGATTCCCAGTCAAGTAGAAATTGCTCTCGTCACTGAAGATGACCTTGGGCCACTGTTCGTTGGTCCACTTGGCATACTTCTTGGCCCAAGCATGTCGACGAGAGCGGTGAGTGTTTGTGAACAAAAGTTTACTTTGAGCCCTCTGGCAAGCAGTCTGCAACGCACGGTGCTTATGCACACTTTTACATCACATGTTTCACCCCAAATTCTTGTAATCTGAGGTGAGATGAGCTTCCTGTCAGCCATTGAAATGCGTTGCAGAGCCCGATCTTGCCGTTTTGTCGACTTTCTTGATCTTCCAGAGCGGAGCCTGTCATCAACTGAACGAGTTATTTGGTATTTTTCAACCACTCTGCTCACTGTGGGGCGAAGGCATTCCACTCTCTTGGCTGTTTCTGTACAGGAGTAACCCTCTTCATGAAGCACAATGATGCAATGCCACTGCTCTGTACTGGTGAAAGCAAAGGCCTTCATCCTTGTCCGCAGCCAGAGCTAAATTAAATTTCTCGATGTTTTTCATGCCTATTTATAGTCAGAGAGTATGACAACATTGATTGGCTCATAGATTTAGCCTCTGTGCATTTTGATTGGTCAGCCAAAGCTCGCTGCTGATTGGCTACTTTCGATCCTAACATTCTCAAAAATTCATGTTGTGTTTGTTTTAGCACATAAACTCACTCAAAACCTTTAAAAGACTTTGGTTATATTAATAAAAATTATGCATCTCAATCCGACTACAGAAATTTTCATCAAAGTACTAATTTTGCGTGGTTTCTATGAGTGAAAAGTTGATTAAACATGTAAATACAGCTTAAAACTGAAAGTGTGCAGGACTTTTTCACACGGCTGTAGGTTATTATTTGAAATTATTTAAATCAGAATGCTATAGAACAGTGGCTAACCTTTTATGTCACTGCGTGCAGACCTGCATGCTGTAAATGGCACACAAAACCATCCCACTTGGAATGCATGGCCTTGCTGGCCTTTGTGCATAAGGATGCGCCAAAACCTAGAAGAGCAGTGTTCCATCACGCATGCGAATGCCGACACCCAGAGTTCCAGTTTCCGGCACATGTGCGTGTCTGACAAACAGCGGGCCGTTGCACATGCATGCAACCAGAAACCCGGAAGTTTGCGTGCTGGCGTGCGAATGCACAATGGAATGCTGCTGTTCCGGGTTTCGGTGCTCCCGCGCATGTGAAGACAAGCTGGCTGGCACGCATGCGGGCACGGGAACGCAGAAGAGGAGCCAGTGAGGCCATACATGGGATGGCCCTGCGTGCCACTTTTGGCACACGTTTCATAGGTTCGCCAATTCAGCTATAGAAGTTCCCTCTGGGCTAGGAAAAAAACAGAGAACATTTATTTATATGAATATATGCTTCAACTGATTCTTGTAAGTGGAAGGGAAAGAAACCCCTCTATATTATTATTTGGCCTTTTTATGTAGCTACTCCAGAACTCAAGGCACTCTGATCATTGGACAGTGCAATCTTCTGGACAAATGTTTCTTAACATAGGCAAAAAAAAAAAAAGGAATAAATTCACAAAGCCCAGGAAGCACAAAGTCCAGGATGCTACAGATAACCTGAAGAGATATGCTAATTTATCATTCCTGCTGATATTCATTATTTCAAATGAGTGCTTTTCTCCACACCTACCTGGGAATTAACAGGAACCTTAGCAATTTCTTGATGTCCTTGCCAAAAAGTTGCAGATGCTGAAATCCAAGCCACAAAAAAAAAAAAAAAAAAAAAAAATCAGAAATAGTAACCAATTTAGATTTCCCATTTCAGAGAAACTGAACTATAGGGAGAAAATATTGCTATTAAGGGCACATAATGCCCACTGTTATTTCTCAGATTTAAGAACTAAGATACTTGTAGACTTCATGCTGTTTCCTGCAATTCCTGCATAGCAATCATTGTGTCTGGTATCCTGCAATTGACTTGCATTTTTGGATTAACATCTAGAAGAGAGGCTGCTTAGACAAGCTAGCTCTTCCTGTTTTCTCTTGCAAAGTTGTAAGATAACAGGGAAGAAAGGTGAATTGAAGGTATCTCTATTAAAAGTGGAGCCAATAGAGCAGCTCTTTGTAATTCCTCCCTGGATAAGGAAAAGATTTGAGATCGCCCACAAGTGCTCCAGATAGTTACACCTTGCAAGGAGACTGCAAGACTACTCTGAGACAGTTTTAGAGCTCTGGGAGCCGAGGGAATAGACATTCAGCCGTCAAAAAGACACTGGATTTGCAGACTAGTTTTCTAATCACCTTTGGAAATTGCTTTTCAGCTATTAGAAATCTTTGGAACATCAAGTCTGCAAACACTGGGGGAATCTCCTTTAATCCTTAGCAAAACAGGTTTTAAGTACAAGTTCTAGGACTGATTTTTTAAAAACAAATAGCAAAAGGTTGAATAGAACGTTGTTTTTGGGAAGTTACAAATAGACTAAAAGTCCATATGGATTTGATTTTGGACTTAATTATAAGAATCCTTCCCATGGGAAAATGCTTTTGTTTTGAATTCTTAAAAAAAAAAAACCTAGGGTAAGACACTAGATGGAAATAAAGATTTCAATTAAAAGGAAAAGAATGCTTAGTTTGAACTTACCAATACAGAATGAAGTAAAATATCTTAACATTGGACATAATGGACATTTTTGAACAATGGACCCAGAGGTTAATTTTAAGCGTTTCTGCCTCTATAAGTAGACTATGCTTAAAAGAAAGACTACAGTTGTTAAGTTAGTAACACGGTTGTTAGGTATATCTGGCCTCCTCATTGACTTTGCTTGTTAGAAGGTCACAAAAGGAGATCACATGACCTTGGGACTCAATAACGGTCATACATATGAACCAGTTGCCGAGCTTCTAAATTTTGACCACATGATGCTGCAAAGATCGTGATGCTGAAAACCCCGAAAGGTGCTTTTTTTCAGTGCTGTTGTAACTTTGAATGGTCACTAAAGGAACTGTTTTAAGTTGAGGACTACCAGTAGATCAATACATTTTAAAGAAACTGTAAAATTTGCCCTAATCCCTTCAGCAACATCACTGGATCAGAGCTCCACTTCCTACAGCTCCCAAAAGGCCTAGAGCGTGACTCTTGGCAGTATTAAAAACTCCTTGTCTGTTATCCTAAACCAGTGGTCGGCAAGCCGCGGCTCGCGAGCCACATGTGGCTCTTTACACATTTTAATGCGGCTCTTCTGTGTGCCGGGCACCCGCTCCCCTCCCTCCTCTCGGGCACTTCAAAACAAGCGCCCCTTTCCCTTTTTTCTTTTCGACCCACAATGATTAGGGAGGATCCTGAAGTCGGGTGGGGACGAGAAGCGAGGAGGGAGAAAAAGAAACGGAGGCTAAGGAGCTTACCCCCTCCCCCTCCCAGCAAAAATCTAACCGGGGAGCCGGGCGGGCAGTAGCAAATTAGCCGATCACGTGTGATCAACGGCTCCCCGGTTAGATTTTTGCTGGGAGGGGGCGGGGGGAAGCTCCTTAGTCTCCGTTTCTTTTTCTCCCTCCTCGCTTCTTGGGGCTCCACCAATGGGGGAGCAAGGCCCGCCCAGCGCCAGGCTTTGGGCTAACACAGAGGTCTGCAAAGTTGGCTGTTTTAAGACTGGTGGACTTCAATTCTCAGAATTCTGGGAGTTGAAGTCCACCAGTCTTAAGAGCCAATTTTGCAGATCCCTGGGCTAATATGATTGATGCCCTTGGTGGACTTCAATTCTCAGAATTCTGGGAGTTGAAGTCCACAAGTCTTCAAGCTGTCAGGTTTGAAGACCCCTTGGGGTTTTTTTCCTAAAGGGTTAGGGATGCAAGGATCTTGTAACTTGACAGCTTTAAGACTTGTGTGCTTCAAATGCCAGAGTTTATTGAAACAAAAAACAGTGTACCATCCTATGTATTTTCGGTTTTAAAAATGTAGCTCTCAGAATAAATTTCAATCGTGGTTTTGGCGAGATTTGGCTCAGTTGAAAAAAAAGGTTGCCCACCACTGTCCTAAACTAAGAATGTCTTCTAAAGTCTTTCTAAAAGTAGGAAGAAATGAAGATTACTGGAAAGGGCAGATGAAATAGTACAGTGTCACACCCTGAATGACTAAGTTGTAGGAGAATGGCAGGAATAGGCCTGAGGTAGATCTAAAGCAGAGATATGTCTTTTTTTCCAGGAGCCATTATATTATATGAGGCTCTGATCTAGTAAGTGGAAATGGGGGATTAAAAAATATGATTTAACTGCAAATGTAATCTAGTTCCCCTGTGTTTCATCATGTTTCACTTCAATGTACAACTTGTTAGCAACTTTTAGAGAGAATTTGGGGACTAATCTTAAAGTTTTCAGAAGCTATGTAGTGGGGGAGTAGAATAGATTATGCACTTCTTGCCCAAAGGAAACCGATTAGTAACAAAGAAAGAAATGAAGATAAAATCAGGATGTTTGCATCTCACTCTGTAACAGAATCTAACAGTACTCCTCCTGTATTACTTTGGGCAGCCCAAGCTTGAAATGTTTCTACCATTGTCCCCCCCCCCCCCCCTTTGCAATGAAAATTAAGCAGCTTGCCTTGAAAACAAGCCTGTAGAACAGACCAACTGATAACTTTATTCGATGCCTCGTCTATCAATGATAACTCTGCTATAATGTGAATGTACATTTCTTGGATAGTCCGGCTACAGCTTGACTCTTACCTCTTGAAATTGTATCTCCAAAGGGAGTCCCTTTCCTGGAATCAGATGGAAAAGTAGGGGCACTTTGTTCCTGAGACCTTTCCCAAGGAATGAAAGACCTGAAGTAAGCAGAGGATGGTAAGGTCAAATGAGAGAGGAATCAAATGCCGTTTCTCATTTTGGGAACAAGGGCTGTGAAAATAATCCTTCGAAGACAATGAAAATAAGGTAGTCGGCAAAAGGTGGAGTTCCCTATGATTTTGGTGCCAGAGTTAACTGCCTTTTGGGTAGAGGGAAAAGTATCCAGTGGTGGGATTCAGCCAGTTTGCACCACTTCGGGAGAACTGCTTGTTAACTTTCTGAGCAGTTTGGTGAACTGGTTGTTGGAAGAAACCATTAGGGCAGAAAACTGGTTGTTACATTATTTGAATCCCACCACTGAAAGTATCCTGACCTTTCCCTTCCATCATCAGTGCTCCAATAAAGGTGACGGCTAAATAATGACTCTTCTGCCAGATTTAGCCAAACATCTGATAAGAATCTGATCCAGCATTCTGTTTCGTCAGTTAGATCAGTATTTCTCAACCTCAGCGATTTTAAGTTGTGTGTACAGTCAGGTAGTCCTTGACTTACAACAGTTCCTTTAGTGACCGTTCAAAGTTACAGCGGCACTGGGAAAAGTGACTTATGACCATTTTTCACACTTACGACCAATGCAGTATCCCCATGGTCACATGATTTTCATTCGGAAGCTTGACAACTGACTCACATTTATGACGGTTGCAGTGTCCTGGAGTCAAGTGGTCCCCTTTTGCGACTTTCTGACAAGCAAAGTCGATGGGGAAATCAGATTCACTTAACAACCAGGTTACTAATTTGATTCACTTAACAAATGTGGCAAGAAAAAAAACATACAATAGGAGCAAAACTCACTTAACAAATTTCTCACTTGACATAAATGTTGGGCTCCATTGTGGCTGTACGTTGAGGATTACTGTACTTTAACTCCCAGTATTCCCTAATGTGAGGGCTCCCTTCTACCAATATGCTGCAGAATTCTGGGAGTTGAAGTCCACACATTTTCAAGTCGCTGAGGTTGAGAAACACCGAATCAGATGCTTTTGAAAAACTACCATGCAAGTTCTTACTCCAATTGTTCCAGTCTGGCAGCTTTATCTGAGGTGGCAGCAGATCGATGTTGTTCTTGAGTGGAGATTACCTGTTGGCTGATAAAAAGAAAACAAAAATGTGAACTCAAACTTTCATGTGTTAATTAAAGTGAAGATCTGGCTACCTTGAATTGCAGAAATCAGTCTAACACATGCGGAGAGCACCAGGATCTGCACTGAAGAAACTACTTTCTTACTCTTCCAGTATAAGCTACAAGATTTGTCATGAAGGAGGACCACACATCAAACACTGAGAGTTGCTTTCCCTTAAGCCAGGCATGTCCAAAGTGCGGCCCGGGGGCCAAATGTGGCCCTTTTTCAAATTTCAAGCGGCCCGCAGCCTCTTCTCCCCACTGGAGTTATTTGTTTAGTCTTTCATAAAATACCGTATTTTTCGAAGTATAAAGATGCATCTTTTTCCCCTCAAAAAAGAGGCTAAAAATCTGGGTGCACCTTATACACTGAATACAGCATTTTTTGCCTCCCAAAACTCTGCCCCCTTCACCAAAATGGCTGCGCATAGCCTTTAGGAGGTTTTCAGAGTGATCCTGGGGGCTGTGGAGGGCTTAAATGAGCAAAAAACGGGCCATTTTTTGCTCAACTTTGCCCCCCCTAGCCCCCAGGAGCACTCTAGAAGCCTCTTAAAGGCTATTCATGCCCTTTAAAAAAAGTGCAAAAACTTTTTTTTTAATTTGCCTTTTCAAAATCTTATACTCCGAAAAATACGGTAGTTAATTCACATTTAATGTTAAGGGTTCAAAGAATGTCAGGCTGAATGATCGGCCTCACACATTTTCACATCACCAAATCTGGCCCTCCTTGCAAAAAGTTTGGACACGCCTGCCTTAAGTACCCACATGGAATATACAACTTGATATATTGTCTATGGAGATTCTTAGTCATCCCGGTCATTGTTGTCCCAAAGGTGCTTTTTCAAGAGGCAACTGGAGTTTCTGGTTTTTCTTTGAAGATGTTTTGCTTCTCATCCAAGAAGCTTCTTCAGCTCTGGAGAAGAGCTGAAGAAACTTCTTGGATGAGAAGCAAAACGTCTTCAAAGAAAAACCAGAAACTCCAGTTGCCTCTTGAAAAAGCACCTTTGGGACAACTTGATATATTGAATTTATTTGAGACCATGAAAGTAATTGACAGCTTTTGAGAGAATATGAGATTTTTCATTTACGGAAATTGAAAAATGTCAAGCGGACAAATGAAAAGCCCTCTACTCTTACCTGGTGGGATGATCCCCATGGGTCTGCACATCTAAAGATCCGGATCTCTTTCTTATTTTCTCCCGTGCTTGAGATATTTTTTGAGACAATACATTATTCAGCCAGCTATCACCATCATCCTCAGCTGGTTCTTTCTTCTGAATGACTTCTTTAGTAACTTGTTTGGTTGTCAAAGGACCCTGGTTGGTGGTAGGAAGAGGAGGAGGAGGATGCTTAGCTTCTGAAGGAAATGGTGGCATATCCAGTGTGGTTCCTCTTGCACTGCTTTTGCTAGGTTCTTTGAGTGGGGGTGATGGTAGGAAGTCACTATCTTCATCTTTCAGTCCCAGCCAGTCAGCTCCAGACGTCTTGCGTACAGGACTGTTAGATGCTGAGGGGGAAGGCTTTGATCTCTGTTCTGTTTTCAGGTCACTGAGGTTCTCGGAGGAAAACCTACAAGAGTTTTGGCTAAGTGAAAAGAATTTTAAAGGCAGCCTTATGAGGACCAAAATCAAAAGGTTAACTTGGCCTACTATTACCTGACAGACTGCCGCCTCGACTTCCGTCCCTCTGGAGTTGAGGCCATAGTAGGTTGGTAGGCGCCAAAGGTGAAGTCATCTCCCAGAGCATCTTCTTTATCTGTACAACGGCATTAGGATATATATATTTTAAAAAAACACTTTCATGCTGCTGTTGTAAATTTTAGAGCCTCCAGACTGAAGCCCAAACAGCCCGAGTCCCTTTGGGGAGAGGGGGCGGTATAAAAATCGAAATAAAGGTAAGGTAAGGTAAGGTTAAAACAGAAAATAAAATACAATGTGGAGGTTGTAGATCCCCCCCACTGGGATATCAGTTTTCAATTCTTAAAGAAGGAAATAAAAAGGAGAGCTTATGGATTTGGGTAAAATGTCTCAGATTCAATTTTTGGAAGCATTTGCAGGTATGATTAGAGATCTCTAAAATATTAGAGGCCTAATTCTGATTTAAATTTTTTGCATTGAGGGCTTGGAAATCATAAATGGAAAAAGCACAACATTCAAATGAACAAGGGAATCTTAGGCTTTCCAATGATTTTAAAAGGCTAGTTCATGAGGATAATCTTTCAGATGGAATTGGGTTTTCTGCCTTGTCTAATATAGCTGGAGAACACCTAGGCTTTACGTTAAGTAAAATCTACTATTAAAGACTTACAAAATAGTGCATCAATTAGGAATTTCACTCATGTCACAGGCATTATAAAGCAGCAGATTACCAGATTTGTTCAACCTTATCCCTTATGGCAGGGGTCCCCAACTCCCGGTCCATGGACACGGACACGGTCCAGTCCGTGGCATGTCAGAAACCAGTCCCGGCAAACAAGCGAAACCCCATCCATGGGATGCAGGCAGCATGCGAAACCAACTATGTTCCCTCTGGTCCGCAGAAAAACCTCTCTCCACGGAACTGGTCCCTGGTCTCATAAGGTTGGGGGCCACTGCCTTATGGTAATTTTTTCAGTGTATTGAGAGTTCATAACTGGAAGAGACATGGCAACAAGGTCAGCCAATGAAAAGACATGGCAACTGGGTCAGCCAATGAGGGCTGTTTGGAAACTGAAATTTGCATTTGCTGTGTGAGCAACAAGGATACAGCAAGGAGCCTGGGGGTGGCTTAGCTCAACTATTCTATACTAAAGCTCTGAGTCTGTGCTGAGCTCTAAACTAGTCTGCTGCTCTGAACTGAAACTTAAAGTCCTCTCCTCTGCTTGTGTTTTGCTTACTACCACGTTGGAAAACCTGCTTTTGGTATTTTATGTTATATAAATGGTATATGTTATATATCATGTGTTATATTACATAAAGAGAATGAACCCTGCTGAATCAGTTACCTATGTGCTTTCTGGATGTGATTGCTGCTGCAAACTCTGACAAATTTGTAGAAGTAGAAATGCACAACCAGAAAATGGATCTTTCAATGACAGCTATGCAAGACATAAGCCAAACTAAAACTATAAGGTCCTGCCTTGGGTAGGGAGTTGGACTAGAAGACCTCCAACGTCCCTTCTAGCCCCACAATTCTATTTTTATTTCAGATTCAGAGAACAATTCATTTTAGAAGTTCTCTAGAAAACCCTCCGAAGGTTGGGAATAAAAACCAAACAAAAGGAAAAAGGACTAAACACAGAATTATTTTTTCAATCTGAATCAAGGAGAAATTCTTCAATGTCCCTGATAGGGAAAAATAGTTAAATATTTTCTGTACTGTATACAAGCTCCCAGTAAAACATCAAGGAAACACATGAGGTAACAAAATTTTGTTCAAACAAGAGACACCCCTTCGGGTTTCTTATGCAGATAACAACACCGCAAATATTTCAACAAAAAAGTAAGAGTACTGTTTGTATGACAGAGGTACCTACTATTCTTACCTGTCTGCTTCTGATATTTCTTATCCAGCTTGAACTCTTTCGGTTCCCCGGTGCTTGGTCGCTCTAACAGTTTTTTTGCTGTTCCTAGACCCAGCAATTCATCTTGCCTTGTTCGCGCAGGATGAGATTCTTTTCTTTAATAATAATAATAAAAAAAAAATTACCAAACTATATAAAGCCAACACAGTCCTAGGATGCATCAACAGAGGGATAGAATCAAGATCACGTGAAGTGTTAATACCACTTTATAATGCCTTGGTAAGGCCACACTTGGAATACTGCATTCAGTTCTGGTCGCCACGATGTAGAAAAGATGTGGAGACTCTAGAAAGAGTGCAGAGAAGAGCAACAAAGATGATTAGGGGACTGGAGACTAAAACATATGAAGAACGGTTGCAGGAACTGGGTATGTTTAGCTTAAGAGAAAGAAGGACTAGGGGAGACATGATAGCAGTGTTCCAATATCTCAGGGGTTGCCACAAAGAAGAGGGAGTCAAACTATTCTCCAAGGCACCTGAGGGTAGAACAAGAAGCAATGGGTGGAAACTAATCAAGGAGAGAAGCAACTTAGAACTGAGGAGAAACTTCCTGACAGTGAGAACAATTAATCAGTGGAACAGCTTGCCTCCAGAAGTTGTGAATGCCCCAACACTGGAAGTCTTTAAGAAGATGTTGGATAGCCATCTGTCTGAAACGGTATAGGGTTTCCTGTTTAGGCAGGGGGTTGGACTAGAAGACCTCCAAGGTCCCTTCCAACTCTGCTTTTGTATTATTGTATTATTATATTATGAATTAAAAAAACAGGGAGAATGGCTCTTCTCAGGATTTCTATGTTGTATCCCAGCTTTTACTTCATGGCTGAAAAACAGCAATCTGAAAACTCACAGGTGGTTTCTGCTTAATGCTAAGAAACTAGAATACTTGATGAGAGTTTCCAGAAATCCATAAAAGACTGTCTTGATGCCACTATACCAAGTAAGAGGTTAGATGCAATCTACAGACTACACTAAGAAATTTTATTTCCTCTTAAGTAGGACTGATTAGTGGCATTGTTTGGGATATAGGTAGTGTATGACCTTAATTGGAACTGGCAACTCTGTCACTAAGTGAACCCATTGTTAAGCAGAACATCATCATTGCCCCAATTTAGCAACAACAGTTCTACCAGTCCCAGTGCAATTAAGCAAATCACCAGCAGTCATTGAGACATCATGGGATAACTTGCAACCTCTCGCCGGTTTCCCCATTGATATTGCTCATCAGAAGCCAGTTGGGAAAGGCATGAATGGTGATCATGTGACCGTAGGATGCTGTGACTATCATAAATGTGTGATGGTTGCCAAGAGCCCAAATGGCAAACAAGTGACTGCAAAGACGCTTGGTATGGTTGTATGTAGAAGAACCAGTTATAAGTTACTTTTTTTTTCAGCACTGTTATAACTTTGAATGGTCTCTAAACAATGGTTGTTTAGTGATATAATCAAGAATTGGGATTTTTTTTTTTAAAAAAAGAGGTTAGTTAATTCTTAATTAATTGGCCCTTTTGTTATGCTACAGAGTGTACAATAAAATCAATGGTGGTAGTATGAATTTGCTCATAATTCATCCTTCTTCATTCAGCTGACCTTCATATTAATGGAAATGCAGTTGCCAGATTTCCCAGGTTTTTAGAGAAAGATATTTTAATGTACTCCTACTATGAAACTATTGTAATATTTTGCATATCCAATAATGCCATGATTCCTAGATATTAGTAGCTCATTTTATTTTATTATTTGTCAAATTTATATGACCACCCACCTCACAGAAAGTGATTTTGGATGGCGTACACTAAAACTAACAATTAAAAATGTTCTACAAAACATCTTAAACAGAGACTCCTTATTTTTTTCCAATGCATGCTTTCTTTTTCTGCCTACAAGGCATTTATGGTGGTTAACAATTAAAAAAAATATTTAAAGCTCATTAAACAGAGGCAAATTCTAATGAATCTAAGCCTAACTGTCCAGCTTACTCTTCAATCCTCCTGCCAGATTTCACTTCTGCCTTCGAGGTTTCACCAAACCCCAGAGCCTCTATCAGATCATCTTCATCATCTTCAAACATTAATTCCTCTTGCTTTTGCTCAGGAGCAACGGCATGGCCATGAACTGTAGGTAGAGATACATGGACAGGTTTTCCACAGTTTGCAGAAGCCAAAGAAGTCTCAAGCAACACAGTTCTAGGACTATATTTTACCTTTCTCAAAAGGGGTCCCACTGATTTCTGGAGTAGTTCTGGTGATGGAGGAATGTGTTTTCTTCACTGGGGTTTCTTCATCATCAGACAGAAGGCCAGCCAAAGGATCATCTATATCTAGAAAAAGGACATTGTCAACTCGCGAAGCATTCCTGACCTGATCGCGAGTTGCCTCAGGCAGGGGGGATGGGGAATCGAACATCGCAGCAGCATCGAGGAACTTGCACTTCAGTCAAAGCAAAGCACATTCCAGCCAACCATGTCAAGGCCATCTCAATAGAGAACCACAGTGGCCGGAGGGACGGACTTCTACAACCCACAAAATTGCTTCGTTGGAGAATGTGACTGATAACACACCTTTGGGGGGGAGGGGGAAACAGGACAGAGTCGGGGCACAAATTAAGTGAGGTCAGAGTTGGCTTCATTTGATCCGTGCGGACATGAAGCTCCTAATAAGTAACTGGATTTCTTTTGAAGCTTGGCTTGAGGCTCATGATTTAATTAGGGCATCAGTCGGAACCCAAATTCTATGAACTTCAAGAGAGCAGTAATTTCAAAACAAGCACAACTGAAGAGAAAGAAAAAAACTTCTGTACGATTTTATAGGCCAGAAATTAAGCCCAAATTCAAACCACCTTAAAGGCTAACTCAGCACAACAGTCTTAGGATACTTATACATTAAGACAATCAATGAGTTTAAGGAGGCTACCATAAAATGATTTTTAGTAAAATATTGGGGCAGGAATTTCCTGTTGCTAAGCAATGCTGGTGGAAAGTGTGATGTCACATGACCACACTGCTTAGTAACGGGAATCCTGGCATTCCCTATCACCATCAAGCGAGGATCACGGGTTGTTAAGTAAGGACCCCCTTGCAACTTCCTGCCAGCTTTTAACAAGCAAAATCAGAGGGGAAATTGGCAGGAAGGTTTAAATCTAGGGCCGTGATGGCGAACCTATGGCATGCGTGCCACAGATGGCGCACAGAGCCCTTTCTGCGGACATGTAAGCCGTCACCACAGCTCAGTTCTGCTGTGCATGCCTCCCACTGGCCAGCTGATTTTCAGGTCTCTGCCACGCATGTGGGGGGGCGCACATGGGGGTGTTGTGCAAGCATGCTCGGGGACAAAGCGCACACGGGGGTCACGTGTGTATGCGTGGGGGTACGGGGCGCATATGGGGTGTTTGCACACACTAGTGGGGGGCACTACTAGTGCGCGCATTGCATTATGGTTTTGCATGTGGCTTTCGGCACTTGGCACCAAAAATGTTAGCCATCACTGTATTAGGGTAATATTATCTATGGTTTCTGAATTTAATAGATATTAATAGTAAAAAAAAGTTCAGAGATGGATTGATTGTTGGTCAGATATAAATATTGCTACATAAAAGTCTGGTGTTTCCAAATTCCCTTTGTGTTTAAAATTAAATTTAAAAATATACTCTACGCAGATTCTTACCTTCAAGGGAGTACCGCTGTTTCAGTGGTTTGGAAGCAGCGGGAACAGAACCAAGATCCTTACTGACTTCGTTTGCAGAGTCCCCTGAATATAAAGATTGTAGTTTTTTTTTTTAAAAAAATAAAGGCATAGTAGATATTGTCTCCAATGTTCAGATCTTACATAGCAAGAAGCTCTGAATCAATAGAAATCTTTCTGATTTAAAGAACAGCTGATTTAATTGGAGAGTTGTGACCAGTATAAAGGAACTCTATATCTTCCAGATATTTTATAGTCCCTGTAATTCCAAGCTGCCATGGCCAAGGGAGCCCAACACAAATTTGGAAAGGCAAATCTAAAGAATTCACAATGTTCTGGGAGGTTGTGTTGTGTTGTGAGAGCAATTGTAGTCCTTATCCAGCAGTTCCTTAAACCAGGAATCCCTAACCCCCGAGCTGCGGCCCACTACTGGGCCATGGCCTATTCGGAACTGGGCTTTGTGACAAGCAGACTAGCGCACACGTGGGCACACTCAGCTTGACTTGCATGAGCAATGGCTGGTGCGCATGAGCCTGTGTACGGCCTGGTTACCTCCCTGCTGTGTCCCAAGCCGCAAAGGTTGGGGGCCTCTGCTTTAAATCAAACGTGCTTCCAGTATCAAGCTGCAACTGCAGAAGCCAGTCACAGCCACACAATCTCAGAAAAAGAGAAAGCTGCTTTATAGATTTGCAGAGAGGTGCTGTGCGAGAGCCCCTGCTGCCAGGCACAGCCTAGAAGTGACCTCTAAATGTCAAATGCCACTTAGCAGTCTCCATGGCACTGGTAGGAGAAAACAAACTGATGTTATTCAATTTTGTCTCATTTACGTATGTCCAGACTTTGCCCCAGGAGTTCAGTATGGTGAGCTTTAAGCTCTTACAATTTCAATTTCACAATGCTAGCTGGGTTTTCTGCATTACTGTTGAATGAACGAGGGTAAAATGTTTATCACCAATATTGCATCAAGGACAAAGAGATGGAAAAAGAACTACCATTAAAAATGCCTATTTGAATAGTTCAGATTGGAAATAGTGTCTATACATTAACAATTGTATCCCGAGACATCACAGTCATTTTAAAAACTAATTCAAAAGTCAAGAACACTCACCTCTTTCTAGGTTGGTTGTTATCTTAGTTTTTGCTGCCTCAGCTAAAGGCCCTGCCTTTCCTACACCTTTAACAGCCTTCTGAGGAGACTTTGGTCTTGTTTTCTTTATGCCCAAAATATCAGCTTCCATCTCATCCATATCCTGACCAGAGAGAAAACATATATTGATGTTTTGGGTATGCTAGTTTGTGACTACCAATAGCTCACTGAACACATCAGAAATGGCAAACCTTTTTGTAAACGCGTGCCAAAATTGTGCGCACATGTGCCCTCACCCACGATGCAATGTGCCCTGCCCAACTGCACCATGCATGTGCGACTCCCCCCACGCATGTGTACATGACCCCGCCCCCACATGGGGGGAAGGGGAGTTTTTGCTCTCCCCATGCTCTGGAGGCTTTCCTGAAGACTGGGGAGGGCAAAAACGGCCTCCCGCGGCCCCCCGGAGGCCCTCTGGAAACCGGAAATGGATTGTTTCAAAACTTCTGTTTGGCCCGTTGGGCCTGTTTTTCGCCCTCCCCAGGCTCCAGAGGCTTTCTTAAAGCCTGGGGAGGGCAGAAATGGCCTCCCTTGGCCCTCCGGAAGGCCAAAAATCAACTGGCTGGTGCATGTATGCATGCTGGAGCTGATGGCTTGCATGCCAGCAGATATGGCTCCATGTGCCGCCTGTGGCACGGATGCCATAGGTTTGCCAACACGGTGTTTAGGAGCTGGATTTTTTTTTCTTTAATAAAATGGTCATGGCTTCTTTGCATGAGACAGTTTCGATTACCTCCATTTTTAGCCACATATCTTTTGCACCCCTGTTAACTGGTTCAAAAATTTGAGAGAGAGCTAAACTAAAAACATTTCAGCAAACAATAAATAAATAGTGCCTCCTTATTCACAAAACATGCTACGCAAGAGCTGTGCTCACTATACTAGCAAATCATGGTTTCCTATCCCATCTCACTCCTACCTCCCCTTTGCCCATTATGCTAAACTGAAAACAAACAAACCATTTCTTGATGAGTGCATTCAGCTCTTTTGCATCATTTGCAAGGCACAGTAAAATTGGGTGTTTTTTTTTTATGCACGGCAAGATATATCCTTCAGTTTACCTTCAAGGTCTCTAGGACAGCTTCTGGATCCACATCTGAGATATCAGGCTCCTGAGAAATTGAGCAAATAAATAATAGATGAGGCTTCAATGGAAAAAATATCAAATAAATACTGCAATAATCATCCAAGACAATAATCAGGGCATACGGAGCAGAATTCATCGCTCATCATTACTAGCCACAATGGAATCCATTCTGTATTTTCCGGCACAGGTTTCCCAGACAAAGAACCTGGACTGTTATAATTTCTCACTAGTGGTGAAATTCAAATTTTTTACTATTGGTTCTGTGGGTGTGGCTTGGTGGGCATGGCAGGGGAAGGATACTGCAAAATCCCCATTCCCACCCTACTCTGGGGCCAGCCAGAGGTGGTATTTGCCGGTTCTCCGAACTACTCAAAATTTCCGCTACCGATTTTCCAGAACCTGTCAGAACCTGCTGAAGTTCACCCCTGATTCTCACCTCTGCATCTGCTCCTTCCTCCACAGCCATTTTGCTAAAGAAATCATCATCCAATAGGCCCCTGAAAATATAGAGGAAACAAGTAAGGAGAATGGATCCCGCCGCAAACAGCACTTGTTTCAAGTTTTACCAAAAGTCCCTAGACCGCTCAGCTATTTTAAATCAAGGAGTAGTTTTCAAATCTCATTTCAATGCAGAAGAATTTTTTAAAGCAATGCAGCTTAAGGAAAGCTCCATCAATATGTGCAGTTCACAGCAAGAAATGTTAGAGGAGAGAGAAACAACAGCAATAATAGTAATAGGTTCAAGAGGCTCCATTAGTTGCTCCCACTGCCATTATGTACTCTGAACATGTTCAGTATTAAAATACAATGCCATTACGTACTTTCTGATGGTCTGTGGCACGAATTCTCTGGCTTTTCCATCAGTGCTGCCAAATGAGGTAGGTTTGCCTGAATTAGCAGGAATATCGTCTTAAAATGAGAGATGAAGATGGAAACATTTCAGTACAGATTGTATCCTTTGCTCTAAGACAGTGACGGCGGACCCTTTTCACCTTGGGTGCCAAAAGCACACAGGTACGCACTATCACGCACATTGGCGTGCCCACCCCATATTTTAATGCCCCCTCATGCTGTGACCCCTACACATGCGCACATGGCTTTCTTGGAGCCAGGGGAGGGCGAAAACAACCTCCCCCTGAGGCCAGAAATAGCCCATTTTCCAACTTATGATGGGCCTGGTAGGTCCTTTTTTCACCCTCCTCAGGCTCCAGAGGCTTTTTAGCAGCCTGGGGAGGGAGAAAAATGGCCCAACACACAAACCGGAAGTTCAGGAACGGATTTCCAGGTTGCCTTTTGGGCCATTTCCCTCCCTCCGGAGACGAAAAACGGCCAAACATCAAGCCCAAAAATCAGCTGGAACTGACAGGGCAACGTCTTGCGTACCCTCAGAAATGGCTCCACATGCCACCTGTGGCACGCATGCCATAAGTTCGCCATCACGGCTCTAAGAGATGTATTTTAGTCAGCTGGTATGCTCAGCAAAATAGAGACGGAGTAAACTTACATGACTTAAAAACAGACTCAGTATGGGGAGAACTGGTTCAAGTCGACTTGTACTTATGAAATTTTAATCAGTGACTTGAGCCAGTTCCTCTCGTATCCCAAACTACCATATTTTTCAGAGAATAAGACGCACTGGAGTGTAAGACACACCAAGGTTTTGAAGAGGCAAATGAAAAAAAAAAGTTTTTGCACTCTGCAAACCTCTCAAAATTGGCCTGTTTTTCGCAAAAACGGGCCCTTCCCCCCTCCAAAAGGGCATGAATAGCCTTTAGAAGGCTTGTAGAGTGCTTGTGGTGGGGTGGGGTGGGGTGGGGGCAGAAATGAGCAGAAAACAGGCCCGTTTTTTGTCCAAAAAAAAAAAGGGCATGGATAGCCTTTAGGCGGCTTATAGAGTGCTCCTGGAGAGGGGACAAAATTGAACAAAAAACGGCCCGTTTTTTGCTCATTTCTGCCCTCCCCAGCCCCCAGGAGCTCTCTAAAAGCCTCCTAAAAGCTATGCACAGCCATATTGGTGAAGGGGGGCAGGGTTTCGGGAGGCAAAAAATGCTGTTTTCAGTGTATAAGATGCACCCAGATTTTCAGCCTCTTTTTTGAGGGGAAAAAGGTGCATTTTATACTCCAAAATATACTCAAGATGAAAAACCAAAGAACATCTAACATGTTAATTAGCAAATGATTGGGCTCCAAAAAGGCAAGGAAGGAGCTTATGAGTAAGTACTATAGCTATACCTCAACATTGCATGGCTGCTATTAAATAGGTGATGTACAGTACAAATGTATATTCAGAAACATGTATACCCTGTGTTTTTCCTACAGTAGCACTCAGGATAGCTTACAAAATTAAAGGCAGTAAGCCCATAGAACTACATTAACAGAAGATATTAAAAGCAACGCTAACAGCACATAACTGCAGGAATAAAAAGAACACAATTTGGGTCCCATGATACAAAATGTACTTTTAACCATGGTTTGAACACCACATAGCCATCTAATTCATCACAATAAGCCAGAACCAAATAAACCACATTATGATTTCGCCTGTTGGATGAACTTAACCAGTTAAAAACTATGCATATAATGCCACATGCTGATTTAGAATTCATGCATAAATAAAAAGGGGTTCGTGAGAAATCCTGGGATTATACAGGCCCTCCCTCCTCTGCTTCTTTCCTTTTCCTGCACAGCCAGGTAGGAAAAAGCAACAGCAATTTATGTTATGCCAATAGACATTTATGGTTATGGGGACTATAGCTTAAATGACCCATTTCATCATTAAATAAGGGTCATCTGAAATTACATATCATGCACACAACAATCCAGAGATAAACCTGGTTTATTCTTGTTCTTGTCTGTAGTAAAATGATGAGAGAAAATGGGAGTGTGTTGCTTTGCAAAATGCTTTTTTCTCCTGATGCGGATAATGTGAAATTTTGGTTTAGCACAAAGCTAGCAAACTGATCGTTTTAGGTGTTGTGGCTTCAGTTCTGATTACAAAGCTAAATGTTATAATGCTGTTAAGAGAGAGCTCTAGTTCAGGCATTGGACAAAGATGGGGGCTGGGCCTAGCCCATCTATATTTGGGATCAGAACGTTTTGGTGCTTGATTGTGTAATATGGTTTTATTTTGTGTTTTGATAGTTTTAAATATTACTGCGAGCCACCCAGTGTTATAGTGCATGGGGTGGATGGCCATATAAATGTTTTAAATAAATCAATATATTATAATTTCATTGCCATACTGATTGGAGCTGTATGAAACTAAAATCTCCAAACTAGAGATGGAATTGGATTTTGTACTTCTGGTATAATGTTATTTGTGAAAGCAGCCAAGACTGAGGAAGTCATTATCAAAAGGCAGAATTCCTCTGATAAAATCATTATAGACATGGCATGCTTTTCAGTAGTCTCCACCCAAACTCTGAAGGAGGAAGGGAAGGCATGTGGAGCAGAGCATTTGAAATTATTTCTTCGTGCACAAGTTCCTGTTCTATTTTTTCCTTCCACTTTACCATCATCACCAAGGAGATCTCCAAGGACATCATCAATGGAACCTACAGAAAACCAGACAAAAGAATGAGTAGAAAATTCTGGGATAGCCAAAGCAAATTCAAGACCGTATCTTCAAGGAAGACCCCAGGCAGCAGTTGTGAATAACAAAAATAAAGTCAAGTCTACATGGACACCACATGGAGAGAATGGAGCCAAATAAAGCGACTTATTCTGTAAAATAAAATGTTACAGAATGTTCTGGAAAGATGGTTCCAATTGGATTCAGCAAGGGAGTGCTGAAAAGGAAGGTTCTCATAACGACTCACATCCTGGACGGCACTTCTTTACTCTCCTACCATCGGGAAGGAGATATAGAAGCATAGCCAGCTGCACAGACAGGCTGAAGAACAGGTTTTTTATTCCTGAATGCGAAATAACATCATACCTATATAGTACAATGGATTTGCAGGGCCGGCGCAACGTGTAATATATTCACAGTAGTGAAATAGGACTGGGTCAGTGGTGAAATTCAATTTTTTTTACTACCGGTTCTGTGGGCGTGGCTTAGTGGGCATGGTGTGGCTGGTGGGCGTGGCTTGGTGGGCATGGCAGGGGAAGGATACTGCAAAATCTCCATTCCCACCTCACTCTGGGGCCAGCCAGAGGTGGCATTTGCCAATTCTCTGAACTACTCAAAATGTCCGCTACCGGTTCTTCGAACTACTCAAAATTTCCACTACCGGTTCTCCAGAGCCTGTCAGAACCTGCTGGATTTCACCCCTGGACAGGGTGTTTGTTAATATGATTTACTGGGTTAGGGATTTTTTTCTCTTCACTGTGAGTTGCATTGTGTTGGGCGGGGATGAACCGAGGGAGCTCAACCAATCTCATTGTACATATGTTGTGCACTGATAAATAAATAATTATTATTAGGAAGATGTGTCCTGGAGAGCATACATTTCTCAGTGTTCCCAGATCAATGACATGGAGCTCCTGGAAATTTGATGATCAGCTCATAAACTATCAGAGGATTCAATCAGAAATCTGAAGGTTTTCATGGATGCAATATGAGATCCTAAAAACTGGGTCTCCAACCTTTGGCTAACCTGAGCCAAAGTGCGTGTGTAGGAATTCTTTTTGGGTCACATATAAACTATATAACATAGCTGATGTATTTAAATAACAAACTTCCTCTAATTTTATATATTGTTATTACTGGTATATTTTGTGGGGCCACATTACTACCTGTCCAGGGCTACATTTGGCCTACAGGCCACAGGGTGGATATGCCTATCCTAGAGTATAAGCAAAAATGTAATAACATCTTCCTAAGAGAAGAAAATATAGAAAAGACATCTGGGAATCTCCATATTTCAGAAATGACCAGTCAAAGAAAACATGAAGCAGTTGGACACAACATAAACCTTTTCTCTCAACTTTTCCAGCTAAGAATACTTGGCCCAAGAAAGAAGGAAAGCCCACCTATAGCCATGGAACATGGGATCAAATCATCTCCCCTAGCATACCACATCAGCTTAGATCAGCTGCCCAATGTACAATGAACTACGAGTGATTAATCACACTTTGTCAAATTTTGTTCCTTATGATTCACTTCTCCGAAAACAGTAAAATAGTAGTATATCATATTTGGGAGTTTTTCTTTAATAATTGGCTTCAAATCCACAGATCAAATTATTTTTTGGAATGAAATCGATTAAAGATTGCTAGTTAATTTAATATATTTTAGATCAGTAATGGCAAACCTTCTCGGCACGAATGCCCAAACCGGGATGTGCTGGAAACCCAAAGACCAACTGACTGGTGCACATGCGCACACCAGCCAGCTGGTCTTTGGGTTTCTGGCACTCCTGTGCAGGCAAAGATCAGCTGTCGCACCGGAAACCAGAAGAACAGCTGGTGACGGCACACGTGCCCAGAGAAAGCTCTGCATGCCACCTCTGGCATGCGTGCCAGAGGTTCGCCATCACAGTTTTAGATGTTAGGTGTCAACCCAAGCTGAGCCCATACCCATTCTATGTTAGTATTTATCTTAGTTATAGCAGTTGAAATACATAACCTAGATGCATAGACACCATTACCATGGTTAGCTCTTGTGGCCCAACAGCGGCCGGCTGAGCTGTTGGTGGAATCTGACAGCGATGAACACTATGGGACTGCCCTGGAGGCTGAGGAAGACTCTTGGGGTGTTCAGTGTCAGAGCAGGGACTAGAGAGGCTTGTTGGCCACCAGATGGCGTCTGAGTCAGGGAGCAGTGAGGAGGAACAGAGGGAGGCTGTCCCTGAAGTACATATGTGTAGGGCTGAAAGGAGGAGGGAGCAGCTTTGGAAAAAGGCTCATAGAAACAGGTGGCTACTGATTGGCCCCTCCCAGAGAGCTTATAGGTGGGACGACAGGAGGGGAATTTTGCAGGAAACAACAGTTTGCTAATCAAGGTGTAGTGAAAGTTTGCAGAATTCCGTGAGTTCAGGCCTTGTTTTCCTAGAGATAATTTTCTGGGCTCCTAGCCAAGGGGTTGCTTTTTCTTCCTCCTTAGTCGTAGCAGACAGCCAAGCCGGCGTCAGTATAAATTAGAGCCTTGGGACAGAACAGGTCTACATCAAAACAATGCCAAATAAACCAAAGTATGCTTTAACATATTTGGCCCAGTTAGAACATTGGCTTCATGTTCCTTTTTAATCAGGGTTTGGAATGAGTTGACCAAAGCACAGTTGTGATGCAAGCTGATAAGAATTATGCAAGTTATGACATGGAAGCACTGTCAAATGCCAAACATGCCCCTCGGTGAGCGACTATGTCTGCAGATTCTATTTCAACTCTCTTGCTTTATGCCACTTACCTAAAATGATATGATGCCATTCAAATCAAAACTTTAATAACAAAGCATATATAATATAAAACATTTTCGTTTGTACCTTTCAGTCAGTCAGTGAAAGTAGCCCTCGACGTAAGACCCCAATTGAACCCAAAATTTCTGTTGCTAAGTGAGACAGTTAAATGAGCTTTGCCTCATTTAATGACTTTTCTTGCCATAATTGTTAAGTGAATCACCGCAATTGTTCGGTTAGTAACACAGATGTTAAATGACTCTGGCTTCCCCATTGATTTAACTTGTCAGAAGGTTGCAAAAGGTGATCCCATGACCCCAGGATGGTTGTAGGAACCATCATAAATACCCTGTTTCCTTGAAAATAAGACCTCACCGGATAATAAAGCCAATCAGGCTTTTGAGCGCATGCACTAAAATAAGCCCTCCCTGAAAATATTGCAACACAGCAGCAGCCATGAGGTGACCACGCTCGCTGCCTCCTGCACCTCAAAAATAACAAAACCTCCTCGAAAATAAGGTCAATTGCTTATTTCGGGGGTCAACAGAAAATAAGACCCTGTCTTATTTTCGAGGAAACAAGGTAGTCAGTTGCCAAGCATCTGGATTTTGATCATGTCACCATGGGGCAAGCTGCACCGGATAATAAATGTGAAAAATGGTCTTAGGCCACTTTTTCAGTGCTAGTGTAACTTTGAATGGACACTAAATGAACTGTTGTAAGTCAAGGACTACCTGTATAGTTTCTGTGGCAGCATTTTTGGAAGTGATTTGCCTTTGCCTCCTTGCTACGGCTGACAAAGAGAGACTGGTGGGACTAGAACTCACAGCAGCCTGGTGCTTTAATCACTACACCAAACTAGCTCACATGTAATTCCATAAGAGTCATCAAATCAAAACATGGCAGAATGAGCACTTTGCCATAGAGATGAAAATAACAAGAGAGCGATTTGACTGCCCCTAATCCTTCAAAGTCCCTTCTGGAGGTCCTAGATTCTCTTCCAAGCACAAGTACTACACATTGGTGGCATCATTTTCTGATATTCTGAGGTACAAAACATTTGAACATTGTAGTGCAAGTCCTAAAATTTAATTTGATTTAGTTCTTTAAAAAAATCAAAGATAGCCCACAGTTTCCCCCATCTATCTCTGCTCATAAGCATATGGTCCTGCTCAGGGGTGGGTTCCGGCAGATATTACTGCCAGTTCGCTCAGGGGTGCGCCCCACATGCGTGTGTGATGCACGCGCATGCACAGTACAACTAAAATTGCTCTGCGCATGCGCAGAAGCAAAAAATAAGATGGGGGTGCCTATGGCGCCGCTGGGACAACCGGTTTGGGAGTGTGGCATGCCTGGGTCGCTGCCAGTTCCAGTGACCCAGGCTGCCAAGCTACTACTGCTTCGGCCGAACCAGTCCAAACCAGTAGGAACCCACCACTGGTCCTGCCCACTCTGGCTTTCACTTCTCAAAAATGAGTTAGTGCATCCTCCCCTGTGGATCATCTTTGATCTTCATAATAACTAGAAGAATTTAATTAAATGCATCAATTAAAATACTGTTAAGAAAAAAAACAACATTCCATGTTTTATTAGTGTATTTGGAAACGCAATTCACCAGGGTGGTGCTATTTGTGTATTATGTAACTACTATTGAGAAATGCCTGTCTTTCATTCAGTTAACACAAATGATCTTAATGGGAGGCACAGAAGTAGGAACTTCACAGCTGCTCTTGATGCAATCTCTTGAAACTGGCTTCCAATGACATCACACCATCCATTGGAGCAACCTGTGAAGCTAATACTGAATGGATCCCGAGAAAGTAGAAACACAAATGCACTTACTTCTTAAACTTTTCTTAAGTTTTGTTGCCTAAAGAAAAAAATATATAAATATTTGATTAAAAAAATGAAAGCAAAGAGGGCCAATTGTCAAACATGGATTAAATCTGGAAGTAAACAGATACAAGAATGAACAATTATGAACCTCTGGTTCTCTCTCTCATAAACCTTGAACTGACTTATACTTCAAGGTAATTTGTATTTAATCCAAATCAGTTTACCCAAATAAGTTTTTATTTATTCTAATGTGAATACATTTCACCCTGAAAAAAAGATACAATATACAATTCTGCTTCACTAATGAAAGCATTGCACCCTGGTACTTTTCAAACGCATCAGATACTCTTCTGCACAATCCCCAAAGGTCTTGGAATTATTGGACTTGATGGCCAAAACATCTGGAGGTTGCCCATTTGGACAAAGGTTTTTTCTGATATTGTTCTGTTGCTTCCACCTCTTCGTGACCAAATAGACAATCTACATTTTAAAATTTTGCTTAGATTTGTCAGTATTTCTTCCAAGAAGCAGGTCCCTCTGTTTCATGGAGACAATAACCCCCCTGTAGATTCTTGAACCCGAGAAGATAATGTGTGCTATTGCTTTGGCTAGCTTTTTCAGCAGTTTGCACTAGGTCAGTACAAGCAATTGGCAGATTGGTAGGAGTTTTTGTTAATGCAGAGCAATAGGACAGCTCTCTTTCACTTTTAACCACAGATTTCTTAAGTCTCCCTCAATGATGGACCAAAATGATATTGTTAGCTTGTCTGAAGTTTAGTCTTTCTTCTACCTTCCAACATTTGTTTCTTCTAGCATTTGTGAACAATTTTCATAAGATGAATTCAATCAAATATGGACTTTTACATTCCATCTATTTGTTGTGGCCCAACAGCGGCCGGCTGAGCTGTTGGTGGAATCTGACAGCGATGAACACTATGGGACTACCCTGGCGGCTGAGGAAGATTCTGAGGGGGTTTGGAATCAGAGCAGGGACTAGAGAGGCCTGTTGGCCACCAGGTGGCGTCACAGGGAGCAGTGAAGAAGAACAGGAGGAGGCTGTCCCTGACCTACGCGAGGAGGAGGGAACAGTTTTGGAAAAAGGGTCACAGAAGTAATAGGAACAGGTGGCTACTGATTGGTCCTTCCCGGAGAGCTTATAGGTGGGGTGACGGGAGGGGAATTTTGCAGGAAACAACAATTTACTGATCCAGCCGTAGAGAAAGATTGGGAGACTTTCGTGAGTTCAAGCCTTGTTTCATAGAGATAGCTTTCTGGGCTCCCAGCCAAGGGGTTGCTTATCTCCCTCCTTAGTTGTGGCAGACAGCCAAGTCTGCGTCCCTATATATTGTAGAGGCTTGGGACAGAACACTATTGTTGTAAAGGTATGTGACAATGACCTTGAGGGATGAGGGGAAGAGATGCTACCTGGGAAATGATCAGATCAGATAATTTCTTCTTCTGACCATTAAGCCCCTGGGGGCTCCTCCCACTTTTGTCTACCCATTTTCAAGGCAACATCTCCCCCACTTGCCCCTTAAGGTCATTGTCATGTACCATTACAACTGCTAACAAGATTGCTAACAAAGTACATGATTATCTTGATTCATGTGGACTTCTATGCTACACAAATATGGTGATCCTTGCAATGGATAAACAGGAGAATGGCGGCTAGATTCCAAGATATTGCTGAAAAAAAGGCTACTGTGAATTTGATTTCAAAACAATTAAGAACTGATGCAATCTAAGGGATCAGTTGGCTCATCTATTGAATATATTTCCCAGATTTCATCCAGGACCTATGTCTTGACTTACTGAACTCTAAGGGCAATGGGGAATATAGAGAACAGCAGGGTTATTAGTTATATTGGTTTAAAAAACAATTTCACTGAAGCATTCATGAGCCTCAGTTGCTCATGAGTTGGGTTGAGTAAGGATTTGAGTCTGGGTTGTGCAAGGAGTTTATGAGAAGAGAATTAGAATGAAGAAGTGAAGAGCAGGATGAACTCCAAATAGTATATCTCTTCATTAGACTCTTTCTCGGTACATGAGGTCGCCTCCCTCTTAATGGACAATAAAAGACCGACCAACAATTGCTGAATTTGAAATCTTATCAGTTCTAATAAACATAATCTAATATGATAGAGTGTCTGACGTCTCCAAAGGGAGAAAAACGGCCCAATATACAAACCGGAAGTCCATTCCTGAACTTCCGGTTTGCATGTTGGGCTGTTTTTCCCCCTCCTCAGGCTTCAGGAGGCTTCCCTGAAGCCTTAGTAGGGTGAAAAATGACCCAACGCGCCCCCCCCCCCAGAGGTCCGGAGGCTTCAGTGAGGCCTGAGCGTATGCGCGGGGGAAGAGCATTGCATTATGGGTGTGAGCATGCGCACGCTCCCCCCCCCCATGCTTTTGACATGTCTCGAGAAAAAGGTAAGCCATCACTGCCCTAAAGAGACATGCTTAGAGAGATGGTTGGAGTTCTTGTTTTCTTGATGGTTAAATTGGCTGAAAGTAGGCCATTTTACTTTACAGATAGTCCTAACAACAATAATTTGTACTGGGAATGCTAAGTCATGCAATCACATTACATCATGCTTTATTTCTAAAATACAATGTGGCTGCATTGCTAAACATCGCAATCATGGCAAGTTCACTGCCATCATTAAGTGAGGATCACGTGCATGTGAGGAATTTTGGACCTAAGGGTAGCCTGTTTCCCTGAAAATAAGACCTCCCCGGATAATAAGCCCAATAGGGCTTTTGAGTCCATGCGCTAAAATAAGCCCTCCCTGAAAATATTGCAACACAGCAGCAGCCATGAGGTGACCACGTTTGTAGCTTCCTGCATCTCAAAAATAATAAGACCTCCCTGAAAAATAAGTGCTTATTTCGGGGATCAAAAGATAATAAGACCTTATCTTCTTTTTGGGGAAACACTGTAGCTGCTACTAGACGGCAAAGGCTTGCCACATTGTCTTGCAGCCTTTCCTGCCATTGACTTTGCTTGTGGAAAGGTCACAAATAGTGATCATGTAACTGAAGGGCACTGCAGCCAAATACTCATATCACAATCACATGATCATGGAGGTACTGTGAGAGCCAGAACTTTGAGGAGTGATTGTAAGAACGATTTGTTCAGCGCTGTTCAGAGGTGGGTTTCTGCCGATTCACCCCAAATCGGGCAAACCAGTAGTGGCGGCAGTGGGGGTTCTGCCCAGCAACCAGAAGCATCACGCAAGCACATGAGTGCGCACATGTGCATGAGCGAACCGGTAGTAAAATAAATTGAAACCCACCACTAGTGTTGTTGCAACTCTGAAGTCACTGAAGGAGTAGCTGCTAAGCAAGGACAACTTGTAATGCCTATGATCCAACGGAATTAGTTGAACGCTCGTCTTCCTTACCATCTCATGGTCTCCAATTGCATTGCTGTATCTTTCGCAAGTGATTTTCTCAAGTTTTCTTCATGTATAGACATGTATCGATCAACGATTTCTCCAGCCTTTCTCACTTACAATGCAAAATAAAAATATAATTTATTAGGATTTTTAAAGAATCCTAGCTGGCATTTATAACCTCACAGCAGCATTTTCATCTTGCAGCAGGCCCTATGTATTTGTTAGGCACACTGATTCATTAAACAGCTGACCACATTATAGCCTAGCCCTAGTAAATTGTGAGGTCTCACTGTGGCTGTTTGAACAACCTTCAACATAGTTAATTTAATTAATCCTGACTTTGTGTGGATCATAAGCTGCCCTAACTGATTGCGTTTGGATAACACAGCAAGCTAAAATATTGCTGTTTTTTGCAATTCTGTCTGTTGTGCAAACTCAGCTTGTGAGCTTCCAACTATCATTCAGTTTCACACAGCTTGTACAAACTTCAATGCTTTCTAAATCCAGTAGATTAGGGTCCAAAATTTGAGGCTCTCCAAATTCCCATCATTTAGTCTAGTCCAACATACCAGAGCTAAGAATGCTTCCTTAGCTAATATACTACATAATGTCTTTCTAATGGCATGTGACTATCATCAGATCAACAGGTTGCCTCTGATACTTATTAAATGCTGATAGTTAGTCACAATTTTTCCTAATTAGTATCTTCCAAGTGTGTGGGACCTCAGTTTCTACAATCATCTAGCCACTTAGAGGCTCCAGTTTGGGGAAGGTTAATCTACAGTTATGAACAAAACAGGCCATTGAAACTGAGAGCATAGATACTGATGATAGAAGTGTGTGGCCTTGTTTCCATTCTCTGTAGGGAGAGTTGGGAGAAGGAAGTTTTCCTAAATATAAGATTCTCTTACACTATTATTACTATTTCATTAAATTTATATGTTGCTTCAGGGACTCTGGGCAATTATATTATGTAAAATTCATTAATTCAGATACAACTAGAGATGAGAAACTCCAGGGATCTGCTACCAAAATAAGTGATCCCAGGGCCTAGATTACAAAGTCAAGCCATAACAGGGGCAAATTTCATCCTAATTGTTGCCAAGAAATCTACAAGGGTGCAAAAGAAAACACCAGAAGTTGAATTTTTTTTCAAGATGATTACCTATATCTTAATACATACATACATACATACATACATACATACATACATACATACATACATACATTTGTGTTACCTATTTCCCTGGCTCAGCTGATAAGGAGGAGAGCCTGTGGTTTAGTGGCTAATATATCTGCCTAATATGTAATACAGCCCAGGTTCAAATCCCAGTAAGATGAGAGCTAAATAGCTTGAAATAGATCTATACTAGTCTCCTTTTATTTATTTATCAGCACAAATACAACATACATACATACATACATACATACATACATACATACATACATACATACATACATATATTTGCACACAAAGCAAACTGACACATGCCATGAACACATGGCCAGACCGCAAACTCGGAACCAAACCAAAGCTCGGGATGTTATATCACAGCCATCTGCTCAGGACATTATATCACAGAACTCAGGAGGTTACAACGCAAAGGCCAACCTCCCAGGATGTTGCAGCACAGGACTCAGGATATCACTACACTAGAGCTCAGGATGTCATCACACAGCCCATTACCCAGGTCGTTACAACACAAAAGATAAATGGGCACACAGCCAGTACCTCAACCACACAGGATGTTATGAAACAGCCGACTAATCTGCATACATCAACTCCATCAACTAATCAAGATGTAACAACACAACCAACCAACCTGCTTACAGCAACAAAGCCAGCACTCCACACACACACGCACCAATATTTATAGAAAGACGGCAGCTCCCTCTTTCTATAAATATACATATGTATATTCTATACATATACATATATATACATACAGAACTATATACAGTTCAATGTAACTGTGTATACCCAACACCCTAACCAGTGGCTTACTAAATGAATCCAATTACCTGCATTTGCACAAAGCCTTGAAATGTACACAGGATTCACACACTCGCATCCTAACCAACCAACCACATTGCAGATTAGCAGTTTGTGTAGCAGGCTGTGTGTTTCGACCCGTTCATGCCGATTAAGTTTGTCCTAATTGCGTCTCAAGATGCCGGAAGCCAAAATGTGTATCGAATCAAGCCGTTGTGATCCACTTTAATGACGGTTGCAGTTCCCTTGCCTTCTACCTACAGCCTTCGCCGTTACTCACTGGAACGCAACTCAGTTACCATAGTAGCCAATGAGCCGCACTTGCTACCGACACTCTCCCAGCACAGAGCAGTATCAATCTTCTAGTCCTCGAGTTAGCAGCCAATTAGAGGCTCTGAGATTCCCCCCACTCGTTTCCCGCCTTCTCCTTTGAAAAGGGAGAACAGCCTAACTAACACCCGTTTCCCCGGATGACCGCCTACTTATCAAACCACGGACTCGCTTCCTCTTCCCCCACAACCGCTGCAAAGAGTTCTAGGAAATGCAGATGGACCCACTCCCGCCTAACTCGACCCGTGTGCTTGCCGGTACTGACGAAACAGGAAATACCGGGCTTCTCCCCGGGGATGATGCCTGGAACTGGAGGTGTCGGGCTGTTTGCGTGATGGGGCTTCTGGAGAGGGAAACCGTTTACCCAAATGTTGTGTGTTTGCATAATCCGGGTTTCAGCAATTGCTAAACCGTAGGCGGGTTTCATCCTTCTCACCCCCCACTACCGGCGATGCGTTGCTAAATTGCTATTGTACTTAATTGACCGGAGCAAGATCGGGTTTCAGAAGCGCCCGTGAGGACTGGTTGATCCAGAGAAAAAGCTTGCCTTTATTACGCCCCCCCCCCGGAGAGACGGAGAATGACGGCGATAGCCAGCTAAACGCTGGCCCTTCACACAGACGATTCTTGGAAATTATTCCGAATGCCATTAGCCCCTTCAAAAGAGAAAGCTAAGAGAATAGAGCCAGCGTTTTCTCTCTTACGGCCTCTCATAGTGCCCAATTTGCTGAATTTCCGTAGCACTAAGTGAAGCTGCTGGAGGCACTGCCATCTCGCCGCCTGTGAATATTATGTGTACCCAAGATCCGTTGCTTCATCCTCTCACCTTTTCCCCCCAAACCAGAAAGCCTCATACTGCTATCTCAGTGGGTCTCAACCTTCCTAATGTCGTGACCCCTTTAATACAGTTCCTCCTGTGGTGGTGACCCCCAACCATAAGATTATTTTATGTTTTCTGTATTTTTTCGAAAATATGTGTTTTCCAATGGTCTTAGGCGACCCCTGTGAAAGGGTCGTTCGACACCCCCCCTCCCCAAGTGGTCCCGACCCACAGGTTGAGAACCACTGTGGTATCTCTTGCAACTTCTATAGCAGGGGTGTCCAAACTTGGGAACTGGGGAATTCTGGGAGTTGAAGTCCACAAGTCTTAAAGTTCCCAAGTTTGGACACCCCTATTCTATAGGATCTCCTTTCATTCATCCCCCCACCCCACCCCAAAAAATCTTCCCCTGAAGAACAAAATGTTTATCGTGCCCTCAGTTTGGCCTGTCCCCTCTTCAGGGTTGTTTCTGACAAGCCATTTTTCCTGTGACCTTTAGCCTAATGAAAATGACACATCGAAAACTATTAGTAGGAATGAGTAGATGGCTTGGCGGACATTAGGAAAAGTACCTTTTACTGTTTGAAAACTATTAAATACACCACATGTTCTGCACCAGATGTCAAATAGTCTTTTATTGCAGTTTTTCATTTCCAATCAGCATTGTACACAGAAATCCAGTATGTTAAGCACAGCTATATTAGATATATCAATAGTTAGGACATTATGATTATAAATAGTTTTGTTTCAGTTGTACTTTTTTTTTTGCTCAAAGTTTGTAGTATACGAGTACCTTTAGCTCTTGAACAAGGGATACATATCTTAAGTTGTCAACTCTCCAATGTTATGAAATTCCTTGGTTTATGATCCAAGTCTTGATTTGTTACTGAAGCTGAATTCAACTGATCTGCTGCAATTCTGTCATAGTAATTTCACACAATAAATGTCTACACAATGCTAAAATGTTAGCCTGCTAACAGTAATCTAGAGCGGAGGTCCTTTAATGTGGCAACGTGTTCTCTGTAGCCTTCTGAGAGCCAGACTGTGTAGGCTGGTGAGTCTATCAGTCTGGACCCTCTTCTCATCTATCATTATACGGGGCAAAGTCCATGTTCCACTGTTTTAAAAAAACACGAGTGTTTCAGGGGAAAAAAAAGTATGATTAAAACCAGGCATAGAAATCTTAAATAATCTTTATAGTTTGTGTGGAGCAAAGATTTTCCCTCCCCAGGGACTTTGCAAGTTGGAAATGATGACATTGTCGCTATGGAATAGGACTCCTGACATTTTCCCATTCAATTTTCCTGAACACCCAGAGGACAAGGCAACACTTTTAAAAAGGAAAAAAAAAGTGGCTTGAGGGAGATTTTGCCTGTGTGCTAAGGACAGTTTTATGGGAAATGTAATATAGAACGCTTGCATGCCATTTGGAATGCAGAAAGTGAAATTGTACACAAACGTTAAGAATGACACTTACTAGGACAGATTGCACCCGTAAGGTGAAGAATCATCCATTCCTGGAACACCAAACAGTTCTATACAGACACACATAATGTTTGTGTCCTGAAGCCCAATTCTTGACAAGGGTGTGAAAATCTTATAGCAGTACATTAAGTGCAGGAGGGCATTGACAACAACTGCCTCTTTAGGTGGCATTAATGCTTAAAAAAATGTGCAAGACAATTTTTAAAGGGGTTTCTGGAGAAGTTGATTCTACTCAATAACTGCTTTCTAGAACTACTTAGTAGTGAAAAATCTGCTATAGATAAAAGCTTCTGCAGATGCTTAAAAGGCTCACAGACTGACCCTTTTACACCAATCTATAAAGCTTTTCTGACTCATTAAAAAGGATAGTTTCTGAACATAATTAAAATTGCATTTTTATCACTGAGTTTCCTTGCTCTAATTCATTCAATATTATTTTTTTAAAAAAAGAAAACTACAATTACTATCCTTGCTCTAATTCATTCAGTATTAATTTTTTTAAAAAAGACTATTACTATCCTATGGCTATTTGGATTTGCCAAGTGCTTGTTCGTAGGGCAAATTATATTATTTCAAGAAACTAAAGTACATTCAAAACCAAAGAAAATGTTATCACAGTTTAGCCTGCAATGGCTTCAGATGTTTGTGGAAAGATTCATGGACCTAGAGGAGAAAAAAAAAAGAGGACATTAATTTTAAAAACATACCACACCTCGCTTCTTACTAGGACAATACATTTCCCAATAAGCACACACTGGACTGTTGCTTTAGTGATTTCAGCTATACAAGTGGAATTGTCATTAAGAATAACACCATACCTAGTGAACAATAATAACATCAAATCAATTTCTACTAAGAGAGTAAGAAAAATGTCCAGCATTCTCTAGTATTTTGGCAGAAAATGAGCTGTTTTCATCATTAGCAAAAAACACAGCAATTTTATTGACATTATTGGACGATCAGTTTATGAAGTTGTAGATCAGTATAACCATATGTTCTCTAACTGTTCTTTGCCATTATTTTCAATATGGAAGTCCTGGCTTCTGTAAACGAATTCCCCATTAGATCTAAATAAGTTACAACAGGAATTCCTCCTACGGAAAGAGCACAGAATTATAATATATATCCGTTACTTCACAAAATAATAGTTTATGAATCTGCAGATGATCATTTGTGTACATCTGCGGGTTCATAAACTATGTTTGCGAACTGATTTTTAAATCTATGCATTTTAAAAATATTAATCACTTTTTATTTTATTGAAAGTCAAGATAATCCTTGACTTACAACAGCAATTGAGACTGGAATTTCTGGCATTAAGCAATAGAACTACATTGTTTAGTGATGGCAAATTCCTGTAGCCCTGTTATTGTGGTTAACCAAACTTCATTGGTTGTTAGGCAAGGCAATTGTCTCCTAGCTTCCCACAGCCAAGTCTGGGGAAACCAGCAAGAAATTGCAAGTCCCAGATGCTTACAAGCAACCTGGTAGGCAGGTAAGTGGATGCTGCTGGGTGGAAGAGTGTGAGGGAGGAGGGACTAGGCTTGGAGAGGATTCATGAAGGGCATGAATATCAGGGCAGAGGTGTTGCAGCTCAGAGAAGATGTATAGGAGCAGCCCGTGTGGAGATAGAGAATCTGAAGGAGATTATATGAGTGGGCAGACTTACCCCAGTGACTTGCAACCTTCCCTGCTGGTTTCCCCATTGACTTTCTGAGGAAGCTGGCAGGGAAGGTTGGCAATCATGTGACCATGGGATACTGCAACTGGTTGTGAGTGCAAGCTGGTTGCCAAGGGGGTTCTTGGATGGCTGGAATTCTAAGGACCAGCCAACACCACCATTCATTCAGCACCTTTGTGACATCAGACAGTAGCTGACCGAATGATCATAGATTAAGGACTTCCTGTATGTCTTATGAGCCTTTGGTATCTGGTTGGCAAAAGCAATTATATACTTACCTGTGTTTTATTTAGTGGTGACTTCTTTGACCACTCAAACATATTTTCATATATGTTACCATCATACCGACCAAGCACAGATCCAAGCACAAAATCACAGAAATCAAAGGAATCCACCAGAGCTACTGCATTAGGACGGATAAGGGCCAAGAGTTCTTTTATATGCATGTTCACTTGAATTAGCTGGGCCTCTGTCAAAATGCCTCCCTGAAGCAAAAAAGAATAGTTCATAACAATCAGAGCTCTACACCTCTAAGTGCTTATCAATCACTACAGGGAGAATTAATACAAAAGCTGCTCTTTTAGATCTGTAAATAAATCTGACCTGAACTTCTAAATTCTAAATAAGCAATTAAGATTGCCTGTATTTTTTTAAAAAATGGCATTGCTTTTCCTAAGAATAAAATTACTGTTATCATAGTTAATGTTCATCTATTCCAATGTTCATCTACCAAACTTTTTAGGTCCTTGGTATGATCTCACAAAAAATACTTTCCTGCTTCCCAATTTTAAGAAGATCCAGATTTAGCAAAACATCACTGATACCACTGTGAGATCTTTGGCAGCTATCCTGTGAGCTTTGGTAAGAAATGGCAAGAATTCAACCATTTACACTTTTTATACCATTTTCATTTAATTTTGGACTGCTGAAATGTGATTTCAGCACAATATTTTCAATTTAGACATCGTAATTCCCAAGGGCAAAATACTGCTGAGATATTTATTTACACTACAACTGCTTTGTATGGCAAAGATGTACTCCAAATCCAACAAGGCTATCTTTGTTTTATGCATGATAATCTAACCTTGCCTTTGTTATCAAATTATATCATCACAAGATTGCTCACTTTTTCCCTCCAGATCTGATTAATTTATATCTCAACTAGATACTCTGTCTAACAGAACCATTCAGCTCAAAGTAGAAATTATTTACCCACCTGTAGAAACTCTCCAGAGTTCTTTATAATCCCACATAGAGCATACAGTAAACATAAATTGTTAAGGACAGCATGGACAGCTGGGTCACCAATTTCTGAGAGCTTCGCTGTAAACAGTTTGACCACCACATAGTGACAGTGTGCCTGAAAAAAATAAGAAGATAGATTGACGTGACTTCAGGTGTTGTAAAATCCAACAACTATCCAAGAGTATCTATCGTATTCTGAGGTGCTACTGACCTCAGATGCTCGTACTAGATCAATGGAAGTCCGGTTCCAAGCATCTTCTTTGCTTTTCCGACGGTTCAGTTCAGCCTGTAAATTTTTTGCTGCAAAGTCAACCATCCTGTATCATAGAAAATCATGCACACAATTTATTATACTTGGAATTGAGGCCATAAATAACACTCAGCTTGTGACATTGAACATTGATATGGCAGTGATAAATAGCCATAGCCTCAAATGTCTAATGATTGATAAAGCCAAGGATTTAAAATCCAACATCAATTCAACTTTTACTCCTAGTGAACTTTGGCCTTTATTCCTAGTCTGTAAAAGGAACAATAATAATTCCCATTCTATCACAAAGCTGTCAATGTAGATTTTGCCCCCTATTTTCAAATATGGAATGTCTCATTCTTATGGCCTAAATACTATTTTAATATTGCTCTCAGATGATCATAATGAATGAAACAGTAACATTATAGCCTCGACATTTTACTTTTGCATACTTAATATGCACTAGCCATTTCTATAACAAACTTATCCCATCAGCAAAATCCAAAGTCAAAGGCTGATATAATGTTAACATAATTTGTGTTACAACTTGATTGAACATAATAATACTTTCCCCCTTTGGAATTTTAGCTATATCTCAGTTCACAGTAGGGAAGCCATTGCATTTGACCTTGATCAAAAGTGACCCCAGTATATATATAACTGTCCAGAAGCAGTTTTAGTACCATTGCTCTGAAACAAAGCAGGAACGCTGGAATCTATTAAATAGCACTGCCCCCCTTTTTAGAAGACCATGAAAAAGAGATTTGATTTTCTGGATGAGTAGTGGTGTTTTTAAACAGATTTTCAGGGGTACTATCCCTTGATCAATTTTTGAAATAACTGATCTTCCAAATCATGCTATTCTAAACAAATCTTTCTTTACAGTATTTGATCTCCTGCGGGGCCCATTTCAAACTGTTCCATAAAAGATTAATTACTGAGCAGTCTGACATTTCATTCATATTTATGACTAATTGCCTTCTGCCCTGTCCTCCTCTCAACCTGCAATGTTCTGAGAGGTTCTGCCCTAGCAACATACAGTTGCTACATCCCGATACATCTTTCTGGTAGTTGTCCATTAGTAACTTGCATTCGTCAGTTAGACCTGGGTCCATGATTTGAACCATGTAAGGCCATGTTAGCGGCAACTGCCCAATCCTATCCAGATCAAATCAGCCGGATAAGAAATAGTTAGAATGAAGTAACCAAGGGAGCAGCTTGGTTAATAAAAATGAGAGAGACAAGATGACCAGTCCAAATGACCAGCTGAGAAATTCCATAACCTTTTATATTGACCTACCTTGAAGCTCTCAATTTATATGCCTCCACCAAACTGGAAGGATTGTTGATATGCAGAGTCGTGGGTCGAGCAGCCACATGCTGAGGCTGAATATGCTGTCCTGATAGGTCATTCAGGTAAGACATGATACCACTAACTAATTGTCCAGAACTAACTTGGGCATAACTTTTGACAAGGAATCTAAATGCAAAACAAAATTATTTCATGTCATATGATGGATCATCATCATAATTTATCAGCAGTTGCACTATAATTTCAAAAAATGCTTATGGGATACAATCGCGAAGGTAAAAAAGATGTCAATAATTAAAATAACTTGTATAAGTTTAGACTATAAAACCTAGACAGGGTCAAAAGCTGCACTTAACCAGAATATTTCATACATAGGTTGATTTATGCGCTATCCAATCTGTATCAATTCTTAGTGACCACGTATATAGTCCTAAATTTCTCTTTTCAGATCTTCCAATGATACATGCATTGCCACTATAACCAAGCCCATCTACTTTGATGCTGGTCACACTCTTCTCTTTTCTTCCACCTAGAATTAGAACATCGTCTAGAGGTTTTCATATAATGTGTCTGAAGTAGGATAATTTGAGCCTGATAATTTGTATCTCAAATGAGAACTCTGGGTTGAGTTTTTCACTTATCCATTTATTTATTTTCTTGGCTGTCCACGGTGTTTTCAGTAAGCTTCTTCAACACCTTCTTCAAGTTTAAAAAAAAAAAATGGGGCTTCCGGTTCCGGCGGCTACGGCGACAGGCAGGTCTTTGCCTGCTCCAGCTCTCCCGGTGGGCTCCCCCCGCTTCTGGGGGGGCACAAGACGCCCTGGAGGGGCGTCTTGCCGAGGGAACGGCTCGCGGAGGGTCCTGGCGTCGGCGGCGGCTGGCGGGGGCTTCTCCGCTTCGTTCTAGGCATCGGGGAGCCTTTTGGAGGACGCGCGCGCGTGCGTCTCGCCCCATGCCGATCGGAGAATATACTTCTGAATGAAGCAGCGGCGGTGTGGTGAGAGGCTTCCTTTCTTCATTCCCTTTCTTTTGAATTAATGGACTTTTCAGCTCTTTTTTTAAACAAAGTTTCTTTCGGACTTTGCTGGAGGTGCGGCTAGAGGGAGGGGGATTTCCCCCCCCCCCTTGGACAAGCGGCTTGAAAAGATTTTGCTCTCGCCCCCAGGGGAAGGAGGAAGGGGGAGAGCCAACTAATGATGCCTCACCCCTATAAAAGTGACTTTCCTTGGACTTAGATCTAGAATTTATGGGTGAACTGAGAATTTTCTGAACTTTTAAAAGTTTGTTATGCCTCTGAGCCCAAAACTGGCAGGGCAAGATGGCACACTTCCGTTGTCTTTGTGAACTGTGAGATCTGACTCCACCTTCAAAATTCAGGCTTCCGGTCTTTGTCTCCGGGCCGCCCAGAGGAATCTCTTGTGGATTGTGATTTTTTGAACCCTCTGGGGAAAAAAAAAAAAAATCTTTCATCTATTGCTAGAGTGACTAAAGAAATTCCCATCTGTTTGGATTCTCTGTCTCCTGGACTCGACTGCCTGCTCTTCTTCTCCAGCTGCCCAATCTCTACAGTGACTGATCTCTTTGCTTTTTAAACCATGTCTCCAAAAAGACCACCTCTTGGAAAACCTGGTTTTGCTACTTCTGCTCCAACATCTGCAACATCCAGTCCAGCCACACAGTCAAAGATAACAGAATTGATGCAACCCAAGACTACAGAGATAGACTTTCAACAAATGCTCCAGCAAATCTTACAGGGCCAAGAGGAAATTAAGAAACAGCTAAGGGAAATGAAAGATGAAATTAAAGAAAACCAAGCGCAAATTTATAAGAACTCACAGAGACTGGACCTTGTGGAGGGTGGGGTGGCGGAGGCGAGAGGGGGGGTTGAGGCCTTGCAGAGGGGAAACAAAGAGCTTGATATTCAACAAATGAAAACAGATTTTGAGAGAATGTCCTTTTATCTTAGATTCCAAAATGTAATAGAAATAGATGGGGAAAATATAAGGGACATAATGACTAATATTTTAGCTGAATATACACACAAAGATAAACAACAGATGGAATGGGAGATAGATCTGGCTTATAGAGTGAACTCAGCATATGCCAGAACACACAATGTACCCAGGGAGGTTCATATTAGATTCCTTAGGAAAAGCACAAGAGATGAAATTCTGGGTGTGCAAAGGGGGCAAACATTGATATACCATGATAGGGAGATAACCATTCTAAAGCAGATTCCCAAAAAAATTAGGGAGAAAAGGAAAAATTATTCGCAATTGGCGAATAAATTATACCAGAAGGGGGTGTGGTTTAGATGGTTGATGCCTGAAGGTATGCTGATATTCTGGGAGGAGACAAGAATTAGAATTAACACACCCATAGAGGCACAGGCCTTTATGGAAAAAAACAAAGCGAACCTAGAAAAAACAGAAGACACCACAATGGTCACACAGGACACGGGAGGGGCCGGAGCTCTGCCAGCAGGGGGGGAAGGGGCAATACCAAGAAAGCTCAGATCACAAAAATGAATAAGAAAGCCACAATGTTATAAACAAACCGAAAGCAATAATGAAATTATATCTAGATTATATAACTATATAAGCTGACTGAAAAATTTTTCTCTAGAATTAATATGCTGATTTTTTATGACTATGGATTAATGTCTGATATTTGGATGTAACTTATGAGTTTGGAGGGAGGGGGCGTCTGTCACACTTGCTACTGCCAAAATTTGTAACCATTCCATTTACCCTTTTCCCTATAAATGTTTTAAAAAACCAATAAAACTTTTTTTTCAAAAAAAAAAAAAGTTAAAAAATGTCAGCATTTTCCTATCCTGCTTCAAGCAAAAGTTAACTTGTACTTCCATAGGGAGTCACAGGGAACACTATTGCTTGCACAACTCTGATCTTTGTAGATATAGACAACTACGGCATCTGAATATCTTCCAAGGCTTTAAAGTCTGCTCTACCATGTACTAATCTGGGGCATATTTCTTGATTGCTTGTTCCTTTACTGTTGATGTCTATGGAGATTCTCAGTCATCCAGGTTATGGATGTCCCAAAAGTGCTTTCTCCAAGAGGCAACTGGATTTTCTGATTTTTCTTTGAAGAGATTTTGCTTCTCATCCAAGAAGCTTTTTCAGCTCTTGGATAGCTGAAGAAGCTGCTTGGATGAGAAGCGAAATCTCTTCAAAGAAAAACTAGAAAGTCCAGTTGCCTCTTGAAAAAGCATCTTTGGGTTTACTGTTGATGGTTGACCCTAAAAGACAGAAGCTATGTACCATTTTGATATCTTGATTATTATTCTGAGAGTGGTTGTTCTACCTGTTGTCATTAGTTTGGTCTTCTTTCATTTAATTGTACTCCCATTTTTTTCCACCATGTTCTTTGACTTTTATTAGTAGACCTTGCATATCTCTGCATTTTGGGCTATTCAAATAGTATCTTCAGCAGAGGCTCAAGTTATTATGTTTCTTCCTTCTTGCTATTTGAGTCCATGCAAAATGTCACACAACAATAACAATATGTGGTAACAATACGTGGTATGACTCACCGGGCAGTTTGCAACATCATCACAGTGTTCTCTCCTTCATAAGTGCAAGCAGGAGTGAAGTTGACGTAAATATCAGGCAAACCACTGCAGCGGGAGTAGCCATGTCCCCCACATGCCATCCGACATTCCTCAATGCCAGCATTGGCACTCCAGGAACTGAAAGCCTTAAGACCCGCAGACAGTGCGTGCAACTGAGAAAGTAATTAAGAACAAAATAATTATTTCTTCCAGCTTTGTCCTGTCACTAAATTCTATCTTCCTGAATTTTTGATGGGTGTGTGTGTGTGTGTGTAGAAGAGTGACGAGATTAAGAAGGGTAATCCAGATTATCTCCAAGATCAAAATTCTTCCTAGAGATTTTAAAACTCCAAGAAGAGGGGACATCCTGTCAAGACATAAAGCATATGTTCCATCTAGATATTTTATAAAACTTTAAACCAGCATAGCAAACTATAAGAATTCCATCCCATAATCTGTCATGTCCACTTTTCGATTTACACCAGAGTTACATTTATTAAATCATTTCTATAGCTGCCGAACTCAGACCTCATGACTCTGAGCTTTGTATGTAGATATCTATACATGTAACACTCATGAAGGACTAAGGCTTACAAAAATTTTCAGGAGAAATTTCCAGGAACAAGTCCAAATCAGAATTTAGGTTTCATTATCAAGCTTCTGCAAATAATAATAATTTGAATGACTGGCATACTGGAAGTGGAACTCAAATCATTTTTAATGCTTTGATTTGTTGGTCTAAATAGTGAAGCTACAAAAATCATCTTGTGGCCCTCATCCCAGTGGTGAGTTTATCCCTCTCATTCATTCTCATTACAAGAACATTCCACAAAGGTGAAATAGAATTAGAATTCTTTGTTGGCCAAGTGTGATTGAACACACAAGAAATTTGTCTCTAGTGCCGAAGCCTTCTGTGTACTTACAACAATAGTGATAGATCATTATCATAGTCATTGTAAAAATACATTTATCATACAACACTTAGTGATAATAGTCATGGATACTAAATAAGCAATCAACATAAATCATACTAGGATCAGAGGTGGGTTACTGCCAGTTCGGCCTGGATTGGCTGAAATGGTACTAGCAGTGGCGGGCGGCTCTGCCCACCCGCCCAGACACTTCCGCGCATGTGAAAAAGCATTGTGAGTGCGCCTGAACCCGTAGTAAAAAAATTGGCAACCCACCCCTGACTAGGATACTAAGTAAACAATATAAATTGTAAAAAACAACAAAATTATCAGAGAGCATTTCACTGAGGCTGCCATTGGTGCCATCTTGAATTCAATTTAGCTGAGGAAGACAAAGGGATTTAAACTGAGACAGTATCAATCGTGTCTAAGAATGTATCTGTGATATTCATAGTTCCCCAATCTTTTTTTTTTCCTGATTCTGTTCCTTCCCAGGAATTTTCTTGGGAAAATTCAAGATAATTTTCCATTATCTTGAAAGAACAAACTAAACCGTATATGTCACTAGCAAAATTCAGTGTTTTCTCCAATCATGAGCCCCACCTCTGGCAGTTCACTCAAGTCTCCATCCTGGATATTCCCAGTGATGCGATGATATGTATCTGTCATATATGAACCAACGAAGTGGAAAGCATACGCTGTTGCTAGGAGAGGGAAGAGTTTGTACTGCTGAGTCTGATAATCCAAAATCTGAGGTTCTGGTTCCCTGTAACAATGCAAATAAAAAAGAGAACTAAACCACTATAATGCTATGATTTAATTCCATAGTAATGGAAAAAACCAAAGACTTACACTGTCCTAAAGGTATATTGTGATAACACATACATTTAAAGTATAAACATATTTATTTGTAAAAGTGATCTTGGCTTGGTCCAATACGTGGCCAATAAAACTATTTATTTTTTTCCCCCAAAATACAAAAGAGTAACTAGCAAAATACAGGCGAGGTCCAAAAGGGAGAGAGAAGGAAAAAAATGGAAATAGTGAAATAGTTTAGGATATTAATTTAATGACAATTGCGAACAAATGGCTACAGTTCCTGACTCATTGTAGCTTATGCTATGGTTTCCATGCAGCTGTTTTACCATCTCCTGGCTCCTTTTATATCATCACAAATTTGCAGATTCCCCAGTAACAATGATTCCCAATATAGGGCTAGTCCTGACAACAGCTGTGATTCAACTGCTTGTAGCCAAAATGTGTTTTTTTTTTAAAGGGTGTGCTTGTTAGATTTTTTCCGGGGAGGAGGAGGATGGGGGGAGAAGAGAAATTTGTTTTCTTTTTTTTCTTTTTACAAAGTAACTATTTCTCTGACTCACAAAATCCACATTGGATGTTAAAATTGATTAGCATAATTTACCAGAAAATTCTGTTTGTTAGATGTTCAAGTAAGTCAGGCCAAGAACTAGACCTTAGAAGATATACTAGGATTTAGGATAGTAGATCCTTGGAGGTCTGACAGGGTTTTCTCCCTCCTTCCTATTATACCAAAGAGAGTGAAGGGAAGACAAGTCTGTTTCTTATACTTAGTGGTTTTCCTCAAGTTTTGCGAACAGATCCTGCACATCTCCAAGGTCATCGCTGGGCTTTTCTACACTGTTCTTGTCAGCTGCACTTCCCAACAGAACTTATATTGACAGTCAAACCTTTGGTTTTTTTAAAGAGGTCGCATCCATTTTTTCATGGACAAAAGTGTTATGGGCAAGGTAGCAGAGGGATTTGCCAATTGTTATGGCATTACGAAAACTGACCTTAGGGATATTAACACAGGCTTCTTACCCAGGCTTTAACTCAGACTGATGTCTCACAGCACTATAGCGGATGGCAATGGTACAAGCTCTGGCTAAACTGCGAGCAGCATCTCCAACGATAATTGAACGGATGAATACCATGGTCCCATAAGTCAGCTTGGCATTGAGAGGCTTCACATATGTGCCATCTGGTTCAACCTAGCAGAATAAAGTAGTGAAAGCGGAAAGAGTTTGTCCACCAAGTAATGGTTTGTAAGCTTATAAAAATCAACAATGTGTGCTGTATCACTGAATCCACTAAAATTTTCTTGTTAGGACCCTATTCAAAAATATTTTAGAAGTAATTCCTACTCATTGGTGTTGTAAATGAATCACTGACGTGAAGTAACAGGTAAATAATTTAAAATTAATAGGCTTGCCTAAATCCATTTTGCTAATTGTCTCTTGCTTGGCACATGTTGTGAAGCCAATGTCATCATTCTCATGCTAACTAGGTCATATTATCTAATCAGTTTCATGTGCATTGACAACAAAATCAGTAACGTTAAGGTGGTTAAATAATACAGATGACTGGTAAATTTATGAAAAGGAAGACCAGATAGTTAACATATTATTACGAGTCATTATGTAGGAGGTGGGGAGGAAGCTAGAATCTATTTGACCTTAATAGTCACCATGCCCTCCCATTTACTGCCTTCATTTGACAGGGACTCCTCTGTTACCATAAACTGCAACAAACACACCATTGAACACATTTCCAGAAAGCTAAGTTCAAGAGCTGGTAGTGAGAGAAACCTAACAAACAGAATTCCCAAACAAATGAGACACAGCTGGATTTTTACCTCTGATGCTCCTTTTTTTAACACAAACTTGGGGATTGCTTTTGACTATCAGATGATCAATTACCTCCTGAGAATTTGAAACACTGACTTTGGGCAGTCTCTCTTGCAAGCTGTCTGAACAGCTGGCGTAGATAAATAGCAGAAACAAAACAAGACCCACTGCTTACCTTGGCGTGCTTCATTAGCATATTTTCCCGAGGGATACGGAAGTTGTCCATTTTTAAGTAGCCATTATCCATGTCGTCATAACCAAATTTTGGGCCAATGTCACCAATGGTGATGCCTGCAAACAGAATAAGCCAAATACATTTATTTGGTTCTTAATATTCTTAATACAAAATTGAATTGGGGGGCGGGGGGGGGATGTTCATAAAGTATCATTTTTCCCAACATCAATTAGTTCAAAGTGCTGACTGGTGGAAGCACCTATGATGCCAATTCCAAAACTATGACCTGGCTGTGATTTTCAGTTAGGAGTGAGTCTTCAAACCCTATCCATTCATCAATGTGGAGGAAGACTTCCCTACTATCCAGATGAGTTGGGTATGGGTTCTTACCTAACCCTATCTAATTCACTGAGATCCAAAGTTCTTGACATCAAATGTGAAAAGGAGCTACAACTTTATTTTATCATTGCAGCATGGGCTAAGACACACAGTTTTAGGGAATTTCAATATTACTTGAACCTTACGTGAATTATGACAAATTAAATGTAATTAATGGATAAAGGATTATTGTTGTAAAATGGACTCTGTTCAGCAACCTTTCCCCCTTTTCAAAATTGTTGAAGGTTCCATTATTAAGGTTCCATATTCTTTACAAACTACTATTCTTGTACTGCTAATAACATGCTTTAAGGAAAACTTTTTATTGCTCTTTGAAAAAGTCTCTAGTTTGGTAACTTCCGCTAATTATAAGTCAGAGCTTTTAAAGCATTTTAATATGTACAATTGTAATCATTTAAACTATAAAAACCAACTTTCCTTGATATGCTGCAATATGGAACTGAAAAACTACAGCACTGTATGTACGAATATTTTGCTTTCTTATGAACATTGCTTCCTTTATATCATCTACTTGAGGACTGCACGTACTTATATTCAATTTTTCGCAACACGATGTAGCCTTTGAAGATTTGTGGTGCCAAATGTTTCACATTGGACATCATATATTGTTTCAGTACGGAGTTTGTGATTCATTTATATGGCAGCTAATTTGGCAACATAAATATCTACAAATATGCTAAATATTCACTTGAGCAGACTTTCTCCACCTTTTTTTAAACCCAGGAAGCAACCTTGAAATAATTTTCAGATTTCAAGGAACCCCTGTATAAAAATGGCAAAAACCATGAAAACTTCAAAATGCTATTCACTTCTAACCTACGCAATGTGTAATGATTACGACAACGGCAAAGCACCAAGCCAGCAGCTGAATATGGTGTGTGAAAATTCTCACAACTGAAAGCACAAAGTTAAAAAAAAACATTGTTGGTTTTAAAACACAATCTCTCAAGGAATCCCTACCAATCTCTCACACAACCCTAGTTGAGAAAGGGTAGTAACTTAGTAGTGATGGACTTAATACCTGGTAGTGGTTCATGGGTTCCCAACTGACGTAGAGGCACAATAAAAGCATGCAAGCCGTGGCATTTGTTTTGGGTATAAAGCTGAGCCAAAACAATGGCATAGTTTGATGTCTTGCCCACTGCAAGAAGGGAGGGGGGGAGAAAGACAACTTAGTAGGTACAGTCCAGTAAGCATTTTATGTACATGTTGATCTCAAAAATAATAATACAGACAATAATACAGACATCTACATGTTGTAGATTTTATGATGTAAAACCATTTCCTTTTACTCCCAAGCTGAAATGAAATAGAAGGAATAAAGAATATGCAGAATTATTAAATGAGGAATATGTAGAATCAGTGAAACAGAAACATTTAATTCTGTCTGATGTCTATACTATATTAGGCTAATAAAACCAATGTTAATTTGATTATGTTGATTATACGGCTTCGCCCTAAAACAGAAACCAGAGGTTTTTTACTCATACTTTCTACAGTACAGAATAGTCAAAAATATTATGCAGCCAAAGTTATGTTTCAAAACACATCAATAGTTAATGGTCTCCACACTTAGAAAGTCCAAAGGAAAAAACAACAACAGCTCTTCCTTTAGCTTTAATTGTGTAATAATACACTTACATCCACCTGGCCACCACTTAATAGAAGTCACAGTTGGGCTATTAAGGATGAATTCCTGGGTAGCAGGATCATAGGTGGCAGTAGTTTCCAGGCCTCGGAGATGGGTTCCTGTAGGGAGGTAGCAAATTTTATTTCAACAGTTGCAGAGCTCAACCCAAACATACATAATTAGATTTATTTCAACAAACTTCATTAGCAATGCAAAGCCAAGCAGTGCAAATAGGAAAACTGCCTGCAAATGCACATTTACATAATGGTTAACAGCAAAAACATTACCAGAAAAGCATGTATGAAACAGTGGATGCACACCCTCTATTAATTGCCCTATTAATATAAGAATGCTGTCAAATTGTTATACAATTATGCATGTCATTTGTCTTGATTGTTTATCTTCATGTGCAAATATACCGTATATTTTAGATATCTGACAAGGCAAATAAAAGAGTCCCATGATGATTCTTTTTCAAAGAAGCTTTAGGGTAAAAATGGCTTTTTCTCTAAATCCAGATGTTGTCCTGCAGAAAAATCTTCAGAACCAGGTTAAAATGTTCAACATTTGCTTCTGTAATGTTTTTCAATCCCAGATCTTCATGTTCACTTTCTTCCTCCTTCATGTTCACTTTCTTCCTCCTGCAGCCGCTATCAACATTCCGATTGCTGTTCGACATCCAGAATTTTCAAACAGAGCAGTAAAATCCAACACAGGTGATGTATTGACTTGTGTGTGTGTGTGTATGTATATAAAATAAAAAAAATGTTCACTATAAGTTAGAAGTAGTTTCTTTTTTTCTTTTAAAATCATCTTGCATTCATATAGGTAGATTTGTCTTATAGATTTGGAGAACACGATAGCACTTTTGATTTTTGGAGCGAATGACATTTAAGGTATCTTCAGCCCTTTCTTCAGAACATGAACCAGTCCTGGAACAAGGTGGGAATCTCCCCAGGGCTTCCTTCTCTTGATTGTAATGTATGTATGTATGTATGTATGTATGTATGTATGTATGTATGTACGTACGTACGTACGTACGTACGTACGTACAAGTATGGTTCTATGATAATAGTTAGATTTAGACATGAACATTGGATGCCTATCACATTCATCTTCAATTTCTCCCTTTCATAAAACTGACAAGAATAGTTTGCGTCAGAGGCCTATCAGAAGGCGCAGGAAAGTCTACAGAAGAGAAATTATTCCAAGTGGCCCTGCAAAAGGTATTATTTTATTTAAAGATAATAAAAACAACCATTTGAGAAGCAAGATGTTTCCCATAAAATTTGAGTGTATGTAAGTTAATGACTGAATGAATCTGAGCCAGTAGGAAAGCTGAAATAGTTTTAAAAAGCAGAAAGTATATAACTTCTCTTGCTTAGGAGCATTGGCTAATTGTTATTCTTTCTAAAGTGCAAAAAACCCACATTTTTGTGTAATTAGAATGTTTTACGTATGCCAACCATAAGGCATTCAGAAATCAACGGAAAATGTGCTTTGACTCTTCGGCAATACAATTTTTAAAAAAACAAATAAGCTGTCTTTGTATCATCAGAAACCTCTGCCTCTATGCCCATCTGAACAGCTGCTTTTTCTTAAGGGGAGAAGCATGTTGCTGCCATCTGAACAGCCAAAAGGACCTAGGCCCAGGATGGCGAAACTACAGCATGTGTACCGGAAGTGGTATGCAGAGCCATCTCTCTGAGCACATACAGGAGCGCTTCATACAGGAGCGCTGGAAACCACAAGAGCAGCCACCTGGTGCACATGCGTGTGCCAAAAATATGATCTTCTGGTTTCTGGTGCATGCATATGCACCCGCCAGTTGGTCTTTGTGCACACATGTCCACCAGAAACCAGAAGACCAGGTAGCCTGTGCATACCGGAAACCAGAAAATCATCTTCCCAGACTGCGCATGCGCCGGGAAGGGTGGCTGCTCTTCCGCTTTCCGGCACACACGCTTGCGCTCTCGTTTCCCACTCAGTGATTAAAAGGTTCGCCAACACTGACTCAGGCTATCAAGAAACAGAACTGGTACTTTTTTTTTGCAAAAGCTAGTCTACCCTGTGAAATAAGACTTGGAAGTACTGTACCATGTCCCATCTCTGTCTGGGCATATGTGCCAATGATCTCCAAGTTCCAAGCAGGCATGAAGAAGCGATTCTGCTGTTCTACCGTTGCCTGGGTTAGTAGTGTGGGAAGGAACATGCCCAGGTGGATGTCCAAAGGCTCAGGCCGTCCTTGATGAAGGCAGCTGTAAAGAAATGCCAGGGGAGGGAATGTGAAGGGATGTTATAGGTGGAAGCAGGTGAGATTAGAGGTGCAAGATTGGAGAGGGAAGACAAAAATAATGTGATAAATCAGAATGAAGCAAGAATATTTATCAAAGCACCATTCTTTCCTCAGAGTTACAGAACCTTACATCAACCCGAAGGATAGAGGATTCTCTGTTTGATCACAAAAGGGGGACTGGTTTCAGGTGATTAATAAAAGGCAATATTATTCCAGAAATTCTAGAATAATGTCTTTGTGTTTCCTGGAAACATATTGAAAATAAGCAGAGAATATAAATATTAGCTTCTGTACATAAATTGAAAAAGGAACAAATCAGTTAACAATGTTCCATAATGAAATCAAAGCAATAAAACTTTATCCAATTGAAATTTGGGGGAGGAGAGAAATTACTCAAAAGCTTTTATTCAAAGCCAGTCTACACTACAATTATCCTCTTTCTTGTGTTGCTTCAATCTGTTGTTTTAAATGATTTTTCAAAGGTTCTTCTGGGAAGAAAAGAACGGTGCTCTGAATCAGCAATTAAAGCTAGTAAGCCTGTTCATAGCTTTGTACCAAAATTCCAGTGGTCATGCTTGTGAAGCGCAGTTGTTAAATTCATGGGTGCATTCAAAACAGCGAAAGATTTTTCAAGAGGTATCAGTAGTCATGATTTAACCCAACAAGCCAGACTACATATGCATCATTCTCCAAGGACTGATTGCAGAAAGCACATTTGGAAACCAGAGCCATTTTCTTTTCATCCAGGCACATTTTTAGCTTTGTTGCAATGCAGCATACTAATCAAGCACTTTTGTTAAATTTGGGATGACAGAAAAAAAAAAAAAATAGAACGTTTTCAAAGGAACAGCACTACTACACATCTTGATGTAGGAGCATTAGCTAAATGAGACAAAAGACCATATACAGAACTTCCTTGATAGGTGTTTCTGTTCTACTTCATCCCGTATTAGATAATTTTCTGCCAGTTGATATCCATTGAGCTAATCGGTTCAACAAATCCTTATGAATACAAGTCCTATTTCCTGCCAATCAAATTAAAATGTTGACCTGGGAACCAATGCTTTCATTCTTTCCAGATGGGTTTAGGTGAAACATATCTAAAATATGTAGATTCCAATATAAAAATGGCCAGGATAGTAATAAATGAATTTTCCCCACAAACATATACTATAATGAAGGAAGCGAGCCAAGATTGTCTCCTCTCTTTTATTTCAGTTAACATGAAAACAGTTGACAAAGAAGATACAGCAAGAAAATAAGATTCCAAAAAGTAAATTATCCAGTCACGACTCCACTCTAAATGAAAAGAAAAACTCCTTAATGGTGCATGTTCCTACGAAGGCGTTTTAACATAATGTTTATAGCAGAATGTTATTACAGTCAGCTCATCTGTCCAAAGACATTATTAGATCAAATTATGCAATGTCAGTGTACCATTTTGCAATATACCATATGCAAATCATATAGGATCATACCAGCTGGACAGTTGGTAGCAATTCATTTTAGTTTATTTATGTTATCGCCGAGGAAGAAGAAGCAAAGCCTGGGGGTGTAGTCAAGAGGAGACTCAACCTAAAAAATCGTTATGTGTCCACAAATGTTCCAAATCCAATCCTCCTTGAATTTCGATGACTCCTATTTAGTGCCAATGTAGTTGACTTGATTCTTGTGTATAGATTTGAGCAATACATCTTCTAAACGGGACCTTAACATTTGGTCCTGATTCTTTGCACCTGACGGTTACCATCATACTTGTCTGTGTCTTGTTCAATACATAAGCATGTAGCTTATAGTTTCCAATGTGTGAAATTGCCGTTAGTCTGCATGTGAACTGCCCTGCATATAGTTTCAGTACAAACTTATTTGATGCTTCCCAACTATAGAGAAAACTTCAGCCTGGCAAGGAAAATAATTGTGTCACGTCATGCTAATTCTTAAGAACATTTTTTTTGTCATTTAATGACCCCGTAATCCCCTGCGGTATGGGGTCTGGGCAACTGAATGGAGCTGAGTGTTTATTGGCTGGTTGCCCTTCCTGTCGCCAATGCGAAGTTTGCAGCAGATATATTCTCATTGTGCCCAGAGAGAGAAATATCTGCCTCTACCTAGGATCGAACTCACAGCCTCCTGATTGTGAGATGAGAGCTTGTTGTGGCCCAACAGCGGCCGGCTGAGCTGTTGGTGGAATCTGACAGCGATGAACACTATGGAACTGCCCTGGAGGCTGAGGGAGACTCTGGGGGGTGTTCAGGGTCAGAGTAGGGACTAGAGAGGCCTGTTGGCCAGCAGGTGGTGTCTGAGTCAGGGAGCAGTGAGGAAGAACAGAGGGAGGCTGTCCCTGATGTACGTATGCGTAGGGCTGCGAGGAGGAGGGAGCAGCTTTGGAAAAAGGGTCACAGAAGTAATAGGAACAGGTGGCTACTGATTGGCCCCTCCCAGAGAGCTTATAGGTGGGGTGACGGGAGGGGAATTTTGCAGGAAACAACAGTTTGCTAATCAAGGTGTAGTGAAAGTTTGCAGAATTCCGTGAGTTCAGGCCTTGTTTTCCTAGAGATAATTTTCTGGGCTCCCAGCCAAGGGGTTGCTTATCTCCCTCTTTAGTTGTGGCAGACAGCCAAGTCTGCATCCGTATATATTGTAGAGGCTTGGGACAGAACAGAGTTCCACCTCTAAGTGACTGCACCACCCTCTGATTTTTAAGAGCATGATATACAAAAGTCCAAGGCAATGAACGTACAACGCACAAATAGCTTTCATATTGGCTTTGCACCTGTAACACCCAAATAGCAGATAACCCTCCAACAACCCTAATCAACACATTAAATTTGATCCAGGATTGCCTGCTTGCTCTTTATTCTCTAAACCCACTGCCAGGCAAATATGAATAATACTGTATTGGAATACCCATATTGCTGAAAAGAACTAACCGTGCCCCAATTCCGTCTGAGCGTAAGTGCCGATTATCTGGAAGTGGGAGGCCAGGGGCAGCCACTTCTTTTTCTGAGCATCTGTACATTGGCTCTCTAAGGTGGGCAGAAACATGCTGAAGTGCACGTCAATGGGTGCAATGTGTTTGCCCATGCATATTCTGTGGGAGAGAGAGATAGCAGATCAGGTCACATCCATTATTCCAAGGGCCAAGGACCCTTACTCCAATTGTAAATAGGCATGTAAGCAGATGTTGTTTCCTTTAACTATTTCAGTTTCAGTGATGTTAGAAATGATGCTAAGAAAGCATCACATCCATGTACTTTTTTCGGTACTGCCTCAGCCCTCTTCCCAACCTAATCTACCACCCTGAGATTTCCTGACAATCTTTTATTCAGTCCTGATCAGAATTCCTTACAACAGTATTTAAGCTGTTTCTGTTACTCCCAGTAAACTAAACCTATGAACACCCATAATATTTAAATACTTCCAATGACCTCAATTATACACAAAACAAAGCCATTCACCACAGTTGACCCACATAGTGGGTCAAAATAAAGTATATGCTGCAACATTGTTATGATAATTTCAGCTAAGTTTTGTCAACTGAGTAGTTGCTGAGAGTAAGAAAGAAGAAGGGTGTTTTAAGTAATCATGAATACAGATAAGTCATGTAGCTACACCTCATTGTGTGCCAACTATAGGCATCTTGATTAAGGGGTAGAATATATTCATTGGTATTAATTTTCCCCTGAGGTTAGTTTCTGGGATTTCAAAACAACACTGGCTTTACATAAATAAATTGGTTTCTCCAGGCCTTGGATGAGTCAGAAAAGAGAGACGCCCCAAAACAGATAAATGAGACCTGAGAATCCTTGGTGAGTAGGGAAAACTGGGCAGAAGGACAAGGTTGCCCATAGTGGGGAATGGGCACATTTCAACAGGTTGTTGTAGATTTCATATATCACGACAAATAGCAGCCATGGGATCCTTGCTCTATGTCAGTGATGGTGAACCTTTTTGACACAGAGTGCCCAAACCGGAAGGCGTGCATGCCTACATGTGCTCATGCCCACAGAGAGGACTCTGTGTGCCACCTCTGGCATGCATACCATAGGTTCACCATCGGGGCTCTATGTTGTATAATAAAGCTTGGGTAGTTAGGTTTGTTCAGGAGTTACATACAGTTGTGTAAGTGGTTTCTAAATCCTTGGTGAAAGAGGCATGGAATCCATGATTAAGGTGTCTGATTAAATTCTGGATCAGATAAATCAGATAAACATTATATTCAAGTGATGGGATTTAATTCTGGATCAGATTTAATCAGATAAACATTATATTCAAGTGATGGGCGGAAAGTATATCAACCGTGTTTTTTAACAGCAGCAATACATTTGTGCATGCATGTACACGTTTAGAGAGGTGTTTATACGTGACCTAAAAAAATAGGAGTGTCAACTTGGATATCTTCCATAATAACAGCTAACTCAATGCAAATCCCATAGTGTTCAAGCCACTCCCTATTTAAAAAAAGGATTTGGTGCAAATCTATTATGTTTAACCTTCCTGAGGAAATAGAAGTTTACCACTATATTTTTCAAGATTGTTGTTTTCCTGTTTATTACATATATGGAAATTATATTCAATCCATCTTGATTAGAATGGTTGGAACTTGCATCATCTTTTGTACCTTTGATGAGGGTAAGAAATAGATAAAGGGGAACGTTCTTAACATATTGATCCTATGTCTGTTTCTCACCTGTGCTTAAGAGCCAGGAAATATCCTATTTTTCTCTCTCTTGTCTTTCTCTCTCTCTAAGAAATGGCTTAATTAAAAGTGAGGCTTTCCTACTCAATATATATTTCGATATATTTCTTGATAAATTGTAATTAATATTAATTCGCATTTGTTGATTGTAGGACTAAGCTGTATTAAGCTGCATCCAAGGCCATTTTGAGAACAGGTAGTCCTCGACTTTGAACAGTTCATTTAGTGACCGTTCAAAGGTATAACAGCCCTGGAAAAAATGACATGACCATTTTGCACACTTATAAGATTTGCAGAATCCCTGTGGTCCTGAAATCAAAATTCAGACAATTGGCAACTGACTCATGTTTACGACAGTTGTGGTGTCCTGAGGTCATCTGATCGCCTTTTGCAACCTTCTGACAAGGGAAGTCAATGGGAAAGCCAGATTCTATTAACAAGTGTGTTACTAACTTTAAAACGGCAGTGATTCCCTTAACAAGAAAGATCATAAAATGGGGCAGAATTCACTTAACAACTGTCTCACTTGGCAACAGAAATTTTGGGCTCAATTGTGGTTATATGTCAAGGATTACCCGTACTTTTTGGAATGGGTTGTATTACCAGTTAATCAGTTTTCTTGTAGTGCTGTGCATATGCTCCAAAAACCATCCTTTAACAAGGACGCTGGTTAAATTCAAATATCCAACAAGGGCATCACCATAAGAGTGTGAGTACTTTTTAACAGTTGCAAGAGCAAAGGGGTTAAGAACAGCACTGCATGACATCAAATTCACATTTGACAATTGGACTAGTTATCAGAATAATTATCAGCATTTCAATTATTCTGCTGAGCACTTCTTGGCATTCAGTACTGAGGTTTTTCTGAAAGGAATCAAGAGCTCTTGCAGGCAATTAAAACCATGTCACAATTTTGTAAAACTGGGGAATTGTTGTGGTCCGCTGGCGGCCTGCGGAGCTGGCAGCAGAGTCAGACAGTGAGGAGGTTGGGAAGGAACATGGGCCAGTCCTGGAGTCTGAGGAAGGCTTGGAGATGATTGGCCCCTCCCATAAGACATAAAAGAGGAGCAAACAGACGTCAGCCTTTGCAGGAAGCAATTTTGTTCATTTTGGTCGGTTTAAACTCTAAAGCTCTGTTGGACTCTGTGCTCCATTTGGCCTTGCAAAACTAATTGCCAATTAGGTCTCTGGAAGTGTTTCAAGGGAGATAAAGGTGGGTGCTTATCAGCATTGCCCTGAAAGACTGTGGCAGACTTCTGTTGGACTCTTCACAAACTGTTTGTGACTCATTATGGGCTTGTGAATGAATATAATTCACAGCCGTTTAAATGAAAAGGGTTTTGGGAACTGTGTGATTTTTACTGTCTCAGGAAGCTTAGATCAGAACAGGAACTTTTTTTTCCATCTGCTGTTTCTTTAAATCTTTCTAAGATGAATTTTCATTGCAAGAAAAGGTGTCCAAGCACACATAAGTTTGTTATGAATAGATTCCTTTCTTTTCTTGCTTATTCTGATTGAACACTGCTGTCTTAGGTTTTTTTTTAAAATCAAGTCACCCACTCAGTTACAACGCTTTGTACAAAAACCAGCATGGTGGTTTAGCTCTGTGGAAACAACTGGAAGATCTTGTGGTGCAATAAGCCAAAATCTTTTACACACAATACACAATCTCATGTGTATGAACAGATGGCTGTAGCAATGAAGTTTTTCAAAGTCATTTACCAGCCAACCACTTTATCTTGGTGTGAAAGAGCACAGGTACATAATCTTATGAGCAGCTTTTGACTCATTTCCTAAAGCAATGAAGCTCAATAGGTGGCCTAGCCGAACAGCCTTTGTACAGCGTTTAAAAAATTAGATTTCCTCTATGCTGTGCTGCAACACTGGAGCCATCCAATTAGTAATTCTCTTAATAGCACTTTGGATCACAAAACCTGTTAGACTAGCTACACACACATTGCGTGGGTGTGTTTGTGTATATGTGTACTTATAGGCCAGTGTTTCTCAATCTCATCAGCTTTAAGATATATGAGCTTCTGCAGAAAAGCTGGGGGATTCTGAGAGTTGAAACCCATCTTAAAGATATTGAGGCGGAGTACCACTGTTATAGGCAGAATCACCCGATTTTACTTACAGAGATTTTTCCTTAAAAGCACAGTAATTACCACTTTGCTGGATCTAATCAATTTGTGGTTGCCAACAGTACAATGGCAGAAGGGCCCACAGTCACTTTCTGACATACTTTGCCTCTTATTCTTTCCTATCAGTATTTGTTATTAAGGCCCGCCAGTGTAAAATATGGAAGAAATTATCAGTGTAAAGTAATACTCCTACTCCTGGGACATGGGACAATTAACAGCTAAATGGCAAATAATCCCTTTTTAAAAAATACATTATTTTGTTAAGTTTCTCTATAAGACAGGGGTGTCAAACTCACAGCATGAATACAATACAATAGCAGAGTTGGAAGGGACCTTGGAGGTCTTCTAGTCCAACCCCCTGCCTAGGCAGGAAACCCTATACCGTTTCAGACAAATGGCTATCCAACATCTTCTTAAAGACTTCCAGTGTTGGGACATTCACAACTTCTGGAGGCAAGCTATTCCACTGATTAATTGTTCTAACTGTCAGTAAATTTCTCCTCAGTTCTAAGTTGCTTCTCTCCTTGATTAGTTTCCACCCATTGCTTCTTGTTCTACCCTCAGGTGCCTTGGAGAATAGTTTGACTCCCTCTTCTTTGTGGCAACCCCTGAGATATTGGAACACTGCTATCATGTCTCCCCTAGTCCTTCTTTCTATCACATTGCCGTCATGTGATGTATTGTGACTTCCCCCCCTTTGCTAAAACAGGGGTGGGCGTGGCCAGTGTGTGACGCATCTTAAGTTAACTTAAGCCTTATGTTTGGACCCCCCTTGCTATAAGATAAAAATACAGAAAAAAACAAAAATTAAAAAACTAAGACAGAAAGAAATGCAAAGAGAGAAAAAAGTGATTTCCTACTTTTTTCAATGCAGTAAATAAAAAAAAAGTATTTTGCTTTACATTTCACATTTTAAGCCATTTCAACCATAACAAAATTATTCTAATCCTCAAAACCTAAATCCTGAGCCTCTGCCACAAATTTTCAGGGACATACCCTGCATGAAAAAATAGCAACAAGATTTGTCTATTCAGGAAGTTTTTTCTTTACCCAAGAAAAGATCATGTGGTAGGTATTCATATTCTACTTGTCTTGATTTATTTTCAACGCGAGCCTGTTTATTACGCCATTTTTATCCACAAACAACAAAAGGAATAGCATTTCACGTCTTCTACTAATTCGCTTCAACCTTACATTTAGAAAACTGTAGGAGAATCTAGGGTAAACCTAAATGTGAAATTAAGAAATGAGAGTGGTAGTCTAGATCAGAAAGATATGAATGCTAAAAGAATTGAGCTCGCTAAATGCCACTCTCAGATTTGTTGCCATTAAAAAAAAGACAGCTGTGCCAGCAACAGAATTTGCTCAATAGACAAGATAAACAGAACACTTCTTTGTCTGGCTCATTTCCCATTTTTCTATGTATAAGTTCACAAAGCTGCTTTGGAACATAACAGTACCACTAATTCAATTAAAGTCAATTAATGATTAAAAGCTGATTGAAAGAAATATGGGTTTATTTTTCTTTAAATCAGGAAAGTGGGAACCAAACACAATGCCCTACAGTAACATCCATTAGCTTGAGAACCATACAGAATAAAGTTCTGCCCCCACCCCCAGCAGACAGGATATCCTCTATGAGCAGGTTATATTCAACAGGGCCTCTCCTACTAATCTAAATAACCAGGTGGATTCCTAGTGGACAAGGCAGCTCCCTCCAGATAATGAAATCATTTTAAGGCTTTAAAGATCAATATCAGGATATAAATTGTGCCCAGTAGGTAATTCACAATCAGTGCAGGTCTTTCTGTAGAATCATTTGATCCCCATGCTTTGCACTGGTCAGCAAGCTCACATTTTATGAGAACCCTTGTAGGCCCAAAATGGAACAATTTAATCCTTTGGAACAGTACCACTTGCTAAAAGCACCAGTGATTGCTGCTTTATATCAAAAGAACGGTTGCTTTTGGAAACTGTAGGTTGTTGCATCAAGGAACTGAGTTATGATTGTCATGCAACATAATAGCAAATCTATCCTTCATAAAAAGATTATAAACAGGAAAATTCGATATGCTGCCCAACTTTCCATCCTTGTTATAAATGGTAGCAAGCTCTCACCACCGAAACCAACCTTAAAGCTGTTTCCGCCCCCCGACAATAAATGGGGGTCACGTGATCCCCTTTTGCAACTTTCTGACAAGAAAAGTCAATGGGGAAGCTAGATTTTCACTTAACAACCATGTTACTAAATTAACTGCGTTAATTCAATTAGCAACTATGGCAAGAAAGGCCATAAAATGGGGCAAAACTCACTTAACAACTGTCTTGTTTAGTAACAGAAATTTTGGGCTTGATTGTGGACATAATTCAAGGACTACCTGTAAATTAGTCCCAGAAAAATACACATAGGCTACTATTATCTGGGGATAGATCTGTTCAACCTAGCCAATGTAAGTGTATTATATCCAGTAAGACTTGAAAGAAGTGCTCCACCCACTGAGAAATGTTTACCTTTGAACATGATTGGATGCAATCCAATGACCTGTTCCAAACAAATATTAAACCAAGGACTCAAAGATCAGCAATTAGGGTCAGAACTGGATAAATAGCTTCCAACATTACCTCTGCTATCGTTCATTCTACCAGTTACTTCTACTGGTCTCTACCAGAGAGGAATGGAAAATCAAGGAGCTTAAAGTAGCAAGACTATTTCAACATTGGAAGTTTTCTGTGACGCGATATAAAGGGTAGAAAAACAAAAGCGACAGAGGAGAAAACAAACTAGAGAACTGTTGTTAATGTGAATGTATCATGTCCTAAGCTGACGTGAAGTACTTTAAAAGAAAGCAACATTATCTTGCTGGTTAAAATGTAACGATGCTCCTAGCCTTCCTGAATGCTACAGTACATATATCTAATTTCCGCTGCTACAATAAAAGGAACTGAGGTTGCATAGGCTTCCCAGAAAACTATGTTTAGGGAAGCTTTGCTAAGTGAAGACTTCTAATGAGTATATTTAAAAGTCCCATGTAGGGGTCTTTTGAAATTAAGCATGACCCTCCCTTATATTTATAAGACAACTCTTATGCTTTTTAAAGTACCCAATAATAAGCACAAATACCTTTTAAACCAGTAGATCTCTTCAGGGTCTGCAATCCCATATTCTCTTAATTTCAGCACCATAAGAGCACTCTTTTTGATAGCTACTTCGTAGCGTTCACTGCGGGAGAGGAAATTTACATCTTCATGGTGGAAGCTGGGATCGTTTGCAACAATAGCTTCTATATGGGAAGAGGAGATATTCATTGTTCAGAGTTTTCCTCAAAAAGATATATGACCATATCCTGCTAAATAAGAGCATGTTTCGTATTTAAACAAATCTGTTAGAAAGACAGATCAGATGCAGCTGTCATTCTGGTAACCACTTTTATAATTTAATACCGATCATAATTAACATAAAGCTGCATTCCTAAAATCTAGAAAAGTACAACCAAAACAAATGAGTTACTGCCCTATCCTTTGGGGGGGGGGATGTTATTTGATGTGGATTTCAAGCATGTCATAGTTTCTCACAGGTTAGATGATACAGGTTAATTAATTGAATACAAGAAAGGAAAATTTGACAGCAGGATGCAACAGCTACTTTATTCTTAAAAGCCTCTTCTCATAGCATCTTTCAGCTGTGGAATTCCCTGTGTTGTGTTAACCTGAAGCAGTCCTTTAGGTCTCCTATTTTAAAGGTTAGGAGAATGAGGTATATTGTCTGAAAGATTTATGGTTGAAATCTGACCTGAGTGTGAAGCCTATAGCCAGCAACATCTATTTGGTGTCCTAGTTAGATCAATCCCTTTAAGGCATCAGATAGGCACCAAGTAAATTAGGTTTTAGGCATCCCAAAACATCTTGTGTAACTTGACAGAAACATGCATTTTTGGGGGGAGGCTACCTGGGTGGGAATGCCTCTTTTTCTAAAATGCATCCTGAGACACCGCTTGCGAGCATCGTCCAAAATTTTGGGGGAAAGGCGGCGTTCCCATTCAAAGCGGTGCTTGTCCAGATGCAAACGGGCACTTTTCATGGATAAAACGCCGGTAAAGTTCTCGAAGGGCAACGGATCCGCCTTTGCAGCCACCGCCTCTGCTTGGGGCAGACAGCGGAAAGGCGCCCCCCACTCCACCCCCCTACAAGGGAGGGGGGGCTTTCTCTGCATCCCATCCCAATATCCCGCCCACTCTCACCAATTTTCTTGCGGCGCAAGGTCCGGTCGGCGCCCCCGTCCAAGAGGTTAGTCAGCAGCTCCACCTTGAAGGAAGCCGCCTCTCGCTCTTTCCGCAGATCCGCGTTCATCTTCGCGCCCGGGGACATCCTCCGCCACCAGCCCGTGAAACAACCGCCGGGCGACTCCGCTTCGGAAAAGCTTCCGGACCAGGAGAAAGGTAGCCTTCGCCCCGCCCCGCCCCGTGACGGTTCGGAGGCCCAATAGGAAGCCGCTTATCACCCGCGTGACTCAGCGGAGGCGTTTTTTTTCCTCTGGCATCTGCGGAGCTTCCAGGAGGGGAGGGGTCCCTTCGAGCTAGGAAGGTTTTTCCATTCATTGCTCGGAAGAAACGGGGGAGGCGGGAGGGGCGGAGAGGTGGGGGGGGGGGGAGAGAGAGAGACGCTAATGGTTTTATGCAAATGCTTAATCTGCACCATCGATGCACAGGGTGCCCTTGTGAAACCTCTGGGTCCTGGAATTGCACCCTGTTTTCCATCCAGGTATCTGTTTGCGTACAGTCCGAGCTATTGGTTGCCACCCAAAAGTTTCGCTCTGCATCACGTTGTATAATCCGCCTGGTTATTGACAGAAAAAAATATATCTGTGGGAAGAGTTTTTGTAACTTTCCAGAGTGTAAACAAAAGATTAACTGGAAGGAAGTAAAGTGAAGCTTCCCTGCCCGCCTGGTTTGCATTTATTTGTTTATTTTATTTGTATCCTGCCTTTGTTCGTTTTGCAAGTAACTCAAGGAGCTGAACGTATCTAACACACCTTCCTTCTCATCCTCCTATTTTCCCCACAACAACAACAACAACAACCCTGTGAGGTGGGTTGAGCTGAGAGACCGTGACTGACCCAAAGTCATCCAGCTGGCTTTCATGGTTAAGCCTACACTTGAACTCTTGATCTCCTGCTTTCTAGCTTGGTGCCATAACTATTAGACCAAACTGGTTCTTAAAGTTAAGAGTGCTGTTAGGTTTCAGACTGGCTGTTATTTGAATCTATGGCAGATCAAGCAGGATTCTCTTTTCTTAATCAGCCAAACTTGGAAAGGGAACAGGGAAAAAAGAAAAGTCCAGGGGAACAAGAAAACTGGGAGTCAGAGAAAAGCAAAAATAATGGGACTTCAGCAGCTTCAGAAAAGTAACTATAGTGGTTGATTCAGGTTATTAAATTATAGTTTCTGATTAAGCATATGTTTTAGTAAGGAAGATGCTCTAAAAAGCTGCTTAGTTTTATAACAGGATAAATATTGATAGCAGAAAAATATTTGAGATCTCTGAAAATAGAAAGTTCTTTCATCTTGTTTGACAACAGGATCTGCTTTTGCAAGCCATTCTACACAATGCTTCCAGATGCTGGAACATATCACTTTCCTTGGGAAATAAACTCTACTTCAGTACCGGAAGGGAAAGCCCTGAGAACATATGGCAGGTAAGTGTACGTCTATTTTTCTTTAATTGGGTCAATACAATAGCTGCTTATTTTCTCTATAATTGCAACATCTATCTGGACTCTCTGTAATTACTTTTGGAGACAGTCACTGGTCCGATTTCCTGCCATCATTGGGAAATGGCTGTTTTGTATTTCCTTTCACTTATTAGATAACTTGTGCTAGAGAGTCCAAATCAAAGATATCTAGCAGTGCCAGTAAGACGGCACCCAAAGATTAGCTGCTGAGAGAATACCTGAGGCAGCAGCAGATGTGGGAGGAAGATCAAGCAGAAGAAGTGACATGGCAAGACATGATTCTCTGTGGGATGTACCATCGACAGATAGCTGAGGTAGCAGACATTGGGAAATCCTACCAGTTGCTGAAAAAGGCTGGACTAAAAGACAGCACTGAGGCACTGACTGTAGCAGCACAAGAACAAGCACTAAGGACCATCTCCATGGAAGCAGAGGTCTACCACACTAGACAGGATCCAAGGTCCAGGCTATGCAGAGAGGCAACAGAAATAGTCCAACACATGGCAGGGTATAAGATGCAGGCAGGAGCAGCATACACTGAACGGCACAACAGCATACACTAAATGCCACCACCAAGTAGCTGGCACTGCATATAGGAACATCTGTACAAAATTTGGGTCAGACCCTCCTAGGTCAAGATGGGAGATCCCACAAAAGGTTGTAGAGAATAAGAAAGCTAAGATCCTATGGGACTTCCATATCCAGATAGACAGGAGGTACTGGCCAATCAACCAGACCATAGGTGGGTTCCTATCGGTTCGATCCAGTTCTCCCGAACTGGTAGTGCTGCCTTCAAACAGAGAGCGAACCGGTTCTCTGTTTTTATTAAAGGAGGGCCCGCCCGCCACTGGGTTATACTTACCTTTATTCAAGCTTCTGAAGCCCAGCTGATCCAAGGTGGCAGCTGGGATTGCTGCTCCTCAGCTGTTTCCCCTTTTTTCTGATTAATTTTAGTTCAATTGTGCAAAGCGCACACTAAGCAAACCGGTAGTAAACCAGTTAGGAACCCACCACTGAACCAGACATTGTGGTAATAGAGGAAGGACCAGAAGACAGCAGTGGTGATAGACATAGAAGTGCCAGGAGGAAGGAGTTTGAGAAACTGGAGAAGTGCTAGGGCCTGAAGGGGGAACTGAAAAATAAAGTGGTCCCAGTGGTAGTAGGAATACTCAGGGTTGTGACTCTTGGGGAGTTGCTCCAACAGATCCCAGGAATGGTGTCAAGAGCTTTCTGTCCAGAAAAGTGCAGTGCTAGAAAAAGGTGAGCAGAACCCTCAAATGCCCAGACCTGTCTGGTAGAGATTGAGGAAGACATAGACCACTCAGAAGAAGTGAATTTTTATACAGGTAGTCCTCAACTTATGACCACAATTGAGCCCAAAATTTATGTTGCTAAGTGAGAAATTTGTTAAATGAGCTTGCTCCATTTTATGACTTTGCTCCGCCACATTTGTTAAGTGAATCACTGCCGTTCTTAAATTAGTAGCCTGGTTGTTAAGTGAATCTGGTTTCCTCATTGACTTTGCTTGTTAGAAGGTTGCAAAAAGAGATCACAGGACTCTGGGACACTGCAACCGTGTCGTCATAAATGTGAGTCAGTTGCTAAGAAGCCAAATGTAAATCACATGACCATGGGGATGCTGCAAAAGTCATAAGTGTGAAAAATGGTAATAAGTCACTTTTTTCAGTGCTGTTGTAACTTTGAATAGTCACTAAATGAACTGCTGCAAGTCAAAGACTGTTTGTGTATTGAAGGGTGTGTGCGTGTGTATGCACTTGTATGTATGCCTTTGTATTGTTGGGCTAATGTGGGGTTGTCAGTATGTTAGGTGTTGATAAATTAAAAGAAACTAAATCTTCTTATTTTCAACAATTATCAAGAGTTGACTGTTCCTTTTTTGACTGGAGATTGAAGAAGATTTGATTCGAAAGAAAAGAAATATAGACCATTTAAGAGAAGGGCATTATTTGTAATGGCCAAAATATTAGACCAGTGTTTTCCTTAACATAGGGTTAATGAATATACAATACTCAGCTGGGTTTGTATTTTGCATTGGACTATAATGTGGCATGATTCAATTGTATTAAGCACATGGTATGGATTTAGCTTTGAGATTTACTTCTACCCAATGTTATTGCAATGTTATTGGACCATGGCATACTATATTCCATGAGTCTCAAAGAGTGACTTAGAGACTGAACAACAACAAAAATTGTTATTGCACTTAGACTTACCTTGAAAGCATTCCGTTTCAAATTTAGACCAATAACTAGCCCTCAGTTTAGACCAGGGGTGTCAAACTCAAGGCCTGCGGACCGAATCCGGCCCAAGGGCTGCTTAGATCTGGCCCACTGGAAATATCAAAGGATCAGCCTGCGATACCTCCGCTAGCCTGGAAATATCAAAGGATCAGCCTGCGATACCTCTGCCAGGCGAAAACAGGCTGGCATGCAGCCCTTTTCGGCTTCCAAGGTCTCCTCCAGCATTCTGCCAGCCAAAAATGGGCTGCAGGTTGGTTGGGGTGTTGGATGGTTGTGGCCTTGTACAATATAATGAGCAGTGGCATAGCGTGGGGGGTGCAGGGGGGGCCAGCCGCACAGGGCGCAACATCTGGGGGGGCGCTCGCACTCGCAGCTCTCTGCCCCTGCCTGGCTCACTCACTCTCTCTCACTGCAGTGCTGGCTGTACAGATTGATATCTTGCACTTCTATTAAAGAATTACAATTAGAGGTACAGGATTGAGGAAGTTGGCTCCATCTAGCCCAGTCTTGGATCATCTCCAGGATATGGTTCCATTTTGATGTTTAGTTTTTGTTCTTGATATTTTTTGTCGTTTACGATGGTTGTGAGACGACATATAATAGCAGGGCCCATGCTAGGTTACTACATTTGTAGATTTGTATTCATAGACCTGCTGAAAATGTGGAGAATGTGTAATGCATGTTCACACTCAATAAAGTGTTTGAAAATAAACTTGTATTTAGATGCATTTTACTTTAATTACATCAGTATTTTCATAACAAACAATACATGTGCTTAGGGGGTAAAGGTTTCTTTAACTAATCTAGTGGAAGAGACTCGAGTGCTAAAATCCACGGGTTAGGGGGCGCAAATTACTTGCCTTGCCCCGGGTGCTGACAACCCACGCTACGCCACTGATAATGAGTGATTATATGGTAAGATGTATCACCTTTTGAATGGCATCACCAACCCTTGGCATTTACTGTATTCCCTAAAGATATTCATTATTCTTCATTGCTCCAGTGAGTTGTGAAAAGGCAGCTGATGCACTCAAAACCCCCAAGAAAGGCTGAGTTAGAAGGACTAACTGAAGCCATAAGGAAGTAAAAATGAATTTACTAGAGTAATAAAATTTCATGGGGTGAGTGGCCTTACCACTCGCCCCATGAAATTTTATTAATTCTCTTAAGGAAAGGAATCAGAGTGTTTCACAGTTGAACAATATTTGAGAGTGAAATGTAGCAGTTACTATCCCAAACACAAAATCATCTTTAGAATTTTTAAAAGATTAGTTAGAAAATCCAGCTAAGCATTCTTTTCATCTTCACCTGAAAATATCTCAGAACAGATCTGTGAGTCAAAGGGTAATGAGTGTAGGCTACAAGTCAAAAATAATGGGAGTCTCTGACTTACAACCATTCGTTTAATGTCTGTTCATGCCCACCATGGCCACATCCATCCCCCACCACGCCCATCCTCAGCCACGCCACACCACTACCCCCTGGTCCTCCAAGGACAAACACAATCCCTGATGCAGCCCTCAATGAAATCAAGTTTAGACCAATAACTAGATTTTAAACTATTTTTTCTAAATATTATGTATATTGTTTTACATATTCTATTTCTGTCACACTGTTATGCTTGCCTAAATAAAATAAAACATGGCTAAAACATATTTTTAAATACTGTATTATTTGATATGAATTAATATTTCTTCTCCTACCTCATGATATATACATATTTTAGTATTATTAGTATTCTGGAAATGAATGTGTGTATCTTAACTATTCACAGTGTCTGAATCTTTCTTTCTTTTAGGCTTCACTCTTACGATATGGCCATTTCCCAAGCCATCTTAACAGCTCAGCATGCATCTGATCAGCACTGTATTCCAGTTTGCACAAAGTTTGTAGAACCCTTTCAGGCCCAGCTTGGGTCTTTGTATATTGTCCTGGGGGAAACTGAATTCAAGGATGGTAAGGATATCTATGATTTTTAATTCTATGGGACCAAAAAGTCTCTCAATAAATACGAACAAGTAGAACCATTCTTTAGGACTCAGCAAAAAAATAAGCCAATTTATACTTACAGGTAGCTAAACGTAAATGCTACTATCATAGATGCTTTATAATAGAGAAAAAGGATGCAGAGTGGCCATGTTGGGATAATCCCAAAATTACTAGACTTCTGAATTAAGTCACCAAATCTTACTTGGGTTGAATTGGAGTCTGTTTCTCCTCATCCCCAGCCTTGGAAGTCTCTAGAAATGAAATCCAAACTTCCACTATATTGCTGTTTGGCCCGGTATATAACTGGGTATCTATCAGCTATAGATGAACAAATATATTTTTAACATTTATATATTACTGTGTTTTACTAATCTAGGTGACATTTTAATATATATTGCTAGTCCATGTATGATGGACTATCCATACGCTAAACACCATAAATAAATAAATAAATAAATAAACTAGGTATCATAACTGTACTGATGATACCTCACCCTGAACCAACAAGGTGGCTTCGTGCATAGGTTAAACTGTTTTGGGGGTGGGGTGGGGTGAGCATTGAGTTTGAGGACATCCCATCCAGTGCCTGAGGATTGAACTTCTTCATAACCACCAATTACAATCCCTTATTTAGGAAGGGGTAGAACTACCATAGTACAATGCCCTCCATTCCCAAAATTTACAGGTAATCCAGAATAATAACTCTAGTTGACCAAGTTGAAAGCAGTAAAGTGTTCTGGCAAGACAAAGGTAGTTGCATTTCCTTCATTCATGTTCCAGCGCAGATCATCCATGAGAGTGACCAGTATGATTTTTGTCTTGTGTCCAGGCGTAAAGATCATTCTGGCATTTTCTTAATGAAAAATGGTACATGTTGTGGTCCAGCAGCGGCCGGCTGAGTTGTTGATGGACTCTGACAGCTCAGACCATTATGGGACTGCTCTGGAGGATGAGGAAGACTCTGGAGGGGGTTTGGAGTCAGAGCAGGAACTAGAGAAGCCTGTTGGCCACCAGGTGGCATCTGAGTCAGGGAGCAGTGAGGAGGAACAGAGGGAGGTTGTTCCTGATGTATGTAGAAGTCGAATTGATAGGAGACAGGAACAGATGTGGAGAAGACGTCATAGAAGGAAATAGGGGCAGCTGGTTAAGGGTGTGGCCCCTCCCAAAGAGTTTATAAGTGGAGCGAAGGGAGCGGACTCTTTGCAGGAGACAACAGTCCATATTTAAGCCATTGCGAAAGCCTTCTGTAAGTGTTATCTTGTCTTTGTGAAGATAACTTTCTAGGCTCCCAGCCAAGAGGTGGCTTTATCTATGTAATTAGTCGTGGCAGACAGCCATGCCTGTGTCTGCATATACATTGGAATCACGGGACAGAACACATGTAGGCAAGTAAGGAACCATCACTGCAACAGTTAAATGTCAGAGTTCCTACTAGGACATATTTTCTTTATTCACAAAGGGGTGGTGATAGGGGAATGATTAGGTAGGGGTAGATAGCTACCTTGGAAAGCTCAGGATAATTTTGAAAGATTAGGCTAAACAAAGCTTGGGCTACTGCATTAAATACCATATTTTTTGGACTATAAGACACACCAAGATTTTGAAAAAGTAAATAAAAAGAAAGTTTTTGCACTTTGCAGGCTTCCCAAACCCTCTCCATACCTCAATTTTTGTGAAAAACGGGGTATGCAGAGAGTTTGAGAGGCCTGCAAAGTGCTCCTGGGGGCTGGGGAGGGGCAAAAACGAGCAAAAAACAGCCAGTTTTTTGCACAAAAAAACCAAAACAAAAAGATCAACCCAGAAGCACTTTGCAGGCCTCCAAAACCCTGTGCATGTACATATTTGCAAAGAGGGTGGGGTTTTGGGAGGCCAAAAATGCTGTATTCAGTGTATAAAGAGGCAACCAGATTTTCACCCTCTTTTTGGGGGGAAAAGGTGCTCCTTCCGTGTAAAGCTCAAGTCCCACCTATTCCAAGTAGCTGGCCTGGCTCAACCATAATCTGATTATATCGCTCCTGACGGGTTTTTTATTTTTGTAATTTATTTATTTAGGGGACTTTTAATATTGCGATTTTAATTGTTTTTATCCATCAGCCCACCTCCTCCTTGTACACGTCTATATTATATGTATGTTTTGTCCATATTTGTATTTTTGTGTGTTTTATTGTACGCCACCCCGAGTCCTTCGGGAGAGGGTGCGGCTAAGAAATAATAATAATAATTATTATTATTATTATTATTATTATTATTATTATTATTATTATTATTATTATTATTATTATTATTATTATTATTATTATTATCTTATACTCCGAAAATACGGTACTACAGAGGGGAATTGTTGAGTAACCGAGTTCTGCTTTGGAGGCCCCAGGGGCAAGGCATTTCTTCATATGTTAATGGTTGAGTAGCAGAGTTCTCCTTCTGAGCCTCAGGGGCAGGACACATCTTCATATATTAATAGTGGAAGTGCATTCATGACTTGCAACCTGCACAGATTATAGCTGCCAGGTATTTCATGCATTGATCTGCTGGTGAGATGTTGGTGTGAAAATTCCCCTTTCTTCCTGGGGGATTATCTCAAGTGTTTCATTACCTTTAACAGTGTCACTCAGTAGGCAATGTTTAGGCAAAGCACCTGATTTTTTTCTTTATTTCTCCTACTTGCTTCTTTCTGTTCTGACTGGGATTTGAGAACTTTGCTTCTTTTGTAGACCTGCTTTTGAAAACTCAGGTGGGAAATGTGGGAAGAAAAAGGTGGGGAAGGTTAAAATAACTTGGCTGTCCTGTGAAGAATTTGTTCCATGTCACTTGCTTTTTTTAAATAATAATTTTATTAAATCACTTTAATAAAAAAAACTAATAAAACTAAAAAAAGGGGGGGAATAGAAAGAAAGAAAGAAAAATAAGAATAAAGAAAAAGAAAAGGAAATTATACAAAGGGCTTCTCCTTCATCACAAAAAGCATAAACAATTTTAGAAATTTACTTCTTCTTAAAATATAGCAAATTATCTCTTCTTCCCATGTCTACAAATAAATCCTTAAAGCCTTGTCATTTCAATATAAATGTCAGCAAAAGTCCATTAATACAGAGATATTACATCTATTTGATCTTGATCAAATATACTAATTTTATATTCCTTCCTTCTACATATATCAATCTTGATCTGTAATCCCTTCAACTAGTGCCCTAGAATAGGAGTCCCCAACCCCTGGTCCATGGATTGGCACCAATGCGTGGCATGCCAGAAACAGAGCCACGCAAACAAGCAAGCCCCCATCTGCAGGATGCAGGCAGCATGCAAAGCCACGGCCCCTCTTGTCCACAGAAAAACCTCTCCACAGAACCAATCCTTGGGGACCACTGTCCTAAAACCTGATTTCTTTTTTTCTTTTTCTTCACACCAAATTCTTCAAAGGTTTAATAAGTCCTTTTTGTAAATCCAATATAAGGAAATTATCCAAGTCACTCTCCTGAATTGTTATTTGTATAGCCGAACCTATGGCATGCTTGCCACAGGTGGCACGCAGAGCCATTTGTCAGGGCACGCGAGGAGTTGCCCTGTCAGCTGGGCAGTGCGCATCTGCGCGCTGGCCAGCTGAGTTCAGCCTTTTTTAAAGCAATTTTTCACCCTCCCCAGGCTCTAGAGGCTTTATAGGAGCCTGGGGAGGGCAAAAAGAGCCGACTCTGCTTCCCCCCCCCCCCCCCGAGGCCCTCTGGAGGCTTCAGGAGCTTCCCTGACGCCTACGGAGTGCAAAACACCGGCCCTATGGGCAAACCGGAAGTTCGGGAACGGACTTCTGGTTTGCTCATAGGGTTGGTTTAAGGCCTCCGGAGGCTTCAGGGACCTTCAGGAGCTCGTAGGATCGTTTTTTGCCCTCTGGAGGCTTCAGAGAAGCCTCCTGAAGTTCCCTGAAGCCTCCGGGGGGGGCGGGGGGGCTGTTTTCACCCTCCCCAGACTTCTACAAAGCCTCTGGAGCCTGGGGAGGATGAAAAAAGCATGCAAAAAATGGGGGGGGGGACGCCTCTCATGTGTGCATGTGCACTGGGGATGTTGCCTGTTGCATTATGGGTGCGGTCCATCCACGCACAGCCCCCCTGCGCTTCCCCCCATGGCACGCGAGCCAAAAAAGGTTCGCCATCGCTTGTATAGTCCTTTAATTATTAAGACATCAGCCAATTTCTTTTACATGTCCAGTGTAACATTGTGTTCCATTTCATTCTCTCTTTTTTTGAATTTTTTTAAAATTTTAATTAAACAAAAACACAAAAAAAGAATCATCCTTCATTACGTCTTGTAGAAAACGTGTCGGTTGGTTACAGATAACTTTTGTACATTTCTTCCACAGTCATTACTTATAGTTCATATTAGATTATACACTTTAAATCAAAAATCTTTGTATATCTTACTATCAATGTACCACAATTCTCATTTGACTACAATTATTTGAATGTGCTTTTACCTCAAATCATTCATACTTAAAGACACAACCACATAATGACATTCATTAGCTATTTCAAAAATCCTCCAATAACATTACACCTTTATGACATATTCTAAGTAAAAGTCAATTAATAAAATTTCTAAACCTTCCCCCCCCCTTTATTCCCCAACTCGCTGTTTAGAGTTTGTATCCAAATTGCTTTTGCCAATACCAGAGCATGTATATATTATTAAACAATATCCATTGACATTTCCTTGTTGTTGTTATAATTGGCTAAAAATCATTTACTGTTTATATCCCACCTTCTCTTGTCAAACCCAAAAAACATTACACCTTTATGACAAGATCTAAATAAAAGTTTGTTAATAAAATTTATAGGTCTTTTTCCCAGATTGCAATTTCCAATTTATATCCAAATTTCTTTTACTGGTTTGCCAGTACATGTATATATCATTAAGCTGTATCCATTATCATTTCATTATTGTTATTATAGTTAATTATTTGTTGACGAATAAACATTCATAAACATTCATAACAATCTAAAACAATCTAAGAATTACTAAATTCCTACTTATTGATCACCAAAATTAACTAATTTTTTATTATCAACTTTCATTGTCAACCTGTATCCTTCCAGTAACAAAACAGTCTTATCTCTCTTGCCAATTGTGGTGTCAGTCTTCTTTTTATCTCCTTTATAAGGTTTTTATAGACTTCTCTCCACACTTTTTTGCTTGAAGGATCTCTCAGGTAATCTCGTTGCCTTCCAGCTGTTATTAAAATTAGCTTGTCTTTGGTTGTCATTCGTGCTTTTGAAAAAAATTCTCTTCTTAAATTCATCATCATTACCCTATTTTTTCCTTCTGTATCTTGGAATCTGGGGTAGAGCTCCAGTTTGTCGAATTCCCTTTTCCATATTCCCTTCGTTCCACTTTCACCCACATTTGCTCCATTAATAAATTCATCTATTGTCTTGTCTTTATCTTCTATGTCTTCATTCTCCCCTTTAATTTTTGGGGCTCCAACCCCTTCATCTTTTGCTACGAGGAACACTAGTTTTTCCAACTTCTTCTCAATTCTCCCATATCCTTCCAATAGATTTTGAATTCCAGCCAAAATATTTTGGAATTTTAAGGTTTCCTCATCTGAATATTGATCCATGTTTCTAAAAAAGAAGAAGGAAAAAAAACTAGTAGCCACTGCCACTCTAGCCTTCCAGGCCTCTTTTATTTTTTATTTTATTTTAGGTTGACTTAAACACAAGTTCTTTTATGCTTTTCAAAGGAGAAGGGTTCTGTTTTTTTCCCCTTTCTCTCCCCTGCCAAAATAGTTCTCAAAAGCACCTGCGAAAACAATTCATGCCCTTGGCTCTTTATCAGTTTCTGTAAACAAATTGCAAACCCTTCAGCTACAAAGTCAGTAAGATCAAAGAAGAAAAAAGAAGAGATACATTGTTTCAAAAACTCCAGCCTCTGACCTCTGAGTGGCAGTGTTGCTACTTTTCACTTTCTAATATTCATCTCTGGCTTATAGGAAACAAAGTTCTTTAATGAAATGTAATAACAAGTAATAGGAAGAATTGTTAAAATAAAAAGGAAGGTTTTAATCCAGAAGTCAAAAAATAAAGTAACAAAAAGCAGAAGAAAAGAATTAATCTGTTCACTTTAAGAGGAGAAACGAGAAACGTTGCAAGCACTTCAATCCACAAAGTATAGTTACAAAGAAAAAAAAGCTTTCCAAAGCAATCCAATATAAGTTAATTTTGCCCCTTAATTCTTTTGTTTAAGGATCTAATTTGGCTTTAAAAAATAGTTTCTTTGGGCAGTCTTTCCCAAAATAGAAAAATACCTCACCAGATGGACTCACTTTCTGTTTTCACTTCCTTCCTTCTGGAGCTGTCCCGACTTCATCAGCCTGGGGCTGCCTGTTTACCGCCGGCTTGAAGAGTTCCCTTGGGAGATGACTTCCGGCAGCCGAAGGTGACGGACGCGTGCGTCCGCCTTTTCGCTGCTCCGGTGGGCTCCCCTGAAGTCTTGGGGGAGCACAGGGTGCCTTGGAGGGGCGCCCTGCCATAGGGGCGGCTCGCTGGGACCCCCTGGAACGGCGGCAGCCACGGGGGGTCTCCAGCCTTGCCCCAGGAGCCGGGGAGCGTAGGGAGCGCGCGGAATGCCACCGCACGCTTCGCCGAATGCAGCCTGGAAGGAAACAATTAATTCGAACGAAACAGCTGAAGTGCAGTGAGGCGAGGGGTCTTCCCAGGTCTTTTACTATCTTTACTCTTTTGACTGTTCTGCAGTTTTCTTTTTGGGACTTTGTTTCAACTTCTGGAGGAGTTCAGATTGGAGGGGGGGAAATTCCACCCCCCTTGGAAAAGCGGCACTTGGAAAATCTCTCCCTTTAATGGAGGAGAGAGAAAGTTTAAAATCTACTTTCACTTCCCTTAAATAATGGGGGAACATTTTTTTTCTTGACTACAAATACGAGAGAAAGGATGGCTGAACTGATTCTTCTCTAAACTATCTATGGGAACTTTGATTTTGTTGTTTCCTGACCACCTGTACTGGCTGAGCCAATATGGCCAACTTCCTCCTTCTTCTTTGTCTTCATGAATGAGACTACTCCCTTGGAAAACTTTATGGCTTTCAACTAATTTCCACCCCAGAGATCTCCAGGAGCCTCTTCAAATACGTTTTCCCCCTGGATTTGGAATATTTTGACCCACCTATTTGCTTTAGTTTTGTACTAGAAGACTTATTCTCTTTTGGACTTGTTTGTTTGGTGATCCCTACCGGCTGTGCTCTCCCATAGATACTATTTCTTTGTACAGAACAATAACTATCTCTGAGCCTCATGATGGGTCCAAAGAAATTACCGCCTGGTAAGGCCTCTTCGGCCCCAACATCTTCCACGTCCAGCCCCATTGCTCACCAGTCACAACTGGGATCCTTTTTACAACCTAAAGCCTCTGAAGAGAGTGCAAAGGATTTGTCTACTCATCAGATGCTTCAATCCATCTTAAAGGGACAGGACGAAATCAAAAAACAACTGCAGGACTTAAATGAACAGCTCAGAGAGACGAATCAGCAAACCACACGGAATCAACAGAGGATAGGTGTACTGGAGGAGGGTGCGGTTGGGATGAGAGACGAGATGAAGACAATCCAAAGGGGGAATGTAGAATTTGGAAACCAGATGTTAAAAATGGAATTTGAAAGGATATCTTTTTTTCTTAGGTTCCAAAACTTGCCAGAAGTTGAGAATGACGATCTTAAGGAGATTATGACCACAATATTAGCAGAATATATTAATAGAGATAAACAACAGCTTTGGTGGGACATTGATCTGATCTATAGGGTTAATTCAGCCTATGCAAGAACACACAATGTTCCAAGGGAAGTTCATGTTAAATTTCTTAGAAAAACTACAAGAGATGAGGTTCTGGGAGCTCAAAGGGGAGGACCACTAAAATATAAAGATAAAGAAATAGCCATTCTTAAACAGATCCCAAAGAAAGTAAGAGATAACAGAAGGAAATATTCCTTCTTAGCAAAAAAAATTATACAATAATGAGGTTTGGTTCAGGTGGCTGTTTCCAGAAGGCATGTTGATTTTCTGGGAGGGCAGTAGAATTAGAATCAACACAGTAGTGGAAGCAGAGGCTTTCACTAAAAAACACAGTGCTCTCTTAGGTGAACTGGTGGATGCTACCCAAGAAACAAAGGAGGGAGGGGCTGAGGCTCAGCCAGTGAACAGGGGGGAGGACGCAACAACTAGAAGACTCAGATCACAAAAGTGATTCGAAATATTATTGCAATTGTTCTTACAATGTATCTTTATGGAAGTGATACAAAACAAATGATTGAAACATACTGATGATTTTGTGTTAAACTCAAAACTGCTAATACTTATATAAATGTTGATATTTTTCTATTTTCGTTTGTAAAAGTTGTAAGACCTGGGGGGGCTTCTCCCCCCCGCACGATGTAGCAGTCAAAATGTTTTATAACCCTATCCCTTTTCCTTGTAAAACTTTTAAAACCAATAAAATTTGAACAATAAAAAACTTCAGAGCTCAAATTAAAAAAAATGAGTTCCCTTGGGCCAATCAGAGACTTTGCAGTGTCCCTGAGACTAGCAAGCCTTCGTCTTCCTGATCACTGTCTCTGCGGGACGGTTTAGGTCCAAATGGACCGTCCAGCGGCAAAAGTGTTAACGGCAGTCTCAGAGTGTCGAGACCGCACATTGTAACATTGCAACGTTGGCTCCTCCTTCCGTGTTCCATTTCATTCTTGTAGGTTGCCACTTTTAAAATCCAGTTTTAAATCAGTCTCAGTCTTGTCAGACACAACTTCCTTTTCGACGATATGTTTTAAACACAGTCTATCTATTCAGGCAGACTCTGTCCTTCAGTATGTTTTGCAGTCTCCTCAAGAGGAGCAAATGTTTTGGCCACTTGTGGATGAAAAGTCATTGCTTTTCAGATTTCTCATGACACTGAATATCTGCTCAAATGTTAAATCAGAAATATCCTTTATGAGTGTAAAATTGATTTATTGTGGCTTAGAACATGTAATACAAGCATATTTATCATTTCCAGTTCTCCTTGCGTATACTGTTTGTTCTAGTTGGGTAAGGCCTTCCACTTTATGCACATTGTTGGTTAAGTTTCTTCTGTAAATATTTGCTTGGAAGCAGAAAGAATTGCATATATTCCTGAATATATATCTAAATTCAGATTCCCAAAGAGGAGAAAAGAACAGAGAAAACATAAAATGACTGATGTATATACCATAGATTTAGATCTTTTTGAATCTACTACATTCCACTTTAAAATTTTATTCCTCACTAATTCTGTTTGTACACTCTGGAATTCTCTGTCACCTGCATTTTATAAAGTAGCAATTGTTAAGCTCCCTCTGAAGACTGGTCTCCTCATCTAGGTCTTGTACATATGAATTTTCTCTCCCACCATCTTTTTAAAAGTCACCTAGTGCTTTCAATTTATTGGGTCTAATTGCGTATTTTTCATTTTGTAAAACACTTAGAGATGGTATTTTAGAAGAAGCTGTATAAAATATATATTACAAAATAAAGTGCTATGTATGTTGAAGTAACAAAGAGTGGAATTGCCACATTGTATGATTTGGGTAAACATTTTATTTTAATTGCATTATTAACGATGAAATTGTTTTAAGAGATCCTTGAATTCAAATGGTGATTTATTTATTCATTTTTTTATTGCAGGTGAGATGATTATAAAGGCTCGAGTATTTACATGTGTAGAAGGAATAAATCTTCAGTTATTGGAAAAAGCCATAGGGGAACAAAGAAAATATTTCCAGGAGAGAAGGAAAGATCATGAAGGAAGCATATGTTAGTGCTATGCTTCAGCCAGCATTTATTTTTGAACACAAAATTTGTTATTCTGTACATGATTACTTATCTCTTGCCTTTACTCCTGGTATTGTAGATTAAATTGCTTTCTGAATACTTATTTAAAATTGGTTTGATGCAATGCTTTAGATTCAGAACTGGTCTTTGTATTAGATTGTGAATCTTATACTTAAATTCTGTTTAGAAACCCATATAAACAATAGAACATGCAAAGGGCTAATATAAATCTTTATTTTGAAAATGATTTTTGGAAATCACAGAAGCTTGATCATTAAGTTGTTTGGAAGCAAAGAAGTTTTTAATATGCTAAAGAAACCAACAGTTGGTGGCTGACTAGGGGCATGGTTTTTCATTTTAATTTTATTGATAGAAAAAAGTATTTTCACTGGCTTAGAATGTCCCCATTTCCTTATATACAACTTCCTTGTTTTCCTGACAGTTGTTGAATATCTTAATCTTCCATTTCAGAATATATCAGAATTGTGAAATAATGCAGCTTTTAATTTGCGCCTGAAATAAAACAACATGCTGGTTCTAGAAAGTAATAAAAGGAATTTTTCCTTTATTTTTCAATTTATATTATAGAATCCTACTAAGATATGTCTTGTTGCCTGTATTTATATTTATGTGACACTGTAGATGCGATCATTAGGTTTTAGGTAGATTGTATCAATGCGCTAATGACATCCATCTTAATCATTTTCATCAGGACCATCATGAAACTATATGTGTTTGCAGCTAGAAAAATAAGTTGAATAATATCCAATTTGTTGGCCAGATGTGGTTCCTAGATCTTGAAATCAGTGATATGGGTCCTTTATATGAGCTGGACATTGATCATAAGAGACTAGACCCATGGTATGAAGGGTCTTGTTTCTATCTTACAGAGTCCTACAGTTATTGAATACCTTTCCCCAGCTCCAGCTGATTTTTCAGTTATGCTTATCTCTGGACAGAGGTAATTTGTCCGTAATAACTCCTGCTCTAATTAACTCCAAAATAGAATTGTATATGTGTGCTTAATGAAGCTGCCCTTAAGAATGGCTAAGGGACTGGTTTGATAAGACTGTATACAGTAATATCAGATTTGTTAGAAAGCAGCACTGCTCTCCTCTTGGCTAAACACACAAGCCCCAAATGTCTCACTATCTAGTTACCTATCACATAGGATGGTTAAAAGAATTATTACTCAACACCTACATCTGATTTTTATTAATACATTGTTGAAAAGTATAGTTTATCAACATTTAAGAAATTAACAGATGCCTGTTAGTACCTGGACTTCATCAAGGCTTTTCCCTATTCATTTTTTTAATCTTAAAGTTGAAGCTACCTTATATTGTTAATGTGTGTATGCTTACTTTTCTGTTAGTTAGTTTGATGTGATTAAATAAAATATGGAAAAAGAACTGTTACTTTAACTAGTGCTGCTTATGTTGAATGGGTCAACTGTTTGAGATTTGCCATTGTGGGATATAAAAACAGTTGATATATATATGGTCTGAAATTTGTTTGTTGAAATCATTCACATACTGAAATTTTGCGCAAACTATTTCCTTGCCTGAAAGACCACCTACAATTTCAAAAACGATCTTGATTTGGAGGTATATGCTTACTTTTCTTACCTGGCATGCCATTTTATATATTCAAAATATTTTTTTCCCCCCAAACTGAAAAAAACCTGCTAGGGCATAGAAACATGCTGGGCGAAATGTATTTATCAAAGTAGGCCTGCATCCTACAGCAGGCCTACTTTGATTTATAATTCTCTCTTCACAGGAATGGTGGCCTTCTTTTTCTTTTGTAGTTTGTACAGCTGAAGGGCAAAAAATAATAATAATCAGGAGAACTAGATCCAACTAGAACTCCGGAGAGGCAAGGATACTGTCTCTGTTTTTGTCTCTGAGAAATTTACAGTATATACTGAGAAAATAAAGGGAAATGCTTAATTACTTATATTGCAAGCAACATAAAGCTTGCCCTGTACTTTGTTTTTCTGCTGACTTTCTATATTCTGCTTCAGAAGAGGCCTCACCAGCCTAGCTTAGAGTCAATATTTACTTTTCTGTCTCCTTCTGGTGGTGTCGAAACAGGGTGAGTTTTGATCCTTTGGGAAGTCTGTGGTTCAGCAAGAAGGAAGGCATGGAGGCCAATGGGAGGTTGGATCAGCAGGTGAGAGGCCTCTTGAGGAGAGCAGGGGATGGCTTTTACACACGAATAACCAGTTTTGGCAAGGGTGATTCATAAAAGCACATGGTGTGCATATGTGTGACTGGTTGGTCAGTAGCTAACATTCTAGTTTGGGTTCGAAGTTTGGCCTGAGGCCTTCTCCGATTAGTAAAAAGATGTGTCCCTTTCAAAAAACACCACATTCCAGAGAATCTTGTAAGGGTAATTCTTGGAGCACCAACTCTTTATTATTTGTGTCAGGGAGCATTGTGGGAGCTTGTAGCTCTGAACCACTAAAGAGAGAAATCGATTGAGCTCAGGAGTTCCTTCCTAAGAGGAAGGGCCTCTTGAAAGCTTTCAAAGAGGCTTGGAAATAGTAGATTTCCCTGGAGATTTCTCGTCAAAACAACCATCATCATATCTTTTGGCCATGAGGTCCCTCCCTGTGGGATTAAGAGGGTTGTTTTTTTTTCATCCTTGTCTTGGTTGCAAGTCAGCCTTGTGGGGGTGGGGCAGTTTTGCAACCCAAAGAACAAGTGGCATGTGGTTTTACAGAATTAAAGAATTTGAATATTAATAGAGGTTTGGGCAAAGGGCTGCTGAGCATAAATCTAGCAACTCTTAGTTAGCAAGTATAGGTAGTCCCCAACTTAAGACCACAATTGAGCACCCAATTTCCGTTGCTAAGCAAGATAGTTGTAAAGCGAGCTTTACTGCATTTCATGACCTTTTTAAACCACAGTTTAAATCACGGCAGTTCTTAAGTTAGTTTGTTAAGTGAATCTGGCTTCCCCATTGATTTTGCTTGTCAGAAGGTCGCAAAAAGTGATAACGACACTGTAACAATCATAATACATACCATATGTCAAGTGTTCAACTTTTGACCATTTTAAAAATCATTTTAGGGTTTTTATAGCACAGTATGAAAGGAAGACGGGAGAGACACAGTATTTACAGTGAAATAACTTTATATATGGCAACTCTAGAATTCGAGTACATGTTACACACTATAATGAAGAGGTCCATATGTTTGGAATTCCATGAGAAAGCAATTCTTTTCTCTAGTGTATTTCATTATCTTCATGTGAGCTTATTATAAAACCCAGCTATCTAGGCAAGCATTCTCAACTTGGTCCAAAAAACTTTTCTGAATATTCATATATTTATTAGTTTATCATAATATAAAATACGGAAATGTGAAAAGAAATGAAAAAAAAAAAGGGGGAAATAGGGGAGGAAAAGGGGAAGAGGAAAAAGTATAGGGAAAGGGGAAAATAAAAATAAAAGCATTAACTTCCATCTCTTTGGCACAGTAAAATAGGATAATAATGTAATTATGTGTGATAATATATACAATCCATTTCTATAACAACAGAACTATCTAATAAGCAAAATCCAAAGTCAACATTTCATTTTTTCAACCTCAATCACAAAGTCCAAAAGTCAAATAGAAACAAAATTAACTATTCTTTTCTTTAATCAAAGGAGGCAATCTAGCCATCTCTGTTAACTTTATCAACGTTTGCAGCCATTTGTCCATTGTGGGAGTCAAAATATCCTACGATTTTTGTACATAGAATATTCTTACTGCTCTCAGCATATATAACATCAAATTCTATTTTTTTCCAAGTTCTTTATATCCAAATTTTGATCATGTGACTATAGGAATGCTGCAACATTCATAAGTGTGAAAAACAGTCATAAGTCACTCTCTTCAGTGCCGTTCTAAATTCGAACCATCATCATCAACAACAACAATTTATGATTACAGTCTTAGACTAGCAACCAGAACAAATAAAAGTACTCAGTGTATGTGTGTGTATGTGTGTATGTGTGTGTGTGTATATATATATATATATATATATATATATATATATATATATATATATATATATATATATATATATATATATACATGCATGCATGCATGCATGCATGCATGCATGCATGCATGCATACATACACACACACACACACACACACACACACACACACACACACTTAAAACTTCTAGTATAAAATAATAAATTACAACTAAAATCTATAATAAAATCCAGTGTCAATTTATACATGGTCTGACTATACAATAGTTGCAATTCCTAAACTGTGGCCCATTGTAGGTTCAATGCTAAAAGGGAAGTGACTAAGCAGTGTAAGGGTTTGCCACAATTGTTATATAACCATCACAAAATGAATGGTTATAGGTCGAGAAATATCTGTACATAATAAATTCTAATCTGTATTAGAGAAAGTTCAGCAGAGCATTTGGAGCAAGCTGAAGTCACAGTTCATTTAACAGGTACCTAGAAAGTTAATTTTAAACTTTTGGCTTTTTTATAATCAATTTGTAAAGCATCACCTTATACTCCTTTAGTTCCTCGTTGCTCAATTAAAATTGCACCCTATTTTCTCTGTTCAAGATCTTGCCCATGGAATGCTATTGGACATGTCCATGCATGCTTGCCCTAACTTTAGAAACGTATAATAAGTTTCAGAGACTGATGTAGTCTGTGTCTTCATACCTGAGTAGAGAAAATAAATCTCATCTTGTCTCTGAAGGGCAAGTAAGAGGGGAGAGGAAAATATAAATAGGATGAATTTAGAAGTTGCATCTTACAGATTTTTCTCCAACACCTTTCAGTTCATATGTAGGATCTGTGGGAAGGGTGTTTTACTCTCCTACTTGTGATGAGATAATGTGTTTTCTACCATGTTTCAGAGGATTACTCCCCAGCCACTTCTTATCTAGATATGCTAGATTAGAGTTCCCCAGCCAGCCAACAGTGGGAAATCTTTAGGGAATTCAGGAGCAACAGCTCAGATGCTGCGTTCTTACCTAAAAGCATGGGCAACTCCATAGACAAACTCATGAGTGACCCTTTTATAATAAAGAACATGTTTTTCCCCACATATTAGTGGAACATTGGTTCTTCACTGACAGATTGAGGGGGAATGAATACTGTAAACCTAAGAACCCTTACGATTTGGGAGAAGCTAGATGATGAAATTCACCAGATTTGCTTATACAAATTATTGTCTTTCAATCTTGCTCATTTTATTAGAATGAGTCCTAACTATTCTTGGAGCCAGTTTAGTAGATCCATTAGGTGGCCCAGCTAGAGATAGCCCAACCAATTACTGTAGGTAGAGTGCGGAAGCCACTATGGGACAGTAAATTGTTAATTTTATTTTTATTGTCAGGGAAGTTAGATTTTGTGTCTTTATATAAATTATTTATATAAGTTAGCTTAGCTAACTTAGATTCATGTGGATGGGGAGTGAGAGGGAAATGGAAGGACATATATGTTGTGCTAAATATTTTGGCCTGAATGGGTCTCCATTCATTATATAGAATTGCGATATTTTGTTCCTGCAGTTGGACTGATTACCACAAATTTATGTATTAGATTTTTATCCTGCCTTTATTAAAGTAATTCAATGTGGGTAGTTCTTGTTCACTTTTTGTCCATCAGTAGTATTAGAATTTCATACCTGAAACGTTTTTGCCCTTCATGGATATAATAATTTGTTATTATCATAATGTGAGTACATAAATTGGCAGAGACAATAGTCAATTATCAGTCATTAACCTTAAACCATTTGTGAGGATGGAAGGAATGCAAGACAAATGATGTACATAAATGGTGCATAATTGGTGCATGTACATAATTGGTGCATGAAACTCACTGGCAGGCCCCCCAAAAATGGGTGGACAAAAAGGAAACAGGAGTTCGAATGACGCAATAAATGTTGTAAAAACTAAACATTGTAGAAACCAGCTTTACTAACAGAAGCTAAAATGTGAGAAAAAAGATGGTAGTCTATTCTAAAGATGTTAAGATTGGTCTTTAAATAACATTCCTGCAAATATAGATAGTTGGTTTTGTAAAAGATAAAAAATAATGACAGCATGTAATATTGAGATGTATAAAAATGGTAAGTTGTGTTATTGCTAAACTTGTGAGTAAATTTTGTAGCACCAAGTCAGAAAGCAAAAAATGGACACATTCCAAGATGTATTCCAGAAAGTGGAGAAGATTGGGGAAGGCACCTATGGAGTCGTGTATAAAGCAAGAAACAAGGAAACAGGCCAGTTAGTTGCTCTGAAGAAGATCCGCCTTGATTCGTAAGTACTGAAGCTGAACCCTGGACCCTTCGTTCGCAAGATTACTCCTAAATCTGCTAGTCAAAAACTGATTTTCAAATAACATTTTGGAATGCAGACTATAAGAAAAAGTGCTGGTGTTTCTTGAAACATGTTTGGGGTGAGGGAAATGTGGATTTCTAAAAACTCTTACAGAATATCTTGGTTAGAATTTGTTCATAGTGATAATATGGCTTCCCTAACAGATTTCAGATCAAGTATATTTTAATCTCTAGCAAGATAAAGCATATCTGTATCTCTAACAATATAATAGCAAGCACCTCAGGAGCGTAAGCGATGATGGATTTAGTCTCAAACTCAAACTGGATGTATGAATATAGTTGTTTGCGTTTCACAATTTTTCTAAGTGGCAACTCTGCATGTTCACTTTTCCCTTTGAGACACAATTGGGCCAGATAGAGAAATTGTATCAGAAATCAGGAGCATCTCAATCTATTTATCTTTTGCTAGAAAGGTCCCCAAATATCCTATCCAGGAACTGGACATGCTAGGACTTATTTATTTTCAGTAAGGAACTGTATTATATTCCCTTATACAGTGCCCTATATATGTCAGATTCATAGCAGTGGAATAAATAGGATACCTCTCTGCAGGAACAGTCTTTCAGGATTACCTCAGATAGTGAACAAATAGTCTCTATCAAGATGTGCACAGTAATGCCAAATGTTAAACCTGAAAAATGTTTTTCATCCATGGCATTATTTCTACAAGTATGGCTGCTTCAAGCAAAGCATCAATAAATGATAATTGATAATATGACCACAAGAATTCTTCATATGTGATAGGTACTTCAAAAGCTTTTGAGGTGTACTAAATTAAATTCTATCTGGCAGACTTCTTCTCTTGCTTTGTGTTCTAAGCCCCTCGATAACAACTCTGTGCATCCCCAGAACTAATCGACTACTTGCTAAGTCCCCTGTTTTTAAACCTATGGGGTGATGATTCATCTTGACAGGTGGGAATTTGTAGATTGAAAGTCGTTATAGCTTTAATTAAATCCATAGATGGAATTCATGATTGATCATGTGACAATCCATATAAGCAATTCATAGAAGATGAGGATGATGAACTATCATACTCATCTTCTATGAATAAACATTCCTTAGAAAGATTGGGATTGCTTCATCATAAAATATCTTTCCTCCGCAGGGAGACAGAAGGAGTACCTAGTACAGCAATCAGAGAAATCTCACTGTTAAAAGAACTGAAACACCCAAATATAGTGAGGTAAGAAAAGCTACTGGCCTTTATTTTTGCTAGGATATATTCTATGAATATCAAATATTTTCACAGATAGCAATTCCAATATTGAATTGATTCACATATAAAAATAGACCCTAACCTAACCCTTAGATGTTTAACTCAATAGTTTGTGTATTGCGATGTTATCCCCTGCCTCCAAAGAAGCTTGCACAATTTCCCTTTGTCGTTATTTATTTATTTTCCTTTTAGCTTGCACAATTTTCCTTTGTTGTTGTTATTTATTTATTTATTTATTTATTTATTTATTTATTTATTGATTTATTTATTTATTTATATTTATTTGCTTGTTTGTTTGTTTGTTCAATTTTTATAGCTGTCCATCTCAAAAAAATGATTCTGGGTGGCAAACAACCATAACATCAATTACAAAAACTCTTGAGAGGTGAGAGAATTGGCCCATGTCACCCAGTTAGTTTCCTGTAAAGATTTCAGATTGGATTTTTTCTAATCTTAAGGCATTGTAATCACTCTATTACACTGATTCCCCATGCTTATTGAAGAGCTTGCAATAATCATGCTTACAGATTTTACCTAAATACTCAAGTCACTGAATTGATTTTTTTTCCAGGCTCCTTGATGTAGTGCATAATCAGAAGAAGCTATACTTAGTCTTTGAATATTTGAATCAAGATCTTAAAAAGTACATGGACTCATCTCGTACAGGAGAGCTTCCTCTAAGCTTAGTCAAGGTAGCAAGTGGCTCAAATACCCTCCCTCCCAGGCCCCAATCTGGAGAACCATCCTTTATCTGTCTCTGGCAATTAGCTAGCACACTTTCAAACTACTTTCAACATCCTTTGCAACATGGATGTTCAACGTACAACTCATCTGGACCAACAATCTCCTCTCTGGCCCACTGCAGTCAACAGTACTTTCTGTCTGCCTGCAGAAAAAAAATAATTGTCACATTCCCTGCCAGCTATACAATTAGAATTAGATGTCTTGGAAGCTGCAGGAAAAGGCGGTTCAGCTAAGGGAGAGGAAAAAGAAGATGGGCGGTTGTGTGTGTTTGTGTGTGTGTGTGTGTGTGTGTGTGATTGTATATATCTGTATATATATGTGTATGGTTGTAGGAAGCCAGGGAGATAATCTTGGAGAAATCACCCAGAAGCCATTAAGACAAAAACATGTGCAGAAATGTGCATTGAGTCCAGGGAGGCAGGAAAGTGTTTAAAAAAAGACAGACTGGCTCACTTTCCAACTCCCTGGGTATCAGTGGGAGGGAAGGGAAACCACAAGTGGACTTGCAAGATTCCGTTACCATACCCTGGCTCAATAAAGTATAGTTCTAGCATACCTATGGATTTATTTTTCTGATTTGGTTTACTGATTATGTGCCCCTGGTTGTTTATGGCTCCTAATTGACTAGCTGGTATCCCATATGATTTTTGTGGTCAAAAAGGTTCCCAGTTCCTTTTACCTGGAATGTTGCAAAATCTTTGACATCTACTTTATTCTTCTTTCCTCTGGCTCCTGATAGAAAACCTAGTTATGGTAGCAGTTCCTAGCAGTAGGTTCATAACTGCTAGGTTATGCTAGGTTATGCTAGGTAATAACTTATGGGAAGAATGAAATACTTAATCTTTATTCTTCCTGTTGAGATTGCGCTTCCAATTGCATCTTCTTTCAAATCTACACGGATTTCCCAACCCATTTTTAACTGTGAAGGAAACAAAGATTTCAGGAAATGATCTGGCATTGCAAAAGTAGCAGCTGTGCAAAAGCATTGAATTGCTTTACCTCATACTTTTTTTTTTAATACAAAATGTTATCCAGAAGCTGTTATTTAAGAGGAAAGGGCCCTAGAATGTTGATATGCGTATAATATTTGAAAAGCCTATATAACATTGTCTTCATTCAAATGATATGTAATTCTCAGTGTGGAATAATAATGTATCTGAAACCAGAGTTAAGTAAATGCTGCTTCTTGGTGTAAGAGTACTAGGTGAAAAATCAGGTGATGGTGAGTTCTAGTCCTGCCTAAAGTAAGATTCATGATCTTGGGCCATCACAGAGAGAGGAAAATTTTTAATCCCATCCCTTCTCCAGAATTACAGTGCCCAAATCCATCATGCTTCTTCAGACCACCCAAATTGTTTTTTAAAAAGGAATAGTGTCATTTTCCAGGGCTAAAAAGCTGCTAATCTGGAATCTCTTTATTTTGTTTGCTAATTAAGGTGAAGTCATCTAGTTAGCAAAAAATGTGGACACTCATCACATGGTAGCTAAGATATATATTCTATTCTAACCCTTTGCTATCACTTAGTAGCTGTCACTATTTTGGAAGCCCATATATGGTAGCAGAATTTTGAGATACAACATAGGAGCCATGGTGGTACAGTGGTTAGAATGCAGTATATTCTGCAAGATAATTCTGCTGACTGCCAGCAGTTCGATCCTCACTGGCTCAAGGTTGATTCAGCCTTCTATCCACCCAAGGTTGGCAGAATGAGGACTCAGATTGTTGAGGGCAATATGCTCATTCTGTAAACCGTGCAGAGAGGATTATAAAGCACTGTGAAGCTATATATGTCTAAGTACTATTGCTATTTTGCCTAGGAAATGAGGTGTCAACCTTACAGTTTCTTCATATGTGCTCTCTGAACTTTTTCTTTCTAGAGCTATCTTTACCAACTGCTACAAGGTGTAAGCTTCTGTCATTCTCACAGAGTTATCCACAGAGACCTGAAGCCACAGAATTTGCTCATAAACGAAATGGGAGCTATCAAACTAGCTGATTTTGGCCTAGCTAGAGCTTTTGGAGTCCCCCTACGTACTTACACACATGAGGTAATGTCTGTCTCTCAGCTATGTGGGTTGTTGGGTCAGCCCCTGAAAAGAAATTACAGAGATAAGTGTGCATGCGAGAAAGAGGGACCTATGTTTATAGCCCCTTCTAAAAATAAAAATAAAATTAAGTGTAGCCCTAAGAACTTCTTGAAATTTACCATAAAATTTTCATTTTTATTATGATAAAAGGGGAATTTGTTAAATACACAGGAAGTACTGGTAAATCATTCAGGGTTGTGACAGTTTCAGAGACCTGGGAGAATACAGACCTGGGGAGAGATCTGTTTAAAAGAGTTAGGCTCTTCTGCTGCCTAAAGCAGACAGATGCTATGACCCCCTGCCAGAATAGAAAGGGCAGTAATCTCATCCCATAAGGATCACCTGACTGCAGCAGATAGAATGGTTGTTGCAGTATGTTAAAGAGTCCACCCAGAGTAAATCTGTCGCCTGCTTATAGAGAAAAACGTTAGAAAACCTAATGGGATTTTAAACTGCTAAATTATATGAAAAGAAACTGTACTGTGATGTGTCAAACTACCCTGTTTCCCCAAAAATAAGACAGGATCTTATTTTCTTTTGATCCCCAAAATAATAAACTCAATTGGCCTTATTTTTGGGGAGGTCTTATTATTTTTAAGGTGCAGGAGGCGGCAAGTGTGGTCACCTCATGGCTGCTGCTGTGTTGCAATAGTTTCGGGAAGGGCTTACTTTTGGGGGAGGGCTTAGTTTAGCACATGCACTCAAAAGCCCAATTGGGTTTATTATCCGGGGAGGTCTTATTTTCAGGGAAACAGGGTAGTTGAGATTTTAGATCAAGATGCATATAAACGAGATAGGGAAAGCATACAGAACATTATTTGTGGAATGTTTTCTAACCCCTTACTGCAGTTCTACTCTGGATCGCATAACTGAGGAGAACGTGTGTGTGTGTGTGTGTGTGTGTGTGTGTCTGTGTGTGTGTGTGTGTGTTAAATGGAGCAGTCGGCAGCATTGAAGGACTGGAACTTTTTAACTGCAGTTTCCAGTCAGATTCTACTGATTTTTCAGTTTGGGGGCTTCCCTTACATTAAATATGGACCCATTCTAGTCTATTTTCAGAGTTATCCTGAAGATGGATCTTGAGCCATTTTGTGGAATATCTTCTGAATATTCAGTTGGGTTGGAAAGAATAAAAAGTGATTCCCTTTGGATCATTATGGCCGATATTCTCAACCAATTGCATTATGTTATCTTGACATAAAGAGGCAAGGATCCTTTCAGGGAGTAGAGCAGACAAGCTTATTTTGCAAATGGAGGAGGGTGAATGTAAATTTTGTAAAACAGCCAATCTCCTCCAGTCTAGAATTGGAAGGTGTTAAATTAGAAAAAGCATTTATGTTTTTTTTAAATTCTCTAGCCTCCAACACTTTCATATGAAGTGGGATGTGAACTTTCCTGGATTTTTGTTTTTAAAAAATGCATATCTATTGATTTCATAGAAATCTTTGTTAAAGCCACTTAACATGGTTGATTCGGGATTTTGTTTTGTTTTGTTTTTTGTTTGTTTTTTGCTTTTGAGACAATTCCTCTACCAGATCTTTGGCCTATGTTTCTGTCCATCTCCCACTTGATATTGCTTTTTGTCCAACTGTGGGGTCATTGTTTTCCAGTAAAGGGGGAAACTAGAAGAGAGAGAATATCAAGGGATATGAAACTTGTTTGATGTAACATAATAGAGGATGCTGAATTCCAGCCCGTTGTATTGATGTGACTTGTAGTAACTGACGTGGAATTTCTAGTAAATGAATTAAAAAATGTTCAGTATGCTTTGGACTTATGGTTCAATAATAAATGTTTCTAATTAAATCTGAGAAGGCCTTATATATATCAAACAAATTTGATTTCTTTTAGGTGGTAACCTTATGGTATCGGGCTCCTGAAATTTTACTGGGTTGTAAATATTACTCAACAGCTGTGGATATATGGAGCATTGGCTGTATCTTTGCAGAAATGGTAACATTCTTCATATTTTTCTGTTTCAAAGAAACATCATAATCACAATATTATTTGATGAAAAATGCATGTGCAAAAAAGAGCTTTGTGAGTGCCCGTGTGTTTTTTAAAATTCCCTTTTCTTCATCACTACACATTCTAAAAGATATCATTAAGTCTATCTTGTTTCTCTTCCTATGGTTTCTTATTGTTAGAACACTAATTTGAAGTTGGACTGTTTTCTTCTGGGAGTTGCAGAAGCCATGTCTGGTGATGTCATGGTATTATTGAAGAATTTCTTTTTTTTAGTTGGAGGAGTTAAAAAAGCAAACACTATGCATTAAGCCTCACAGAACAATACAAGGATGGCCTCAGGATGATAATAAGACTGCAACAGTGACGTGCGGTGAGGTTTATGACTGGTGAGGCACTGACACAGTGCTGGGTTTCAAATATTTTTAGACTTGTGGACTTCAACTCCCAGAATTCCACAGCCAGGCATGCTCAGTTCCAATTTAAAGCGACAGCATTTGTTTTTCTCCTTTGCTCCTTCTTTCTTTTTCTTTTTCTTCTCCTTCCCCTCCTTCCTCCCTCTCTCCCTTCCTCCCCCTCTCTCAAACACCCACACACACACCCACACACACACAGAAGTTGGATTGGACTATCTCTCCTACCCCTTCCCTCTCTCACTCACTCTCAAACAACCCCCCCCCCCACACACACAAAAGTTGGATTGGATATCTTTTCCAGTGGCTTGAAAGCAGCTCCTCTGCCATCCCCCCCCCCCCATTCCCCTGCTGCCTTTCCCAAACACCTCCACCAATGCAAATGCAGCCTGCTGTCTGGGTGGGAAATGCCTGGAACACAATAAAGCCCACCCACCACCTCCTGATGGCAGGCTGGGGTGAGAGGAGAGGCAGAGAAGCCGGAGGGGAGCTGAGCCTTCCAAAAGAAAGAGGCTGGGGGGAAGTGTGTGTACTACAGCATGGCTCTTTGCCTGGCTTCCTGCCTCCTCCTGTGGTCTCCTCAGTGCTCGCTTGTGCTCTCCCTCCCCAAGTGTAGTTTGATTGCAGGTGGAGCCACTTGCCTTTTCAAACTTGTAATCAGTGAAGCTGGGCTAGATTTTTATATAGTTTTATCCAGCTGTGTGTGTATGAGAGAGAAATGAATGGGGGCCTGGGTCACTACACTTGGGGAGGGAGAGCACCAGTGAGGTTAAGCAGAGTCATCCACGGTGAGGCAGCAACTAGCTCAGCTTTTTACTTTTACTTTTTTTTTTCATGATGAGAGTGGTGAGGCTGTTCCTCACTTGCCTCACCTGACTGCACGTCACTGGACTGCAAGTATCCTGTGGGTTGCCTTTGTCTATCTTAGACAGATGATTAGTTTTAGCAGTTGTAACTACAAAAGGAAGTGTGAGGAAATTCAGCAATGGCAATAACAATAGCACTTAGACTTATACACTGCTCCATAATGCTTTACTGCACTCTCTGACGGTTTACAATGTCGACATATTGCCCTCAACAATCTGGGTCCTCATTTTACCGACTTGGGAAAGATGGAAGGCTGAGTCAACCTTGATCAGGCACGAACTTCTGGCTGTGGACTGAGTTTGCCTGCAATACTGCATTCTAACCACTGCAGCACCATAACTCCTAAATCCTTATGTTTCAATATTATTTACCAAAATGCCATTCAAAGCTTACACTTAAGTTTACGTCATTAGTCTTAAGTCTCAGCATCTAACTAAATTTCCTCAAGCTTCATTCCCTTTGCTTTTTGCCTACTTACACTGTTCATTGGTTTGTAAGACTGGAGTACAGTATAAAAGCAACCACTGGAGGTTGCTAGTGTCTAAGAGAATAAGCATGATTTTACAATACTAATTTAAATGTGTATAAAGTCCTTCTCCCGGTATCCCAGGTAGCTAGAATCAGGAAAATGGCAGAAGGAGCACCAGGAGTAGAAGTAGTTATTAAAATGACTCATCTCCTGCTAAAGATCAGTGGCAAATTGCATCATTTTTGCTCAGCAAATTGTCTGAAGTTTCCCCAAACTGAGCTACTAAAATTTAGAAAACCCCTCCGTTTTTTTCAGTAGGTGCATTTGCAAAAATATCTGAGAGGAGCTTTGTAACTGAAGGTCCGTTTTAAGAAGTCGAAACAAACCCACTGAAATTATTCAAAGGTTTTCTGATCCTTTTGCCATTGTTCCTCTCTTGTATTGATAAATTGATGTGAATTGTGAAAGTGCAATTATATCACCTGGGCCCTTTCTCCAATAGCTCTAACAGTAGCTGCGTGTTGCCATGGTGGATGGATTTTGGAGGGGGAAATTAATTCTAAGTGGAAGCAGGATTAGATAACTAGCTCCAAAGTACTGAACTCTATGCAGGCATTGAAAGAATAATGTGCCCAGGGCATGTGAGGCAAAAGAGCTCATAAGGAGGCTGCTCATAAGGTCTACAAAACTACTTCAGTTCACAGGAAGTATTAACTTTGCTCTGGTTTGTAATAAATTAGAAACTGCTTCAGAAACTGATAGGCTGACTTCCCCAAAAACAGACACTGAAAAAGCATTGGGAGCTGATCTCAAAGTGATGCAAAACACTGAGATCTAAAAGCTTACAAAATCTCAGTATAATTCAATTTCATATATTAATGTTATACATGTCCCAATGAATAGGATATGTGTTGGGTTAATATATTCCTCTTCTTCTTAAAACATAGAATCCTAAAGTACTTTCAGTAATTTTTAAGTAAATTTGAGTAAAAATTCGTAATTTTTTGGGTCTTTCTAGAGAACATCTATCTGTGGTGTCAGAAAGTTGATACCAATTTGATGGAACGTAATCAATTTTTGGTAGTGGAGGGAGCAGAGGAGAGGCAGAGAATTGCAACTTGATAATTAAGAATTTTATAAATATTTTGTAAACTGTGTACTGGAAGAGTTGTCGAGGTCTGTTGTTCTTTTCCCATTCATACTTGGTAGGCTACTGGATAGGTCTGTTCTGATATATCAGGCTTTTTTTTTTTTAATAATGGAAACATTTTATTTGGAGAGAGTAATGTTACCCAGAATGAAGATCATATGTATAATAATCTAGGTGAACTTATCATCTTCTCCTTGGTCCAGGTGACAAGAAAAGCCTTGTTTCCTGGAGACTCTGAAATTGACCAATTATTCCGGATTTTCCGTACACTTGGTACTCCTACTGAATCACTGTGGCCAGGAGTCACAAATCTTCCTGACTACAAAGGAAATTTCCCCAAATGGCCAAGGAAAGATATGAAGGTGATCATTCCAAACTTGGATCAAGATGGACGAGACTTACTGCTGGTGAGAAGAAGACTTGTTAAGTTTTTGTGGTTGCTTTTTTAATACTTATGACGAGTAGTGGAAAGTGTCCACTACAAAAATTGGAATGTGCCCAATATATCCCAAATTGGTATGAACGAGAATGTATGAGGCAGCTTGCTAAATCAAGCCAAAGGCCCATTTAGTCAAGCATTCATTAGCAGGGCAGAAGTAGACTAGCTTAAATATCTCCTTTTTTTTTTTTTTTTAAAGAGGACTGCAAAGGGTTATTTTAAGGTTACTTGAATTAACACTGAAGGATTTGCTATAAATGGGCAGGATTTAAAGACTGATATTTCTCTCTTTCTAAATTACAGCAACTGCTAATGTATGATCCCAACAAGCGAATCTCAGCCAAAGCTGCTTTGAACCACCAGTATTTCTGGCAAGCTCCACGGGATGCTAAACAGTGTGTGGTAGAACAGTATGGGCCATGAGATTAAGAAGTTCTGGTTAATGCTTTGCTGGAATTAGCTACCGGATCGTCTCGTTCTAAACAACGTAGCAAAGGAGCAGCTGTAACCGCCATTAAAAAATGTTCTCGGCCTTTTGCCCAGTTTAATATTCATGCAAACATTTTGACAATTGTAAATGGTACAGATCCTTGTAAGGACTGACAGTTCTTCTTTAACAGAGGTGAAAAAGCTTGATACTTTTAGTATATGAAAAGGGGTAGTATGACTTGCTATCTGAGAAGTAGAAAGAGAAAAAAAGTTTAATTAATCCAGTTTCTGTAATATATTATTCACTCTTTGCTGCAGTTCAAGTACTAGCATTACAAGATATGGTTATTATTATTTAGATTAGGCTAGCACATCGTACAGAAGCCTAAGCACTGATGTTGGTTTTTCTTTTTTTATATGAACTCATGCTTTCACAACACTACTGAAAACTAACCATGCCAAAAAAAAGTGTGAGTCTGTTTGTGTGTGGAGGAACTAGATATTACAGAGACACACAGAAATATGTTATACTTGAGTTTCTTTCTATATGTATCCATCATAAAAAAAACAAGAATTTTGTATCATCTACATCAGTGATGGCGAACCTTTTTTGCCTCGGGTGCCAAAAACACGTCCTTGCTATTGCCTGTGCTTGCATGCCCAACCCCATAATCTAATGTCCTCCCGCCGTGCCTCCTGCGCATGTGAGTGTGAACCCCCACACACACTGCCCCGCACATGTGCACACGGCTTTCTTGGAGCCTGGGGAGGGCAAAAACGCCCCCCCCCACCTCCCCAGAGGCCCTCAGTGTCATGGTTCCAAATAGCATCCAAAAGATGGCTGCAGGCCTGACACTCAGGAGGCTTCAGGAGGCTTCCCTGAAGCCTCCGGAGGGCAAAAAACAGCCTGACACGCAACCTGGAAGTCCATTCCTGAACTTCCGATTTGTGCAGTGGGCAGTTTTTCGCCTTCCGGAGGCTTCAGGAGGGAAGCCTCCAGAGGCGAAAAATGGACGAAAGTCAGCTGGCCAGTGCGTGCATGTGCGTTGGAGCTGACAGGTTAACGTCTTGCATGCCCTCAGAAATAGTTCCGCGTGCCATAGGTTCGCCATCATGGATCTAGACTATTAAATAATTAAGAGGCTTCTTTAGCTGCCATTTGGGTTTTCAGAAATAGTTTCTAATTAAATAAAAATATCAAAATCTGATAATCAATATGCCAAGACCTGAATTAGATAGTGTGGGACATCAAATAAATGAATAAAGAAATACTTGAAAAATTCTATTTGTTGATCTTAGCCAAATGTACTGGTTCAAAGTGGAGACCTTGAAATCTCTAGATTCTGAAGAAACCTTGACAATATATAGATGGAAAGAGGGAAACTTTACACTGATTCAAGTTTCTTTTTGTGGTCCCTTGTGCTCACTGAAAATGCACTCTAGAGAGCAGTATAGGAAATTACAGTATACAAAGAAAATCTGGAAGAAGTAAGTGAGAAGTCCTTGTTCCATTATGCAAATACTGTATTTTTTATTTTTTTGCATTTGTAGAAAGGCAACCTAGCATCCAATAGTTGTTATTTTCTATGGATGTATTTTTAAAATGGCTGTTAATACTTAAGAAATTTTATCATTAATTGTTGCTGTTGCTGTTAATATTCCTGTTTGCATAAATAAAACATGCATCAGTAGCGTTTGCATTAATGTGTTTTGAGTGTCGTAAAACCGTCAAAAATAGAATTTAAAAACAATTATAATCAATATCCCTATTTTAAATGTGAACTACTATATACCATAACAAAGCAGTGGAAACTTCATAGCACTGTATCTAGTTATCATTTTAAAACTAGGTTCTAGCCCTGTTGCCCAGTACCTAGCCATGTGTAGCTAATCTCAAAGGGCTAAGTAGAGTCAGAATTAGTTAGTACTTAAGATGGGAAAACACTATGAAATACTGACCTATAGACCACAGACTGCAAAGAAAAAAAAGTCTTAAAAGAAGAACACATACATACATACGTACGTACGTACGTACGTCAGTGACGTGCGGTCAGTAGAGGCAAGGGAGGCAGGGCCTCACCTCTCTTCATGGAATAATAGTATATAATATTATATACTATATATAATATTATATACATCTGTCCGGCTGCGCCCGGGAGACGCAGAGGGAGAAATGTTGTCGGCGCCTCCGGATGACGAACCAGTCGCTTGCTTTCGTCATCGGGAGGCCGACAACATTTCTGCCTCCGCGTCTCCCGGGCGCGGATGGACGAAGGTAGCCAGAATGGCGCCGAAGCAGTCCGGCGAGCGAGCGAGGCAGCGAGATTTTCGGTCACTCGTCCACCGGACTGCTTCCGCATCTCCCAGGCGCGGATGGACGAAAGTAGCCAGAATGGCGCCGAAGCAGTCCGGCGAGCGAGCGAGCGAGCGAGGCAGCGAGATCTTCGGTCACTCGTCCACCGGACTGCCTCGGCGCCATTCTGGCTACCTTCGTCCATCCGCGCCCGGGAGATGCGGAAGCAGTCCGGTGGACGAGTGACCGAAGATCTCGCTGCCTCGCTCGCTCGCTCGCCGGACTGCTTCGGCGCCATTCTGGCTACCTTCGTCCATCCGCGCCCGGGAGATGCGGAAGCAGTCCGGTGGACGAGTGACCGAAGATCTCGCTGCCTCGCTCGCTCGCTCGCCGGACTGCTTCGGCGCCATTCTGGCTACCTTCGTCCATCCGCGCCCGGGAGACGTGGAGGCAGAAATGTTATCGGCCTCCCGATGACGAAAGCAAGCGACTGGTTCGTCATCTGGAGGCGCCGACAACATTTCCAGAATGGCGCCGAAGCAGTCCGGCAAGCGAGCGAGCGACGCAGCCTGATCTTCGGTCGCTTCCAGAGCCGGAGCGGGATGGAGCAGCCACCGCCTTGGAAGTGAGTCGCGCGGATGGAGCTTTGGGGCTGAGGAGAGAGGCAGGGACGGAGGGAGTGGGGGGAGAGGAGCCGCCCCCCTCACCCCCCAGGCAATGGGGAAAGCTTTCCCGAAATGGGGGGGGGGTGTCGCGGGAAATAAGGGCGCGCGCTGGGGGGGACGAAGGAGGCTTTGACGTGCCTTAGAGGCGGGCGGGCAAGCAACGAAAGGAGCAGCGAGGGCGGGTGGTGGCTGCAGGCGGCAAGGCTTGAGCGGGGTGAAAGGGACTGGTGCCGGTGGAGAAAGTAATGCTACGCCGCGGTCCCCTTAATGTTCACTCAGGAAGGCGGAGAACGAGACCACGTGGTCTGCACACGTGGTCTGCACACGTGGTCCCATTCCCCGCCTTCCTGATGACGTCACCAGCCTCCCCAGCCATAACCCTCACTGCACGTCACTGACGTACGTATGTATGTATGTATGTATGTATGTATGTATGTATGTATGTATATACAGAATGTCTTGTGTGTGTTCTATAGTGACATATTTTCTATTAATTTGATTTGCTTTTTATTGCAAACAGTTTTGTCTTACACTTAGAAAGTGCATTCTCTCTCCGTGTGTTTCCATGTAATGTTTGGTGCTGTTACTTTTTGAGTTCTGTATTTTTATGGTTACATCAGAACAGAGAATCTGTGGTTCTGCAGATGTTACTGAATTCTAGTTCCCAACTAGGGACTCGGGAACATGTGAAGCATTATATACATCAGGAGGAAAGGGATTGTTAGTGGTTTAAAAAAATAACAGGATGGCAGTCAGCATTTTAACTTTTATTGCATGCATGATCTTTAAACTCCAACAATTGTGACATGCATCCCTTTAGACTTTATAGGAAGGAGCTATTTCCCAAGCATTTTGAAGTTTTCTTCTATTTCAAAAAACCTTTTATTCCCTATAATAGATACTGTATTTACTCCCATATTAGATCCCTTCTACTTTTGGAAATGCTTCTGTATGAAGTGCTGCTAACTTGGTATAATGAAATAAGTCCAGCTATCTAATATAATACACAGCTATCTATAATTGCCAGACGCTTTGTTCATCTGAACATGACAGGGCGTGAATTCTCTTGTGGATGAAAAGCATTTCAGACTTTTTACAAATTTAAAATTATACTGTCTTGCTTAGTGCCTGAATCGGGGCAGAGCAGCTGAATGGATTGCGGACTGATATCCTTCGGAGGTAGCTGGGAAGAGGAGGAGCCCACTTAAAGGATCTTTCTGGCAACGAGCCATGGCCTCCTTATAATGGATCTTCTCTTTGGTGATAGGATCAACAAGATCTTTTTCATAACTTGATTCATCTTGTAGAAATGTGGCCAGGTCACTACTGATCAGGCCTGTCTGGATAGCTTCTGATATTGGGATGCGTCCTGTTTTCTTAGGATCTATTAGTCCTCCAGTGAGGTGTTGGACTTGTAAATAAGGAAAGGCGTTGTCTTGAGTTATCCATCCTTTCTGAACTGCCTCCCCTACAGCCAGTCTTCTCTTGGTGACAGGATCTTCAATCCCCGTGAAAGCCTTCTGAGCGTTCAACAACCTCTGTGTGTAAGTATTATCGATCAGTCCTTTATCAAGGGCTTTGTGGACAGAGTAGCGATCTCTTGAGATCAGGTCAACAATGCCTCCAGTAGCAGCTTGTGCCTCTAAAAGCTTTTGGGCTGTCATTGGATCCACCAATTTCTTGCTAAGTGCTGACTTAATGTTGTACTTGTTGTCGTAGGTTGTGTCATATACTCCAGCAATAGGAAAAGTATCATCGCAGAAAGCCATCGGTGGACCAGAAGAGAAGAAGCTTTGCTTCTGTTGAAAAACAGGAGATGAAATTGGAGAGTTGGAAATAATTGAACCTAAAGAAAGGGATGTATTCTGCTTAGTTTCCCCTGCCACAAGTAGAGCAAACTCAGAGATAGGGATTTTGCCTCCCTTGTAAAGTTGGTATTCTTCTTTTGTAATCCTTTTGAACCGCAGAGCATCGTCAATGGAGTACTGTTTTCCACTCTTTTTGTCAAGAAGAACAGAAACATCCCCTGTGGATCCCAGGGTTGTAATTTCCTCCCAATCACATTCTAGTTCTTGCAAATGGATATACTGACACCTATCTATCATGCCTCTCTTATAAGCCTCGTAGGGTGACATATCTTTACCAGTCTCTGGATCCAGAATAGATATCTTGGTAGAGAGATTTGTCTCTCTCATCTGAGTCTCATTATTCAGTTCTTCTCTGTTGATTCTGGATTGGAGTTCCCGGATAGTCCTCTCTTTTTCATAAATGTTATCCTTCTCCATAAGTATATCGGATTCCAGACGAGAAACCTCCTGGCCAAATTGGATCTTCTTTTGCCTGTCACTTTCAGTCCTTTGGCTCAAAAGCTTGGTCTGTTCTCTAAGGAAAAGGGCCTTTTGTTGCTTCTGTTTTTCTAGTTCCCTTAATTCATCTTCAAGACTGGCATTTTCTTGCATTGCCACATTCCGAGTTTTCTGGAGGTCAGCTTCTTCTCTGGCCCACGTGCATTTCATGCCTTCTGCTCTCTCAATCTTCTCTTTCAGGTGTCTGATACTTTCTTCTGCATTTTGCCGAGCAGTTCGCTCTTTGCTTAGCAGATCCCAAAGACGCGTTCGCTCATTTTCAAGTACTCTATCTTTTTCTACTCTGATTACTTCCTTATATATTGTCTTTTCCTGGGACTTTGTCTTTTGTAGAACATCAATCTGGGCTTGAAGGTTCTTGCATTCCCTCTGGAGGCTCAATACTTGACCTTTCTCATTACCTAGTTCAGTTCGCAAATTGGTACTTGATTGCTCAAGAACTGGATCTTTCTCTACCTTGATTACTTCCTCCACGATTATTTTTTCTTGAACTGGAACTGGGCTTTCTTCAATCTCTTTTATCCTCTGGGTGATCTGCCGCATCTCCTTTTCCAGAGCAAGCCTTTTGTTTCTGTCATCTTGGAAGTTTAGCAGTTTTTCTTTGTCTTCCACTGTTGCCCGAAGCAATTGGACCTCATGATCCATCCTTCGACGGTTGCTTGTTTCTTCATCTAAACTCCTGCTCAGCCTCTTGTGCTCCTCCCTAAGCTTCACATCTTTCTGAGTAACAACTACCTCCTGCACCACCACTTTTTCCTCAGGCTTCCTTCTCTCCAGTAATATGTACTTATTTTGCAGGTCATAGAGGGCATCTTCAGTTGCTCTTCTCTTCTGTAATATGTTGCGTACTTCTTGGCGAAGACATTCAGCCTCTTTTTCTAATAGAGGGTCATTCTCATATCGGACAATCTCCTTCGTAACAACCTTGGTTTCAACTTTGGCTCTTTCTCTTTTCCACTCATCCCTTTCTCCTTCTAACCTGATTAGCTGTTCTTGGAATCGACCATTTGCATTGACAAGATCATTTAGCTGTTCTTTCAACCGGTCTATTTCTCTCAATATCTCTGGACTCTTTTCTGTTTTCACCACCTCTTGGATGACTTCTTTAAACTCCACAGAAGGTGTTTGGGATCTAAGAGCTTTCATTTCAGTTAAGGCTATTTCTACCTCCTGATCAACTCTTTTTCTTTTTCTTGAAATTTCTTGGAGTTCTCGCTTCAAACGTGCAATCTCTTCTTCTGTTTCTGGGTCTAGGTGAAAAATCTCATTGACTCTTTCTTTTATCTCCACTCTAGGCTTGGACTTCTCCATAGTGCTATATTTACTCTGCAGCTGTGTCAGTTCGCTTGATAATAACACGTTCTTGTTCCTCTCTTCGTCAATAAGCTTTTGAAGAGTGGAAGATTCTTTTAGGAGCTCCGGATCTTGCTCCACTTGTTTTATTTCTCTCACGACGACTTGGGGTTCAGTTGCTTCAATCAGCTTCTCAAGATCTTCAATTTTGCTTTTCATTTTCCCTATTGTATCCATTGCAGACTTCTTCTTGAAACTATCTTCATCAATTTGCATTTGCAGTGATCTGATCGCCTTTAGCATTTCTGGATCCTTCTCTAACTTCACCACCTCTTTTACTACTATTTTCTCTCGGATGTTTGACTGCTTTTGTTCCAAGAGGTACAATTCTTTCCTGAGCCGTTCAATTTCAGAGGAAGAGGTTGAATGATCACGTAGATACCTGATTTCTTCTTGGAGTCTTGCTGCTTGGGCGTTTAGGTTTGGATCTTTCTCTGTTCTTGTAACTTCTTTTGTAAGTAGCTGGCTTTTCACAGCCCTTCTATCTTTTTCCATTTCAAGGAATATATTATTCACTTTCTCAATATCTGTCTGTAAATCTGTTCTTTTCTGCTTTTCATTCTCAATGTGATTAGAGATTTTAGCAAGATCACTCTCCAGAACTGGATCTCTATAATAATCAATCACTTCTTTCTCCTCGATTCTTTCAATGGGCCGTTGGGTTTTCAGTGTCAGAAGTTTATTTCTCTGCTCCTCCAGTTCTTGTTGCACGTTGGCTTTCCTGTTCTGTTCCTCTTTAAGCTGAGACTTCAGGATTTCGGATTCATCTACGTTTTTGGACTGCTGGGTTTGTTCATGCTTTACCCGCACTGTATCACTTAGTTCTTTCTGCAGAAAGAAAGGGCGGGAGGGGGAGGGGGAATGGACAAAAAGTAAGTATTGTTGATTCTTAATACTATAAAATTTACTTCCAGTCCTAAACTTCTATATGTCTGGCTCCTTGGAGTATATGGCAACATTTAATGAACCCACAAGTGAGATTAAACCGGGATTAAGCATCAAATCTTAATTGAGCCATGAACTCACTAAACCCTTCTAGGGAATTAAAAAAAAACCTACATGGAATCCTTCAGATTATTCACTGGATTCTGTATTTAGCATGCAGTAAATATATAGTAACAGTATGTCTAAGAATATATAGGGACAGATACTTAAGTATTAAAAAAAACAAATGAAACTTATTAAGAATATTATATTTTCTGAGATAAAGCCTACATCATGTATACACCTTTTTGTGTCCATGACAGGGGAAGTTTTTGCAATAGGAAGCAAGCAAAATAAAACACTCTTAAGTATTAGTCTTCCAGTCAAGGTAAAGACAGCAGAAAAAAATCAGAAGAATAAAGATGTCTCTTGTACTCCCCACCTGTTTCTAAGGGTCAATAAAATTTTAAAAATGCAATTTTAGAAGTTTTAACATTCTTCAGAAGCTCCAACATGCCTTAGGTAAATCATTGTCTCAACCTTTCTTCCCTTTCCTATAACATAGGCCTACCAATGCTGGCTTAATGACCGAAAGTATTAATATAAAGCATTTTGAACTGAAAAAGTACTGTCTAAATATTATTCACAATTTTATTTCAACATTCTTGGGCAATGACAAAAATATGCCAGCAATAGTAAATACGAACTGTTATACTGAAGAACCACAAATGGGATGAAACCCTGAAGGTTATGGATTTTATTTCATTGAAAAAAAACCAATCCTCACAGATTTTTGGCTTTTTAAATTCACTTACTATAATGTAGAATTGAAATATGCCTCCATATTTTAAATTACTTTTTTAAAAGTGCAGTTTTGCTTTCTGAAGTTATTTGAAAGTAGTCACAATTTTCAAACTAGATCAAATATTTAAAAAGCAAAGTTGTGGTGAATGAGATATGGGATATTATTATTAATATTGCAATTGTGATTAGGAATTCAAAGACATAAAATATAAACATTACTGTCATCTTTCGGCAAAGCATGTTAGGTAAATTATAGTTCCTGTATATTTACATATAGAGAGGCAAAAGCAATTCAAAATAACCATCTAACTTACTATAATCTTGAAGAAAAAAGAAACCAAGGAGATGCTCTAATATTTAAGCATTACCCATGTAATCTTAAATGATTAGGCATACCTTATTCATAATTTTCTTGGCAAATTCCAACCAGCAGATTTGTTGTTTATTTTCAGCGGCAGTCTCTGCATAGAGTTTTGTCATATCATTTTCCTAAAGCCAATTAACATAAAATATTATTCAGATATGGTATTTCCTCTATCAAGAGAACTACTAGCACCCAGTAAACTGCAATATTTGTTTTTTTAAATATTAATACTAGATCACAATGTTGAACAAACAGCTTTCTGTGGAGTTAGCAAAATGCTATTAAATCTGGAGAAAATGATATTTAATCTGGAGATAAACATTTCTTATTTATTTTGAAACACCAGAAATGCAACTCATTACATGTTTATTCAGAAGTAAATTTCAATATGTTCAAAGGGATTTACTGCCAGGTAACAAATATGACAAAATATATTTAGGCTGCAACCAATCTTTGATATCTTGGCCTTCCTGCTATTTGCTGGGAGTATGTTAGATGCGGTTTGTGTGAATGTCAGAAAAATGTGTAGAAGATTTTCAGCAATGGAAGAAATTCAAAATCATTACCAGCTAATTCTAAGAATCTGCAACTCCCTTAGCTGCCAAGTTTCCCTAATAGACTTCAATTATACCAGTTTTGAATACTCCCCACATTAGTTCGTAAAACGTTTTTCTTTTTTCGAATAGCATATTACAGAATTATTATAAATTAATTTTATGGTAATTCTGTAATTTTAATAAGAATTAAAATTACTATATTTTAAACTGCCAGATATTAGATTGAAGGTTCCTAATTGTTTATGGTTTTTCAAAATTGTGTCTTATCAGGGCTTGTGCTTCGATACTATGAAAGCTGCTTCCTGAGCATGAAGTAGCAATTTAGGAAGCGTGTATGTTTTTTATAAGAAAATCCAGGCTTTGGGCTAAATCACTCACCTGAGCCTGAATGCTCTCTTGGAGTGGAGTCACCCGGAGACGCTTGGTGGATGAAGCAGTCAGAGTAGGATCCAGAGACGATCGATATTTTCCCGCCTGAAGTTCATAATCCTGTTTTTTTTTTAAAAAAAATACCAACCAGTCATTTAATTGGAGGAGGATAGGTAGCTAATTGGAAATGGAAACTGTAGAACCATGCAAACGTACATTGAGAATAGACTGCACATTCCGGGACAAATTGATCACTGAATTTTTGTCCGACTCTTTACTCTGGATTTCATCTACCAGCCTCTATAGGAGAAGTAGAGACAGACAGTTAGGATACGTTCCTGTACAATGTTAGATGAATAATTAGATTTTTGCCTATCTTTCAAGCACTAACTCTATGATTATTGCTTTACAAGCAATGTACCATATTTTTCAGATTATAAGACGCACTGGTGTATAAGACACACCAAGATTTCCATGAGGTAAGTAAGAAAAACAAGTTTTTGCCTTCCCCCAGCCCTGCTGAAGCCTGCAGAGTGCTGCTGGGGGCTGAGGGAAGGCAAAAAAGCCTCAGTTTTTGTGAACAACAGGCTGTTTTTTTACAAAAATGGGATGTGGGGGCGACGCTTCGGGAGGCCAAAAATGGCTGTATTTGTTGTATAAGATGCACCAACATTTCCACGCTCTTTTAGGAGGGGAAAAGATGCATCTTATACTCCGGAAAATATGGTATATTGTAACAGTCCTGCGCTTGTGAATTTTTCAGACATTAGACCTTGCTGTTTACTGTTGCAGTCACTGAGTAAAGAACAAGCAGGTGTGAATGTTACATCCAGGCATATCTCTCTGTCATCAGTTCCTGCATGAAAGATGCCTAGTGGAAATGTGCCTTCTATCCTTTTGTTTGAGCATAGGGCTGTGCTTCTCATACCTTCTGGACTTCGAGCTTGTAGTTAATTTGGCTCGGTCCATCTGTGGTCTTGATCTTGTGCTTCGGGAGATTGTTGAGCCAGAATATCAGATTCTCATTGGCATTTTGGAACTGCTGGTAAACGAGGCTGGTATCCCAAAGTGTCTTCTCCCTGCATAGCAAGATGGCTGAGATTAAGTAGCAAACTTCTTTGGATGACTCCAAGAAAAGAACTTACGAAGAATAAAGTCCAGAAATAGTCAGAAAAGTAAAGATGGGAGACTCATCAACTAAGCCCTGACAAATACATGGAGAACGGCTTTATAAACACATCGGTTTTTTTAAATAATTAGTTGACATTTTAAGTCAATTCCCCTACTGGGAATCTCTTAACAGAATAACAGAATTGGAAGGAACCTTCCAATGCCAGAAATCATGCCACACAAACAAGCAAAGCCCCATCCGTACACCAAACCACGCCCCCTCCGGTCTGCAGAAAAGCCTCTCTCCAGGGAACCGGTCCCTGGTGCCCAAAAGGTTGGGGGTCACTATTCTGGAAAATCTAATCTCATGTTTGATCTTTAGCTATGTTGTATCACAAAAGCGAATTATGAAATGATGACTATTCATATTAATCATTTCCACCACTAGAGTTCAGCGCGGTTTCTTACCGTTGATCCAGCTGGTCAGCTACAATATGATACCGATCATTAATGAGCTGGACTTCCTTTTTCTGCCTGGGCAGATCTGGACAGTATTCTTGAAAATTGTTCTGCACGGCACTGCAGCTGTGCTCAGCATCTTTAAGGCTTCGGTTTAACTTGAGCAAGCAGTTCTCCTGTTTCACCAAATCACGTTTCAGTTTCTTAAAAAAGGGAAAAGATACACTTGTCATGGAGACTTACAAATGGCATAAATGCATACTTGCGCAACTGTTTCCTCAAATCGTCTGATCTTCGAAAGTGTCATCTCTGCTTTCCCTTTCGATCGATTTATTAGTAAAAACAGAGCATAGACAAATAATTGGGTTTTAAGAAAAGAACAGCATAAAATTCAGATGAGGGGAAGAAACGGCATAGAAAAATGGCTAAGGCGGAGGGAAGAATTAAGAAATGAAATGCAGAAAGAGATAGGGAAGAGACTGTGGGAGAAAATAATAATTTTCCTTGTTTTGTAATTAGGATGCTGGAACCAAATGCCTCGCCTCAGGAATAATGTGGTGTTTTTTTGTTTTTTTTTAGCCAAGGACACATTTGGAATATTGACAGCACATCATTGCGTGTTCTCATTAAATGACTGTCAAGTGGGAGAGAGGGAAGAGAGCTTGTCTTTCATAAATGATGGTAGTTATGCTGCTCATAAAACAGCCATTTATCGGAAGATGATTGGTGACACTGTATCTTCCTTTCCCCCTCTAAGTGGGTTTCTGTTTGTGAAGGCAAGTAATTTTTTTCGGAACTGTACTGCACACAGCAGCCAGAAATACCTTTGGGATTTTTCCTGGGCCCCAAATGTACATCTATAAATAAAAAATGTTAGGGCACAGTTCTTTACAGTATCCCCATTTCCCAATTCTACTCTTTTGATATATTATGAATGTAATTAAATCTCTTTAAAAAAAAAGAAGATATGTATGAAGGAGATTGCAGGGCATCACTGGAAATGTCTCCAAGCACAGTGCCTCTGCCTGCGTCTGGTTTCTCCTATTGGCAAATCATAAATTATTGTAAAGTAGGTACTGATGAGTTAATACAAAATGCTTGCATCTACGTCTGTTCGTTTTGTTTAATTTATTAAATGGGACTAATTGTTTTAAATCAAGAAATCTTTCCCACAAGAGCCTTAGTGCAAAGAAACTCAACTTTTAATCATTCGTGAATGTATAATCTGACCTACATATTACGGCAAAAGGGCACAATTTGAGGGTTAAGTGAGTTCTAAACATAAATACAGAATTTTAATTTTGAACATAACTAAATGAGAAAATTATTAATAATAAGGCTGGGCAATAATAACATTAACTGCATTTTATTCATTGATGAGTGGGCAGCCATATAATTTGAACAAGACTATTTCTATTCCATCTTTCCTCCATGAGCTTAAGATGGCATATCTAATATGTCCTTCTCCATGATTTTATTGTATAGCACCCAGAGCCCCTCTCTATTGGAGATGGGTGGTTGAAAAATGTGAAAAACAAACAAGTAAACAAACAAATAAGTTTATCTTAATGATTTGATCTTTATTTGTGCTTTTAGTTGATCAACTCTATTCTGTTAGCGTAAGGGTTGAGATTGGATGGTTGGATGGATGAGCACGATCACATCTTACCTGAAGTTCATTAGCACGATCTTGTAATGCATTAGGTGAAGCTGGAATCGTACCATCATGAGATAGCTTGGTCTCAATGGTGCTGATGATCCTGTCCACATTTTCTATCTCAGTTTCCAAGTTTATACTTGATTTGGCTCTGAGGAGTGGGAGACGATTTCACTCTTAAGACTGTTTTTGTCAGTAGCACAATAAAACAAAAAGTTCTTCCCTTTCAACTTGTAATACTTAAATAATTTACAGAAACATTTTGAAGAACGCTGCTTCTTTACCGCTAAAGATTCTTGGCCCAAAGATAATATGGAAGTTACTTACTTTTCATCATATAACCTGGAAAGTACTTTAACATCATTGTATTTATTCTTGATGTTGTTGAGCATCACAGGAATTTGAGAGGCAGAGGTACCAGCAGGCTTTTTTGAAAGATAGGTCTCACATGCTTTCTGAGTCGCTTCTTTTTCTTTTCCTATAATCTGAAGTCTCCTGTTTGTTCCCTAATAAAAAAATGAAGATTTAAAAAACAAACAAACAATCAGTTCAATTGAATGGACTGCAATGATTATGTGTATGGCAAGGTGATAGAGTTGAGAGGATGATGTGCACCAACCTTGTCTTATCCTATAATATCTATCCTAGATGCCTCCATATTTCGTTTTGTCTGAAACCTGGAACAATCAGTATATTCTGGATTCTGGATGGTAGCTGATCCAAAATAATCCAACAAACTATTCCATAATGCAGTAGTTTATTCCCAAATCAACACAAACAAAATGTATTCTCTGTTTTGTGTCTCTCTCTAGTACTGGGTAATTTATGCTGATTTATGTATTTCTTTTATACTTCTTTTGACTTTTCCAACTTAGTGGAAATAGGCTCTTGTTCCCATTCAAGAGACTTTAAGGCAAATTTTTCCTATAAAATAATATTTACATATTCTGATGAACAGTATAGCTAGTCACACATTTGATTACAGCATTGAAAAATAGAAAAAGACAAGAAAAGATCCCTTCTACAAAATAGTAGGCGAGTTGATAGAATGTGAATCTAATCTTAACCAAACAACTAAAAATATTGGATTATAAGGCCTCTCTCTGTTCTTTATTACTCAATCATCTCAGTGAGCATTAATTATTGCTTGTTTTTACACCAGCAGTAAATGCACTCCATTCTTTTCTGACACGTGTGGTATATAAATATTTTAGCTTTGGATAGTATCTAGCCAAATATGAGAGTATAAACTATATGAGAGTAAGCAGTCAAACTCCTTCAATACTTGCCTCCTGATGTTTGATCCGTTGAGTAACATCTTCTATAGGGTCACTGTGATTTAGCGGAGACCTTGTGCGGTTAAAAATGTCCATCTTAATTTGCCCCAAATCACTATCAATTTTATTCAGCTTATGGAGCAAATGGTCAGCTTCAGAGTCATCCTGAACTGGAGTGAAGTTTCTGGTTGTGGCTAGAATCACAAATAACATTGGCATTCCTATGGTATGGTCCAAATTAAATAATATGTCCACATTAAGCAGAATTTCTCATTCATGTACATATTAATCCATCAGGTTGCCCTCTCCCCTCCTTGGAAGAGCTTTATAGCTCCCGCTCCATCTCATCCTGGCACCCTTTTTTTGAACTATTACCATCTGGCAGACGGTACAGGACAATAAAAACAAGGACAAATAGGCTGAAAACCAGCTTCTATCCCAGAGCAGTAACTATATTGAATTCTACTGTACAGTGTAACATTGATGAAGTATCAGGGGTTTCCAATTCAATTGTATAGAATGTGAAGGATGTGTGTTTTTGTTTTATTTTTATAGTTTTCTTATGTATGATGTACACTGAAGATGGCAGTTAATTTCATTGTATGAGGTGCAATGACAATAAAGTAAACTAAATAACTGCTGTGTCTAAATTCTTTCATGTTCACCTCCAATTTAAAAAAACATTCGTTCTATGGGAGGTCTGAGATTCTGAATTTTGGCTCCAGTAGTGACCTTATAAGAAGCATATCATCACGCGGTCTTGAAGTCTTTAGCGCTGAAGGTTGAAGTCACAGGTTGAAGTCTTTGGGGCAACACCCGAGTACTTTAGCATTCTTATTACACAGTGATATATTCCTATCAAAAACCAGTTCTGATACCGACCTTGATGGCTGGGTTTCACTGATTCCTTGTTGCTGCTTCTTAGGGTGGTCTGGATGGAAGCTCTCTTCTGTTTTATTGTGTTCAGCTCACCTTCTAGCCTAAGCACAACAAAGGGATCAGAGTGTACATAGCACAGAGAATTCCTACAGTACTTACGTATAGCAGGTACTTGCTAGAAAAACTACACAATCTAATTATAGATTAATTTAGAATTAACAGAATCTATTTTCATCCCGTGAATGAAGCATATGCATTAGATCCATAATTGGAAGTACAACATCTGAGCATACTATTTATGACACAGGCTATTTATATGTTGATGAACATTGTAACCAATGCTTTTTTATAGATTCTTCCCATACAATTCCAGAAGCATTTATAAACGAACAATATTTTTGCTTACTGGGCCAAATTACACTAGCGCTTATTTTAATGCAAGCATAAAGTGCACAATACTCTTTATCGTGTCATTGTGATATTACTTTTACTCAGTACAGGTAGTCCTCGACTTGCAACCACATTTGGGATTGGAACCTCCATTGCTAAGCCATTGGGTTTTATGACCTTTGTTGCTGTGGCCATTAAGCAAATCACTGCAGGAATTAAGAGAATCTGGTTTCCCATGCTGACTTCGTTTCTTGAAAACCCCTTAGGAAAGTTGTAAATGGCAATCATATGACCCTAGGATACTGCAACAATCATAAATACATGCCAGTTGCCAAGTGCCTGAATTTTGATCATGGAACCCTGAAGATGCTGCAACAGTTGTAAGTGCAAGAGTTGATTGTAAATTACTCCCCACCCACCCCCACCAGTGTGTTGCAATTGTCTATGGAGATTCTCAATTACCCAGGTCATGGTTGTCCCAAAGGTGCTTCTTGGATGAGAAGCAAAATGTCTTCAAAGAAAAAACAGAAAGTCCAGTTGCCTCTTGAAAAAAGTACCTTTGGGAGTGTATAGTAATCTTGAACGGTCATTAAATGAATGATTGCAAGCTAAGAACTACCTATATTGTGGTTGGTTTGTTTGTTTTCCACCTAGCTGCTTTTATTCTTCAGGGTCTTTTGGGGTGATTATGATTTCCATCTGTTTTTGAATAAAGTATATCAAATTCCCGATTACAGGGAATATTGCAGGGTTGACTGGAGAGAATGGCTGCAGGTATAGAGGACAGAGCCTGCCAGATTATCTGCCTTGGTATCCATACTTTATTGACTATTAATCCTTTGGCAGGATGGGAGGAAGTAGAGATTGAGATGTCTCCTCTTCCTTCTGTGTTTGCTAAATTGTGAGCTATCAAGATGATTGGACAGAAGTTTATGCACCCATCTGATCTTAATCCTTACTACAGTAGTCAGTTTTACAATGCTTAGCCTTATTACCTAGTACTATGATACTATCTTTTTTTCCCCCTACTGACATGCTACCTAACATTAAACATGAAACGATTAATGGAAAAAGGAAAAATTGAAGTGAATTTTCAAAAAGAAATAGTAAAAGCAACCTAGACATTTAATATATATATATATATATATATATATATATATATATATATATATATATATATATATATATATATATATATATATATATATATATATATATATATAGTATATAAAGGCCACTTTGGTAGCACCCTTCACTTTCTCCTCTACCTTTTTTCCCATCAGCCACTAATTGCTACTTGAATATTTTTATAGTTGTGTGCTTAGAAAACATGAAAGAGAAAAATACAGGGTTTTTTAATTTAAAAAAATTATACACATGCAAAATGCCCGAAGTTATATTTCAGGGTGCATATTATTACAGAGATAAACAAAATGCTATGGTGGGAATATTCCCATCACAGAATATTCATTTCCATCTCCAATTTTTTGTTTTTGTTTTAATCCCAATCTCCCATCCTATACCCAAGGTAAACTCCCAAATGAAGATTTAATATCTGCATTCACCAGCAGTATTTGGTTCTGTTGGATATCTTTTATTTTATTTATTTTTTTAATTAATGAGTGAGCAGAAAAAATATGCAGGAAAGAAGCTTCTTTATATGGCTCATAAAAAGCATTGGAAGATCATTATCCTGAAAGATGGAATTATAATAATAACAGCAATACTAGCTATATATTTTCAGGAAAAAGAGCAAAGGAGGTTTGTACTAACCTATTAACTCTGTCTATGGCCTCTAGGTCTGGAGGCGGAATGGAGAAACAAACAGCAGGTGCTATCTTACTCTTTTCTTTGGCATTCTGCACCTCCCAGTTTTCCTGGTGGTTATTATTCTTCAAAGTATACTTTTCACCTCTTTCAAGCTGGACCTAGAAGAATGAAGGGCGGGGGGGAGGATTTTGGTTTGTGATGGATTTCAACTTTTGCAACAGTACAAATGCAACTTTTTTCAGAGCATTGTTCTCTTGACCACAGGAATGGGGTGTGTGCGTGTGCCGCGCTGTTTATGTGTTCTTAGAAGACAAATATTTTGTGCTTTCATGTCTGTTCACTGTTGTAGCATACTACTGTATAACTGTATTGTTATATTATGAGATATTTCAGGATCTAGAGCAGTGGCCCCGAACCTTTTGGGCACCAGGGACTGATTCTATGGAGAGAGGTTTTTCGACGGACTGGACGGGGTGTGGTTTTGCATGCTGCCTGAATCCTGTGGATTGGTCTTTACTTGTTTGTGTGGCCCAGTTTCTAGCATGTGCCCGTCCACAGACAACCAGGGCCTGGAGACCCCTGACCTAGAGGAGTCTATCTCAGTGCAAGAAATCAAAGTTCTATGGCAGGGGTGTCAAACTTGTGTCATCATGGCAGTGCCAAGCGATGTATCATGTTTTTTCCCCTTTCGCTAAACCAGGTGTAGGTGTGGCCAGCATGTGACACATCTGGTCTGTGGACCACGACTTTGACAGCCCTGTTCTAAGGTCTTCCAAGTTTCCATGTTCTTCTGTATAACAAACCTGAGATTAATTAGTTAATGAGGATTTAAGAGTTTGTTCTACAAAACACACACACACACACACACAACAAGGAAATCACAGGGTTGGTTTTGTAACCCATTGGATAACTTTACCAGTGTATGGAAAATATAAAATGAATGACATTACTGTATTAGAGATAAATATTTTGCAGAGGGACAGGTCATTATGCTGTGATTTCACACCATACTGTATCCTTTTTAGAGTATTTCACAACTCCTTTCTCTTCTGTTCTTGAGAAGCACCACCACCGAAGTGACATAACAAGAATTAAAAAGCACAGTGAGATACATATTACCAAAGCAGAATTGCAGATGGAACAATTTCTATCACCCATTATGAAATGCTCCATACCTCACCCAAATCCCAATCACAAATGGCATCTATTATAATTGGTTGGGAACCCTGGATTCTTCGCAGTTTCAAAGGACTAATCTCTTTACTCCTTCGTTTTAGTTCTGCTATGGACTTTTCTGCTTGTTTCACAGTCTTCTCATCATTCTAAAAAAGAAAGAAGAGTGGAGAATTAGAGCTGGTATGTATCTGAGAAAAATGACACAGCTAGTTATTTTTCTCCAGTAATGGGAAAATACTTTTCTTTTAAAAAAATCAAAAGATGACTGCCACCATGAAAAATCCCTGCTGTGAGGTTTAGCCGTGGAAGATAATTCAACAGCCGTAGTTTATATATAGGGGGGGGGGGGGGAAACACTTTTACAGAGCATGCCATTTATTCTGCAAGTCTTGAGCAGGAGATTGGACTAGAAGACCCCCAAGGTCCCTTCAGCACTTTCAATTCATGTTCTATGAAGGGCTGACTCAATGGCCAGTGAATACGGGTTTGGTTTGGTGAAACACCAGTTATATTATCTTTGGTATATGTTGAAGCAATAAAAGGACCAATCCTGATGTTGAGAATATGTATGGGTTAATTACTTAAAGCATATTTCCATATTCAAAAGAATGCATGGGAGATATATATTATTCCTATTTCTATCTTATATACGTGGTTGTGAAGACATGGAGGGCCTATCACAATTTATATATAATTTTGTATCACAGTAGAGTGGTTAGGATTGGGCAAACCAGTTCAAGTGAAAGTGCTCTTCCATTCCATTCCATAAGAGACTGGACAGTCACTTATCTGAAATGGTATAGGTTCTCCTGCTTGGGCAGGGGGCTGGACTAGAAGACCTCCAATGTCTCTTCCAGCTCTATTTCTATTTCTTTCTATTTCTATTTCTATTTCTATTTCTATTTCTATTTCTATTTCTTTTTATTTTCTATTTCTATTTTTATTTCTATTTCTATTTTTTCCTATTCTATTCTATTCTATTCTATTCTATTTCAATTGCCTTTTTAGCAGCAATAGCACATTGCTGGCTCATGTTTAACTTACTACTTTGGGTTGCAAATCCAGCTGCAACAACTCAACAGGGTACAGTTTTTCTTGCTGCCACCTTTGGGTCTGTTTTGTTAATAATTCCTGGTCCTGCAGAGCTGCACTTAGCTGAACTTAGCTGAAGCCATAAATAATAAACAAGTTTGCTCCCCATAGTAGTTTAGCAAAATCATTATTTATTTTAGGTTATTAAGACGAGAGCTTGATATCTTTCAGTTTTCCCTTGGGTTCTTACCTCCAGGTGGCACATTAAGTTAGACACTACTCCCGGATTGTCTTTATTGAAATTGCTGTATTTGTTATCAAGATCATTGTTCAGCTTGTTTAAAAAGAGCTTCATATCATCAACATCATCATAGAACTAAAGAGAGAAGAAGAAAAAATGCAGAAAAACAGATTGATCAAGAAGTACTTCTTTAGTCATGAAGACTGGTTCATCTTGCAGGGACAGAGACCTTTTGTCTCATTATAGCAAACCAATCATCTCCAGGATATCAGATCCCTGCTGAAATTATCTAATTTTACTTACATTGTGTAACTAGATGTCTGATATTTATACCATTAAATCAATCCTAGCAATTCCAAGAATCCAATGTTGCATGTTTGTTATTTTCCATATAAGTTCATTTTGGTTTTAAATGAGTTACACAAACCCAAGTCAATTGGAGTTTAGAATTTAAACTAAATTTGCCTTCTGGGATGAATTGAGAAAGAAAAAAGGAAGAGTGAAAGATTTTGATTTTTTATCGGGACATCTCAATACCATTCTTTGGCATGCTCTTCTGGAGAGGTTATCTGGGGCCGATTACTTTAGATGACCAGGGGGAAATGATGGAAAGTGTATGGCAGGGGTGTCCAAACTTGGGAACTTTAAGACTTGTGGACTTCAACCCCCAGAATTCCCCAGCCAGGGTGGCTGGGGAATTCTGGGGTTGAAGTCCACAAGTCTTAAAGTTCCCAAGTTTAGACACCCCTGGTGTACGGTGACTTCTTCAGCAAACCCTTCACAAAGTCTCCTGCCAGATCTGATGCAAAATGCTTGGCATTATACAAAAAGTGGCTTGGAACAGTAGTATCGACTGAGCAAACCTCAGCGGCTCTACTAAGTAGCATATTGCAGAGTTCTGTCCCAGGCTTTTCAGTACATTTATAAATGACATAAATAAGTGATTAGAAAATATGACAATATTTGCAGATGACACAAAGAGGAAATAGCAAATATATTATAGGGAAGTATTGATATTTATGAGGATCTTGACAAGCTTGAGTAGTAAGTAGAAAGGGTGAATCTCAACATGAATATATGCAAGGACCTCCTTTTGGGTGGAAACAATAGCATTATATGATGGAGGATACCACATTGGGCAGTAATTGATACAAAAATAATCTGGGTGGATTACAAGCTGAACATGAGTCAGCAGTGTGATTCAGCTGTAAAAAAGGAAATTCAAAAGAACGAACACGTCAAGCTCAAGAGAGGTTATAATGCTCCTCTCTATTGTATTAGTCAGAGTCAGACCCTATCTGGAATACTGTGTCCATTTCTGGACACTGGATTCGAGAAAAGATTGACAAGTCAAAAAATGAGCTACGTTCTATTTTCTTCTTTTGCATCAAGTCCATTTACCTTTGTATAATTCTCTATGCTCTTCAGATGGTGCTCCTGGCAAATACACAAGTTGAGAAAATTTTGCCATTCATTCTTCAGGGCTTCCTGATGGGCCTGCAGTAATAAATGATAAATAGATAGATGGATGGATAGATAGAACAGACAGACAGATAAATAAATAAGTATAATGCTGCTCACATCTGTTGCTTTTTAATTTAATTTCTTCTCCAAAGACTAACAGCAACAGATAACCATGGTTGATCAAATATAAAATAAATCTATCAAATTTCATCTCAAATTTGGCTATATTGTATAATCTTTATTGTCATTGTACTTAAATACAATGAAATATCAAGGCAATATTCAAAATATCTATCTTGGAGCACACTTCATTTTGATGTCTGCGCAGAATATACCCTTGGCAGTGATGGGTTTCCATTTTTTTTACTACCAGTTCGCTTGTGCGCTTGCTTGCTCGCACAACACTTCTGCACATTCCCAGAAGCGTCCAGGCAGGTGGACGGAGCCTCCCAGTGCCTCCAATACCAGTCCGCCTGATCCGGGCCAAACTGGAAGCAACCCACCTCTGACTCTTGGGTATCTATATAAACATTTTCTTCTGGATAGATGGTGACATGCCTAGAGAATCAGCAAAGCTTTGTTTGGTTTTACAACCATTTCTTGGGCTATAAATTGCGCATCAGTCAAAAGTATGGCATTTTCCAAGACTCTGTTTACACAAAATACTTTCAAAAATTCTTATGAGATTTTCTGTTTTACTGAGATAATTAAAATTGCTGTGAAATCTTATTTTCTTAAGCATAGTTTGCCCCTTGAAGCACAGATTGCTTATTTGGAACAATATTCAGTCTAGTGGTTAAGGCACCAGGCTGGAAACAGGAGTCTGTGAGTTCTAGACCTGCTTTAGCCATGAAAGCCAACTGGGTGACCTTGGGACAATAACTCTCAGACCAACTCACAGGGTTGTTAATGGGGAAGGAAAGTGTGATGAATATGTTTGTTGCCTTGAGTTATTTGTAAAAATTATAAAGGGGGTTCATCAATAAATGAATAAAAATAAAAGTAAGGGGAGCCCATCGCAACAAATCTCGATGCTCATTTGTAATTACAGTGATAAGAGTCAAATTTGTTTGAGTTTGTTCTCTTCATATTATGGTACGTTTTGATCAGTTTAAGACCAATACTGCAGCTATTCTAATTATAGCTTAGTTTTCCACTATTCAAATAATCTATTTGAATCTGAATTTGCATTAATTTGTAAACTTGGAACTATGGCTACTGTAAAGACAATTATTTTAAACTCATTATTCCTGACTTGTTCAACAGTGTACTGTGTCTTTAATAAAGTGTGCCCTTAACCTTATTTCTACATGAGATAGTATGTACTTTCAATTTCATCAGTCGTAGCTATATTAATTGTAAAGCAGGCCTACAGTCCACAGGTATTCAGGGAAAATATGTTATATCACATTACCTGATATATAGTGTATACCATTGGCTGCTACAATAAATAGATATGAATGTAAACTAATATAGATTTTAGGCAAATTCATTCATTTATTACAGTGGTGGGATTCAAAATTTTTTACTAACTGTTCTGTGGGCATGGCTTGGTGGATGTGATATGGCTTGGTGGGCATGGCTTGGTGGGCATGGCAGGGGAAGGATACTGTATAATCTCCATTCCCACCCCACTCCAGGGGAAGAATACTGCAAAATCCCCATTCCCTCCTGATCAGCTGGGACTCGGGAAGCAAAGAATAGATGGGGCGGGGCCAATCAGAGGTGGTATTTACTGGTTCTTTGAACTACTCAAAATTTCTGCTACCAGTTCTCCAGAACTGGCCAGAACCTGCTGAATACCACCTTTGATTTATTATCTAATCAAGTTGGAATATTGTTATTTGGACATTTAATTACTTAACTCCAGTGACGTGCAGTGAGGTTGATGGCTGGTGAGGCTGTGACGTCATCAGGAAGGCGGGGAATGGGACCATGTGTGCTGGAGGCTTAGGCTGCCTCAGCCTCCAGCACACGTGATCCCATTCCCCGCCTTCCTGAGCATGCTCCGCCGGCTCGCGCTCCGCAGTCCTCGAAAGCGACTGGGGAACGACGCGAACCTTCCTGCCTCTGCTGGACTTTGCACGCTCCTCGCAACTGCAGCGCGCGAAATCCAGCAGAGGCAGGAAGGTTCTTGTCGTTCCCCAGTCGCTTTCGTGCCTTCGTCATCCGGCAGCGCCAACAACATTTCTGCCTCCGCCCTCTGCAGCTCCCGGGCGCGGCCGGACGGATGTAGCGGTCCGGGCGGATGAAAGAGCGAGCGAGGCAGCCTGATCCTCGGTCGCTCGCCAGCCGGACTACCTCGGCGCCATTCTGGCTACCTCCGTCCGGGAACCCAGTCGCTTTCGTGCTTTCGTCATCCGGGAGCGCTGACAACATTTCTGCCTCTGCAGCTCCCGGGCGCGGCCGGACGGATGTATATAATATTATAATATTATATATATATATATATAGTATATAATATTATATACTATTATTTCATGAAGAGAGGTGAGGCTCTGCCTCCCCTGACCGCACGTCCCTGCTTAACTCGCCTTTCCAGTTTTCTGGAAGCAAATCTTCTAGAAAAGAATGAGGATATTGTTTCAATCTAGAAATTTATTGAGACATTCAATTTTAAAGTGACTCCTACTGTTAAGCATTTCTTAAATTTCTTAATTTAGTTCTAGAGAGAAGTTTTATGTTTGCTAAACCCTTTTCTGTATGAACATTTAAGGCAGGGATTTCAAACTCACAGCCCGCAAGCTGGATGGGTCATGCATTGGCTATGGCCACCCACATTTTAGCAAAGGGGGGAAAGTTGTGATACATCACATGATGACGTGTCATCACGAGTTTGACACCCCTGGTTTAAGGCATTCCTAAGTTGTCTCCAATATGCCAAAATATTTAACAGGTGTTTCTGGAAGCTCTATAGTTACCTGTGCATTTGTTAATACTTCAGCATTAGAGACAATTGCAGATAACATTTAGACACCCCTGGTCAAATTGTACGTTTCAGTTCCTAAATGAACAGAAGCTGAAGCCACCCCTATATGGAACTAAATTAATGTTTTGTATCATGGCAAGTGTTACAAACACTTCCTGCCAGCTATCTTGGTTTCTTCTATGTATTTCCTTGTAGACCTACCTTTTCCAGCTCAGAAATATTTTTAGTTCTTCTTGCATGTAATATATATTTGATATCTCCCCCATAGATTTTCAATGACATTCAAATCTGGAGTTAGAAGAGACCCCTCCAAAATCCTTTATCTTCCTTTCTGCAAATTGTTTGATTTGAAAGATTTTTTCAGATCATTGGCTTGCCGAAATACCTAAGATCTTTTCAAGCTTCAGTTTCTATACTGATTGTACAGAGGCAATAGGGGAACATTCTGTCTTCCAGACAAATGGCTTCTTGACTATTAGTAAAAGAAAGTTATTCAGCCACTCCATTTTTTCCTACTTGACAAAATTTGTCTGAAAAGAATAACAATGGAACTACTAATGAAAAAGCCAGGAGGTTTACAAAAAGGATGGAAAGTGTATTTGGATGTCTCATAAACAGTGAAATCCCCTAATTATACCCTTGTTCAGAAGCATCTTTTTCTCTGATGCCAGGCAGCACCCATTCCTTCAGGGCCAGGTGAGAGAAAAAGAGGAAAGTCCCTATCATTGGCTCTGTTGAGAGGCCAGTAATTTGTGGCTCCTCTTTACCTTTGATCTTTTCCTAAACCAGTTGCTCATTAGGAGATGTTTGAAATTAAGAACAGGTGGCAACATTTGTTTTCCTTTTGCTATTAAGTTTTGGTCCCAATCTAATTTTGTTAGTCTGAAGACAGGAACTTACCTTTGTTCTTGTTTTTCTTTCTTTTAAAAAAAAATGTTGTTAGTTCCTGAGAAAAATAGGGCAAATATTCTTCAGATAATCAATGAAAAGAGTCTGGTCCTTTAGATGTCCGAATTTTGATATTTACCTGGATTGGGGTCACTGCTGGATGCTTCAGTTCAATCATCCGTTCTCCATCATCCTGAAGCATGTTCACATACTCTTCCTGGTTAAGAAGCTCATTGTTTCTGAACTCCTGAAGAGAAGAAAGAAAGAATCAATACAGTATAAGTGGCCACAATGAATGAGCTGAATGATGCAAATGATACATATGCCACAAATAGACTAGTGGGAAAAGGCAATTTACTTCTTTGGAAGCCACCACAACCTTGCCAGAGCACTATTGGGTTATTTACAAAATGCAAGTATAGGGGGTCTTCATGATGGCAATTGGGATAGGAATTTCAATCACTAAGCAATGCGGTTATAAAGCATGATGTCACACTGCCCAGTGGTGGCAGTGATGGCCATTCCTGGTTACCACTGATCAGTGAATCATCACAAGTTGTTAAACAAGGACTTCCCATGACCATGACTTCCAACTTTCTGCCAGATTCTCCGCTGACTTTGCTTATGGGAAACTGGCCCAGAACATTGCAAATCACAAACACGTGACTGATGATGTTGAAACAGTCAGAAATCTGGACCACTTGCTGAACATCTGGATTGTGAGTCATGTGAGTGTGGGGGGCATTGCAAAAGCTGGAGCTGCAGGAATCACTTATTCAGCACCATCACAAGTTTGAATGGTGCCTGAAAGAATGGACATTGACCTCTACGTTTAACAATGAGTAGATTTTGTTGAAATCAGTATGGCTGGAGGAGATTTTTGCCTGGGTTTTCCTACAAAAGTGTATGTCGTACTGTACATGGGCAGAGATGTGACACGGGGCACCTCATGAATCAAGAATTCCCACACCTTCAGATACAGTTTGACATTCAACTTTTCATTTACCTCATACTCACGCCGGACTGACTGGGGCTCAATCATTTGATCACTCCAGTCCTGCTTCAAGATCTTCTGCTGTTGCTCTGAGAGATATGCCAGCTCTTTCATGCAGCCTTGGAGGTGGGTGTAGAGGCTATTCAAACTCTGGCCTCGCCAGATAGATGCTTTCTGTCAGATTGAGGGTGCAAAAATTATTGTTATTTCATTTAATTGTTGTCGTTCGGTTGCCAAGAACCGAATATTGCAATGACAAGTCCTGGCATTCTCAAGCATTACAGCTCTTGGTATTATGGTCTGAGGCTTCCAGGAATGATAGTTCAATAAGATTGGAGAATACCATTTTGGGAAAGGGTGCTGAAAGTTTTTATAATTGCCATCTAATTTAATGTCAGAAAAATCCTTATTGAGAATGCTAGAACAGCTGCCATTGAGTTTTTAATATTTAATTAGATTTCTATCCTGATTTTCATGCAGAAGCTAAAGATGGCAAACATAATACTTCTTCCTCCTATTTTCCCCACAGCCACCTGCTTCTATAGTTGAGACTCAGTGAGTCTCCCTATTCCTTGTCCAACATTGTGCCCGCACTGCGCCATGCTGGCTCTTAGAATTCCCTCTCAGGATCTCTTATGCTTCTAGTCCAACAACTCTCTCCAGCATCACGCTCGAGCTACCTCATCATCCTCTGCAGAAGCTGATTGCTTGGTGGGGGCAGGAGAGTATGGTTGGCCTGTTCCCAATAAGTCATGTCTATTGTTTGAATGGATGAAACCCCAAAACGTTGTGACATATGTGTAGGGAAGAAAAACACTCAACAGTGTTGATAGTCTTATTTAGCTTTTGTAAAGAGTCCTTAAATCAGAAGTGGGCAATATTGAATAGAATAGAATAGAATAGAATAGAATAACAGAGTTGGAAGAGACCTTGGAGGTCTTCTAGTCCAACCCCCTTTTTAGGCAGGAAACCCCACAGCACTTCAGACAAATCCAACATCTTCTTAAAAACTTCCAGTGTTGGAGCATTCACAACTTCTGGAGGCAAGTTGTCCCACTGATTATTGTTCTAACTGTCAGGAAATTTCTCCTCAGTTCTAAGTTGCTTCTCTCCTTGATTATTTTTCACCCATTGCTTCTTGACCTACCCTCAGGTGCTTTGGAAAATAGCTTGACTCTCTCTTCTTTGTGGCAGCCCCTGAGATATTGGAACACTGCTATCATGTCTCCCCTAGTCCTTCTTTTCAAAAGGACTAGGGGAGACAGGATAGCAGTGTTCCAATATTTCAGGGGCTGCCACAAAGAAGAAGGAGTCAAGCTATTCTCCAAAGCACCTTACACAACACCAACATGCCATTATAACACAACACCAATATGCTTCTAGGTACTTCTGTTAGTGTCCCCCAGATCTTCTCTCCTATCCCAATTTTACAAAATTAAAGAAAAAGCTGGAAACAGCAAAGCACAATCCCAGCCTCTAATATCATATTTGTTTGTAGGAAATTATTTGGATTAAAATCCCAATGAAATAGAAGAGGGCACCTATGAGTTTATTTCAAATTCTATTAAATGGGGGTATTGTAAAGGGTCATAACCACTATGGAAGCCATTTTGTATATAGGTATGTCTATCATGGCACTCAGTTTGGGAAGGTGTTATCGTCACATTCTCTCAAAACCAAATGACTCCTATCTTTAATAGCCAGATTTTCCAATCACAGTTTACATGAATCTGATATAGCACTTTAATAATATTTTTTTAAAAAAAGTTATAGCCTACAATAGTGAATAAAATTCTTACCAACAAGTCCTTGTATTGAATCTTTAAATCTTCTGCTTCCTGTTTGGAGAGTGTGAGAACAATTTTATTTTTAAAAGGGACAATACTAATGGTTTATCATAATATGTTAAAAAGATATGTCACATTGCATGTAAAATTACAATTTTATACTATAATATTTGGATTTAATATGATCTTTTGCTTTAATTTTTTCCCATGAACAATCTGTCCTCTTCATAATGTAGGCAATATTTTAATCAATATTTACTATTTAAATATTGAAGGAATTGAATTGTTAACTTAAAAAAAACAAATATGGATTTGACTGCCAGTCAGTACTACGAATAGATATTTCATTTTTTAAAGGTAATTATGTCTCAGTCTGTAAACTGTTATTGTCTGATAAACTCACTGACAGCAGAAGTGTAGGTATTGTTGAAAAACCTCTAATTACAATAATTATAATGGAACATTTTAGTACTGGACTTCCAGTATGCTGACATTAAACAAGCCTATGTTCTGCAAATTTTATTTATTTATTTTGTTAAACAAATTTATATGGCTGTCCAGCTTGCACACAAGTGACTCCCAGCAGCTTAAAACATTCAAACATTAATCATTTGAAATTTCCCTATTTTTCTTATCTTGCAGCTTCAGAATGAATTGCTAGATAAGAAGAAAAAGTAGTCATTCCCATTCAAACGCTGATAGTTTGAGTTAGAATTTAATTTCAAAGAGCATGGGCAAAGGTGAAGACTTTTAAAGCTGTAGACTACAACGTCTGAAGGGCATCAGGTTGTCTGCCTCTTTTCTCTTCACAAATTCAACGCCCTCATGTGTGTTGGATTATAGTTCAAAATGGACAATTACTGGGTTAGCTAGTGGTGATGGGACTTGTGGTCCATTATAGCTTTGTTTTGTGTTTTTCTTCTTCACCATCACTGTTAATACACACAATCATGCATCACAAAAATGCTTACAATAAATACTGTCAGTTCCCCCATCATATTACTGGGATACAATAATCATATCTCTACATGCAGAATCAAGTTTCAAGTCTGTTGTCTTAAGACTTCTGGTATTTTCATATATTTTTCTTCTGTAGTTCTGCCTCCTAGAGTACAATAATATAATATTATAATATTCATTGTCTGGTTTACTTTTCAAGAGAAATACTGTACCTGTACTTACCCTTAAAGGATAGCAAATGAAGACTTGTGAATTTCACAAAAATAGGAATTTCATACAAACTATTAATTCTAGAAGCCCCCACTAGAATACTAAAATTCACTGGGAGTTAAGAACAGGTCTTGTGAATGTGTAATGGTTCATTTTTCACGGTGTGTGATTTCCAAGTTGGATATTATTTAAAATGATCAGATTAATTATTCTTCACTCTCCAACCACACAGCATTGAGAAGACATCTACTATAATTCATCTCTACAGTGAAGAGACTGACCATACGCCATCTTACCAGAGTCTGAAGATTTTTGATCTGCAGGCCATATGCTTCTATCTCCTTCTGAAGAATGTTGTGTTCAGCAATTTGTTTTTCCAGCTCAGGCATTGTAGGTCCATATTGCCCTCCACTGATTTGTTTCTGAAAGAAACCCACCAGTAAGTCATCGCACTGTATGTATATGTCACAGAGAGGGACTCCTCCGGGTGCCGTCCACTAGGCAGTGCCAGAGGGCGGCGCCGAGGGGCAGGGCCTTCTCTGTGATGGGCCCAGCCCTCTGGAACGACCTCCCCCCAGACATTAGGACAATGACTGATCTCCGCTCCTTCCGCACGAAACTCAAGACCCACCTGTTCCAACTAGCTGGCCTGGCTTAATTAGAACTCTCTAACCTCCCTGGCAATTTTAAACTGTAAATTTAAATTTTTTGGGTATTTTAACTGTTTTAATTGTTGTAATTTTACTGTTATTTATTTTAACATTGTGGCTTTTATTTCTATTTGAATTGTTAAATGTTGATGTATTTACCTCCTCCATGCCACACGCCTATATAATTGATTGTACGTCGCCCCGAGTCCCTTCGCGGAGAGGGCGCGACTGATAAATCGAATAAATAAATAAATAAATAAATAAATAAATAAATAAATAAATTTAGAATTATTCCACTGCAAGGAAAAAAAAAACTATTCCATGCTGTTCCTAATACTTGTGACCGCTGCTAGCACTTAAGCCAAATGATCCTGAAACGTTAGCAAGTGGAACTCAAAACCAGAAAAAGGTGCAGGAAAAGTGGTTATGGGAAGAAGTGACACAGGCAAAGACTGATGAGATCATTTTGAAAGGTTTTGAAGTTGTCTCACCAAAAAGCTTCTCTTATTGATAAACCCCTACCTTGCGGAACATTTGATACAAAGAGGATATTATATTTGTGTGAAAACACAGGCAGAAAGACATGAGTGATGTATTAAAGAAAATCTGGTATCTTGGAAAGCTTACACAAATAAAGCTGTTGAGTATGTTTATATCCAAGGCAACAGCAATACGAGGTGACATGCAAACCCTCCTGGCCTTAATCTAGGTATGTTGATAATCTACTAACATAGTAATACAAATGGGAGACAATGTTATATGGAGCTCTGAAAAACTGTACATTTGAAGAAAGGTGTCTGCAGAATAAAAACTAGAAAATATTCCAGCCATTAGAAAAGAGAACCATCGATATGCATTTTATTCCTGGACATTTTTAGAGTACCTAGGAAAGGAACACCATGAAAGCAAGTTTGACTTTGTGCTCCACCGAGAAGAAAAGGGAATTCATTCCAAGAGACCCTAAGAACCTTAATAATAACAGATTATTTCTGTGCTCACTTATGAGTCACCAAAGGAGAATTCCACCCCTCTCCCAATAATTGTGTTAAATTCTGTGTATGAAAGTAACTTATTATTAATACAATTGTTGACTGATACTCTTGGGGACAGTATTGTCCCTCAATTTTTTAAGTATTTTAACAACACATAAATCAAATAGTTTTTCAAAGAACTGACTCTGATTAAAGATATTCATATCTTAAATTTAGGTACCCCAATCTCACTCTCAGAGTAACTATTCTAAGCAATTCCTTTATGAAGTGAAAAGATGGAAAGGCATTTTAGTGCTTGTTAAAGCACTTTGAACATTCAATTTCTCTCGGTTTGAGACATTTCTCTGGGTTTCAGCATTACAGCTCAATAATTACTAGATTTTATTATATGGAGGTTTCACTATAGGAAAGCAATTAAAAACAAGGATATTCTTACTGTACTTAAAAAAAAAAACTTTCCCTATTTCTGTAGTTAATTCAGTGATGGTGAGACAAATGGGCTGAAATATACCGGTAGTTGCTAGGTTGCATTACCAGTCAAGCTGCATGTTCTTGATAATATTTCCTGATCACCTAGTCTGGCACGAATTATTAAACCAGGGTTATTTTTATTTTGCTTAGTAGTAGTTTTTCAGTACACGAGAACAACTTGTTTTACCCATTGAGCTAAACTAGTTTGCATAACTGTGGTTCATTCATAAGATACAATTAGCTGTGTTTATATAACACGGTAAGTTAAGATGAAACAAACCACCATAATATGTAAACCTGGACAGTATGACTTGGTCCACCTTAAAGATTTGTCTGTAACAAAGCAAACTCCCTGGTTTTATCATGAATTTGGATAAAAGGTTATTGTATTTCTAGGGCAAATTGGTGCCATTGTCAAAGCCATGCATGCCCTGATAGGCATTGGTTGAGGTAATTTTTATTATGCCAGTATCATCTTTGCCTTGCAAGGATTAAAAAAAAAAACATTTGTTCTTCTGCTGTGATCTCCAAGTAAAGCTGGAATTCATGTTCAACCTTATTAATTTTGTTGATCAAGAATTGCACTTGATCAAATGAAATGCCACATACCCAAGCAGCAACTCTTACCTGTTTTTGTTCTAGAATTTTTGCCCAGTCCACTTTGGAACCAACTTCAGAAAGTGTAAATTTTTCATAGAGCTCTCGATACTCTGCACATTGATGTGTCATTCTGACATGGAGCTGCTTGATACTTTTGGAGGGGAGAAGAAAGGGAATTTCTTCATTAGAAAATGGGTTTCTTCAAGGAAGAATTGCCCAAACTTGATCTGTACGTGTGTCTCCAATGCATTTACCGTTTCTCAAGAGGGCTGCATGGAATATAAATCATTACTTACTCTTTTTCAATTTCAAAGGCTTGAGGATGTTTCAGATGCTTGACTTTGTCTACGTCTAGAAAAAGGTCTTTTAAAAGTGTCTCGGCGTCTTTCAGGTTTTTACCATTTATCTGCTGGAATTCCAAAGGCTTGTTCTGTTGTCGATTAATAGCATCCTACAAGAAAAGCATAATATACATATGCCTCATTCCCAGCAGAGAGGGCAGAGAGGAAGTTGCATTTGTAAATCTAGAAGGCAATGTTTTAGGCTGTAAGTATGTAATTATTGATCCTGATATCAATTCCATAAATGCAAGTTTTATCTTATAGTTTATCGTGTCAGCTTTTATCATATAGTATACAATTAGTTTGTAGAATTCATCACATTGAATAAACATCTTAGATTAAGAGAAAAGGAACTTTGGCTGAACACTGAATTAGATATTTGTTGTTTTAATTTGGCAAGCCATGTGTCATATATTCTGAGTTCCCTGATAGTAGACAGGAGAGTACCTAGAACTTCTTATGAATGGTTATCCTCTATCAAACATGGAAGGAGAGCTCAGGTAACACTAGATTAGCAACTGAGGTACACTACACCAAGTAAACTCTCATCAAGAAATATAGTTTCTGTCCCCTCACTCTAAGATTAAAAAATAAAAATAATTTTCATGAGTTAGTCATAGTCTTTTTGGTTCCAAGCTCAGAATTATCATACATTCAAACATAGGTAAAGGTAAAGGTTCCCCTCACACATATGTGCTAGTTGTTCCCGACTCTAGCAGGTGGTGCTCATCTCCATTTCAAAGCCAAAGAGCCAGCGCTGTCCGAAGACATCTCGGTGGTCATGTGGCCAGCATGACTAAATGCTGAAGGCGCACCGAATGCTGTTATCTTCCCACCAAAGGCGGTCCCTATTTTTCTACTTGCATTTTTACATGCTTTCGAATTGCTAGGTTGGCAGAAGTAACAGGAGCTCACTCTGTTACATCGCACTAGGGATTCGAACCGCCAAACTGTCGACCTTTCGATCGACAAGTTCAGCATCTTAGCCACTGAGCCACCACATCCCTTATTCAAACAACCATCACTATATCCCTTTTCAGATAGCAGCATTGTATAAAATGCAAAAAGGCGGGATGAAGTAGTCAGCAAAAAAAATTAAGGGGAGGAAATAAAAGAAAAGGAAAGGAGAAATAATTCTAATTTGCTCAAACAGCCATAATTATAGTTCTCTGTCCTCGCAAAACATTCTTGCTTCCATTAAGTCTATATCCTGATCCAAACAATGATTTTACTCTTTCAATATGTCGGCTCTCATTGATGCTTTCTGAGCTTGGTTATTTGCTTGCCGATGTTTCATTACCTGACTAGGTAACATCATCAGTGCTAGTGAGTGTGAGGTTTGTAGCACTGATTTTAGTTTCACTCTCTTAACATCTCACTAGCATTCCCAAAGAAATATTTCTTTTAATATGTCCAATGTTAAGAAACCAATGTTTCTTCCCAAATTATTTCATCTTGTTTATGTTTAATTCTGTTCACTCTGCCAAAGGCTGTCAGGTGCGAAAGATCAGATCTGTGAAAAATCAAGTTCTCACATGAAGGTTCAATTAAACTGATTTATTACCAAAGCCTATACAGAAATTTCTCAACTAACAGCACTTGCCTGGAGTCAGATAAGGGTCAATGGCACTTACTGTAATGGTTGGAGAAAGCTTGCTTGTGGCTACATAACAATTCTAGCCTGATCCCCCCTTTCACCCCATCCTCAAGCTCAGCCAGTCCTACAAAAGTTGTTCTTTAGCCCTTTTCAAATACCGTCAGAACACATCAAAATTGCTTTGCATTTTCTTCCCTCTTTTAATGTTAACTATTCCCTACCCTTTGATATATATTTTGAACTCTTTTTTGCTCTGTATGCATACACACATAGGCACCTAGCCCCCCCCCCTTCCCTCACCCCAGTATATAAAAAATCAGGCCCCATGGTCTAAAATATCGGACACGGTTAAAACTATACGTTTTAAAGAAGCATTATACTTGTTATATCTCCAATAAAGTGCTGTTTTTGACAATTCTTTTCTATACAAATGTAATGGAATCCAAAACATTCGAAATATTATTTTTTGTTGCATAATTTTTAATTTGAGGTCCATTGACACATTTGTTATAGAAGACACTCTCCCATTATCTGTACAATATAGGCAACTCTAGCTCTTTAGTCCATTCCCAGAATCCTTCATCAAGAAGCAAAGCTGTGTTCAAGTGATTTTTTTTTTGTGTGCTCTTGGTCTCTCATGGAACCCCATCAAGTTCTCATGTAGTAGCATTCCATATATGAATAGTATATGATTGGTCAGTAGGATTCTGAAGAACACATTCTGAAAAACCCTGGTTTTCCCCGATTTTGAAGATCCCTGATTCATTCTTTCTGACATATATTTCATTCACAATTAACTTCAACCTTCACTTTCATACATGTATTCACCAAGTCCTCTGCACAAGATTAGACCACCTCCATTCAGATCTGTTAAAGGTTTCCACATAGTTTTTAAAAAGCACAAAATATCTATTTTTCTTTCTTTAACATCACTCATTAATTGAGTCCCCTGAAGAGTGGCAGTTAATGAATTCAAATAAATAAAAATGAAATAAAATGTGTGCTTTATCTAATATTTAAAAAGAATTAAAGAAGTTTCAAAGAGGAGACCTCTTGAGTTTCTAATGGAGATATCTGAAGGGCCATTTTGTTGCAAGAAACAATTTCATGAGTTTAATCCACTTTTTAATTTAAAAAAAACATTTTTTGTACATCCAGACAACTCTGATTTTCTGTAATCTTGCCATGTTGAAATAAAGAACACAGATATTCCCCTTGTGTCTGATTAGATTAATTTTATGTACTAGTTGATAACCTGGCGTTACCTGGGTATTTATTTATAGGGGGGAAATGTCTGGACCAAACGTAATTTCTAATGATGGATTGTCCCCCTTACCAGATGGAGCCCACTTGTGGAGTACTGTGAAGCTGTTACCATAGAAACTCCACTGCGCTGTACAGTAGAAGTCATTTTAAGGCACAACAGGCTGTATCTTAACAGAACACACACCATGATGTGTATTAGGGGTGGCTTACCCCCACAGTATTTGTTTCCTGAGAGTAAGTCATCTGTGCACCAAGTTTGGTTCAAATTGCTCAAGGCGTTCCACAGTTATTCTGGAACATATACACACAAAGCCATTTAGATAGATAGATGATAGATAGATAGATAGATAGATAGATAGATAGATAGATAGATAGATAGATAGAAAGATAGAAAGATAGAAAGATAGATAGATAGATAGATAGATAGATAGATTGATTGATTGATTGATTGATTGATTTGCCCAACCAGCAAATGGGATTTTACTATTCTATTTGGAGATTTCTCCAATAAACTTTAGAGTCAAACATATAGCATGATTTTTGTATTCAAGTTCCAATTTTACCTTCTTGAGTTTGGACTGTGTTTCAAGGATGTCCTTTTCCACCTGGTCAGCATTTTTTTGCATGCGAGAGATGAGCACCACTAGATCATTGCTGCTTGATGATCTGCAAATAAGGATATAGAAATCAGGTAGCTTAAAGATCCAGGTTTTTTTTGCTCAGAATTTCATACTGAAGCCACATTCTTTTGGTTAATTATTTGGCTCAGTATACGATAGAATTAGAGCCCAAACTGAAACATTAGCCTCAATAATAAATTCCTTTAAAAATCTCCAGAATCAATCATTACATAGCAGTGAAGTATATATATATATATATATACAATAATACAATACAATAGTAGAGTTGGAAGGGACCTTGGAGGTCTTCTAGTCCAACCCCCTGCCTAGGCAGGAAACCCTATACCGTTTCAGACAGATGGCTATCCAACATCTTCTTAAAGACTTCCAGTGTTGGGGCATTCACAACTTCTGGAGGCAAACTGTTCCCCTGATTAATTGTTCTAACTGTCAGGAAATTTCTCCTCAGTTCTAAGTTGCTTCTCTCCTGGATTAGTTTCCACCCACTGCTCCACCCATATATATATATATATGTATTTGTGTTATCAGCACAAATACAACATATATATGTAGTATAAATATATATTTAGGCATACCAGGGGTTGTAACACACATACATACATACATACATACATACATACATACATACATACATATATATATTTGTTTTCGTAGATTTTCACGGGTGTAGGTATGCTGGTTTTGTTGTATTCGGGTTTTTTCCCATGTAAGATTGAGATTGTCTTTGCAACGTTTTGGCAAGATCTCACCTGCCATCTTCAGGCTTGGGCTTAAAATGGGAACACAGAAAGACGGCAGCTCCGTTCCCATTTTAAGCCCAAGCCTGAAGATGGCAGGTGAGATCTTGCCGAAACGTTGCAAAGACAATCTCAATCTTACACGTTGCAAAGACAATCTCAATCTTACACGGGAAAAAACCCAGATACAACAAAAACAGCATATACATACATACATACATACATACATACATACATACATACATATATATATATATATATATATTCATTCACCTCTGACTTACTTGATAATACAGATAGTCCTCGACTTACAACAATTTGTTTGGTGACCATTCAAAGTTGCAACTGAGAAAAGCGACTTATGACCATTTTTCATACTTATACTTATTGCAGCATCCCCATGATCATTGATCAAAATTTGTATACTTGGCAACTGGCTCATATTTATGAGTCATGCAGTGGAGGGATTCAGCCAGTTCGCATTTATCCGGGAGAACTGGTTGTTAACTTTCTAAGCATTTGGGAGAACTGGTTGTTGGAAGAAATCTCTTTTTTCCCCCACTTTACAATGCTAATCCTGTAAGGAAGGCAGGAAGGAAACGTTCTGATGTTGTATCTAGCCTAATCTTTATTGCCCTGATTACAGAAACTGCCTCTCCGGTTAAGCCTTATTACATTCTAACCCTAACCCTAACCCTAAAAGATATGAAGAACGGTTGCAGGAACTAGGTATGTCTAGTTTAATGAAAAGAAGGACATGATAGCAGTGTTCCAATATCTCAGGGGTTGCCATTAAGAAGAGGGAGTCAAACTATTCTCCAAGGCACCTGAGTGTAGAACAAGAAGCAATGGGTGGAAACTAATCAAGGAAAGAAGCAACTTAGAACTGAGGAGAAACTTCCTGACAGTTAGAACAATTAATCAGTGGAACAGCTTGCCTCCAGAAGTTGTGAATGCCCCAACACTGGAAGTCTTTAAGAAGATGTTGGATTGCCATTTGTCTGAAACGGTATAGGGTTTCCTGCCTAGGCAGGGCGTTGGACTAGAAGACCTCTAAGGTCCCTTCCAACTCTGCTATTGTATTGTATTGTATTGTATTGTATTGTATTGTATTGTATTGTATTGTATTGTATTGTATTGTATTGTATTGTATATGATAAAGGGAGACATGAAGGTTGATCAGAGGCAACTAAGGATGCCTATTAGAGAAAAGACCCATTAATGCAATAGAGCAATACTCTAATTAAGAGTGTTAGGGAGCAATATACTCAGAAATTATTCACAAGATTGTCTGATATTATAAAAACAGATTTAACAAATGCTATAGAAGAACAGATTTAATTGGATAAAACCGAGATTGGATCCAGGGGTGGTATTAACTTACTTTCCCTACTGGTTCACAAATGTGAACACGAGCGTCATCATGTGATGTATCATGACTTTTTCCCCCTTTGCAAAACTGGGTGTGGGTGTGGCCAGTGCATGACACATCTGCAGTTTTTACAGCCCTGATATACACAAACAAACTCAAAAACTCCGGACTTACTGAGAGTTAAATCCCATATTTTAATTATTACTTCATTTTTCCATCACATTTTAACACTTACCAAATACCAGAGACACATAGTACAACCTCTCAACTACTATAAGATAAAACAAAGCCATTTTATATCAACTAATAAATGTTAATATCAATATTAGTGGTGCCCATTGTCACCTTCAATTCTAAGATATCCATACACCAGATGTGTTTAAACCATTTGGGAACCAGGCATTCTACAAAAGCTTCGCATAACCATGTGAAAAGAACAGCCTCTAGGTTGCAGAGATATTAATTGCAACATAAAGGACATAATAATAAAATGGAAAGCAAAGTATAAGAAACTGGACAGTTATAATAATACAACTGAAGCTCCATGAGGCACATAAAAAATAGGTGGAGCTTTGATCATACTGCCATCTTGGTTTTTTTGTCTTATTAAATCCTTAATAAGAATTATACACTTTACAGAAGGAGTCATAAATCGTTAGAACTCAAAACCTTTAAGAGATTGACAAAAGAGTTTCATGACATTAGAACGAAAGTGCTGACTGGTCTTTCAAATTAAAATCCAATTTAAGCCCTCTCATTTGTTAACCATACATTACTAGAGCAGTAGCAAATCCTAGAATAAATTAATATTGTGGAATGAAAAGTATGTGCTGATCCTCCAAAGAAAGGAGGGATATTGATACATAATCATTATGTGAAAATAATATGGTTGGCAATATGTAGGGAAATGAACCAGCCCTTCCAGAAAAATTGGTTGATACTGCAACAAAATGTTGTTTAATTAATTTTATTCCATCTAGATGTTGTTCTTCAAAGGAAGCTTTTATGTTTCAGGTATATCATATTTTCATAGGCTCATAAAACTGTGTTTGCAGAACAGGCCCATACACGAGTAAGCAATGTCATTCTTTCTTGGGCAGTCTCTCTCTTTCCTTTTTCTTTTACTCTTATTTATTTATTTATTTTTATTTTATTTGATTTCTAGACCGCCCCCTCTCCCTGAAGGGACTCGGGGCGGTGTACAGGTACCAGATTAAAAACCATACAAATAATCATAAATATAGTTAAAATCGGATTAAACTTTAAACCCCTGTACAAGTTTATAAAAATTAAAAACTTAGCCTAAGACCAACCCGTGAAATTTAAAAATTTCTTCTCAGAACACTCTCAAAAAGCCCCAAACAATTTCAGCTACATGTACCATAGCAGCAGATTTGGTAAGTTCGTGCCACCTGACCCTGTTTCTAGATGATGAAAGCAGGGGTGAAATTCATCAGGTTCTGACAGGCTCTGGAGAACCGGTAGTGGAAATTTTGAATAGTTCAGAGAACCAGCAAATGCGACCTCTGGCTGGTCCCAGAGTGGGGTGGGAATGGAGATTTTGTAGTAGCCTTCTCCTGCCATGCCCACCAAGCCACGCCCACAGAACCAACCGATAGTCAAAAAAAATTTGAATTTCATCACTGGATGAAAGGATGATGGGATTATTTCTGGCATTGCAGTTCTGAGAGCGCAGTCAAGGAAAATAAACATACTCTAAACCAGTGCTTTCTCAATCTTGGCACGTTTAAGACGGGTGGATTTTCCCAAGATGGTTGAGGAATTCTGATAGTTGAAGTCCACCCACCTTAAACTTGCCAAGATTGAGAAAGCACTGCTCTAAACTATGATTCCATACTGTGATTATGCCAACTCAGGACTGCAAGTTTGGACTGCATATTAAGCCTAACCTTGGTATGCTTTAGCACAGGGGTGTCCAAACTTGGGAACTTTAAGACTTGTGGACTTCAACTCCCAGAATTCTGGGAGTTGAAGTCCACAAGTCTTAAAGTTCCCAAGTTTGGACACCCCTGTTTTAGCATATCATACAAATATAGCTATAATGTTGGAAGATTTTTTTGGGAGGTATGAGAGGCCAACTTCTATTGGATACCAAATTCAGGTGCAGAATGCAGCAATAGCATTGCTGAAAAACAACTTCCCAGGCATTGCTCAAAATGTGTCAGGCAAAAGAGAGCACACCTCCTAAAGCAGATTTTTTTCCCCTGTGGAAAATGATTAACATTCAAAACTTTCTCCTACTGTTTAACTTGAAATTTGGCACCCTATAATTATCACCAACTAGTTCCAGTTCCACCCTTTGGAGTTCCAGAGCATAAAGGTTGCCCCTGCTTCTGCATTACTGCAATTTCTTGTATCTAATGTCAACTTGTTAGCACTTAAATAACAACAGGAACACTGTAGCTGGAAAATAAATTATACACCTGTGGAATGATTTCTTTTCCCCCACCCCACTCCTCAGAGGTCATTGGCCCTCGCAGCCTGGAAATAGAAACTAGTTTGTCATTCTTTTTCATCAATTGCACAATCTGCTTGTCTCCTGCTCAGCCTCACAGCCTTCCCCTCCCAGGAATGAGGAGGAGACATGGTAGTAAATACTTGAGCACCACCCAGAGCTCCAGTGTTATTTCCTGCCAAACTAGAAGGAATATGAGTCATTCTACATTGCTTCTCAGGCATGTTGAGACAAACCTATCAATGTATTTGCTTTCATGAAGTCCCTTTCTATAGAGACCAACCAAAGGAAAGTCACAGTTTCAAGATGATTGTTCACATTCTGTTGTTCATGGCATGGAGTGTAAGAAACCATAACACTGTGACTCAGTGTGTTATGTTGACCCACCTTTTTTATAATAAAAGAAACCCATACAGGAATTAGAGGGGAGAGAACAATGAAATCTTTCTTGTTCTCTGGACTTTGGCCTGTCCCCATCAGCAAAAGTTCTCTCTAAATTGATAGGATTGAAAAGTTCTATGTGCTTCTTTTAAGATGGCCAGGCAGGACAATGATAGTGTGTAGCATTTAGTAACATGCCATTACTGTCTCACTTATTTTGGCTAGTCTACCTGTTTTTACAAGTCACTGGATTTAACTGGCAATAGTTGATGAGTCTGGGATGAGAATGGGATGCTGCCCATTATCCTAATGTTTCTGCAACATTTCTGAGCAAATTGCATGCCATAACAGATGCTCTAGGACACTGTGGGAAATTCAAATGCTAGAGGAAGAGGCCTCATACTTACATCTATCCTCATGAACTGATTGAAGAAAAGATGTGGTATGAATTGAAGTCTCACCCACACTCCTTACTTATGAGTCTTTGGTATAGGATCTAACAACTATCACTTGTCTGGAAGCCCAACTACTCACAAGGACAACTGATCATCCCCTTCTTATTGCTGTCTTATATTTCAAAATGTTCTAAATAGTTGATGAGGCAGGTCTCTCTTTTGCAGGATTTATGCTATGTTTTCCTCTCATTTAAATAATTCTTACTGTCCATTTACATCAAATGTTTTTAATCTATCAAAATATGCTAGCTGCTTCCTCAACTCCATGATTTTGCTACCATTTAACCCATGCACAAGTCCTCTGGAGATACATTTTCTGGTTTTGGGAGTTCCCAAATGGAAATCAAATTACGAAATCAGGTTTAATGAAAAGAAAGACTAGGAGTGATGTGATAGCAGTGTTCCAATATTTGAGGGTTTGCCATGAAGAAGACCTATTCTCCAAAGCATCTAAGGCAGGACAAGAAGCAATGGATGGAAACTAATCAAGGAGAGAAGCAACATAGAATAAGGAGAAATTTCCTGATAGTTAAATGATAGGATCAGTGGAATGGCTTGCCTTTAGAAATTATGAATACTCCATCACTGAAGATTTCAAAAGAGATTGGACAACCATGTTTTATATTTCCTTATCCAGGTAAAATAACTGCAGCCAGCCAGTATCAGTCCCAGCCTATGTCAGATGATCTACAATCTTCTGTTTTCTTCCAAATTTAATAATTGCTTCCAGCCAATACGATAAAAAGGCTTCCATGCCAACTATTGTTTTTTGTATTGTTTTGTCCTCTCCCAAAAAGTTTTGTCCTCTCTTAAAATGTTAGGCTTGAAGAAAAGTGCTCTGTTCATAGCTGTCAACTAGTTGACAACTATTATGACTGGTTTGAAATACCCTGCCCCAAGCCAATCACATACCTCCAATTACAAAGCTGTGGTACCTTCTGCAAAATCATAAATACGATGCTTCCTTTAACAGCCTAAAAATGAAATATTTTTCAACCTCTGATTCTGCTATGGTTGAACACATATTATTCTAGATATATGGAAAGACTATCCACTGAGGTCCCTGACACCCAGCTCATGTTTCTCCTGCCAAGTGCAGACACTTACCTGAAAGATTTGTACAAAAAAATGCAGTTTGTCAATAACTTCAATTACCACAAACCAAAAAAGCCATGTTTAGATTCTCCACTTCTGCCTCCAAACAATTTACCTGTTCCATCTCCCACGTAACTGACTACCTTAGTGAATGGCTTTGCAAGGCAATAGAGCAACACGTTGAAGACAAATTCATGGACTGTGCATATGGAGGAGATGCTTGAAACTTTTTTTTTGCCTCTTTATAAATCTTAGGCTCCTTTGTGCTGCTTATGAATTCACAGAATTCTAGAAACAGGGCCAGGGAGTGAAACTCTAAACTGCAGCATGTTTGAACAGAGAATCTGAATGCTGATTATTTGATATCTCAGGATGGGCTGCCATTCTCTACACTCAACTACTGAATGAAAGCTGAGCTGGGGGTGGGTGGGGTGGGTGGGGGTGGTTTGAGGGTGGTAATAGTGTAAAACACTATAGAAATAAAGCATATTGAGGATGTTTTGTTCAACAGACTGCATATGGAGGAGCTTAATAAGTTTCCTAAGACAAATCTGATCTCAGGACCATAAAGACTGGAACTCAAAAAACAAGATATAGCATAATTGCTTGACATGGCTTATTACATATGGTTTATCTATGTGTAAATTCAAAGCCAAAATGTTATTTCAGAGCATGCAAAGGGCAAAACCTTAAAGCGGCAGGGTCCCCTGAAATTCATCCTTGACCTATGGAGGACCTTCATCCTGGGAAAAGATGTCTTCAGATTAAGGAGAGGCTAAGAGATGCTAGATGCAGCCCCCTGTATGCTCCTTTTTTATCTTTCGACCACTGGGATGTGCTCTACCTGGGGCTGCCTTTCAACACAACTCAAGCTATAGCTAGAATGCAGCAGCATGAATAGTTATGGATACCGATCCCCCTCCATGGAATACCACTACTATCCAAGCAGCACTAGTTGCCAATGGCCTCCAATTTAAGGTGTTGGTTCTCACTTATACAGTTCTTCAGGTCTCCTATTTATTCTTGCCTGTCCAAAAAGACCTGATTGAGTTGACCTTCTCCAGGTTCCATCATTCAAGTAGAGTTCAATCTTGTTGGGCAAGCCAATGTGCCTCCTCTGCCACTATTCGGAACAGTATTCCCCCCCATAATGGCTTTGACCCTGCCTGTCTTTTAAAAAGCCTTGAAGATCCAGCTCATTCTTCAGGTTCTGAATCTGAAGCCCAATTTAATTGTTTGAATGCCTAAACTGCCCTCGGCATGAAATGTTTTTAGTTACATTTTTTAGCTTATTTGCTGTCTCGGCTCTTTTGTTCATCGCCCTGAGCTGCATGACAAGCAGGCAGGCATAATAAATAAAAACAGTGGATGCATTCAGAGCACTGCCCAGCCATGCTACATAGACTGCAAAACAGGGATAACATGGATAGATTTATATTAAATTACAATGGATTCGGAAGCTACAAAAGTTATTTGTATCAAAAGCAAAATCTGGAAAACTAGATGAAGCATTGTAATCTTGGATCCAAAATCTAAACCACGCTCACCACCTCCTGCACCTCAAAAATAATAAAACCTCCCCGAAAATAAGACCAAGTGCTTATTTGGGGGGTCAAAAGAAAATAAGACCCTGTCTTATTTTTGGGGAAACATGGTATAGACTTTCTAGATGTAAAGTAGGAAGAATATATTGTCAGGTTAATATGCGGTAGATATTCTGCATTTTCAGAGGTGTTACTCTACATTGTAGCATTTCACAATTCTACACCTTTCTGGAATCCGGGTCATGTTTACTGAAATTACCACAGAAAACTTTCAAAACAAAGCCACATGGCTGATCTTTATCAGAAAGCCCACATCTCAAGGACATCCCATAAAGGAAAATGGATAAACTTTATCATTGCTGTTCTTGAGGACTGACCATTGTATTTTGGTTTAGAAGAGAAGAGGCTTTACATGTTTTTTTAAAAATGGAATCTGACTATTTAGCATCATTAGTAAAAGTATTCCTTGCAGGCTAAAATCCTGGACAGCTTCTTCTTCTTAATTGACTCGGCTTTTGCAATCAAATAAATAATGATTTAAAAGCCACAATTGCTACATTCGCATTGTGTACTAGGCAGAACCAAGTATGATTAACAACGTGATTGGGGAATATAGCCATAGTGTCCGTAAGTACAAGACAGCTTCCTCCAGCAATATGGTAGAACTACCTCTCCTAGTGAAAGCATTCACCACAGAGTTATTGTGCACATTGAAGCACACACCCTTGCCCATATGCACGCATCAGCCAGAGTTGCAAACCAATTTTTTTTCATTGTTGATTACAAACATATATACTGAAAATCAGTGGAATTCTTGAAACATTTCTAGTTCAGATGGATCTGGATTTTATAACATCACCATGGATTTCTTTATCCTCCTGCATATTTTCCCCTGTGAAGTCAACAGTACCATGTTAATGCCCTATAGGACTAATTCTCAGATAAGTACGTATATATAAGAATGCTGCATAAGGAGCATGCAATGAAATAGTCCTGCATAATTTACACTCAATAATTCTCATAGCTGAGAGACTTTGAGTATTGACAAAGTACTGACATTGTATATCTACCTCAGCTACACACTTCATATTGCATTATTTATTGCATAAATGAGGTGTGATCTAGAAAAGTAAAGAAACAATATTACACTTTCAATTTGCTTCAAGACAAGCTACCTGATTAGCTTCAAGAAAGTCACCTAAACAAACAATCTTCATAATACTCTGGATAAACTACCAAAAAATGCAGCTGATGCTATACCACAAAATCAAGAAATTTGATTGTAAAATTTGAGAAGTACAGTAAGAACTTGCAACCAAGATTGTTTTTGAGTTCTGCTACCTTTGGCTAAAACCTAATGAATTCTCTCTTTTTTCAGTTGTCATTTGAATAGAAGGCTTTCCACTAGCCCACAGTATTCTTAGGCTCAAAAATATATTCATAAATCCATAGTTAGGCAGTATAATAAAAAGGCGACATAGATGGTGGTGATGAATGGAAAGACTGCAGTAAACGTTTTCCTTTTTAACCAAGGTATTTACACCATTTTCTCTTGCTCCTCCCAAACTTCAGAAGAAAACAAGTGAAATTCAGATGGATGAGAAAATTTAAAAAGGACAAAAATCTGAGGAATGAAATCCTAATATAGGCACTGAGGATTGAACATTCAGTTGGTTGGGAGAAGAGATCAAAAACTGGAGTGGAGAGAACAAGGAATGGAATCTCCTAGAAGACTGCATGGATGATGGAACTGAGCAACGCTCTCATCATCACAATATTTTGTTGCTAGTCTAAGATGTTCATAATAATAGGAAAATCATTTTTGTAAGTGCTGCTCCTTATGTTGCGTCAAAATGATTCCAACTTTCAATAAGATGGAGGGATTTAAAAATTCAGGGGAGGGAATACATTTTGAAAAAATGTAAAGTAGTTAAGAAAGAAAATGGACAACAACAACAACACACACACACACACACAAACCCTGAAGCTACCATAGCACGGAGGATTGATATCTGTGATAATTGGTATCTGAGAATTGATATCTGTGATAATTGATATCTGAGAATTGATATCTGTGATGGATACAGTGTTTGCAGCTGTATCCACCATACAAGTAATCAATACCACACATCACGTCTTTTCATGAGCATAGCTCCACCTGAGATTTCAGCAGACAAGCCTTCTAACAGTAACAACTTTTTCCTTCTCAAAAAGGAAACAGAACTCAGGAAATTGACCAGACCCATTCCTCTCAACATTTCAGAAAATAAAGCAAAACCAGATTTTTACATTAAACTTCACCTGTTCCAAGATTTAACCTATTGCTGAATCACTTCCTGGTTGTTGGCTGTTTCCTTTGCAGTACTCATATTTTTTTTTGCTTTCAAAATATGAGAATTAATCATTCTAATGGTAATTATAATATACTTTATCAACTGTGTGTAGCATATATGAAATGGCAGACTGGATATTGCACAACATTTTAGCCTCAAATACACCATCTATCTAAATACAGTAGCAGTAGGCACAAACTACAACGTTACTTATGCATTTATCTAAGATCAAACATTATTAAATTTGGCAGATTTTACTTTGTATTAGTCTTGTAACATTATGAAATTTTCTTCTGGAGACTAATTAAGTTTCTGATAAAGTTGCTGCCTTTCACCAGACCAGGGACAAAATGGAGAGAACAATTGGATAGAGAACAAAATAATTAATCAACCTCCAACTATTGACTATCTTGAGTGACTTTGACTCATTCATTCTCTCTTGGGTCAGCCAACATCACAAGGGGATTGTTGGGGGTGGAGGAAATAAGAAGAGTTGAGTCCCCAAAGGAAAAATGAGAAATTAACAAATTAATACCCTTCTGATAATATATTTCTCCCACCTTTCAGCTACTTATTCTGTTAGTATCATGCAAAAAAAGAATTACCGTATATGCATCTTAGAGTTGTAGCGATGCCAGCAAAAACGCAATACCACATTCCATGGATAATTCCCAATATGATTTTTGGAATATGAGATTCTTAGTCTTTACAGTGTACAAAAAAAGGTAGCCAAATCTAGCTGATGATCAAAAGAGGGTACCTGACAGATGGATTATATTTCCAAGTGCATGTCTAGTAGAAAATATTTGTAGGAATTAAACGAATGCAAAATAGTAAAGAGGGTGTGTGTGTTTGAAATGCCAAATCCACGCTGTTTATATACACATCCTTTTAAAAAAATCTGACAATTAAACAAATATAATCAATATAATTTCAAACAGCAAGGAGTCTGGAAACCTCTTTAAAATAGAACTAGTGTTAAGTCCATTGTACGAATTTTTTTCCACTACATGGGACAATCATTGTTACATAGTGCCTCTTTTAAGATTTCCTTGCTTTAGAGATCTTGACTGATATGCAAGTTTTTCTATGGGAGAAAGAAAAAAAAAGCTATAAGTTTTTCCAGTCTTACAGCCTCTCAGATTGTAAACTACAAGTCCTAAAATTCCCATCCAGCATGGATACTGGATTGGGAAAAGCTGATGGGGGATACTATGAGTGAAAGAGAATTCGTGTTCAACTTTGGCCTATTTGCGCAAGGGACAAAAACAGATTTTAGTTTTCAGTTATCCTGTTAGGCAAATAATACTTTCACTTGTTCCTTGCAATCTATTTAAGCAACTAAGAAGTTGCTTCTTAATTTAATAAAAGACTGCTTTTATTAAACAGAAAAAAATGATTTTCCTTAGCATCTTGCTGAGTACCTTAACATGTATGCCTCTTTGTAAATAAATCCCACTGAATTCAGTGGGGTTATGCCCCACAAGTAGACAGAAGACTGGATCTTAGTCTTTACATTATTTAAGTTTTTTTTAAAGGATATATGTAGGAAATTGTTCTCCCTTTTAGATTTACTTTATTAACACCAACTCTTATTCAATTTTGCGAAAAGAAAGTTGACAGAATCAGCAACTTACTTGAACTGCTTAGTTGGGGACCCTTTGGTTGGGGCGCTCCCGCTTGGCGAGCCTTTGGCCACCCCTTTGAACATCTCGGTGTTCTCCTGGGAAACTCCCTGTTGCTGGTATCAGGAAGGGTCTTGATGGGAGGCGTGAGGGTGCTGTAGCTGCTTCTGCCTCTGCTCCTGTTGAGATGATCTGACAGGAAAGGTTCAGAAGGTGTGCACATTGCTAAAAGCGGAATTTGGAAAGCTCCTCCCCAAAGTGCAGGTGATCAACAGCAGTGATGAAAACTTGCTTTTTTAAAAAAAGAGGGACTAGAAAAACCAGTTTATGACTGAATGAGTAAAAGCCAGAGGGAGAGTGGGAGTCCCCACCCTGGTACTCAGAAGAATGCACCTCTGTACAAGCAGAGACTTTCCCAGCTACGTTCACACAGTTATCAGCAGCCATTCCATGCAATACCTTTCTTTGCCAGCAAAGGCTAATCTCGTTCTAAATCATGTTTGTCTATAGTAAAGAATGAAGTGCAACTCTATTCATAGCTAGAGCACAGAATAGATAACTGGTCTACAAAATGTGTTGTCCAAGCTATATATTCATGTTGAGAGAGAGATTCTACATTATTATATACTTGCCTAAGTATCTAAGTATTCCATAAACAGGCTTAATTAAGAAAAGTATCAAGAACCCATGCCTTGGAAATGACTTAAAATAAATCTGTTTGCTTCAATATCTGCCACATTGGAAGCCTAGGGTTGTAGTGAAAAATTATATTTTAGTTATACCCAATAAGAATACTTCTTTAACATTTTGTTAGACCATCATAAAATGACTGCCATGTTGGATGTATGTATGTATGTATGTATGTATGTATGTATGTATGTATGTATATGTATATGTATATGTATATGTATACGTATACGTATACGTATAGGTATATATATGTATCTCTTTGCTATCTATTGATGGTCATTCATATTTCTGCAGCCTTGAGTTGATAGTTCTAGGCATTACCAATCACAAGTCATGATAAATTAGCAAAAGAGGCCTCCCATTGGCTCTGGCCACCTTGTCGTCCATCAAGTATTTTATGTAATCAACGACATTTTTATATACTAAAAAAAAAAAAAAAATCTTATGGTGCCCCTAAAGAACCCAGGAGCATTTTTGGAAATGGCAATGTTGAGATTGGATTTCAGTTTTGCAGCATTCCAACTTCCCATTAATGGCCTTTAAACATATATCAAAATATTTGAAAAGCCAGGTGAGACACAGCTCCTGGTAAGCCCTAAGGTAATTCAACATGCATATGGTGCTCACAAATGTGACAATAGGAATTTCAGAAATGAAATGCCTCATTAAACCAATTGAATTCAGTGTGTTATGAACAGAATTTATTTGGTTTCAATCTAAAATGGGTAGACTATATATATAGTTTGTACAGACTAATATAACACACACACACACACACAGAGAGAGAGAGAGAGACGCACACACTATATATTGCATATTATACTCTAACAAAAAGCTCAGCACAAGGAAACAATGTGGAAACAAATGGAAATTGAGGACTACAGACAATGTGGCCCCAGCTGCAATATTAGAAGTCTCTAAACAAAATTTATTCCTGACTTGCACCCTTTAGGCATGTCCTCTGCCTGCATTCTCCTGACATGCCATGCAACATCTCTGATTAATCTGTCCCAAACTCAAGTCTGCCAAAGAGGTTGACTTCCACCATTCATTGCCCAGGCAGGCCTAGATTACTACATCAACAACACAATATGCCCTGAGATTTCTAATGGAGCAGCAGGCAAAAAGCATTGATGCCTTGATTTCTCTCACTATTTATCCATTTTTCACTGATCTTCTGTAACAGAAAAGAGCTTGCCCAATTATAAACAAACAAAAACTTTCTGCACCTGTCAAGTTCCTGCCTTCACCCAGACACAAAAGACACTTGGTGAATCAGCTTAATTTGCCTTGCAGGGATGTTGTGTGGATAAAGGTTGGATAGGTAAGTAATAAAGAATAAAACAAATACATTGATTAGCATTATAACATTACATTATTTATTACTATAGTATCTATCAAATCTATCCCCTTGGTCTCACACATCTTTTTTATATTTATTGTTTCTGTTGTCAGTCTTCCAAATATATGCATTTGGAAAACTACCGTATTTAGAATATTCTCTGAGGCTGAGCGTTCATTTGTGGACCTTTCTGTGCTATCTGATGAAAAGCTACAGAATGCACAGCCACAACCCACAGCACAACTGTAGGATGAGTTGGCGACTTGCAGCCTTCCTCACAGATTGCTAGAACTAATGATTCAATGATATTGAATTCAATATTATTTATAATATTGAATTATAGATGTGAGATCTGAAGTGGCTTCATTCTAAAGTACCCCAACCACCCACAAACACACAGAGGGACAGGGGGAGAGAGAAAACATCCTGTGATACTTTCATATGATAGTAGATAGTAGATAGATCCAATAATGACCTACTTTTTGGTTTCAACATATTTAACATTCCAAATATGTAGCCAAAAGAGGCTTAGCAAACCACTAATGCCAATTTTGACTAAACTTGCTCCACTCTAAACTAGCTATTTCTTTCCGCCTTCCAAGGCGGAAGTTTAGAGTGGAGCAAGTTTAGTCAAAATTGGCATTAGTGGTTTGCTAAGCCCCTTTTGGCTTGGAGATCAATGCCATCTGATACAACTGATATGGGTGTGCAGGAAGAATGCAACTTTTTTTTTAACATCTGAATTCAAGACATGCCAAGAATCTGACTGGTAAGAAAAGTCTTGCCAGAACTAATATCAGAACATGACACTCCTTCACAGGCAAAATAAACATAGAACTCAAATGGTTTTTGTGTGTGGTTGTGTCATTTTCTGGGACACAACCAGAGAGGAATTTGGAATTGAAGTTGAAGAAGTGAGACATACAGGTGTTGATCTAGGTGGCAGACTCTAAAGAAATCCTATATTCTGTATTTTGCACTTCTCTTTGCCATCTGACCTGGCCACAGCTTGAGACCAGAGGAAGGGTACCAGACGCATTAGTGGTTCAATGATGTTAAATGTTCCCAAATATTTCTTTTGTTATTATTCCAATTTTCTCATCACCAGAGAACAGAAGAAAGCACGAAATAGGAAGTGAGTCATATCCTGATCTGATAATATTTCTGGACATCGAAGCCAATTTTAAACATGCTGGTTTAAAAGAAAAACAGCTGGTAGTGGATGCTAGGTAGATATATGAAATGAAAATGAAGAACTCTTTAGTTTTTCTTGCACCATTTCCTACATGGACATACATGGCGTCTTCTGACTTGAGTATTCAATAGTTCCTACTCTAGAAAGTCTGCACTAGCTTTTGTTAGAAGAAAGAACAGATCAGGTGAAAAATCACCTTATAACATTAAACGCCTAACATTTGTTTCATAGAAGTGATAATTAAATGCGCCTATTACTAATGTGAAGAACTTATTGCATCTCATTGTATCACACTGGTTCAATTTGTCAGCTAAATTTAAATTTGCTATTGTATTTTATGAGCTGATAGTTAGCACCCACCCTCTCCAATGCCAGGGCCACAATCCATTTTGAACATGGCTGCCTGCTGCCACCTGAAGAGGCTACTTTCATAGTTATAGAAGCCGGCCTTTGGCCTTAACAGTTATTCTACGCCAACTTTTTAAAAAAATAGGGTAGTAATGTGCGCTTCTAAAAAAAAAAGCATCCAAGAGCATAGAATCATAGGGCTGGAAGGGGCCTTAGCGGTCTTCTAACTCAACCCCCTGTCCAAGGCCAGAGACCTTATTGCATCCGGGAGAAATGTCTGTCCATAAATGCTATGATGCTTGTGACCAGTGGTGAAATTCAATTTTTTTTACTACCGGTTCTGTGGGCATGGCTTGTGGGTGTGGCAGGGGAAGGATATTGCAAAATCTCCATTCCTACCCCACTCTGGGGCCAGTCAGAGGTGGTATTTGCCGGTTCTCTGAACTACTCAAAATTTCCACTACTGGTTTTTTAGAACATGTCAGAACCTGCTGAATTTCACTCCTGCTTATGACCCACTCACTTTTTATTCAAGGGTGTTGGGACTTTGGTGCATTAGAGTGGGGTCAATCTATGTTCAGTGCTGCACCCCTTCTTCCTCATAATGTTTTCTTTCCTCCCTTGTTTTTATTTATTACATTTCTCGCCTAAGTGAATGTACACATTTATAGGCTGCCCAATTCAGAGCTGCATATCCATTATAGACTAGTCCAAACACAAACAAACAATAGAAGGCAATAAACAGGGCACTAAATATTATCTAAATAATGTCTATTTTCCCCTCTCCTTCTCAAGCCATGGGGAAGTCTTTCACATGGAGATAGTTAATATATGACTGTCCCACAACACCTCAAATATAGTAAGATTCCTGCTTAGTTCCACCTCCCAACTCAGAGTCCCCATCCTTGAAGCCAAGGCACCATAGCATGTTGCTGCCATTTTCCTGTCATTTCTGACTACACTGAGTGGCGGGGGGAGAATGGGGGAGTTTTCTACTTTCCCCTCATAGTAACTCAGGTGGTTTCCTTTTCCATACCATAAAAAGCAAATGCATCAATGACGATCAGGAGGGGAAAACAGTTAGCTATTGTTTTTTGTGCTCCAGCTATTGGCTAGCTGGAGGGAGAACAGTCTGGACTGGGGCAAAGTAGGAGTGCAGCAAAGATGGTAGTGAAAACACTTGCGTGACAGTGCAATAAGTGTTGTGGGTTTGTGGGCATAGAACTCAGAATGGGCATTTCTAAGAATTCACCAGTCACACAATATACTTGACAACAGCTTTTTCCAAGCCGACACCTGCAGGCATGTTGAGACTGTGGTTCCCAGAAATCCTTTCCAGCTGATATTTGCAAGCCCAACATATCTGCAGTGTACCTGCTTAGGGACGAGTGTCTGAGAGGATCTTTTCAAAGGCAAGAAAAATGACCTAATGGTGGAATTTGGGCAAGTAGTCTAACTGGAAAGACTGCAATGTCAGTGAGTTTCTATGCATACTAGGCAGAAATCATTCTATATTGTACTCGTTGAGCAGGATCTGGCAAAAATAACAGAGGGTGTTGCAAATAAACCCTTTAGGCACCTACTGAATGCAACAAAATGTTGTGCAGAACAAAAGAAGACAGAAGGCTTCGGGGTAAAGGAATAGAAATGATGTTTCCAGTAGCAATTGCATTTGATGGTTATAATTATAAACCTTTTGCAAAATTGTTCAAAATCTCACAAAGGAATAAAGAATACCTATGGCTTTTACAAAAATAGCAGCCGCATACCCATTCTTGGCATAATATATATGATGCCTTGCCTTTAAGAGTTCTTGGTTCTATGTAGGCTATTTCCGGTAGGGACATCTACATATGAACATTGGAAGGTTTTGAAAGGAAGACATTAAAAGTAAGTGCAATCAACATCAATGATTATCAACATCATTATTGAAACTTAGCTCTTGCAAAAGATAAGGTTTATGAGGAAATATTGCAATGTCCTGAGATTTTTTTGCTTTGGAAAAAGGGCAAGTCTAAATGTGTAATTTCATAAATGTTTACTTATTTTTATTTTTACTTGTATGAAATGTTTTGTGGCATGAAAGAATTGGATAGAAAGTGGTTTAAAGCTTTTGTTTAGTGGGATATCTCTGCCTACCTAAATGTGTTGTGTTCTAAATGTCTTCACAAATCCAATCAATGCATTTTGAAAACGGCAGATTTGCATATTTCGTGGGAAATCCCACCTAGGAGGAACAAAAGAAAAGAGATAGAGGAAGATCGCTTTGTTGGGACCTTGCTTATGGGAAGGTCTCCCTTACTGGGTTAAATGAAAGAAAGAAATGAATCCAATAACCCAGTGTTGGCAGGCCTTTACGGCACCGAGTGCTGAAATGGGAGCGTGCATGTGTGTGCTGGAAACCAGAAGAGCAGCCACCCAGTGCGTATGCGCGTGCCGGGAAGATGATCTTCTGGTTTCTGGTGCACTCATGCACACTGGCCAGCTGATCTTCACAAACACAATGCGTGCCATAAACGGGAAGACTAGGTGGCCGGTGCTCATGCGCGTGCCGGAAACCCGAAGATCATCTTTCCGGCATGCGCATGCTCACTGAGCGGCTGCTCTTCCAGTTTCTGGCATTCCTGTGTGCATGAAGACCAACTGGCTAGTGCACCAGAACCTAGAAGATCAACGGGCGACAGCTCACGTGTCCGGAGAGATGGCTCTGTGTGCCACTTCCGGCACTAGTGCTGTAGGTTCGCCATCGTGGCCATAACCCATGGTAGCTTAACCAAACTTTTTAACTTCTGGGCTCACTGATAATCTTAACAATTATCATCAACCTGTAGGAAACATTTATTATTTATGTATATCCTGGATTTATTCTTTTTACAAATAGCTCATTGGTTTAGAGCAGGCGTGTCAAACTTGCATTATCACAAAGGCGTCATGTGACGTATCAGGACTTTTTCCTCCTTTGCTAAACCGGGCATGGGCGTGACCAGTGCGTGACACATCTGGCCCACGGGCTGCAAGTTTGACACCCTGGTTTAAAGAGTAGGATAGCAGGAAAAGATGATAACTTCGTATGCAATTCTTTTGAAACCTGCCACAGTTTTGTAAAATGAAGGTACACCTTGCAGCTTATATGACTACAAGAGCTACAATAGTTCTACCAGTAGGAAGGGGGAGATGGCTGCTTTAAGTGGTAGATGGTTCTCCTGAGCGGTTTCTCCAAAATTCTCCAGCTACTCTGTGTTTCCTGAATGTACATGCAGACAGCCATCTACTTACTTTCTGTTGGCTTGGACTATCTGCCCATGCTGTTTTCTGTATGGTACTGTTGCTATATTCTTTCTGTTTCCTTTGTTTTCTTACTTTTGCTATTATTTTTATTCTGGTCTGCAGCTAAAATAGAGAATTGATTCATTGATCAACTGGCATGGTTACATGATGACATGGACCGACAACGTTATAGTTACCCTAGTTGCCTCTCTCTACTCTAGATCTAAAGTTTGGATACAATGAGCGTTTGATGTCGGGGAGCTCAGAAAAGTAGAATTGAAAAGATAAAGCAAAACATTGACTGAATTTATACTTTAAGGTAAGCCATGGTTTGTTTTAAGATGAAACAGACACTCTAGGGAATTTTGACCTAAGTGACAACTGACCTAGTTCATACATACTGTCGCTTTGCCTCATGGGTTTCAAAGTACAATGGCCTAGGTTATATATTACACTAAACAATGATCAGACTACATTATAGACTAGATTAGGATTGTTTAAGTATACCTCCCTTATTCAATAATTATCTCCATCCGGTTTAACTATTAGGTAGAGAGTTGGAACAAGTTACAGATGTGCAATTTTGTGCACATTGTGTTCTATTTAAATTGACTTTTTGCCAGCCTAGTGCCCTGCAACTACAGTGACATGGCTAACTTGTTTGGAAAATATTGGTAGTCCTCAACTTACAACAGTTCATTTAGTGACTTTTTGAAGTTATAACAGCATTGAAAAAAAGTGACTCATGAACATCTTTCACACACACACATTGCAGCACCCCCATGGTTACATCATCAAAATTCAGATGCTTGGCAACTGACTTATTTATCATGGTTCCAGTGTCCTGGGGTCATGTGATCACCTTTTGTTACCCTCTGACCAGCAAAATCAAGGGGAAGCCAGATGCACTTAACAACTGTGTTACTAATTTCACATCTGCAATGATTCATTTAACAACTGGGGCAAGAAAGGTGGTAAAATGGGACAAAACTCACAATCTGGCTTAGCAATAGAAATTTTGAGCTCAGTTGTGGTTGTAAGTTGAGGACTATTTGAATGGACTAGTTCCAACAAAATCTGCATTCTGAACGAATGTTTTTTGGGAATAAAAAGTTTTATTGATTTGAATGAAAAACTGTTCTATCAATTTTTTTATATTTTTATAATGGGCAGAAGCATAATAATAGCCAAAGTAAGATGGTTTGGGCATTTTAGGCCATTTTCAAAAGGTAAAAGCTTATGAAAAATAAAAGCAGATTTGGATATTACTGCCTATAACATACACGATACATTTATACAAATTTTAGATCAAGCAAATTCTGCATTTACTTTCACGAAATATTTGGTATGTTTCAGAAAGAGAAAGATGCCCATCAGCAAAAGCATCACTAAATTCTATATGAATTAACCACCAAACATTTAAAAATATTCAGAACTAACTTTATGAGATTGAATAAGCATATGTTGTATGTTTCCCTAGTTGCAGAGGGCTTTCAAATCCACCAAAGTATTAAGAAATTCTGGATTTAAAGGAAGGTACAGTCATACAAAATTCTGAATCGAGAGCCACTTTTCCCACTAATCTTGAATGCTCAGTCGTTAGAAGACATGGCCAGCATGAGCATACCTCTGCTTCACGGGTGGTTTCCGGCAGTCACTACTGCTGGTTTGTTTGTGGGTGCGCTGCCCGCGCCCTTGATACGCGCTACACGAGCATGCGCAGAGCAATTATAATTGCTCTGGGCATGTGCAGAATCAAAAAACAATGGGAGAACCAGTTCAGGAGTGTGGCAGACTGGCATCACTGCCGGTCCCAGCGACCCAGGCCTCCAAACTACTATTAGTTCGGCCAAACCAATCCGAACCTGTAGGAACCCACCACTGATCTACTTACTTCACGGCAGTATAAGGAAATCTGTAACATTTCTGCATTTGTAATACCTAAAACAGGATTTATTCATATTTTTTTCCCCTAGTGCATCTCTTCAGTTTTTATATCAGCCTTTCAAAATGTAAATTACAAAAATCTGTTCCTTTGGAGGAAGGGCTGTATGTGGAATCCATTTAGTTTTATATAAAAATCCCCACATATTAACAAGCAGTTTCTCCTAATATGCAATTAGGAACAGTTTCCCTTAGGATGATAATGTGCTTTTATATGGTTTTCTGGAGTAAGAATTTTGTTTAATAGGGAGGTAGGCAGCTTGAAATCCCCAAAAGCGATTGGAGTAGTAGGTCTCAGTAGTTATCTAAAAGATACCACTGAATTGCAGTTTTCAGTGTGATTAAAGGCAAAAATATGAAATGCTTGGAGCACAATCTTATAAACTACATTCAATTCAGCCCTTGCATTAGGATGAATGCAGAACCCTGTAGAATTTTTTTTTGATTACGGTAAGTATGTGTTTCTTCCAGGTATACCAGTGGTGGGTTCCTACCGGTTCGGACCAGTTCAGCCGAACTAGTAGTAGCTTGGTGGCCTGGGTCACTGGAACCAGCAACGACCCAGGCCTGCCATACCCACGAACCGGTTTTCCCAGTGGCGCCATAGGCACCATCTTCTACAATTTTTGATTGTACTGTGCATGCGCGCGCATCCCTGAACAAACCAGCAGTGGTGGCTGCTGGAACCCACCACTGAGGTATACATAGTCCCTGTGTTTATTGTTCACTGTAAACATTATAAACCTGCCCAAATCTTATTGAATCGGATGGCTTCTAAATCACAGAAATAAGTGAAAATCAGTTACAACAAAGTCAATATCAATTGAAATGACATTGTACAATATTTAAAATATTCAAGTTAGCAGTTTTATGGTCCAAGATGTTTTATAAAGGGGATTAAACCAGAACATGCAGGCTTTGGGCCATTTGGGGCGATAAAGGAGGGGACAATCTACCACCAGTTCCTTGCTTTCCCACAGAACAAATTGAAGATGATTAAAAATTACTGGGTTTACCTTACATCTCTCTCTCTCTTATTATCCGAATAATTATATTTTGGAAGATAGAATTCAAGTCCTTATTTATTTCTTTTGTATGTCTCTTTCTACATTATTTAATGACATTGAAATTCATATTGCAATCATTATTAGATGCAAATGCCCCTTGCCAGCTTTGCCAAACAGAAATAGTTAACTTATAAACTTATAAACCTTTTATTAATTCCTGCTTCCTCCTTTCATTTTTCTTCATCCAGGGTTGTGCTACCACCACCACCCCACTTAGAAATAATTGTATTTCTCTGACTAATATATGTAGAAAATCTGTGAAAAGGTTTTTATGCTCAGTCAGAAAACATGGATTACCTAGATAACTATTTAACACATTCTAGGGGTGGGGGTGGGGAGATACACAGGGTCAGAAGCCTTAATTTAACAATTGAAGTGTGGGGAGAAGGAATACCTCATATGCTCATTTCTTGTTCTCAGTACAAAACAATGAATGAAGCTAGAATTCTGACAATATTCTGCCAAATCCTAAAATCCAAATCAAAGTTGCTATGTTGGCTGTCTCTCTGGCTAACAGTGATGCTGGCTTGAGCTTTTTTGTACATTTTGCACATTTCTGTTTCCTTATTAACACTTCAGTAAAGAGTGAAGATTGTGTTATAATAGTGGTGTACATTTTACTGACAAGAGCATAAGATTCGTGAATGATGATACCTTTTCAGTTTCACCCCCCCCCCCAAAAAATGGAAAAAAATCCCTTATTAAAAAGAAAGTAAAATAAATTATGCAGTCTCATTCTTAACCAGGTCTGGCAACAACTAACAAGAATGTTATCATATAGGAAATCTATTGTAATTTCCTATACTAGCATAAAATGACAGGGAGTTTTCCTTCAAAAGATTATGCCATGGCATAATGTAATGCTATTCAGGTATTTATGTATCTCCCTCCTTCTACGCTATTTAAAAGGAACCAGAATGGCAATATTAGTACCATTTGCCTAGATAATGAATAAAAACTAGAATGTCCGTGTTTATATTCTGCAAAAGGAGACCAGTTTTATTTTTGATTATTGTAGAAAACAATCATTTACCAATAAACAAGCTGGCGAGCTTGCGTCACACCTCTTCCACCAGTCCACTAAAATGGTCTCTATCAATTCATTATTGGCTTTTTTTTTCTACCTCGGAAGAACTATTTCTAAATCATTTCTAAGTTCTCAGCTACAGCCACTCAACAGAATGCTAATAGAAGTTATGTGGGTCCTACAACAGTTATTGTAGATAAACATAAGATACTGGAGGCTGGCATTTAACTTTAAAAGACATTAGATCCTTGTGTATTTATTTTGATCTCAACAAACAGCCATGAACACAAATGTCTGCTATGGCAGTGAATCTGGTGAAGGCCATATGAGGTTCTGCTTGACTGACTGTCCCTATGGATGCCACATGAAGAGCTGGGCAACATCTGGTGAGGCAGAAGCTGTGAAGGCCTCATTGAAGCAAATCTGTTCAATCTGATGGTACTACCTAGTTTGGGTAATGAAACATCTGTGAGAAAACAATAAGGTGACCAACTTTTTTACAATGAAAAGGAGGACAAATAAATTGGAAAAAATATATCGTAAATAAAAGAAATATTTTATTCATTGCAACAATAATACACTAAAATATGATATATGCATAATAAAAACATTTGCAACATTTTATATTGTAATTATGTTTACATGCCTGTTAATTATTATTTAAATGAGTACTTTTCCATTGAATTAATATTTTTTGTCAATGTATCATCTTCTAACAATATATTGGAAATATCTGAACAAGAAATATCCTTCATATTGAATTTTACGGAAAGTGCTGCAGCTAGAGTATCAACATTCAATCTCGATTTCTCACTTGTTGAAAAATCATTGGCAATTGAAAAAAAACTCTTTCAACTGCTGCATTAGTTCCAGGGCAGCACAACGTAAATTGAACAAGTATAAATAAATGTTCACATGGAATATGTTCATCTTTGAAATGGCTGAAAATATCCACTCATCTTTTATCAATTTCAACATGTTGATTTTCCCATTGTATTAATTTTTCAGAATTTAAATATACATTCAGTCTTCTAATTTCTTCAAAGAGACAATTGTCGTCTATTTTAATGTCTAGCATTTCTTTAGATAAAAATTCAACACAAGATTCAATATCTGTTCAATATACTTGCGATGAAGTAAAAAAAAAAAACACCATTAAAAACTGTTTAATAAAACGTGAATTGTACTTACCTCTGTATAATTGAATATTCACTGAGAAAGAAATAATTACCGTGAGTCATTCAATTGCCGACGTGCCGTGAGTCTACTGTGTGCGTATGTGCTGTGTTGTGTTTCAGTACGAAGTAAACAAAGCCACTTGCACGCGGCGCTCTCTCTCAAGGTCTCCCGTGCGGAGCGCATGCGTCTCATAATCGCGTCTTATACGGCACTATACCGAGTCTTGACGAATTGTCATGTCAAATACAAATACGTCACATAATGCGCAACAGATTAGTCTTCAAATATCGAAAAGGAGGACATGTAGGAGGACACTTTTCGAGGGAGGACAGAACTTACAAAAGAAGGACTGTCCTCCCTAAAGGAGGATGGTTGGTCACCTTAAAAACAACCAACCTCCGAGAGCACCAAGGACCCCTCATTTCAATCCCGAGCTCCAAATATTCTCCTTTATTGTTCAATCACCTTCAGAAGAACAGCAGGAGAAGGCTGCTCAGAGGAGAGTTCACCATAAAGGCTACCACAGTATACAAAAGGCCCTAATCACAGCTGAGGTCAATCATGCTCCTCCATAAAGTGAAGCGGCAAGCTGGGTCTCATTTGAACATTTCAAAAGTTAGGGATCTGGCTGCAGGAAGCATTTCCTGAAATAATTAGGACTTTAAAAAGTGAGGGTTTTTAACACAGAAGAAAATCTAAATGTTCAATAGACGCTTTATCAATTCATTAGTTAATGGGGATCAGAAAATGCAAGACCAAGCGAAATTATGATTCAACCAATGTAGAAATAATCTCTGTTCTTCTTTGACTTTATAGCCCCCTCTTGGCTTAAATAAAACCCATCAGCATAAAACAGTGAGAATAAATGTGTGTGTGCGCGCGCACGCACACACACACACTGCCACCACAAAAAAATGAGAAAATTAATCCACGGGGATTTTGGAGGGATAAGAAGTGACAATTGATCCACAAAGATAGCAGGGAGAAGAACCATTGATTAGTTAACAAACCCTTTCCATCTCTCTGTCTTTGAGCTATATGGTGTGACAGAACAGAAACAAAAAGAAAAGAGCTGAAACTTACCAACACCCTTCAACAATGCGGATGCTAAATACCCAAGTTAGAATTTCCATTTCCTTCCATCAAAATCAAGCCTGTTTACAGCCCAATCATGTATTTTATATTATTCAGAAATCAGGTTATCCGTGTTTGTCATTGCTTGTTCTCATGTACATTAATCTAAGATTCAACTTTATCATGACACTTTGGTGACATATTAACATGATTTATGATTTGTTTTCCTCAGTTTGCACCCTCCTAGCTCTACCCTTTGAGTAAGGTCTTTAATGCCTAGTGATTTACCCTCTCTAAAACAACAAAGAGAAGGCACTGTTGTGCATAGACACAGGGGGAAAAAATATAGGTACATGTTGGATGTGAGCCACATATTTTTCTTCCATGCTAATGCCTCAGAACCAAAGTGAACAGACCCAGCTTCTATACCTCTATGGGCGAGTCCAGGCAAGGCTTTCAAGGTGCACTGAGTAAGAACTAGTGTGGTGAAGTCATCAAGAGGCTTTCGTTGAGATCATGTTTACACCTCCACTGGGTTCTTGTTTCTTTTTTTCTCACCAGAAAGTTTTTGCCTGCTAATCAATTTCACACACAAATTGATTTTTGCCCACTTATTTCATTTGCCTCATACCTTTATTCCCATTAAACGGATTAGGTTGAGAGCAGGAACATTCAATCAATGGTTGACAGTTTGATTTATTTAATTTTTATCCGTCCTTTCTTCCTTTATAAGTAACTCAAAGTGGCAACCATTAGTAATATGCCTTCCTCCTTCTATTTCCCCCATAACAACCCCCCTATGAGGTGAGTTGGGCTGAGGAAGAATAACTACTTCTGTGAACCTATGTCCTCCTGGCTTAATCACCAGAGATATATATATGTTTATTTATTTATTTTGTATTCCACCTTTATTATTTTTATTAAAAACTCAAGGTACAGTATATCCAATACACCTTTCTCCTCCTATTTTCTCCAGAACAACAACCCTTTGAGGTAGGTTGGACTGACTTTTATGCCTAAGGTGGCATAAGGACCTGAATTCACAGAATTCCTGCTTTCTAGTATGATGTCTTAACCACTAGACTAGACCAAACTGGACCAATCAATTATGTATGTGGGGACACAAATGTTTTGAACATGAAAATTTAAAACTAATGGTGGGCAAAAAGAAGGAACAAAAGCTCCCCACTGGTCTGGGTAACTTTTGCCCCCTTGCAACCTCTCATCCTAGTTTATCTTATAAGGATTTGTGGTAGAGGTAAAATGGAAGGCGTCCTATCTGTATGCCACTTCCAGTCCCTAGGGGAAAGGCAGAACATAATTGTAATAAAAATAAAACAAACCCTCATATTACATGCATTTAATTCTAGGGGAGGTTTGGGCATATTGCGTTGTATGTATTAGCCTTTTGTGCTTTTCCATAACATCTGCTTTCCTGACTTTATTACTTGAAAAAAATAATTAAGGAAGATGGTTGCACTCTATAATTAGAGCTGTAATCCTCTGTTGACCCAAGTGGCACAGGGCTTTTCCCCAGGTGGGGTGGGGTGGGGCGGAGTGGCAGAACTTCCCTCATGACATTTTTACACAAGAACAAATGTCAAATCTGTAAAAATCACAGAAGGGAGAACAGAAAGTGTCTGTTTGTATAGACGGATGAGGAAGATCTATTCGAAAAATGGGATTCCTCTTGAGTGGCAATAATCAGGAGATGTGGAAGCTGACATTGGAATATCTGAACACTTGTCCTTCCTCACTCCCTTTCTGTTCTCCCTTCTGTTGTTTTTACAGATTTGGCATTTGTTCTTGTGTAAAATGAACTCAGGCCCTATATATATGATAGTGACTTAACCGATCTTCCTCATCCATACATACACACAGGCACACTTTCCACTTTAATGTGAGCCTGCAGTAAACTAATAATAACACAAGTTCCCTGGAATGCAGATTCCCACAGAAATGTTGACTTTGGCATCTGAGCTTTATAAAAGTGCCTGCCAACGTGTCATTTTAGTTCCACTGAAGAGGCAAATTAATTATTAGGTATCGATGAATAGTATATCATTACTTTTAATTCAATTTTGAAAATGAAGAAAAAAAATAGGTTTTGTCCTGGCCTCTCCTTCCTTTTTGCTGTGAAACTTCAGGAATCTCTCATGAGCAGTGAGGCTGAGAGAAGAAAGGGAGGGAGAAGTCTGAAAGGAAATTAGATTAAAAAGGAATGCACACCATTAATCCATTTATTGAATGTACCATATAAACTCAAAGTGGGAGAATCAACTCTTTATTGGGTTGAAATGCAGAGTCAGTTCACCATGTAGGCAGGGCAAAGAAAGGGTGCGCGGAGGGTTAAATTGAATTGCTAGCACTGTGGAAATATTCAACTGCCAACAAACTTAACTTTGAAACATGGAATAAGGACAGAGAACCATCTTATTTTTTAGCCCAGGCAGCAAAATATTTTGGGCTAGTCTTATTATACAAATTACTTTATATGTATCCCTCTGACACTTCTAAATGGAAATAAAGAGAGTTGATATTCTCTCTATATTAGCTGGCCATCTAGGAAAAGCTAATATAAGGAGCACAGAAGGTATTCAGAACTTTAACTATTGTGGGCATATATTGGTTTGCTATTAATGGTATCTTACTGATTAACAGATACATTATTATTCTAGTAAAATGGATAAGAGGGAATAAATTATTATTTTTCTCTAACCAAGATCCTACCGTAATACTAGGATCTGTCACATCAAATAAAAGACAAGCACAGGTAGCTAGTAGGCAATTATCCTGAAGCTGCCCTCAGAAATGTAAGAGAAAGCTGACTTTCCTGATGTATCCTTTTGTGTAGGAAGCATCATGTTAGCTAATCCAAACTACCCGAAGATAACCAACACCAAACAGGATGAGACATTGCAATGGATCCAGCTGAATACTGTGGGTATAATTTGGTATGAAACACCATCTGAGAAGATCAGAACAGCTAAATTGCAAAGCTATATAAATAGGGCTAAGGGCTAATTATTTATCCTGCCTTTTATCTCAATATTGTTTACAGTAAAAAAAAACATAATAAAATGTAAGGCTCTAATTATAACAACACAGCAAACAGGATTTCCAACTTTGACTCTGATTGTGATATATCAGTTCTGACTACAAGGATATGATTCTATTGCAATTATATCCTAAAATATAGCCTGCTGAATTTCTGCATTCCAGCTATTTGATGTTTTGTTACATTTAATTTCTCCTTTCTGCAAGCAGAAGGCAAAACGTTCTAGAGTTGCATTTATTGTATTTTTCTTGCCATGTTATTGTTGTCTCTCCCTCCCTCTTATCCCTCCTTACTTCCCCTTCTCTCTTGCCAGATAGACAACTATGAAATTTATGAGATGACAAAGATGATAGTATTCTCAGTAGATAGATGCTTCAGTTCCAACTTTTTGATCCCAGAAAAATTAAGGAAGAAATTGGGTAGGATGTGTTTTCTAGTTGTAGAAATCTAGAATAACTCATCTGGTTAAGGCATAAGGAAAATTTTAATGGCAAAATTTGATTTTTTTAATATTAAAATTTTTTTTAAAAAGTTTGATACAGCATGCTCTCCTACAAATGACTATGTTTTCACTTGGATTGGATTGGATAGGATTTTCTCTTTTTTTTTGAATTTTTTTTATTGTTTTAATTAAACAAAAATACAAAAAAAAACATTCTTCATTACATCTTGTAGAAAGCATGTCGATTGGTTACAAATGAATTTCGTGCATTACTATACATCCTTCATATTTTTAATTTACATTTTAAAATCGAAGATCTTTATGTATTTTACCATCAATATACCATCATTCTCATTTAGCTGTAATTATTTAAATATGCTTTTATCTAGAATCATTTGCACTTGAAGACACAACCATCTACTGGCATTCATTAGCTATTCCTATAAACCTCTAATAATTACCCTTTTGTAGCATATTCGCTTTTTTCCCAACTCACTATCTAAGTCTTATATCTAATTGCTTTTACCAATGCCAAGACATATAAAAATCATTAAACATTATCCATTAACATTTTCTTATAGTTATTATAGTTATCTAAAGAAAAAAAACAAAAAAGATTTTTTGGTCATTTATTTCACATCTCCTCCCCACCGACCCAAGAAAAATTACATCTTTATAATAAAGTCTAACCAAAAGTTTGTTAGTAGAGTTTATAAGTGCCCAAGAAAAATTACATCTTTATAATAAAATCTAAACAAAAATATATTAGTGGAATTGATAAATCTTTTCCCCAGGTCACAATTTACAGTTTCTATCCAAATTATTTTTACTAATTGAGATTATTACTTCATTATTATTATTATTATCATCATAATAAATTATTAATTAACAAAAAAATTTTTAAAAGAAAACATTCTAAAAGTGACTAAGAAATCCTACTTATTAATCACCAAAAGTTAACTAAGTTTTGAGTTATCAACCTTCATCATCAGCCTGTGTCTTTCCATGAACAAAACTGTCTTATCTCTTTAGCCAGTTGCTGTGTCAATTCTCTTATAAACTTCTTTATAAAGTTTTAAAAAACTTCTCTCAGCACTTTTTTGCTTGAAATATCTCTCATATAGTCTTGTTGCCCTTGAATTAGTATTAAAATTGGCATGTCTTTAATTATCCAACGTCTTTCTAAAGCTGTTTCTCTTCTTAATTCCATCATCAAATCCATATCTTGAAAGGGGGGGTAGAGCTCCAGATCTTCAAGTATGTAATAATAATCAAATTCACTTTTCCATGTTCCCTCTTTTCCACTTTCACTCTTAGGTGCTCCATTATTAGGTTCATCTGTTATCTTGTCTTTATCTTCTATATCTTCACTCTCTTCTTTAATTTTTGAGGCTCCAGTCCCTTCATCTTTTGTTGAGCCAGACAATAATCTATCTAGCTCCTTATCAAACCTCTCAAATCCTTCCAATATCTTTAAAATTCCATCCAAAAAATCCTGGTAGCTTAGGGTTTCTTCATCTGTATATGAATGCATATTTCCCAGAAGAAAATAAAAAGTTTGAAATCCACTGCCACTCTCGCCTTCAATATCTCTTTTATGTATAAATTTTTTTTTGTTTTAAAATTGCTTAAACATAAGATCCTTTTAATTTTTTCAAGAAGAAAAAAGAAATGAAGGTTCTATCTTTTCTTTTCTTTCCCTTCTCTTGTCCAAAATATTCCACAAGGACACTTGCAAGAAAAACAGTTCATGTCCTTGAGCCAGTATCGGTCTCTACAGACAAGCTGCAAACCCTCTAGTTTGGATTGGATAGGATTTTCAACACCCCAAGACTTAACACATGGACATTATGGCAATGTGTTTTGTTTCATTTTGGCCTAATGAATGGTACAAACAAAGCCATTATTGTTTCTAAATTATGGTTTACCATTTAGTATAATGTGTGAACCAGAGCACCATAGTTTGGTCAGTTATTTATGATTAAAACAGACCATAGTTTAATGCAATGTGTGAACCCAACCAATGTTTCTGACTTAGTCCTATTTCCCCAACCTCATGCTATCCACTTCATCCTTGTGTGTGTGAGTGTGTGTGTGAGAGAAAGAGAGACAGAAAGAGAATGAGAAGGCAGAGGGACTGTCTATATACTGTATCTAAAAGCATTTCAGGGCCTTTATGAATGCAATGTAAAATGGTAATATGATATAAAATATAATACGTATAATAGAAGATGTAAAGGCGGGAAAAACCAGGAAAACATTTTGTTTCTAAAAGAAGTTAAAATATGTTTAAAAAATTAATAAAAAACTTTGTTCAAAAAACAAAAAATGAATGCAGTGCTTTAAGGCAGTTTGAAATGTCAAATATGCAATGCACAATAAAATATTTATAAAATTACAGAATAATTTTAGTATATTTCAAACATCTAAATATTAAAAGGCGCATGTATAACAAAAAAATTAAAAACCCCGATAAAAACCTTTACGTTAAAAGCAAACGGCTACTTTTAAAAGAGTTTTAAAAGCTACAATTAAGATGAGCTATGCAGTGAGTAATGATGCTGTCTGTAAAACTGAACAGAAGACTCGTGGGAGAAGACAGACAAAAACATACTTTCCATTAAGAGTGATGTTTCAAGCAATAGAAGTTATAAACTTTATATACAGGTGAAACTTGAAAAATTAGAATACCGTACAAAAGTTCATTTATTTCAGTAATGCAACTTAAAAGGTGAAACTAATACATAAGACTCATTATATGCAAAGCAAGATAGTTGAAGCCATGATTTGTCATAATTGTGATGATTATGGCGTACAGCTCATGAAAACCCCAAATCCACAATCTCAGAAAATTAGATTATTACATGCAATCAATGAAACAAGGATTGTACATAGAAAAATATCGGACCTCTGAAAAGTATAAGCATGCATATGTACTCAGTACTTGGTTTGGGCCCCTTTTGCAGCAATTACTGCCTCAGTGCAGCGTGGCATGGAAGCTATCAGCCTGTGGCACTGTTGAGGTGTTATGGAAGACCAGGATGCTTCAATAGCGGCCTTCAGCTCTTCTGCATTGTTCGGTCTCATGTCTCTCGTCAGGCGAGTTTGCTGGCCAATCAAGTACTGTAATCCAACAGTCATTGAACCAGGTTTTGGTGCGTTTGGCAGTGTGGGCAGCTGGAAAATGAAGCCAGCATCCCCATAAATCTCGTCTGCAGAAGGAAGCATGAAGTGCTCCAAAATCTCTTGGTAGACAGCTGCGTTGACCCTGGTCTTAACGAAGCACAGTGGTCCAAAGTCCTGTTGCTCAGTGGTCCAAAGTCCTCTTTTCTGATGAGAGCAACTTTTGCATCTCATTTGGAAACCAAGGACCCAGAGTATGGAGGAAGAATGGAGAGGCCAATCAAGCACAGGAATCCCACGGTCATTGAACCAGTTTTTGGTGCTTTTGGCAAAAGTTTGGCAAAAGCACTAAAAGGAACATCTGGAGATAGGCTGCTGCTAAGCATTATCTGACTAATTTTCTATTAACTTTATCTGCTTTTTAGATAATCTTAAACTTTGTTCAGATAAAACCACAGGGAAAAGGAACATTGGAAAGTGTCCGTACCATCACTAGTTGGCCAACAGTGCAGCATCAACTGTATTAGAAGTGCATGTACATTCACATTTCCAATAACTGTATCTGTGGTGTTTCCACAACCATTCCTTATATGTTTATCCATAAATGCACAATTCTAGGCATTCTGTCCTAAGCAGTTTCTATATCAGTTTTCCTTTCCTCATTCATAATCTTAAGAGACCAATTATATACATACCACAGAATCTTCACATTCTACCTTCTCCTTAGTTTCTCCACCCCTCTTTTCTTTCATGCCCATTTTTATCCAACAAATTACTTGTTCCATATTCATGTCCCATTATTCTTGCATACTTTGTGGATTTTTTTCAATTTATCGTTCTTCCATTATGACCATACTCTGAAATATAAAAGGCAACTCTCACCAGCCTAGAGTTCCATTTTTAAAGTTCCACCACAATCTCAGTGAAACCAATTTATATCTTCTGACATACACTTTAGCTCTTTTGTTTATAATTACAACTTATATTTCCTTGCATAATTCAACTGCATCCCATAATATGTTTGCACTTTTCTTAGTTTTACAGACATCCAATGTAATATCTGATCTTTTATTTCATTAGTCAATTCATGTTCTTTAACACTTCTCTTAAATTCCCAGCCAAATTATAAGTATTTGTGTGCACACATATGCATCTACCCACCATCATAATTTCTCCTATACAATGCTTATTTTCCTCACATTTTGTCTACCTGGTATTGCCATTTGCAGATGGATACAGTTGTAGACATTTTCTCTCTCAACAAGTGTGCATATACAGTATGTTGGAATATTTACTGGCCTAAACCCTATTGGCAGCCACATATTAGATCTGGCTTTTATCTTGGACCAGATGAAACATAAACTGGTGTTCACAGATGTTTTTGTCAGTACCTTGATCATTGCCTTGTGACCATGGAGTTAACCAGAGCAACCAGCCTGCACTGTGTATGGCCTGTCTGAATGTTTAATAGATCCTGGTTTTCAGAATGGTACTTGGGGCTTTCCCTAGTGAAATGGAATAGTTCTGTTCAGGGGTGGGTTCTGGAAGCCACTACTATTGATTTGATTGTGGGAGTGCAGTGCACACACACACACTTGATGTGTGCTGTGCACACATGGGCAGTACAATAAAAATTGTTCTGCATATGTGCAGAAGTCAAAAATAAGATGGAGGCGCCTATGGCAGGAGAACCGGTTTGGGGGTATGGCAGACCTGGGTCCCTGTCGGTTCCAGTGGCCCAGGCTACCAAACCACTACCAGTTCAGCTGAACTGGGCTGAACCGGTAGGAACCCACCACTGGTTCGGTTGTGTAGTTAGCCTCTGGAATATACACAGAGCTTTAGACAGGTTAGCTGCTGAGATGCCTTTCTGCATCTGTTGAAATCTCTGATTTTTTTTTGCTCTGGGAGACGAAGTGAGGAAAGAGATGACTGGAGGAAGACAAGAGGAGAATGTGACTGGCTGTGGCAAGAATTCAGATTCAAGGTTACTCTGTCGTGATACGCTTGTTAAAATGACCCTCTTAGACCTCCACAATGTCAGCCAGCTGCACTATTTAAGACCTCTCCTTTCTGGGGAGAGATTGTATTGAAGAACTTCAGTCAGTTCAAGTTGTGGTCATTAGGCTAATAATTTGAGATGAAATCCTGTTTGCGTGGAACTGAAAGCTGGATAGGCAGGATCCAATGACACGAGTGCCTTTCAATGTCATATGGGGAGGGGGGGTTGAGGCCAAGGAGGGGCAGAAATCTCTTCTCTAGCTTTGCCACTTCTGCACTCCAACTCTGCTTTTCCTGGTTAAAGCAGACAGGAAGAACCAAGGAGGTAAATAACCACATTCAATGTCTCTTGTAAGAGGGGAGAATGCCACCTGCCTTGAAAGCAGCACTGGTTCATCCACTTCTCAAGGGGGTAGGCCCTGGGCACACTTATCTATTCTCTCATTTATGAAGGTTGTAAAGAATGGGGCAACAATTAAAGAAATAAATTATATGGACCATTAGCAGGACTGAAGTGTCCCTGGTCATCCTAATAGGTACTTTAAGGAAGTGTAGGCCAGGTATATCATCTTTCAGACGGTCTATAGGGCAAAGAATTAGAAGATCAATTTGTGATGGTTCCACTTTGTGACTGGGAAGGCCAAGTGACAACAGGGAAAGGTGGCATCCATAGTTGCTCCATTGTGGTGTGCCCCAGAGCTTGATGCTCTCCCCCATTCTGTTTAACATACACATTGCAACCTGCTAGTAGAGTTTATTTTAGCAACTAAAATTTTGTATACTTTATTACCATGGACATTATTTTGATTACAGTTCACTCACTGAGATTTTATATCAGCACTCCAATTTGTCACCCTGAATATGCAAGTAAATTTATGATATCCAGAAATTTGCTTGTTGACCAAATTCTGTAATTTAATTCTGAAAAAATGAAGCAATAATGCATTTTACAGAATCTTTTGTTATTAGGCAGTTGTAGTTCCTCCACAGAAACTGCACTATTGATTATTGTGTGCGTGTTTGAAGCACTTTACAGTAAACCTTTTTTCTTTCATGCTATGGTATGTAAAAATAAATGATTGTTGCCTTTCTGGGTGTTAATTGCTGTTGGGAGATTCTTCCTGGCCCCAATCCCAACCTTCAACAAGACTACATTAATAATCCCCATTTCTTTATAACTACATACATACAGACCTTAGATGGTTTAATATTGATGACTTGTAGGCAGCCACATTAGTTCAGGACAATTAAATACAGGAAGCCCTCAACTTACTTTTTTTTTTTCTAGTGACCATTTGAAGTTATGGCATCGAAAAAAAGTAACTTATGATCATTTTTCACACTTATGAACGTTGTAGTATCCCCATGGTCACATAATCAAAATTCAGGCATTTGCCAACTGGCACATATTGATGACAGTTGCAGTGTCCTGGGATCATGTGATCATATTTTGTGCTTGACAAGCACAATGGGGAAGCCAGATTTATTTTACAACTATGTTACTAACAACTGCAGTGATTGACTTAACCACAAGAAAGGTTGTAAAATTAGGCAAAACTCACTTAAATGTGTCGCCTAGTAACAGAAATGTTGGTCTCAATTGTGGTCTTAAGTCAAGGACTAGACTCAATCTATCCAAGTACATGAAATAACATACTACAATGTGCCAACTAATAATAAGTGTGGGTGGGGATGGTGTCCACATCTTTGTGGTAACAGTAAACATTTTTATTGTAACAATCCAGTCATGTTTACTTCTCTGGGAAAAATCCACTACTTACAAAGGTGTTCTTCAAATGTTCCAGTAAGGAAACTTCAAATGAAAGCACAGCATGCACTTGAATTGTTTAAACTGTTTAAAACTTGACTGTAGCAAGAATATGTCTTTATTGTTTAAAGGGTTCTTTTCTGTCTTTCTAGTATACTTTGTGCCACATCTTAACAAATATTTTATAACCAATTAAGGCAGCAGAGATAAATGGAGTGGAATGTACCAATTATCCAAAAGTTTGGAGGTAAACAAAAAGAAGTTGGATTGCACCTCTTAAGAATACAATTCTTGGATTTAATTCAAAATCAGGGAAGGAAGTTTGAAGCAAAATACAATCCACACACACAAAAAAAAAATCCCTAACATAGTGCCAAAAATGATATTGGGCTATAGTTACTTGAGTAAAATCTATTATTTCCATTTAAGCTTTTAAGAGAACTGATAAATTATCAGTTTATCAATCTCAAATTTAATCACTTGATACAGTAAAAAATATTTTTTCCTTCCTTTTCCTGCACAATAAGTTTTTACTATAAAATTCTACTCGTCCAACAGACCAGAGGGTCCATTTCACACACGTATTTTAAAACAGAAGTGGCACAATTAAGTCCTAATGAGGATTGTGATAGCTTTTCATACAAGATAAACAGTCCCAATAATTTTGGTACAATTATTACACCCAATTTGGTTTGGAAATTATAATTCTGTAGTGTGTATTAGCACAATGCTCGAGAAACTATTTTTGTGGAACATTCCTAACTGAATAATCCAATTTTAATACTGTTTTTAACAAAGCCAAGAAGCAGCAGAGCGAAACTGGAACGGACAAAAATGTGGTGCTGTATGAACACTAAAAGATAGCTAAAGACTAGCTGATCCAAGTAATATTTCAGACTAACTAGATTACATTTAAGACTAATAATATAGCTGGAAACAGAACACATATTTAAAAGATATATCTAGATAGATATTTTTCTTTGTTTCATTTTGGGAAAAGATATTAAGATATTGGAATTCCTACCGCACTTGTAAATGTTCTCACAAAAAAATGCCTGTTAATATAGGACTAAAATCTTTATTGCTTAAGATTCCAGTGGCTTCATTTATTGATTTTTCAAAAAGTGGACTATTTCAAACCACCATGTATAATTTTCAGAAAGGATGAAAAGTACAAGATAAGCATCCTTTTTGATTTGCCAATTCAAATAAACTGAATGAGGAAAAATAAAAAAACAAAAGGGCTTTTAATGCAGAAATGGAGAATAACTTTCTGAAGCTGAGGCTCTTTAGGTTCCAAAAGAGATCCTCTAAGAACTTAGTAGGAAGTGGTGCCTTTTAAAGGAAAGAGTATATAAGGATATTCTTTAAAGCCTACTATATGGATTTGAAACATAATCTATCAACTCTGATCTTCAATCCATAGTTAGAAGTAAAAATTAAACTCGGCAGGCAGTACAAGGATTAATTAAACTAAATTTTTACAGATTCTGGTTGAGGCAGTTCAATTCTGTAAAAATCTGTGCCTTTGGTTTCCCTCTGCTGTGTCTTGTCCAGACGACTGAGTTAGTTTTTAAAAAATTAAATTTGTGGTATCAGCTACCCAAAAGAAATGATCATTACAAAATGGATACTTGTTCCTGCCTGAGGCATTCAGCATGAGTGGATTCAGACCCTCAGGTATTTTCTTCAGTTTGAGATAAGGCTGGAGACAGAGCACATTTTTTATGTTCTCAGATTGAAATGTTTCTAATCAATTGGATGGACAGACAGAATACTGGAAAAATATTGAAAACCTCCCATGTGGATTTTAGACTCAAGCAGATAAGGTCTGAACCTGTTGCAGATTCCCCCAATATAAAGGAAACGTTTTCCTTGAAAAAAGCCCTGGTTAACTCCGGAATCCAAAGATGCCTTTGATATATCCTGTAAGACCACTCTTTGCTTTCTGCTCTACTTTATCTTCTAGAGGTGGGAAAGTGACGTGGTTGAGAGCCAGATCAAAAAATAAAGGCTTGCATGGAATTGGCTGGAATTCTGGAGGGAAATGCACCAGGCTTGCTTGCTTGCTGACAAGAGAAGGATCCAGGCAGAAAATCTCAAATCGTTCAGAAAGTGGCTTGATAAAAAAGGAAGATAAACAGGAACAAAAATTAGTTCATTTGGACGACGTTTGTTACTTACCCCTCTAGTTTAAGGTTTCTCAATCTACACATTTCCCTAATAAATGAACTTCCTCAACTCCACGGCCAGCAAGGCTATGGTTGAGAAGAATTGAAGCCAACACATCTGGAACTTGCTACAGCTGGAAAACCTAGGTCTAGTCTAATGACAGAAATATTTAACTTTCTGGATAATGCATTCAAGGCAATGAAGTAGGTACATCCATTATGGATGTATGAATAGTTGCTGAGGAAACCTCAGAAAATTATCCAAATCTATTGTGGAAATACTAAATGCAGAAGAGAAAACTAAATGTAAGTTTCTAGTGGAGCTGGTTAATATTAGGACTAAGCAATATTGATGCATTAAATATTATCACAAAGCTGTTCTTGAGAAACCCAATTAGGATTAAGGTGATCCTCAACCTATAACCATTCGTTCAGCAATCATTCCAAGTTGTAAAGGCACTGAATGAATGGTGGTTATGACTGGTTCTTGGACTTACAGCCATCCCAGCAGCTTGGTAGACACGATTGTGATTTGGATGCTTGGCAACACTTTTGCAATTATGAGCGCCCCGTAACCACATGACTGCCCTTTGCAACCTTCCCTACCAGCTTTCCTATAAAGTCAATTGGGAAGCTGGAAGGGAAAGTTGCAAGTCATGGGGGGGTCAGTCTTCTACACCTGGACATCCTCCCCCAGCCGCTCTGGTCTTGTGTTGCACTGGTCCCTTGCATACATTCACAACCCTCTCTAAGCCTCCCTCGCCCTTGCTAACCTACATGGCACCATCCCTGATCCACATAAAGAAAGAGCTGGGAGATGGAAAAATATCAGTCTCCCATATAGTAGTCTTGATCAAGAGTGCCATAATAGGAGAGCCAATACATGTAATATTTTTATAATATCATGCACCTAAATCTTCAATTTTCAAAAATCTTAAGATTTTTTTTTTTGCCAAGCTCATGCTGTAAATCTTTTCTCTGAAATTATGCACAGGCCATGCATAGAAAAATGCACAGACAGAACACTCTCGTGATTCCTACGAATGTTTCTAATCTTTAGGGAGTTTACTAAATTTCTGGGTATTTTTAAAATTCTTCATTATTCTAATGTTAGCTTTGTAAAAACAAAGCAGCATAATTAAAGAGGCATTCTGTTGTTTTTCTCTGAATGCTGTTCTCCCTGATTATTCTTGAGCTTTTCCATGAAATCCATTGTTTTGTATGATATTATACCAAAAAAAAAAAAAAAAACAGCACACCAGAAAACTTTCTAAAGGAACAGGGACAATTAAATATTTCTGTCATCATATTTCTAATATACAGTATGTAATTCAAATTATATACTGACACACTATAACATAAGAAATTAGGCTCCTTCTGAAATTGTGCTTTTAATGCATACGCGGAAAGTTGCTTACCTTGCCATCTTTGACCTGGGACGGAGATTCTGCCTCATGACTGTCATCGGCATCTGAAAGAATCCAGAGAAGTATTTGAGGAAAATGCATTTGCTAGGAATTAAACCAGAAGACGAACGTAAGGCTACATTTTAAAAATGTGAACAATGAATTTGTCTATAATTTATGCTTAAAATGTAAATGTTGCAATGAGATCCATTTTTATCCTGTGCCAAAGCTAACTGTATAACCATTCCTTAATATTGTTGTATTTCACTCAAAGTTGCTTCTTGTGAGATAGGCAGGCATATAAATGAGACAGACAGACAGACAGACACACAAACAGAGATAGAATATAGTAATTATAGAGAAGGGTCAAGGAATGGATGGTTCCAATCTAAGTCTGACACAGGAATGAGTATGTTATACATTCTTATGTTAAGTGAAGTGCATAAGCTTATGCTAATAAATTTAGATAAAAGTTAAGTTATAGAGAAAAGACTTTTGGCATCAAAGGAAAAAAAGTCACGTATTTGAGCAAATGAATAGATGACAATGGTGAAATTTACAAGGAGCAACACATCGGAGGAGAGAACAGAAGGTCAACAGACTTCAAAAGGAGCATGCCTTCAATGTCTAAGGTACTCATGGCTCTGAAGAACATCAGAAGTTAATTATCTTGGTGGCAGAATTCTAGTTAGAAAGGAGGAGTTTTAGGTGTGAAAGGATGAACAGAAGTGGACAGAATATGCAACAGTGAAGGCAACAGGTGAACAGATCATAAACCAATATTATCTAAAAGAGTCAAAACTTTATCCTCCCAATGGTCTACAGAAAATCAATACAGCTTGACAGGGCAGTGAATATAAAAAAATGGATTGTGGCAAAGATGTTTTAAAGTCTAATTTATGACTTTATTTGGACCAAGCCTATATTTCTTCCCTATCAGCTATTGGGGCAGTAGAAAATGATTACTTTTTCTTTCCATAATCGCCCAGTCAAGCCACTGAAAAAATACAACTATAGAACCACATGTTAAAACAAAGGAATGTCCTTCGTAGCCACTCCTGCCTTCCATTCTGAAACGTTGGCAGACCCTGCCTCTTGAATCTTGAAAGCCTTTCCCAATGAATACGGTGTATGTGGGAATCTAGAAAGCCACACTCACCTAATATGGCAGCTGCTTGCAAGGAGTATTTTTCTGCATTTACTTGAGTAATCAGATCCTGAACATCAGGTAGCTCCTATATAATTCAGACCAATTCCACAAAAGACATATACTTAGTAGAGTTTCATTTTTCCTCTGTTCATTCGCCCCACCCCCCAACTAGATTTGCTAATGTTTCTTTTTCATTGTTAGGAAAATAAAAGGAGTGTTAAATACATATGCCCTTTTGAATTGCCAAATACAAATATATGTGGTATAATGACAACTCTCTTTCTCATTCTCGCTCTTTCTCTCACACACACAGACACATTGTCTAATGAGAGACAAATCCAAATAGTTTGATTTTATAGTCTTAAAAATGGGCAATCAGTCATAAATTTGTTTCAACAAATGAATCAGAACTGTACATTACAGTTAGCAGATTGTAATCAATTTAAATATGTACGCCCTCCATTACATCACCTTAGAACTCTGTTAATATAACTTGTTTCCTACCTTTAAGTTGCTTTTTTTAGTCCCAGCTTGAGCCTGAACTTCGGTGGCGTATTTCAGCACTCGGTCGTACAAAACAAGAGCTTCGCTCCATTTTTTCACCAGGACATATGACTGGGCAATGAAAAAGCATCTAGGAGGAACAGAAGACCATACCAAGTAAACTATGGCTCAATTGACTAAGTTTAAGTATCAATTAACTGTTAAAATATCAACTCTCTATGATGGATGTTAAACTTGCGGCCCGTGGGCTGGATGCATCACATGCTGGCCACCCCACCCCCGGTATAGTGAAGGGGGAAAAATGCAATATGTCATGTGATGACATGAGTTTGACACCCCTGCTCTGTGAGCACAATTTTCTTGAAACTATTCACACCCTGTCTTTCCTACTTTACATCCTCTTCTCTGAACTGCCTGGAGGTACGATGTCAGGAAGGGGAAGAAACAATGCAATGGTTGTTTCTACAGAAATAACTGGAACATTTTCTACAATTCTGAACTCACTATAGGTCGACTTACGACCACAATTGAGACCAAAATTTCTCTTGTTAAGTGAGCTTTGCCCCATTTTATGACCTTTCTTGACTCAGTTGCTAAGTGAATCATTGCAGTTGATAAGTGAGTAACCTGGTTGCTAAATCAATTTGGCTCCCCCATCAACTCTGCTTGTCAGAAAGTTGCAAAAAGTGCTCTCATGACCTGGGGATCCAGCAATGGTCATAAAATGAATCAGTTGCCAAGCATCTGAATTTTGATCACATGACCGTGGGGATGCTGCAAAGGTCGTAGTTATGAAAGATGGTCATAAGTCACTTTTTTCAGTGCCGGTATAACATGAACGGTCACTAAATGAGTAAGTCAAGGACTTCTTTTACTCGGCTTCTTGTCCTGCTATCTCTTCAGTTCTCCATTTTGGATGTATTATAATAGTCAAAGGACTTTTCAAGTCATATAAATCTGGCTTAAAAAAAGAAATCAAAATGAGAAAAGTGGCTCCAAATTCAGAGTGTTTCGTGCTTGTATATATTTCTATGAAGTTCCTTTTTATGATCTGGAATCTCGGCCTTCCTTATTTATTCTGCATGTATTATAATGACACCTCCAGGGTAATGAAAAGTAGCAGAAATAACATCTACCACTATCGCAAACATTCATGGAATAGCACAAATATCTTTTCTCTTGGCACTCATTACAGTATTGTTGTATGACTGTGATTGTTTAACTGTGACTGAATAAGTAACTTTGTTTGTTTGGGAATTACCGGTAAGCCTTATACACCAAGGTCTTTATTCCTATTTCCTTCAGGTAGCTTTTATCTTCTTCTAGGCCAGGAAGCTGTTGCAATTCTGCCAGATTCTTCAGTGTGATCAAAATGAGAAGACAAAAAAAAAGCCCTTAAATGTAAATAAACTTCACAACTAACAGTATAAATAAATAAATATTTAATCCAATTAAATAAATTTGACAGTGGTAAACCAAAAATAATTTCATTTACTTTAATCAGCACTAGTTGCTTAACAAATTGATACAATAGTACAAAAATGAGCAGAGCACTGTTTTCAAATAGTGTAATCTCTTTACAAGGTAACACCCTTTATCTGCTGTCCCAAAAAAATAACCTGTGATGATTAAAATTATTTAGGAAGAATTTTTTGTGTGTGATCCTTAAAAGTAAGGTATATGTTTATTATATTTAATGATCATGAAACTATTATTTTGCATGAAGCAAAATTTCAGAAAACCTCTTTATTTTCAACACTTCTACCTTTTTTAAAATGGAGAAATAGGTTCTGATGCTACCAATTTCCGTGCCCTGTCTGACCTGCACCTCCAATTTAATATCACACCTTTTCCCCATCTACTTTGCAGTCACCTTGCTAGAGATAAAAGAAAATTGGAATCATAAGCCTCTCCCTTCCACTGCTGAACCACTTACATGCTTACCTGTAAGATGATGTCATAAAGGCGTATCAAATCCTGAGGTCGAGCAACACGCTTGCCATCTTCCTCTTCGGGCTGCTGCTGACGAAGGAGGGCCTTCTGTAGTCCCTTTGCCATGCTCTCATTGCGCTTGATTGCTGTAGACAGCTTGATGTAAGTCAAGTAACTAGAAAGCAGAGTATTAAAAACTGCATATTACTAAAAGTCACTTCAGAATCATTTGAATAGATACAAAGCTCCTAATAAGATGATGAGCTGGGCAGTCAAGAGAGTGAAATGACACCCAAGCGGTCCCACTATTTGCCCTGAATGATTTTAATCTAACAGTCATGCATTTCTAGAAAGGCTCTTTACCTGTGCAGATACTGAATATTAGTGACTTTTCCAGAATCTATTTCCAAAGAATGATCCCGCTGCTTCTGTAGGAAACAAAACATTAGGTGTAATTTATTTTAAAAAATAATGTTTGGATGCAAAGAAAACTGTGGGATGGGTGCAATTTATTATAGCTTCACAAAGGATCATGTAGGACCTAACATCAAAGAGTTCTTCAAGCAGACACAGTAATGATTTTATTTATATCCTGCCTTTCTAACCAAAGGAGTCAAATGCACAAACCTTCTACTTGATGGCCCACCTGATCTGGCTTCAGCTCTTCACGAACGGCTTGTATTGCATCCCGACACTCACTCAGTAAAGATTCAAACAAACGTTCTTTAGTTTCTTCTTCTTCTGCCTAAATAAAGTAGTACAGAAAAATATGTAATCTTTCCAATCACTGCTACATTTCTCCTGAAATCAAAAGAGGATAAAATTTACATTTAACAACTGCACCCAGTGAGTCTTACCAACATGTTGTATTATATGCATCATTAGTGAAATTTTTATTACTTAGTGATAAGCTGTGGAGATTGTCTATCATTTTATATTTCTATGATATAACAGAAGGGGCACAATTGACCTCTTCAGATTACAAAAAACAAACAAACAACCTTTCCACAGTGATTATGTTAATATTTCCTAAATTTAATACAATGTGAAGCAATAAACAAAACCAATGTCTTCTACTTCATACAATCATGGCATAAAGCAGGGCAGGGAGAATATTGGCAAGAACACCCAAAATCATATATTATTGGGTAAAGAGTTCCATCTCATATACTTTATCAATAAGCCACACTATGAACTCCCTATTTTTTTTTGGAATTTTCTAAAATGCAGTTCCTATTCTAATGCTTAAAACTGTAACTTATTACCACCAGATTCAGGAATCTTTTTGTTGTTAACTGCCTAGTTTTATTTGCTCTTTCTCCCACTTAAAAAAAACACCTTCAAAGTCAACAGTGCTATTTTCTGTGACAGATTAAGGACAGGAAACTAGTTTTCCTGCTTAGTAATATAGGACTGGGAAGAAACGTTCCCAAAGTTAAATAGCCTTAGCTATTCATTAGCATTTAATCTAACACTTTTGTCAGATTAAAATTACTTAAGATCAATTGTTTAAAGATTATATCTTTGGATATATTCTATTGTTCAGTTATTTAGAATTTTGACTACTCTGAGCAGATCTCCAGAAAAAATGCTGGAATATGAGATTCACAATTTTAGGACACATTTTATTTTTTTAAATTGCTTGAAAGAACATTGTTTTAATGTATTTTTTAAATTCCTCCAATGTTTAACTGGATTAATACAATTTAAAAATAAGTCTCTAATGTTCAAAAAACTCAGGGAAGGTTAATTTTTTAAAATTTGAATAATCAGAGACAGGTCAGACTAGTTTGGCTGCTCCACCTCTGAGGCCATTTCAACAAAGGGGAAATGCCAGAATAGTAATGCTGAAACAAAAGGAAATGAGGTGGAGATTTATTATTTTACTTATATAAAAATGAATTTATCTTCCTTTTCTAATGCAGTTATTCATCTTCTAACACAGCTATTCATTTTGAAGGGAAGAGTTAGCAAATATTCAGGATTTTGTGGCATATGCTGCTTTGATTCATTCCCAAGTCACAGGAAAGAGACTGCACCACAGCACACGAATTAAGACTTTGAAAAATTACAACAACAGAAGAGTTAAATAACAGCATATTACTCAATAATCCGAACTGAGAGTACAATGTTCTTGGACAAGATTAAAAGTTTCGACAAGTAGCTTAAACTTCCTAGGGCACAAGCTGTTAACTCTTTAAATATAGTTTATTAATTTCAATTTTCTGTTTGGAAAAACACCAAAAGCATTATTTGTTCACGTGTCCCAGGGTGATGTTCTCAATCATTACCATCTCTGTAAACTAAGAGTAAATCAGGATGGCCCAGTCTTATCCCATTGCATTATTTGGTGGCAAATAGCCAAGTGACAGCTGTGTTCAACCAAGAAAAAAACCACTTAACTCCATTTTGCAGAATTAAGAGTACTTTTACTGGTAATGAAAAGATAGCAGCAAAGCAAAGCAAGATCTGAGGCAAAAGCGCACGAAATCATATATAGCACATGTGACCAAACCCCCTCCCCCTGGTAACCCTCATCCCAGTGTCCAATCTGCAAATCCCTTAGATATCATGTGAGTTCCATCTTCAAAGAGCATCATCAGGTTGGTATGCAGGACGGTTGGCCTTGACTGACACCAGGCACTAATCTTCAGCATGCGCAGTAGACGGTGAGACCAAAGCTCCCTTTTTACAATCTCTCCTGTACTTAAACTTCCCCTCCCAAATACCAGCCCCCCACTCCCCGTTTCAATGGCAGCTGAAAGCAAATAGCGAAACAGAGGCTGACATTCACATGACCATAGGACCCTGCTTAAGCGTTTACTTACTTGAGTTATAGCTGCTTCAGTATCTCCCAATCCCAACAAAAAGATTCTCACTTTGTCTATTTTCACAGGCACCGTTCTTCCCCTCCATTCCACCTCACTCATAGTAGCTGCCTGTTTTGCTCGAGTCTGTGTGATTAATGACTAGAAAACAGGGAAGTTTTGGTTTGGCACTCTAATGAAAAACATGTATTTCTCACAATACATGTTTCTCACTGTATGCAATAAGTAATATACAACTGTAAACTATGGAAGTTTAACTTTCAAGTTATTGCAATCACAAATCATGTTTATTTTATAGCCAGCTTTACCATGAAGACAGGGAATAACTGGAAAACGTACTTAAAAGTGATTTTATACATACAAAATTAAAAAGAAAACTTTGCCTCAGATTGAAAGATCAATCAAGGTTGTTGGGAAGCATAAGGTCTTGGGGACACTGATATATTTCAAAGATTTCCAAAAGGGTAGTTCTTGGCAAGCATGGACATAACTGATTCACTGGATGGCCTATTGAAGTGGAGGAAAGGCTGAAAGTTTGCTTTGGGTGTCCTCAAATACAGAAAGGCAAGTTTGAAAGCATTTAAGTATACAATTTTAAGCATGGTGCCATAATACTTAGTGGAGTGCAAGGTTTTTCTGCAGCTCCAAACTACATTCAAAGCATACATACTGTGTGCTTACATACATACTCCAAACTACATACAAAGCATTTCCAGGGCAAACTCCTAGGGGAGACTATTACTACCAAAAATGTGTAAGCCTCACAAATAAATGTATGAAGGGCACTGTATGAAGTTGTATATATGAAGTTATTGGCAAGAAAGTGGAAAATGAGAAATGTATTGTCCAATCTCAATCTACAAAAGTACAAGCTTTAAAATGATGAACTGTTCTGTTAGCAGTTGCAATGAGCAGATAAAATACTAGCTCAAATTCTGTCATGTAAAGATGACATTAAACTATGCAGCACATTGCTTTTTCAACTGCAGCTCAAATACTTCCTGTCTTTTAAAATACAGTGGACAGCAATGCAAGGGTGTTTACATGCAAGAACTAAATTTCTGCTGCAATTTATATGATTTGCAAAATGGCACAATCACACAAATGGTACCATTTGGGGCAGCACAAAAATGATAATTTTTAGTATTAAACAAATGAATTAATCAGATTAGGGGAAACAAAGGAAATATTTGTAGAACTATCCACAAGGAAGACCCAACATTATTTTAAACAGATAGTGTTTGATTTACAGAAGAATAATTTTGATTGTACAATTGTTAGTTTCCCATCTCTCCTGTTATTCTTCACAGAACCAGACTCTGTGGTCCTCTGGGTTTTTTTAAACTGCAATTCTAGTCACCTCCTAATACTGCTGATGTGACAGTGGAGAGTTACAGGTTTCTTAACTCTACGATCTGGCTAACATTTAGCTTTTGTGTTTTTAAAATAATTTCAAAGTATTATTTTGTAAGATAATTTTGAACTTTGGGTTTTTACATTGTATTTTAAATTTCTTTTAAAAGAAAAGTATCAGTCATATCCGTTAAAATCAGGCATCAGTAGCCATTCTTCCAAAAGGGAAAAGTGTGAGATTAATTACCTCTAGTTTTTCAGCAAGGAGCCCTTCAGTGCCTCCAGTCCTCAGCCTCATTTGCATTAGCTCACTAATAGCAGACTGGTCACCTAAGAAACAAGGGACAGAATTCAATTAGCCTGTCATCCAGCACAATTTCTCACTTAACAAAAACACACTACAAAACTTCAAGAAAGCTCACAACACAAAGGATGGTAGCATCACAACTGCTTGTATTTTAACCTATTTAAATAGGCAGGAATGTGCAAAAAACTAAGAGCATCAGTATATAGTTAGCTGCTATCTATATGTCACACCAAAATCTTAGGAGAAGGGCTAAGCATATCCAAATTGTGTGTTTAATACTGCATATTTAAATATTAACATTTTGGTCTACAATATAGTATGCAAATCAAAGAAATGCCTTGGAGAGATGGGTGGGCATAGTTTAATCAATAAATAAAATTGTACTCTTCAGCAAAAGATGAAAATGTGAGGGAAGGTTTCTTAGCAGTCTTCCTTAAAAGTTGCATTTCTTTTTTCTTTTGAAAGAAGGAAAAGATGTTGCTGTTTTTTTATTTGGATATAAATGAAGAGAAAATGTTAAGAATCCCATTAATAACTGTCATCTTGGACATTTGCATTCTCTTAAAAAGTATGAAAGCTTGGACTTGTTTGAATTAATATAAATATCACACTAAAAATATTCTGCATTCAGTCTAACTAATGCATTAATTTCACAGGCAATTGTATGAGAACAGTAAAGTCCCTGATGCTCACTGAGCTTGGTTGCAGATTTATTGCAGATATTTCATTACTCACTTAGATAACATCTTCAGTGCTAGAAAGAGCGAGAGTTTGCTCTACGTAGCTTACCCTGTCAATGTTGGTAGGAGTGTATGAGAATAATAATTATTAAATTATTTCAATATATTTTTCTTCTTGATTTACTTACCAATATTATAAGCGCAATAACGAATATTTGGAGAGATTTCTTCCACACGCTGATTATATAATATTGCCTGCTCCTCTGTGAAAGCACTAGCCAGCTTTTCATAAATGGTTCTGCAAAAGGAAGGTTAAAAACAAAATAGTCAGTACTTTACAGTATTAAAAACCATTTCTTTCTATTTCAGGGGCTACTGTAAAAATACTGAGCTTTTAAGCTTTATCACTAGGCTATGCAGAAACAAAATGTATTACATGGATTTTAAAAAGTTCAAGGCAAAAAAAACTGAATGAGAAAAAAACTGTTTATTTAATAGACAATGGAAATAGAAATAAAAAAATTGAATCTCACTTGCACTTGTTGAAAGCCTCCATTGCTGCCTTCCATTCCTGATGCTCAAATCGAAGCATACCTGTGAGGTACGCTGTGTATGCCTATAAGAAAAATGAAGATGGATGATAAGTACAATTGTATGGTAGCCTACTGAATTTGAATTTTTCCATAGCTATCAATAAATACCAGGAAATATACCAATATCAAGTATATTGGTATATTTGAATACTCAAATAAGTATGCAGATGTGCCATGGAGTCCAGATTATGTTATTACTACCTGGACAATATTTTTTTCAGACACCTGTCAAAAATGAAAATGTATGCAGATTACATGAATTGTTTTTCCACAGGAAATAGTAGTGGTGGAATATATTCTTTTTAGTTAGTTTGCTAGAGAACTAAATGACTGCTGGGCAAATATTCATATTACTTCATATTAGATTAATAAGACATGGAAAGGTTCCATCAAAATATCCTGACCCTGAAACTGATTATTCTGACTGCAGAATAGCCTAATGAGTTTCAGGGACAGTGTCTCATACAACCCAAATGGTCAGCATTTGAACCATAAGTTTTATAAGGTTGGGTTTTTTCTTCCTTTTTTTTTTTTTGCATATCAAGAAACACAGCAGAAAGTTGGCCCTTCTGAAAATAGTGTATGAGTTGTGTCCAAACATAGTGTCTTTTTCTTCTTCTTTTTTTTCTGTATTCTTCATTGGAGCTTTTATTATCTACACTTTAGATCAAATTGTTCACTAAGAAATTAACTCTAGTACATTTTCTCTAGTTTTAAAAGCTGGTCTTAACCTGAGCTTCCAGCTTTGTCTTGGCATCCACACGGCTACTTTCACAGAGATGTTCCAGTTCCTCAGCATGTTTTACTGCTTTGCGTAGGCGAGATAACAAATGAAAACGTTTGCGTGGTTCTGTGTTGGCTTCTTGCTTGAGCTGCATTGCATAACTCCAGGCTCTTTCAGCATCCATAAGAATGAGGAGTAAATATCTATGGCATAAGAGCAATTAAAAATTATCCAAAGCACTTATAACTTCCCTTGAGAATGTCAACAGAAATACAAAATAAATGCATCTGTTCTTATACTTCTGCCCCAATCAGGCATCTTGTCTAAAGCCAATCTCAAAGTCCCTTTCTACCAACTGATTGATTATATTTACATAACATCCTCTCTTCAGAATTCCTGGTGAAGGACATTTCCACAAGCCTTCTTTTATCCTTACAATCCTGGGAAGATCAAATTTGCCTTTCCTCATCTATTACCTTGATAGATGAGGAAACATTTATATATACATCAATAACATTCTAGAAGTACAGTATTTCTGATACTGTATCCAGAGGACATGCATTTTGGACAACAGTGTAGCACTAAGTGCAAAGGCAAAATTTACCAGTCTCAATACTTCATTCTAGCACACTAGCAGAGACTGGAATGCTTATTATATGGAATCGAAACAACTTCAAACTAACTAAAATGTTTTAAAATACCTACATCATTTCTAAGATTTGCTTCCCGAACACAAAAGTAGTTTTCTTTGTAAAATAGCTGATTTTTTTCTTAATTTGAAATCGTTTAAAGGTACTAGGCAATTTATTTTATCAATGTTTCATATTTTAATACAATTTTAGAATTTGCTTAACCTCTCTTTTGTTCAGGATGCTGTCGCCATCTTTTTCTATGAGGACAGAAGAAAGCTAGAGAGACCCAATTCCCATCTCCAACTCAAAAATGGAAGGCAGAAATAGCTTCCAGTACCTGTTGTCAGATAATAGCTCTTCTGTTATTTTTTTTCCTGTGAACTTGTGCCTATTTCCCATCTTGAAGTTAAGAGTTTTTCTGAGCCTCCTTAGTCGACGGGAGCAATAACCTCTTCAAGGGGCGAAGAGAAAAGAAATGGTTAATTCTTATTCACAGTAATATTTGCTTTCAATCTACTTTCCCTACCCTCCCCTAAAAATGTCTCAAAAGAAAACACTGCTGCAATCTATACAATATGATAAGACAATGTAAATAATAAAAGAAGACTTAGAGGAAGTCATTCAGAAAAGATACGATCATAGAAGACAGGCACCAAAGCAAAATAAGTTAATTCATGTGTCAATTCTTAAAGTAAAATATGCAGCCATATAAAAAATTGAGAAATTGGAAATTTCAACAATTTTTAAACTAGGATTCTATTCATAAATGGATTGATAGCTGAACATCAGTGAAGTGGTATCTACAGAAAATGTAACTTCAAAGTTATATGGATGGATGAACATTAAGTTTCACCAGTGCACATGTGCCAGAGGCGCAACTTACATGGCTAATGAGGTTTTTCAGGGAAGTGGTTTATGAGTAAAGCCTGAATTACAAAAAAAGTTCTTAGCCTATTTGGATAGTGTTCCAAGTTGTATGCTTTTATGCAATTATTGTATACCAGGAAATATGTAGTGCATATTTTGTATGTATGTATGTGTGATTCATGCTTGTATATGCACTATACAAGCATGAGTCATACGTACATATATACAAAATTGGTTGATAGTGAGATGGGTTGCACAAAAATTTAAAAATAAAATAAACCAAAACAAAACACATGGTCAGAACTTTCCTAAAACTGAGCAACAAAACCATGCTTAATTTAAAAATATACCACATTAAGTTATTAAATTCATGTGTGCCTGATTCCCAGTGATATTAAAGATAAAACAATTAGGATTGGTAGCTAACTCATTCTGCTTTTAATTCTAACTCATTCTACTTTTAATTTCTTCTCTAAAATCAGCTGCATCATTTGTACCTATTGAAATAAGCATTTTATTAATAAAAACAAAGGCATTTCTTGATCATCTGTTAACTTCCATGATTATTCCTTGCATACCTGTATCTCTGAAAATCACCATGACGTAAGCCATGTTGCTGCTGTGATTCTTTGATAATCTGAAGAACTAAAAGACTTGTTAAGGAAACTTCCAACAATAAAACTTATAGAGTTAAATCACATAAAATATATTGTACATTTTATTATTTTACTGTTTTTTAAAGTTCAAATATAACAAGTTAGTGAGTTTCTGAGTGTGATTATAATGGAATACCAGCTGGATGACAAAGGTTTTCCTGCATTCATATTCTAAGCCTAAACCTTTCTGTTGCCTGTTTGACTTTGGAATAAAACAGCTACAATTTTAGCAACCCTGAGATATGTTATTTAAAACCTGATGCAATTTTAAAATAATGATTTACTACTAAACTTGGAAATTAATAGAAGTACTGCATACTGTATTTGCTATTAACTAGATTCAGTGGTAAGCTAATATAAATGTATTCCTAATTTTGGCTTCAAAATCACTACCCGAAGATAAGCTATACAATCTGAGGAAGTCTAAAATTTCTAGAATTACAGATTAACATTATATATCACTGTTGTGTCCACTAATTAAAGATGTACAGTAATTGTCATTAGAATATTCACAAAATTTACAAAATTTACATTTCAGGTTCACATTATTTCTGTGTGGCATTTTAGTTTACAATTGGACAGCATAACTTAACTGTATCACTTTCTAAAATGTGAATAAGTTTTTGAAACTTGTTATCTGCTATATAAATTTCACATTATTATGAAAGATCTATAAACAGAAATATGGCTGCTTACTCAACAAGTTTCTGACATGGGGAATGCAAAGACCTGATAGCCATTTGTCTGAAATGGTATAGGGTTTCCTGCCTAGGCAGGGGGTTGGACTAGAAGACCTCCAAGGTCCCTTCCAACTCTGCTATTGTATTGTATTGCATTGATATTTTGCCTTCTCCACAAACATGCCTGTATCTCCCTTGGGTTAATTCCACAAAAAGAAAGAAACAAGCGTAACTTTCCAGTTATGAGTTTAGTTTAACAATCCTTTGTTTTACAAACCCGAGACAGCTTGCGTACCTATTACCTATAAGATCCCAAACTTGGCTAATGAGTTAATTCCATGCAATGTTTTGCAAAAAAAAAAAAATGCAGTTTCACATTTTAACTTAATTAATTGTAACACAGTGCTAAGTAAGGGAAGTCTGTAAACCTCTAATATGCCTTGGACTATATATTTTTCCTCAATGTTAATTTCAGGGGAGGTCACTTCACATCGATCGTCACTACCCGAAATTCGGGAAGACAAACCAGTTAGCAATTATACGCGAAGTTCGGAAATTTCTCAGTGCAGGAGCCGAAGCCTGAGAAGGGCTCGCCCTTTGCCTTAAGTGACACGTCCCCATTAGCGCTCTCCCCTCCAACGCGCCGGTAGGATACTCTCCAGGCCCAGGCTATCTCCGAGGCCGCCGGACTTGGGTTTTTCATTCTCCTTGTTATCCTCTAGGGCAGCCATGGAACTAGCGCCGCCGCTACCACTGGTACCACGGCCACCGGCGCCGCCGCCGCTCCCGGCCACTTGCCGCTCGGCCGCCATCTTGCGCCTGTTCCGCTTGGGACGAGAAGCATCACGGGACAGGAAGTAGAAGGTGTTGAAAGCGCCACGCTCACGAGTCGCCATCACTGAGGGTGACGGGACGGTGGAGGATCCGCGCATGCGTGTCTGGAATAGGCGCCACAATTTGGCTTGCTGGCTCCCCGGGCTTAAATGCGAGGGAATACAAGGCGGAGATTTTAAAAGCAACGCACCAAGGCCGCCTAAAATGGAGATGTAAGGGATGTCTATGAAAGTCCGGGCATTGAAAGGAGCGCTTTTCAATTATATTATAAAATGCTTTTATTATAGGGTTGGGCTATCTGTGGTTTTTCAGGTGTTGTTGAATTACTAGCCTTGCAGACCAGGATGAGGCTAATGGAGATGGGAATTGGAGTGGAAATTGAAGAAATCAGGGCTGCAATTTTTCCATTCATTTCCCCACCCCCCACCCCCAATGGACAAACTGCTCCTAGTTTTTTTGCTTGTTGAACCTTGTAAAGGAGCACAAGACTTTGCATTTGTGTGTGTGTGTGTAGGGGTTTTTGCTAAGCTAAGCAAAATTGCTATGGAGCCTCGAAATTTAAATAATACAGTGTAATAAATAATACAAAAAGAAGGCAGTTTATGCTTGGTCTGAGTTAGTCAATAAATCACATCAATTTGATTTAACTGTACACGTTGGTTTCTTCAATTTTTTAAGAAAACGGGTGAGATCATTTTATTTCACGAAGGACTTGTGAAATAGTTACGCCACTGGTGAGGGGGTGGTTGTACAAACTGAAATAATAAATTGGTATTAGTTAAGTGCGTTGTTGGAAAATTTACAGCTACAGAACACCTGAGTAGTTTTATTAATTTACAAGGGAGCATCTGGTCAATTGCTAAATTACAACGCAATAACTTTATTATGGTTATTAATCAATTAAAAAAGGAAACTACTTTTTGAGGCAGCAAATAAAATTTGTATTAGAACTTAATTATAAAATTGATTTGTTAATGTTGCCTGAAACAACATAAGCCTCTTGTAGACAGACAAGCCCAGCAGATAGATAGTTCTTTTTACAATGGGTAGTCCCAACTACAATGGCAATTGGGACTGGAATTTTTGTTGCTAATCCATGACACTATTGCTTAGCAATGGCAATCTCTGCAGTCCTACCATAGTTGCTTTTGTTAACTGAATGCCACATTTGTTAGGTGAGGCAACTTCCTGCTAGCTTTCCACAATCAAACCCATTGGAGAAACCAGAAGGAAGTTGCAAGTTCCAGGCTGGCAGGCAGATAAGTGGCTGCTGCCAGATGGGGGAGGGAACAAAGGGATACATATGTAAGGATGTGAGAGAGGGTCTTCAGGGGTGCATGAGGTGCAGGTTGGGGTGTGTGCAAAGGTGTGCGTGAGTGATGTGGATCAGAGGATGCAAGGAGGTGTGCAAGAAGTGGAGGTTGGAGAAAATGCATGAGGGTGTGAAGAATCGAGGGAGCATGAGTGGCCAGTGCAGAGGGGCTCAGAGCGGCTGAGGGAGGATGCACAGGGATGGGAGACTTCTGACTTGTGACCTTCCCTGCTCGCTTCCCCACTACCTTTCTATGGAAGCTGACAGAGAGCATTGACAATGATAATCACAGATGCAGGACAGTGCAGCTGGTTTCTAAGAGACAACAGGTTGTCACAATCACAAGGTAATGGAGGTGCTGGGATGACTGGAAGTCCAAGGATTGGTCACAGATATAACTTGTTCAGTGCTGCCATAACAGCCCATGAATAAATAGTCTTAGGCCAAGGACTATCTGTACATGTTCAATTCATTCCCCAGGGCATAACTGCATTTTCCTTCAGGTCAGCATCAACCACTGCTTTCTAACTTAGTTAAAGTGGGCAGAGTTACATCCTGTAGCATTCTTTGAGTACCTGAAAATATAGAAGAAAGTTGACTAACAGAGAAGACTATGGAGTAATAAAGTTATTGGAAGGCAGATTCTGGGTAAAGATTTTAAAAAATCATTCTATATGTTGGGGTGCTAATGGGCTCTACTAAATGTATTAGGGAGGAGCATCTAGACAAAGTGGATTGAATTCCATAGCCTGAAGAAACCCTTTCATTTCTTGGATGAAGAGGGAATGGGGACTTGATTTGTTCAGCTCTTTTCAAATTATATTTTAATTACATTATGAAATATGAATGGGCTTAAGGAGAGAACCAACCTAGAATGAAGGAGAAAGTTCTTGAAAGTTAGAACAATTAATCAGTGGAATGACTTGCCTCCAGAAATTGTGGGTACTCCAACGCTGGAGGTTTTGAAGAAGAGACCGGACAACTATTTGAAATGGTATTCCTTCAGCAGGGCGTTGAATTAGAAGACCTCCAAGGTCCTTTCCAACTCTGTAATTTTGTTATTTGGATCACACATTACTGTAAACACTTGATTTGTTACATTTTGGTTTGGTGTGATGTGATTGCAATCTTGTTCATTTATAAATCATTTATGGCTGCAGTATGTGAGTCAAACATAGTATGTTTAAGGAATACTTCTATAAGCCTCAGGAATAGGAACTAAAACAATACTAGCCTTTATTATAATTCCACCAAGGATATAAAATGGTGAAACCTATGGACTATATATGTATTGCTCATTTTTTATTTCTATTATTATTTTTCTGCTTTAAATACTTTATTTTATTATGCTGTATTTATTTTGGGTAGAGCTTTTAAGGTTTTTGTGTGTTTTTGTGTCTGTATTGACTCCTGGAAACTGCCTAGACAAGTCCCTTCACTTTGCTAGGCAAAACATTTTTGGAAGTAGTTTGCCATTGCTCCTTCCTAAGGTTGAGAGAGAATGACTGGCTTAAAGTCATCCAGTGGGCTTTCTGTCTAAGAGGGAAGTACAACTCAGTCTCCCAGTTTATAACCTCATAGCCTAACTACTACAGTAAACTCTTAAATACATATCATAAAAAAAGCCCTGCTACTAATATTTTAACAAGCAAAATTTTAAAATGTTTATGGTAATACTTTCCCTTAATGTTATGACTCTTCTCTCCCCTAAATTATTCTTTTCTGGAGATGTGCAAAATTGTTGGCATTTGACGTTTTACTGAAAGAGTTCCAGTTATTCAAGAAGGTATATGAATTTGAAGACGATCACGTTACTATTGGAAGGCTTATTTTGAACTAGAGACTGAGGGCTACCAAGTTTAAAAGTGTTCTTTTAACTACAAACCTATCAGCCTGACCTCAATACCGGGGAAGATTCTGGAAAAGATAATCAAGTAACGAATTAGCGAACACCTAGAAGTAAACAAAGTAATAGCCAAAAGCCAACATGGGTTTGTCAAAAACAGATCATGCCAGACTAATCTTATTGCATTGTTTGATAATGTGACAAAATTAGTGGACCAGAGGAATGCCGTTGATATAGTTACTTGGAATTCAGTAAGGCATTTGATAAGGTAGACCATAACCTACTACTACATAAAGTAGAAGAATGTGGGTTGGACAGCATCACCACCAGATGGATTCGTAACTGGCTGACCAACCGCACTCAATGTGTAGTCCTCAATGGAACTGCATCTTCATGGAGGGAAATATGCAATGGAGTGCCCCAAGGCTCTGTTTTGGGCCCAGTACTCTTCAACATCTTCATCAATGATTTGGATGAGGGAATAAATGGGGAACTCATCAGATTTGTAGATGACACCAAGCTGGCAGGAATAGCCAACACTCCAGAAGACAGGCTAAAGATACAGAAGGACCTTGACAAACTTGAACATTGGGCACTATCTAATAAAATGAAATTCAATGGTGAAAAGAGTAAGGTTCTACATTTAGGCAACAAAAATGAAATGTACAGGTACAGTATAGATGATACCTTGCTCAGTAGTAGTAACTGTGAAAGGGATCTTGGAGTCCTAGTGGACAACCATTTAAATATGAGCCAGCAGTGTGCAGCAGCTGCCAAAAAAGCCAACACAGTTCTAGGCTGCATAAACAGAGGGATAGAATCAAGATCATGTGAAGTGTTAATACCACTTTATAATGCCTTGGTAAGGCCACACTTGGAATACTGCATCCAGTTTTGGTCACCACGATGTAGAAAAGATGTGGAGACTCTAGAAAGAGTGCAGAGAAGAGCAACAAAGATGATTAGGGGACTGGAGACTAAAACATGAAAAATGGTTGCAGGAACTGGGTATGTCTAGTTTAAGAGAAAGAAGGATTAGGGGAGACATAATAGCAGTGTTCCAATATCTCGGGGGTTGCCACAAACAAGAGGGAGTCAAACTATTCTGCAAGGCACCTGAGGGTAGAACAAGAAGCAATGGGTGGAAACTAATCAAGGAGAGGAGCAACTTAGAACTGAGGAGAAACTTCCTGACAGTTTAGAACAATTAATCAGTGGAACAGCTTGCCTCCAAAGGTTGTGAATGCCCCAACACTGGAAGTCTTTAAGAAGATGTTGGATAGCCATTTGTCTGAAACAGTATAGGGTTTCCTGTTTAGGCAGCGGGTTGGACTAGAAGACCTCCAAGGTCCCTTCCAACTCTGCTATTGTATTGCATTGTATTGTATTTTATGTAAAACATTTCCTTCAATTGGTCCTGAATCGGCCTAAGTTTAGTTTCAATGAATGATCTCTAATTCTAATTTCTCCCATTTTTTCATGCCATTTTTAAAATATTTGTATTGGATCTCATCTTCTTTGTCTTTGTTCTAAGTTAAAAAGCCCCCAGTTCTGTATCCTTTCTTTCTAAAGAGGCTGTTGTAATTTCCTATAATTTTGGTTGTTCTTTTCTTGCACAAAAACCTTTTTAAGTGCAGTATTTGGAACTATGCACCAGCCTTGGAATTGGGCCACTGGATGTGTACTTGCTTCATCCACTAAAGTTCCACTCTTCTCTCCAAAGGATACTTAATTCTTTTTGTTCCAATGCTGATCACAATGGGGAAGGGATGTAGACAGGCTCCAACTAGTTCATTTTCTTCCTCCTTCCAGCCATCTGTTATATTCCTTTTTAATCATTTTCAAGCCAATAGGAGGGATATTGTTTTGCCTCGTAAAATACATCCACACTTCATTTTTCGATGGTACTTTATTCTTTTATAACCACTGCTTTGTGTGTTACATTTCTCATTTGGAGGAGGGTGATGTTTCTCTTTAAAATGGGCTTGGCATAGCACACATGCATCTCTTCTGCCTGTGGAAGGACATAATTGTAGGAATAATGGTTGTTAAAATGCTGCTTCATCTCATTTCTTTCACACCGCCTCTGTGGTTTCTGTGCCATTCCTTCTAATCCAAAGCAATCCATGTGCTATTGAGTACCTTTTGGATTGTGAACTTTTTAATGAGAAAGCCAATGTAAGCTGATTACTGCACAGTGAATAACTTCAAAGCCTCAGTGTTTTGTTGCTGGGATAATGAGAGTGAAGAGATGCTTCTTATCTGATTGCTCCCTTCCTGGTCATGTTTCATGTTTTACAGTGTCTGAGATACACTCCACTGAATGGCAGACACACATTTTCGTGCTCGGTTCCAGGAATATTGAATAGAACTGGAATTGGTACTCCGTTTTCTCAACCTGCTGCCCTCTAGATGTTTGGATTTATAATTACCATTGTCCTTAGCCAACAGAGAGATTGAGAACCACTGAGAACTACTTTGTGCCAATACACCTGAAGAACATCAGCTTGGGAAAGGCTTCACTAAACTTTTAGTAAAAATGTATTTCTTTAAAGAGAAATAAGAGCTAGTAATGTACATCTGTATCATGGCCAAAGCAGATATCTGAACCAGATGAGACATTGCATAGTCAGTCTTATTCCTCAGGCTTGGTGATTTATAGCAAGGATTTATATTACCTGAGAACTGGCCACTTCTTCCTCTTCCCAGGATGGACCCATTTGCTGATCAAGCTGTTTGGTAAATCGGGCACATATAATTACTAGAAATATTCCCATTGCTGTCAGAAACGGTGAAAGACATCTGTCAATCAAAACAATGTTAACTCAAAACTGTTGACTGACAGAAGTTCTGAACCATTTCTGGGAGCAAAGTTTCAAGCTAACTTTTAGGTTATCTGAGTATCTCTGCATGTCTTTTGGGCCAGAGAGGAGATGCAGTCTCTTGTGGTAATGATGATTCCTCCTGTTAATTCTTCCTACAGCGGAATAAGAGGCTGAACAACAGATGGGCTGCAGCTGCTTGATCTGCCTATTGTCCCAGGGTCATCTGGGACTGCCAGAAGAGTATCAGGGTGGCTGTGTGCTCTAAAAGAAGTAAATTAAGGAGGAAGCATGAATTGTTTTCTTTAGGAAGAAGCATGAGTTGAGGTACAGGAAGCAAGAGGGGTCCAACTAGATATTCTTCCCCATACTGCATCTTTTGTAGTTCCATGATCTACAAGTTAATCTGTTGGTTGATGTGACTTGCAGCAACCAAGTGGCAGCAATTTGTACCATTACCCCCATCTTATCTATTGCAATAATGCAAACAAGCAGCTTTTTGAATTATTATGAGTTATAAATTAACCTCACCTAAAAAAAGATGGTGCATGTATATGTGTGTATATATGTATGGATTTGGATTTTCTTGTAGTTCCAACTTGAAATGCTGGCGATGAAGACAAGTACTTCTGGAGAGAACAGTTCACAAAGCAAGAATACTGTAGCAGTTTCAAATAAAAGGAATTCAAATCATTTTCCTTCTCCTTGAATTGTTCCTTAATAGGTTTCCAATAGTGGAATATTGCTTAACTGGAATATTGCCTTATTTGAGACTGTCCTAAATGTTCCACGGAGCAGCTCTTCTTCCTCATAGGTTCCAGGTATCTTTGAGACTCCTTCACCATGTGGAATCTTCTTATCATGATAAGATCTTGGCTTGTTGCATTTTCTGATTCAAAAGAACATTATCAGGATCCCCATGGATAAGGCTTGTGGTGGGAGATCACCCTGCTCCAGAGATAAAAGTGGTCCCATCTCTAGCATATTCCAGAGGACCATTAAAACCTGATTTTTTTTCAGAGGATATTTGGGAGGAAGTGATTCCTGATGTTGTGAAGATTGGTAGAGGTATGATTTGTATAAATTACACTTATGCGTACAAAATAAGTATAATTTTAAAAATACAAACCACAACTCCATCAATATCCTAATTTGTTTTCTATATGAACCAGAAGCCCCTTGAAGTTGTAGTTTCATCTAAGCTTCCTAAACGATACACCGAAAATAAATAAATAAAAACTTACTCATAGAATGGATTTATAAAGTGCTTATGTGGAGGAAATGGCACTATAAACTATTATGGAGCAACTTCAGGGATAATGATCAGACAGGGAATATTGTTGTTCCTAACAGGGACACTGGAGCAGTGGTGGGATTCAACCAAACAATTGGTTCTCTGCCCTAATGATTTCTTCCAACAACCAGTTCACCAAACTGCTCAGAAAGTTTACAACCGGATCTCCCGAAGTGGTGCAAACTGGTTGAATCCCACCACTTTAAAATACAAAGCATCCTTAACGGGTGGGTTCCGCCTTCTACTACTGCCAATTCACTCACGGAGGCACTTCGGGCACGCACACACTTCGGGGGTGTGTGCGCATGCTTGATGCACGCTATGTAGTAAAAAAATGCTTCTGGGCATGCACAGAAGCAAAACACAAGAACCAGTTAGAACCACCGATAGAACCAGTTCGGGGGCATGGCAGGCCGAGTTACTACCTACTCAGCCGAACCCGGCCAAACCGATAGGAACCCACCTTTGATCCTTAAGCTGCTTTCACAGACTAACCTAGTAGTTTTCTGATATCCCTGGTCACAAAGATGCAAGGAGAAAAGTATGTTCTGAACTGGCAAAACTGATGCATATCTGTTGCTTCCTCCTCATTTCCCTGATCCTCAACAGCATTCCGATCAACTCTTTGCTTGAGTGGTAGCAAATTTCCACAATCAACTATAGTTTGCAAATCATAATGGCCGAGCTCGGACCAAAGCCAAACAAACCAGTTTATGAGTTCTCTGAATCCCTCCCCATCGAACCTACTCCACTGCCCCTTCTTTAAACTCTGAACTCCAGACCAGTGTCCTGAGCATATACATTCCTTGCTGCTGGTTGTTGATGATAATTAGTTGCGGGCACATTTTTAGAGATAACATTTGTCAGAATCGGAGGAAAACAGAATGTCAAACATTTACATGGGTTCTATATGGCAGCTGTCAGTGAATGTACTAGCCCTTTCCCATTAGGTCTTTGACAGTTTTGGTGACCACACTATAAAAAAGATGCTGAGACTCTAGAAAAAGTGCAGAGGAGAGCAACCAGGATGATTAGGGGACTGGAGACTAAAACATATGAAGAATGGTTACAGGAACTGGGCATGGCTAGTCTAGGGAAGAGAAGGACCAGGGGAGACATGATAGCAGTGTTCCAATATTTGAGGGGCTGCCACAGAGAGGAGGGGGTCAAGCTATTTTCCAAGGCACCCAAAGGCCAGATAAAGAATAATGGATGGAAACTGACCAAGGAGAGATTCAACGTAGAAATAAGGAGAAACTTTCTGACAGTGAGAACAATCAACCAATGAAACAGAAGTTGCCTTCGGAAGTTGTGGGGGCTTTCAAGAAGAGATTGGACTGCCATTTGTAAGAAATGGTGTAGGGTCTTTTGCTTGAGTGGGGGGTTGGACTAGATGACCTATATGGTTCCTTCCAACTTTGTTAATCTGTTTTAAAAAATAGTTTGGACAAAAACTTGTTCACAAAAGGTTCTTTTTCTGACCTACCTGTTTGTGTGGCTCATTCAACTGCATTTTAAGTTCTCATTGGAAACCTCCTGAAGCCTTCCAACTAAAACCCATGGGGAACTACCATCAGAGATCAGAGAAGAATGTGTGTATGTGTATATGAGGAGGGGGACTGTATTTCCATAGACACCATTACTTTTATTTTGGCTGTTTGTTTCCCTGGAAACAAGAGGATGTCTTGAATACATTAGTTGTCCCCATGAATATGATGAAGGAGGATTCAGCACACACTGAATATGACAGGCTCGGCGGGGGAATATAAAACGGGAAGTCAGCACGACTGGCATGAAGTTTAGCCTCAGCCTGCACACCTACGAGAGTGGCTGCCAGTGAAGGGTTTTCCTGCGAGAGACACGGCAGAAAACTAAAAAGCGTTTCAGCACTGCACAAAGTGGAAATCCTCTGGCAAGAAAAAGTAGAGCTTTAACAGTATGTGATGGCAGACAGAGGTCCGGCATCAGTGAATGGAAGTTCCTCTGATCTGCAGGATTATAAATGGAGAAGTAGATGCAGACAAGATCGCCTGAGAAGAAAATTGTTGTTATTTTTTCCCAAGAAGTTTTGACTGAAAGCAATCTGCAACTGTAACTGATTTGGGCGTTTCTGGCAAATCCAGAGAGGGAAAGCATCTTGACTAGAGATTTCTCCTCTACCAGAGGACACTTTGCTTCCAAGATGAACCGATCACTGACCCTGCTCAACTCTTCGGGGGTTAGTGAGAGCAACACCTCGCAGCTGATCTCTGTAATCATTCCCTTGGTATACTCTTTGATTTTCCTGATAGGCACCGTGGGCAACTCTCTGGTCCTTGCAGTGCTGCTGAGGAACGGGCAAGTGAACAATACCACCAACCTCTTCATCCTCAACCTAGGTGTGGCTGACCTCTGCTTCATTGTCTTCTGTGTGCCCTTCCAGGCCACCATCTATAGCCTGGACGATTGGATCTTTGGCCCCTTCATGTGCAAAGCAGTGCATTTATTCATCTATCTGACCATGTACGCCAGCAGTTTCACTCTCACAACTGTATCCTTAGATAGGTGAGTAAGCTGGAGGGCTGGGGAGAAGGTCTGGATTTGGAAAGTTATTGTGAAGCTTTGGAAAGTATCTGATTTTAACTTTCAAACAATTATAACTTTCCAGTCTCCCTGAACACCTCTACCACTTTGTCTCATAACCTGCAGGGAGAGCATGCATCCCTTGAAAAACTCAGTTCAATGAGTTTAAATTTAATTGAGTTTAAATGGGCAGCCAATCTCATTGTAAATGGACAACCATTGTCATTATACATATATTGTGTACTGGAAATAAAGAATTATTATTATTATTATTATTATTATTATTATTATTATTATTATTATTATGCCATACTATATCACACGTTTTTGCACTAGATGACCATTAGAACATCATAACGGGGTGCCTCTTCTGTATAAAATAAATATTTTTGTTTGGAAGGTGTTATCTCTCTAATTTGCAAAATGTCTGGGGCATTGGTAAGAGTTATGATATCAACAAGTGGTTTAACTATTACATTTACATTAATTTTTCTGCTTTTATACAGAAGAGGTAACAACATTATGATATTCTAATAGTCATCTAGTGTAAATTCTTGCAATATAGTATGACTATCCAGGCAGTCTCTTGCTGTTGGAGTAGATGAAATAAATTAACATACATTAATTCAAAGCACCAAAATGCATATGAAATAAATGACTTGGTATTTACAGAGTATCTTTACTCTGCTGGCTCTATTGAGTGAGGACACTGATGAAAAATATAGTGCTGTCTCTTTTATCGATGTGTTCGCTTACGTCAAGCTTTCAGTGACTATAGATCAGCTCTCATCACTCTACAATCTTTTTTCAACTTCATTCACTATTGCGGCATAGTAACATAACACAAAGTACTGTAGTATGTAGTGTGTGTACAGATACACATACGTGTACATGTGTACACACAATATGCTACTGTATATATAGACTATAGCTGTACAGTCTATGTATATATAGAGAGAGCGATTGTACGAATATTGTAACAGTAATATAGTATAAAGTTAATAATATCCTGGCTTTCTACCTTATCTCGACTATAAACACATATGTAGGCCTTAAGGAAAAATTGCTTTCTCTAAATCTCACAGTCAATCATGGAAAGTTGATGATACTGACTTATCTTTTCAGATGTTAGGAAAAATGTAGCATTAAAGTGCTGGGAAGATTTTCAATATCTGGAAAAAGATAGGCAATGAAATGTAAATGGACAACTGTGCTCAGAGACATTTCCTCTAGCATCGGCTAGGTTCTTGTCCCATTTGACTTTGGGGGGGGGGGCAGAGGGTGGAGAAATGGTCATAGCTTCAACAGTTGGGTTGTTTCTGTAAGCCCTGATGCTGAAAGAGTATCAAATCCTCCTTGCCAAAGGGCACATGTGATTTAGATATGGGTTAGGGTTAGGGTTAGGCAACGTCCACAGGCAGTTTTTATTCCAGTAAGGGATTTGATATTCAGAAACTTCCTTCTGCTTTCAGATTTTCCTTCCTGTTTTGGGACGAGTGGAGTTTGAGTCTAACATTAAAGGGAAAAAACATAGTTTTTTTAACTCACTGCAGCTTCAAATTTTGTGAGGACAAGTCTTTGTTTGTCATGAATTAAAACGATCAGATCTGGATGCAAAGACTTTATTTCTGTCTGTATTGCTATCTACCATCTAGCAGCTGTCTTGAGTTTTTTTGCAGATGAGATTTGGCAGCCTTCATTGTGCATCTGATGAAACCTCAGTGAATCGTAGCTGCCTGGTGATATATATTTATTCTTTCATGTGCAAATTATGCACAGATTGTTAAAAAATATTCCCATGAAAAATTGAAAAAAAAGTTCTTGTCTATATGATTTGCTGATTTTTTTCCACTGCTGCATCCTTCACCGTGTGCTCTTTTTAAATAATAATATGTATTCTATAACATTAAACCAGAACAAACATTGCTGAACAGAACTCGAAATAGTCTGCAACAGAAGACAAACCATATATTGCGTTATTCTTCAAGGACTACTGATGCTGATTATACTTGTGGTTGTTTCCTAATACTGTTGTGGGTTTTCCATTCTCACGTGAATGCAATATTCCTGGATATGCATTATGTCAAGATGGTTTCAAGAATGAAGAAAACTTTTTCGGAGAAATGATGTGCGTACACCCTGTGTTTTAACATAATTGGAAAACTTTTTTTTTAACGAAGGGAGAGTTAATTCAAACAATTATTCCAAATCAAATACAGAACATTTTAAAAACACACATACAGTGTACAATTAGGATTATTCCAACAGCTTTTTACATTTACCAATTTTCCAATACGTCAACTAGTACGCTAATTCTAACATTGTCAACATTAGGCAGGGTAGACTTGCCAAATAAGGAAGGCAGGGAAAAGAAATGTCAAGACGCTATATATATCTAAGAAAGTTTGGGAGGTTTCTACCCCACATGGAATAGAAGGGTGTAGTTTTATATAAATAATGGAAATCACAGCTGGTGGTAATACCTAGCCAATTTAGCTATTCTAAAAAACAGACTAAGTCATGCTGCATCTTATAAGTACTTTGATTAAAAGATCACTAAGGAATCCTAGAACTGTAGATTAGACTGGAGAATTAAAAGCCCTGGGAGAAAGCAGTGCAAGCTGTTTCTACTTTACTGCCAAGAAAGCAATATGGATATATCCATGTAATAATCAGAAAAGTTTAATAAATATGTGAAGGAAGGGAAAGTGAGTCAAATCAGTTATAACTGTTTTGTTTCAGAGTAACTGGAGCACAGAATGACTGAGATGGCTGATGGGTAATACTGCTTTATAATGTCTAGGTAAAGCCACATTTGGAATACTGCATGCAGTTTTGGTCACCACAATGTAAAAAAGATATTGAGATTCAAGAAAGAGTGCAGAGAACAGCAACCAAGATGATTAGGGGACTGACTGGAGGCTAAACATACAAAGAACAGTTGCTGGGATTGGGTATGAAACAACCTAGAACTAAGGTGAAATTTCCTGACAGTTAGAACAATTAACCAGTGGAACAACTTGCCTCCAGAAGTTGTGAATTCTCCAACATTGGAAGTTTTAAAGAAGAGATTGGACAATCGTTTGTCTGAAATGGTGTAGGGTTTCCTGCCTGAGCAGGGGGTTGGAATGGAAGACTTCCAAGGTCTCTTCCAACTCTATTCTGTTCTGTTCTGTTCTGTTCTGTTCTGTTCTGCTCTACTCTACTCTATATCATGGTGGCCATGATAGTTCTCATGGACTTTATAGCTGATTCTGTCCAAAAATAGCCTTTGGAATGCAAAGACTGAAAAATGATGCCTTTTCTAGACATGATTACTATGATAAAAACAATAAGCAGGGAAGGAAGCTAGGAAATTAGGATATTTAAATTTTTGCTTTGTCACTATTTTTGACTTAAGAAATGTGTACTTATTTCCAAAGTTCCCTAGAGTACTTTCTTGACTTCCTTGCTTGACCTCTACATTCTGATTCAGAAAAAGCAGCTCTCAAAGAGCCCAAGATGTTTTAAGAGAATGAGAAAGGAAATAAGAAGTCTACGGGTCAAAAACATCTTGTACAAGTCCAGGCTTTGCACTCAGAAGAGGAAATGACTGACTTTTGGGAGTGCAAACAATTAGGATTTCTCTGAGATGATAGAACAATAAGATGAAGAGAGGAGAAAAGGAAGATTTTCCTCCCTGAAAACATGGACTAGCCATCAGAGTGGATGAGGTTAGACTAGGAAATAAAATGAAACTTGGATTAATTTTAGAGTTGATTTCAAGTTTAAAGATATATTAGAAGATCAGTTAGCATACAAAATCAAAATATAATTTTAGCTTGAATTACTCGATGGTTTGAAACGACTCAGGCTGAGCAGAACAAAGAAATTCTATTATTAAAAAAATTCAAATCAGTTTCCATTTATAGATAAAGATAATGAAATAATTAATAAAAATGAAACCAAAACCCATGACAACATGGTGTAGTGATTAAGGTGCCAGAATAGGAACAGGGATCCCCAAGATCTAGTATTCTCTTATCAGTGGACTTCTAATCAGTTGATTTGTTGTGAAATCTTTAGAATGGAACAATTTTTTTCCATTAAAGCTCTGGCTTGGTCAATTTGCTGTGACCTTTGTGAGTTAGCAAATAGGTAGTGATTTAGCACTTAGCAAAGCAGTTTCACAAATCTGTAAATTCCATAGGAAGAACTTTTCAACAATTTTTACTTAATGAACATTGCATACAATTAAATCTTGACCCTTCGGCAGCTATCTAGGCTTTCTCATTCCTGGCATCCTTCAGATCTTTTGATTTTTTTTTTCTAGAACACAATGGCTCAGTACCATGCTAATAGTACTATGATATATGAATTTGGGTACAAATACTTGGTGTCAGCTTGCATTACACACACACACACACACACGTGTGTTTGTGTGCGTGCATCTGTGGTGGGTTCCGGATCCCGTCCCAACTGGTCTGGTTGGAATGGGCCCAGCGGCGTCCACATGGATGCGTCTTAGCACCTCCGTGAGCCTCTGCAACGCTCCAGCTGCTCTGCGGAGGGCCGTGCAGGCGCTGTATGTACCATGCACATGCCCGTAAGTGCGGAAGCCTTATGAAGGGCAAGTAAGGAGCTCGGGCACTCTGGAGCACCATACCGGAATGATATCCAGTGCTCTGGGCAGGCTCTGGTATGCCCGTACCGGGGCATACCACCTACAACCCACCACTGATGTGCATGCACACACACACACAGATAGTCCTCAACTTACAATGATTCAATTAGTGACCTTTCAAAGTTACAATAGTACTGAAAAAGTGACAGACCATTTTTCACCCGACCATTGCAACATCCCCCTGGTATGTGATCAAAATTCAGATGCTTGGCAACTGACTCATATTTGTGACTGTTGCCCTGTCCTGGGATCATGTGATCTCCTTTTGGGACCTTCTGACAAGTAAAGCCCATGCAGAAGCCAGATTCATTTAACAAGCATGTTCCTAACTTAACAACTGGAGTGATTCACTTAACAACCGGGGTGAGAAAGGTCGTAAAATGGAGCAAAATTCACTTAACATCTGTCTCACTTAATGTTCTGACCGAGGCTTCCCAAGAGCATGAAACAACTCCTTGTCTTGACAAAAACCCCTTTTATTAATTTACTTTGAATTCTGCTCATTTGCACCCAGCAAAGTCTTTCAAGGGAGGATTTACAGTCACAGACCTTAGCTGGCTTGGAGAGCTGACAGGCCAATATCTGCAAGACTTGGCAAGGAGTCTCGGAGAGTCACAAGCCAATTAATTGAACTAATTGTCTCCTGCAAACTCCACTCCCCTTTTGTTCCTCTTTTATTTCCTCTGGGAGGGACCATTCATCGTCCACCTGTGGCCTTACTCCCAAGTCGACGCTTGTTCTTTAGCTGCACACACTGGGAACAGGCTCCAGCTGTTTGTCTGCCTCACTGATGTCTGACTCTGAAGGCAGCTAATAACTGACATACGGCCCTGGCCCCCTCTCTGCCTCCAACACAGAGCCCTCATCAGAGCCTTCCCCATACTCCAGGACTGGCCCATGTTCCTCCCCAACCTCCTCACTGCCCGAATCTGCTGCCAGCTCTGCTGGCTGCTGGCAGGCCACAACACTTAGCAACAGGAATTTTGGAGTCCATTGTGGCTGTAAGTCAAGGACTACACACGCACACGCATGCGCGCACACACACACACACAAATACATACACACATACATACACACCAGGGCTGTGTTCTGGCTCCTGCTACTGCCGGTGTGCTCAGGGATGTGCTTCGTGCGCGCCTTTCACGCACACATGAACACTTGATGCGCTCTACATGCGCATGTGCAGTACTCAAGAAATGCTTATGCACAGAAGCAAAAAGCAAGATGGTGGCACCTATGCCGCCTCTGAGAGAACCAGTTTGGGGGTGTGACAGGCCAAGTTTACTACCTACTCGGCCGAACTGGGCTGAACCGGTAGGAACCCACCTCTGATACATACACACCTATGTATGTGCCTATGTATATATGTAGTCCTTGCATTACAACATATATAGCTTGCATATTGTAAGGCAAAGGTTTTCAAAATACAGCTATTGGACGTTTCAGCCTGATATTTCCAGAAAGGTGTCAGGCTGTCATCAGGGATTCCGTGATACAGAAGTTCAAACAAATCTCAGAGTTACCATTTCAATGTATATGCTAATTTATGTAGTTTCTAAGATTCTGTAACCTTTTTTCCTAACAATGAACTGGATTAACAAGATTCTGTGCTACTTGGTTCCTTGGTTGTGGGCTATTGATGGGTGGTTAACACATAAGCCATTTTTCTTTTTAATGCCAATAACCCTTTCAGTCAAGCTCCCTACCAAACACAGTGGAACCTCCGGTCACGACCGTAATCTGTTCCAGGACTTCGGTTGGCACCTGATTTGGTCGTGACTGGAAGCAAGACTGACTGCGCATGCGCACACACACACAGAAAAAAAGGTGCAGAAGGAAAAATCGCTGCAGCTGTGATTGATTGCCACCCAAGGATGTGTTCATGAACAGAGTGAAACATTTAGCGGATTTTTTGGGTTGGCACTCGGCACCTGATTTGATCGTGGTCAGAAGCATTTGCGACCCCAGGTTCTGCATATTGAAAACTATCCTGGAAAATCTACAGTATGTCTATGTTGGGAGGAGAATGGGTAGTGCTTCTCAACTTAATTCTCGGTGCCTGGACCAAACCTTTGCAAAACATTGCATCTCCAAATATTGGTAGCTTAGCTAGACAGGGCTTCCCCTGATCCCAACGTGAAGAAGTGGTCAAAATCCTTTCCACTGTTTGAGATGGTCCCCCAGAAATCTTTTCATCCTTGTGGCTTGCCTCATACACAGTACTGCAAACCTGAGCAGTCCTGAAGTGGAAGTCTGCAACCAGCAAGGTGTCTCCAGACATGGCAAGGAAAGATACCCCAGAGGCTTCCACACCCTTCCTAGCCATCTGCTCCTCCTTTCTTTTCGCCCTAGTACTCTCTGCCCTTCAATACATGTGGCTACCACCTCTCCTAACATGAACATCTTTGGGTTCTCAGGAGGAAAGCTCTGCACCCATGGCTTTTTCCCCACAGAATATTATTGTACTCACATTAGTAATTGCAGCCTACTAACTCTGAATTTTCTTCACCTGTTGACATGTCTCAATACATTCGCTTTTTCTTGCATTCCTTTTGTCTACCTAGGTATTTGGCTATAAGGTATCCTTTGCACTCCAGAGAACTAAGAACACCCAGAAATGCTGTCACAGCAATTTGCTTCATCTGGAGTCTTTCATTCGTCTTCTCTGTACCTTATATCAGCTACTTCCAGGAGTATCAGATTACCAACATTACTGTCTGTCACCCCATCTGGGAAATGCCACAGCGCAAGATTATGGATCTCTGCACATTTGTCTTCAGCTATGTCATCCCAGTGTTGATTCTCAGCTTCACCTATCTAAGGACCATCCGCTATCTCTGGACATCTGTGGATCCCATGAAAGTCATGCCTGATTCTAAGAAAGGTAAACGCAAAGTCACCCGGATGATCATTATTGTGACTGTTCTCTTCTGCCTTTGTTGGCTGCCCCATCACTTGCTCATCCTTTGTTTTTGGTTTGGCTATTTCCCCCTCAACAATGCTACCTTTGTGCTCAGGGTCCTGTCTCACATAATCTCATATGCCAATTCCTGTGTCAATCCTATTGTCTATGCCCTGGTATCCAAACATTTCCGGAAGGGATTCAAGAAGATCTTCAGTTGCCTTCTGCATAAAAGAGTAACCAACAAAGTTCATGTAGCACAGGTGACTCACACAGTTAGTACTTTGGAGGCAGACTTGACAGAGATAATAGATGTCAATGAGCCTGTTCATAGAGGAGCTTCCACCTGCTGTCACATCCCAGTTCAGACATGGAATGAGGTAGAACAGCTGAGTCATCAAGAGAAAGCTGCCAACTCTTTCATCACTTTCAATGTTACTTAAGATAATTCTTGCAGTAGTGGGTTCCAATCAAATAATAATTGCTATAATTGTTTAAATTTAAGGAATCCCCCTCCCAAAAAACCCCTTTGGATTAAAAAAAACCCTAGAATAGACAGCTGGCTCAACCCAGGCTCCATATAGTATATGCCATAATCTATTGTAAAAGGATATATAACAGTAATGGTCATACCGAGGGGTGGACTTAATTTTTTTTAGCAAGGGGTTCTCTGCCTAGTTGCTGGGTGGGCATAGCTTGGTGGGCGTGGCCTAGTCGGCCTCCTGCACCACAGCGGGGTCCGGAGGCTTCCCTCAAGCCTCCGGGAAGGCGAAAAAGGCCTCCCCAGGCTCTGGAGGCCCTTCCCGAACTTCCGGTAGGCTTGTTTTTCGCCCTCCCTGAGCCTCCATGCGCGCCCTCACTTACCTGCATCCGAAACAGGCTGCATGGGGACTCCTGGGAGGGGTGAACGGGGCCAGTCAGAAGTGGAATTTGGGGGTTCTCCGAACTGCACAGATTCTTAGCTAGAGGTTCTCCCGAACCCCTGCGAACCCCAACCAAGCCACCCCTGACCATACCACGCTGAGGACAAGATGACCACAAGAGTGGTGGGTAGGGGGCTACTTGAGGGGAATGTTTAGTACATTTTTGTCAGAGTGTTTAATTTAAGAGACTAGCCAGCCACCAAATGTGAATACGTACTAACAGTGTTACAAGTATACGCTGTGTTACTGATAATAGCATTCTATATCTAAGAATGGGATTAGATTAAATGGCTCCCAGGTTTTTTCCAATCTTTGATGGTATGAGTTTCAGACAAGGAAGATAACTATGCTGGAGAATGAAGCTGGTTGGTTGGGTCAGGGATTTTGACACAGTGGGGTGAGCTATCATGGAATCTTGTATAGTTTGTACACAGGCCTTAAACTCAGGCTCAGAATAAAATATTCTTAGGAATCTGCAACATGGACTCACTAAAATTTTACGTGCACATAAATGAACTGTTAGTCATGTTAGCTTTCACAAGAACATTCATGATGTATGGTGATATATTCCCACCCATTGTAAAATAAGAACAACAACAGCCACTCAATGTACAGCATGTGCTTTGCTGTTGGTTGAATTGGCTTCCCTGGGGCACTGGATTATTTTCTCCACAGGGCCTATTTCTCTTATAATGGCTACAGGAAATCAATTTTGTTCTGATGGCAAGGACTGAAAGAAGAACACTGGGGAGAACATGCTTTTTAAAAACTCTGTATAATAAAATGATCCTTATTTGTGATACTTATTTCCTGAAATTCAATTGCAAAAACAATTCGCGAAGGCATTTTGACCATCTGGTGATTGCAAAAACAAAAGGAAGCTGGAATTCTACATAAGTGCATTTTATATATATGTTTGTGTGTGCGCCATATGGCATTTGTTCTAACATGTTTCATTTTTGTAGTAGAGATTTGGATAAGAATAGGTTCTTCTGCAGCATAATGTCTGGATGACTTTTTAAAAATAAATAAATAAAGAGATCATTACATACCGGTATTATCTGGCAAATGTATCTTACTTTCATTGCAATGTCATTTACACCAATTTAACACAAGGTAATTTTCAGTATATCGTACTTTGGGTAATGTTCAGCGAACTGAAATTCACATACCCGCTTGTCACTTTGGACATCCTGGAGCCAATCATAATAATCTGCTATTATGTGTTTGTTGCACAGTGGCAGGTGCTGTTTGTTGAATTTTTGTCAATTAAACACAAGGTTGACATCAACGTTTCTGTGTCAGATTTTCTTCCCCCTACCTCTTAGGCCAGATGTTGCAACTTGGCAAGCCAGAACATCACACGGTCTATACTAACCTCACACCCTCAGATGGAATTGAATTATCAACCACATCCAGAACTTAATGTACTTCTGATTTGAAAACAGTCAAATTGTGTACTTTCACAATTGGCTGGGAATGCTGGGAGCTGTCATTCAACACATCTAGATGGTAGCAAGTTAGGAAAGGCTCTCTCCTCACACCTCATGGTGAGATGGGCAGCAAACAAATTTAATGAATAAAACAAAACCTAGTTATCTGCGGGATCGCATTCTACCCCACACATCCCTGCGACCAATCCGCTCTCACAGAGAGGGTCTCCTCCGGGTACCTTCCGCTAAGCAGTGCGGGCGGGCAGTGCCTAGGAATAGGGCCTTCTCTGTGATGGGCCCAACCCTCTGGAACGACCTCCCCCCCGATATTAGAACCACCTCGGATCTCCGCTCCTTCCGCAAGAAACTCAAGACCCACCTGTTTCGACTAGCCGGCCTGGCCTAATTGTAATTGTAATTGTACTTACAGGGAACATCTACTACTGACCTTCCTGGATGGCTTTTTAAATTTTAAATTTTGGGGTTTTAAACTGGTTTTAGAATTGTTAATTATTTAATTAGTTTGGGTTATATATACAGACGGGGTGTGTGCGTTGTTTTGTCTGATGTCTTATGTTATGTTTTGTTGTTTTGTACGCGAACGGTCTGTACACCGCCCCGAGTCCCTATGGGGAGAGGGGGCGGTCTATAAATTTAATAAAACCTAAACCTAAACCTAAAAATAACATCTGCCATAGACACAGGGGTTGGCCTACTGGCTACATTTGTGTGGGACGTTGCAGGGTTAAACCATTGGTGTTCTACCCTTTGCTTTTTAAAACCTATACAAAGATATATTCCACTATTGAGGGTCCAATATGATCAATGTCTTATTATATCCAGTCTCACGCTGCTACCCATACTGGGCTGGAAATGCCATTATCGTGTCCCGATTTTCAGAGGTTGGTAGAGTGAGGATGGGACTCAACAGACAAACAAGAAAGAGCTGCTGCTTGTGTTTGTTTTTGAGGTTCTCTCTTGATCCCGGTGTTGTCATTGGATAGAAAAATACAATTCCTGAGGGAGCAACTCCACAATTTAGGGGTCCTCCTACTCAAGACTGTGCTAAAAGGGCAGATGGAAGCTATAGCCACAGTGGCCTTCACTCAGCTTTCACTAGTTTAATAATTGTGCACTAGCTTATATGCCTTTCCCCTTTATATACAGTTTAATCCACTAACTCAAGGGTCAGCAACCGTGGCTCTGGAGCTGCATGTGGCTCTTTCATCCCACTGCTGTGGCTCCCTGTCACTGGTTGGTTCCACATTTGATAGGGCTTTTGGTTAGGACAGGTAGAGGAAAAAGGATGCCATGCTAGGAGGAGAGTCTACGGTGGGGGAAGAGGATTTCCGGTCGGCTTCAGAATTGAACAGTGGGCTTCTGGTTAGGACCTTTGAGTGTTTAAGGTTGCCAACCCCTGCACTAACTCATGCCTTCATCCTGACCTGGTTAAACTACTGCAACATGTTTAACATCCCTGTGGCAGCCTTTCAAAACCATCTGGAAGTGCAATTGGGCCAGAATGCAGCAGCTTGTCTGTTAGTTGGTATACAACACCAAGAGCATGTTACCCCAATGCTACAGCCTTACTCGGCTCCTTTTAGGCTTCTAAGAACAATTCAACATGCTGGCTTTACCACCTAGATACATATTCTGAGGACCACACTCTCCATCTGGGACCGTCCTTCCTAATGCCTCTGTCTTGGCAGAAGCTGCTGGTAATACCTCAATTCGATGGAAGTGAAGAGGACTGAAGTATAGGGGTGCTGCCATTCAATACCAGTAATAGTATTACTGCTGTGAAAAGGTCTCTCCATGGAGATTGCTCTCGCTTTGATTCTTTTCAGACTGTCAAGTCCAATGATGGTGAACCTTTTGGGCTCACCATGTCAAGCATATACACACCAGAGGTGGTATTCAGCAAGTTCTGACCAGTTCTGGAGAACTGGTAGCGGAAATTTTGAGTAGTCTGGAGAACCGGTAAAGACCACCTCTGACTGGCCCCACCCCATCTATTCTCTGCCTCCCGACTTTCAGCTGATGGGGAGGGAATGGAGATTTTGCAGTAACCTTCCCCTGGAGTGGGGAGGGAATGGAGATTTTATAGTTTTACAGTATACTTCCCCTGCAACGCCCACCAAGCCACGGCCACAGAATTGGTAGTAAAAAAAAATTGAATTCCTGATACATTTTTGAACTACTGATACACACACACACACACACACACACACACACACACACACACACCTGAACGAAACACAAACAATTCTCTATCTTTCCCCCACTCCATCTATTTGGCGGTAGTGCTGAGCCTGGGCTGAAGTTGAGATCCAGACCTCGACTTCACTCTAGTGCCTCCATCAAAAAAGGCCAACTCAGGTTCAGAGGCTACACAAGAGCACCAGCCATTCTCACATGGCCTCCGAAAATTGCTTGAGAACAGGACATGCTTTTGATGTTGAGGGCTAGTAAACACTGGCATGTTACTGAAACATTATGATGTTCACCTTTGAAATGTGTGTCATAGGTTCGCCATCACTGGCCTAGTCTAAAAACTTCTGGGGATCAATCGATGACTGAAATCATGACATCTTGCTCAATGTTATCGATACTGCAGCCTTGCGATGAATGTGTGTGTTCTTTCGCGCGTCTTGTGGAGTGCTTTGGTGCTGCAGGGTTTCTGTTGACTTGACGGCCGATTCTGATGCCCTTTGCTTTGTCCAAGGCAATTTGTAGAGTGAGGTTAGATTGGGCGAGTAACCTCCTCTGTAAATTAATGTCCTGCACACCATATATTATGCGGTCAAGAATAAGCTCATCAAGGTCTCGGCCTTTTGTAGCACCTCAACATACTCATTCATTGATTCGCCTTCCCTCTGGTTGCAAATATTAAATTCATGCCGGCAGACGTGCTTAGATGGCTTGGGAACATAGTGAGTCCTCAGCGTCTGCTGGAGCACGGACCAAGCGACTGATTGTAGCAGCGTTGATTCTGACAGGTGTTTGGCAGTTTCGAACACTTCCTATCCACAGTAACCGAGGAGCATGTTCTTGCGCCGCAATGTACTCATTCATTGATTCACCTTCCCTCTGGATGCGAACGTACTCATTCATTGATTCGCCTTCCCTCTGGTTGCAAATATTAAATTCGTGCCAGCAGACGTGCTTAGATGGCTTGGGAGCATAGTGAGTCCTCAGCGTCTGCTGGAGCATGGACCAAGCGACTGATTGTAGCAGCGTTGATTCTGACAGGTGTTTGGCAGTTTCGAACACTTCCCATTCACAGTAACCGAGGAGCATGTTCTTCTTGTGGCCTTCAGAAAGGTCCATGAGGTTGTTGGCTTCGAGGAAGCAGTCGAACCTCAGCATATACGAGTCCCAGTGCTCAGTGACTGGGTCATATGGAGTCGGTGGGGCGTGCATGGCCATTTTGTGTTTTGAGAGCGTTTTGAGTTTGCCGCTCAAAAATGGCTGCTCGAAGCCGTGCTGAGCCCTGGGCTGGATTTACTTGCTGGATTGCTACGCTCTTTTTGGTTCATCTAGTTGCTTTCCAATCCCATCCTCGTCGCCAGTGTTAGATCGGGTAATGGAAAGGCACACACAGGCTAACGGCAATAACAGCTCTTTATTAACTCAGTAGCAACTATGTACAATCCAGCGAAGGTTGAGTCTGACAGCAGCCCTTTTATAGGGAGCTGTCAGACCCTTCAACCAATGAGATTAAATCTCTGTTCCCGCCGGAATAGAGGACCTTGGCGGAAACCATTATAGCTGAAGCCAGTATCTAACACCATTTGTCATCTTTTATCTTTTATTGGTTTTATTATAATTTCTTTGCTTGATTGAGCCACACAGAGTCACTGAAAAGTAGAAAGAATATAAACTTACATTAATTAAAACACAGGAGTCGGTGAGTTTTAATCCCTCCTTAGGCACAAAAGTTGACTAGCTGGGCCAGTCACTGTTTCTCATCCCAACCCACTTCACAGAGTTGTTGTTGTGGGGAAAATAAGAGGAAGAAGGAGTATGTTTGCCACCTTGAGTTATTTATAAAAACAATAAAAGTGAGATAAAAATCTAATAAATTAATAGTATGATATTTTATCATATTATTGGTTTATTTTCATGCATATCAGTGGTGGGTTGCAGGCGGTACACCCCGGTATGGGCGTATTGGAGCGGTACGGTGCTCCGGAGGGCCCACCTGATATATATATATATATATATATATATATATATATATATATATATATATATATATATGTGTGTGTGTGTGTGTGTGTGTGTGTGTGTGTGTGTGTGTGTGTGTGTGTGTGTGTGTGTTGTATTTTGTACTGATAAATAAATAAAGGGAGATTAGTATAGATCTATTGAACCCGGGCTGTATATATCTTAGGCAGGGTTCTTAGCCACTAAGCCACGGGTTCTCTTCCTTATCAGTTGAGCCAGGGAAATAGGTATGTATTTGTGTTACAACCCCTGGTATGACTAAATATGGGAGGAAGGTCACTACTCCCTCTTTCTGTCCTTCGGCTTATCACAGAAGACCATGCAGGCAGAAAACCATATTTTTATTTTTACTGTTGCCTTTTTATATTTGTGTTGTATTTTGTACTGAGAAGCCTATTTTGGTTAATTGGAACAATGTAATCAAAAGTCAAATAGTTTAAACATGTATTCCCTGTGCGCATATATCCACACTCAATTTGAAGTAATATATTAGCAAGGTTCCTCGTTTGCTCTCCCATGGTGTTCTTTCTTCTTTGGTTGTGTTTCTTCTTAAAAAGTTCTTGAAAACCTTTGTCTCTATATATGAGTAACCTTCCATATTACTGGAAATGAAACTGGTTGTTCCTGTGCCAAAGTTTGAAATACCTCTTATCGATAACCTTAATATTTAGCCTAAACATTCCCCTGGAATGATTCATACCTTATTATTGCATAAATAGTTCCATTACAAGTCTCCATGTTTATCTGCCTGGTCCAAATGTTCTATAGTAGAAGTCAATATTTAAACGCCATTTCAGCCTACTTGATTAATGACTATTCCCTTTGGGTTTTGTAAACTCTCCTGGTTGAGGCAATCAGTGCCAAAAGCTCCACAGAATTCTGGCTTATACTGTAGTCAGATCTTCCAGATAAAAGGAGGAGCATACTTGTTCTCTAAGTAATGTTTACAAGGAACGCAAAAACTGAAGAAGAGCTCACCCCATATCTACAAAAATGGATCTATTATTATATTGTACCAAGTCTTATTGTAATACATAGGGTAATATGCTCACATGTAAATAGAGTGGGTAATATGTCGACCTGGTCCAGCTTTGCAGTCCTGATAACCAATTAGTCCCAATTTTATCATCGTAATGTCTACCTAGCCATTAGGCTACTTAGAGCCATTTCAAAAGAAACAATTTTATTTCGAGCATAATATTCAGCTCACTCAAAATGACATTTCCTCTCTTCCTGCTGCTTCATTAAAAAATGTTTGTTTATGACATATTGCCTAATTTGTTTTTTTTCACTCACACCGCATTACCTCAATGTTATCCCCCCCCCCCCCGGTAGTCTAAAGACTATTCTACAGAATGCAAGTATATTAGGGCTTAAAAGCAGCTGTTTTTGATAAAAGCAGGAAATGGTACCCCATATGGAAAAAAGCAAATTATTTTTAAAAGATCCAGGAATCAAAGCATATTGGTAAGCGTGAAAGGTACAATGCCTATATAAAACTGGGCATGAAATAAACCTCCGCATAACATAGTTAGGATAGATTAGTGAAGGTAAGGGAATAAGAAATAATACCAAATTATATTTGGGTTTGTGGAAATACCATCCCAAGGAAACATAAACTTGAATATGAAAGAGACACCTACAATAATAGAAAAAGAAAGGGAGAGAGGAGGAGAGAATGAAGGGAAAACGGGGGAAAGAAGAAAGAGGTAAGGAGAGGATGATGGAAAGGAGAGGAAGAGAAGGAGAGAGGGTATGAAGGGGAAGAGGAAGAGTAGGAGTAGGAGAAAGGGAAGGGAAGAAGGAAGGGGAAGGAGAGGAGGAAGGAAGAAAGTAGAGGAGGGAGGGAGAGAGGAAAAAAGGGAAAATAAGCTGGTGTTACAACAGGAGGAAGGAATAGTAAACAAAGCAAACCAAACTGTATATTATAACCTATTAAATGAAATAATAAATGTATAAGAATGACAAATGTAAAGAAGAAGAATTATGTGAATGTATACTTAAAATGATATGTAAGAGAACAAAAAATAAAAAAAAATTCTGGGGAAAAAATAATCTTCTGC